>NC_050581.1:117327734-117993234 GCF_011100635.1 Trichosurus vulpecula | reverse complement strand
GGGGCAACTGTTTCTTGCTTCAAGGAAAATGTAGTATACTAGGGAGATTCAGCATATACTCAAATAAATATAATGCAAGGGAGAATGTGAAACAGACAAAAGCAAGATCCAAATGAAATACTCTAACAAAACTGGAGGATCCCTTTAAATTAAGGGCATCGACGAAGGGCCCCAGTTGAGGCTGAAGTACCTAGACTGGAGAATCAGAGAAGAAAGAGCCCGAATGAGGAGGGCAGCTATTCTAGGAATGTGTGAATTCATGGAGACAAGAAAGGAGGATTAAATTGAGGAAGAGTGATTGGTACAGTTTGGCTGGAATGTAGAGCCCAGGTCGGGAGAGAGATGTGGGAGTCATCTGCATAGAATGGAGAATAGAAACCATGGGAGTGGATGTCAAGAAAGGAACTAGGAATGCTGAGGGCTGGTATACTTTCCAAAGTCCCTTGGGATTCTCAGATTTCCTGTGACCCATCTGAGGTCTCCCAGTCTCTTTCTCATTTTTCAGAGAGGCCCCCTGTCCTGAATCTGGGTCTGGCCTGTTGCCCAATTCCTGTGGATAGACACCATTCCCCACAGACTAGCCTGTCACTAAGGCTCCCCCTTTCTCCACAGCTGGTGCTTTTGCCTCGAGTGGAGGAGCTTCCAGGTCTGAGAAGAGGGGACCCTGGGGCATCGGGGCGCCTGACAGAACTCAGTCATGCTCAGTGTCTTGAAGCTGCAAGAACACCCCCCCTGGGACCCTCATCAGAATCTTGTGCCCGCTTGGTCTGCAGCATCTCTGCTCTGCTCTATGGCGGTGGCCTGGGTGAGTGACTCTGAGTGGCTGGGACTAGGGAATGTTGGGTAAAGGAGTGAGCAGGACTAGGGTGTCTCCTGGGTCAGTGGAGTCAATAAAGGAATTGAGAAAGAGTGGCTACAGAGTGCCTGGGGGAGGTGGTGACGATGCTAATAATAGCCAGCCTTTCTATTGCGGTGTATTTTTTATGAAGCACTTTACATGTGTTACTTCATTTGGCCCTAGTTTGAGCCTCATTTTTAGATGAGGAAACTGAGGCAGAGAGGGTGGTTAAGTGACCTGCCCAGGGTTATATAGCTAGGAAGTGTCTGGAACAGGATTTGAACTCGGGTCTTCCTGATTCTGAGTCCAGACCTCTGCCCACTGAGACACCTCCCTGTCTTGGAGTTACTCAGGAATTGACTGGGTACTACCTAGAAGGACCACCGGGGTGGAATGAGGATCTACATGTACATAGAGGGATAGGGTGAGAGAAGTCGGAGGGTTGGGGGTGCGACCAGAGAAAGACTGGACACAGGAATGAAAAGGTGGCTGGGGGAATGAATGGAAGTGTCTCTTGTGAGAGCTGAGTCCTAAGGGTGTTTGAGGTTCAGGCACCTGGGGCTGAGTTCAGCCTGCCTCACCCAGATGTTGCTCTCCTACCTCTAGCCTGTGAGTGTGACCCACAGGGCTCTCTGAGCTCTGAGTGTGCCCGTGTGGGTGGCCAGTGTCCGTGTCGACCCCACGTCATTGGCCAGCGATGTGACAGGTGTGAGCCCCAGACGTATGGCTTTGGCCCAGCAGGCTGCAGTGGTGAGGACTGAGACAGACACTGGGCTGAGCCCTGGGTGGGCATGGAGATGGGGTTGGGGCAGACTCTCCCCACCCCTCAACCTGACCCCTCACTGCTTCCCCTAGAATGTCATTGCTCACCTGAGGGGTCCACCAGTTTGGCTTGTGATCCTTTAAGTGGACAATGCCCATGCTGGCCAGGCATCGCAGGACGAAGGTGTGACCGGTGCCTGCCTGGCCAATGGGGCTTCCCTCAGTGCCAGCCCTGTGAGTGTAATGGGCATGCAGAGCAGTGTCACCCACATACAGGTGTGTGCCAGGCCTGTGGAGATGCCACCACTGGGCGTCACTGTGAAAGGTGAGTGAAGCCTCCTCTTAAAGCCCTACCTTAAAAAGGAGATATGACTCCTATCCCTAGGAAACCTTCAGGGCTTGCTGGGCAACATTGGGGTGGTGCAGGTAGGTGGCACCCAGCCTGGTTATTAGCACCACACTACCCCCACAGGTGCCAGGATGGTTATTATGGAGACCCTGTCCTGGGCTCAGGACAGCAGTGCCGGCCTTGTCCCTGCCCTGGGTTCCCGGGCTCTGGTAATTACCATGGGACCTCATGTCAGGCGGATGGTGGGAGTGAACGAATCCTGTGTCTCTGTGCCCCTGGTTATGCAGGTAAGTGGTAACAGGGGGCATTAAGGCTAGAGAACCAGGGTCCAATCTTCTAACCCCCCTCCCCCATATTATGGCAACATTAGGGTTTACAAAGCACTTACCCCACGGCAGCCTATAAAAGAAGTAGCGCAGGTATAATTCTCTCCATTTTATTGATGGCAAAATTGAGGATTAGAGAAATAAAATGACTTGTACCGGACCACATAGCTACTAAATGGAAGGTCTCCTGATGGCAGAGCGCAGCTTTTCACAGCATGCCGTGCTGATTGCCACAGTCCGAGGCCCGAACACCTTCACAGAGACAAAACTGTGAGGGAGCACAGGGAACCAATGGTGTCTTTGGTGATTCGTCATCACTGCTTTGATGGTGATGTTGGTAATGATGTTTGCGAAGACCCGTCCTTAACCATCATCCTAGAGGATTTAGGGACCACAAGCATCCCATTATTCTTCCTAGTTTATACATGAACAACCTGAAGCTTGGAAATAGGAAGTGATTGAAGATTAGTGATTAGAGCTCTGGGCGAAGAGCCCCAAGAGACCAACCAGTCCAAGCCCCTTATTTTACAGATGGATACACTGAGGCCCAGAAAAAAGGTCTGTGGAGCAACAATAGCTTACATTTATACAGGACTTGGAAGTTTCTTTAAGATTCATCGATTTTTAAAAAAAATTTATTGATGAATTTTGATTTTACATCCTAGTCATTTCCAGATGTACCCTGCTCCCCTCTCTCCCTTCCACAGTGAACTATCCCTTGTGACAAAAGAAAAAAAGCCAGTTAAACAAAATCACCCATCACACCACCCACCTCTGATAGCACAGGCAGCATTGCATACCTCCCACTGCCTTTGTCCCACAAAAGAAGAGACATCGGGACTTTAACTATACCGTTTATTCAAGTTTTGTCTCATTTTTCTTTTCATTTATGTTGTAATGATTCTCATTGCTTTCCTGGTTCTGCTGACCTTTCCAAGCAGCAGCTTCATCTAAGTCTTTCCTTGTTTTTTAGTTCCCCACATTTATTTCTCATGGTGAGGGAATATTCTATTACATTCACACAGAGCAGTTTGTCTGACCATCGCTCTCTCTGTGGGAGCCCACTTTGTTCCTAGTTCTTTGTTATCACAGAAGTGCTGCTCCCGTTAATATTTTTGTATTTAGGAGGACTTTCCATCCTTCTCCTCACTGGCACATATGCTTTGTGGTGGAATCACTGGGTTAGAGGATATGGATGGTTCAGTCACTTTTTTCACATAGTTACAGTTTGTTTCCTAGCATGATTAGACAGACCATCATGCAGTTCCACCAACAGTGTACCAGTATGCCTGTCTTCCCACAGCCCCTCCAGCGTGGATTGTTTCCATCTTTGCCATTTTGCTGGGTATAAGGTGGGAACATTAGAATTTTCATTTTCATTTTTCTTTTTATTAGTGATTTGGAGCCATCTTCCCTATTCATACACTAATAGAATTACTAGATCATTGTAATTCTTCCTTTGAGATTTGTTTGCTCATATCCTTTGGTCACTTATTTCTTGGGAGCTTTTTAAGGTTGATGGCATGCTTCTCCTATCACCCCTACCCCAGGATTGCTGGGAGGGAAGGAGTACCAGGACTGGTATCCCATCTTACTGGTCTTAGCATCAGGATGACTAAGGAACTTGCCCATAGCCACACAGCTGGTGTCAGAGCTCAGCCTTGTGCCCTGGGCCTAGGTTCTCTGTATAGGAGTTAATGAAATGGTTTCTCTTGCCCTCTGCAGGTCCTCGCTGTGACCGCTGCTCTGCGGGCTACTTTGGGCGCCCCTGGCCAGAGGGAGTAGTGGGGGGAGCACCATGCCGACCCTGCCAGTGTAACAACAACATAGACCCTAGTGACCCCATGGCCTGTGACCCCCACAGTGGTCACTGCCAGCGCTGTCTACACCACACCCATGGACCACACTGTTCACACTGCCAGCCTGGCTACTATGGCAATGCCCTCCGGCCACGAGGCTGCCGGCGTGAGTAGGATTGAACGGGAGGGAGACTTAGAGAGAGAGATGATGGACTCACACCCCCACCCCCTGCTTGTCTTGCTTGTACCCTCTGTCCCTGCCGAAGCTCCAACCTTATCATCCGATGCTGAGCTCCTCCTTTGAGCCTTGACATTTCTCGTCTCTATTTATCCACTAGGTTGCAGCTGTGACCTACAAGGCACAGTGCCTGCCCGGTGCCTGCCTGAAAGTGGCATCTGCTTCTGTGATAGGCTCAGTGGGCACTGCCCTTGCCGCCCACATGTCCTAGGGCGGCTCTGTGACCACTGCGCCCCCCAGTTCTGGAACCTGGGAGGGCCTTGGGGCTGTGAGCCTTGTGCTTGTCACACCCAGCACTCAGTGCAGCTAACCTGTCATCCGGTAAGGGAGATTCCAGGCTTGTTAATGTTTGTGCACATACACTTGGGTGTTTATGTGTGGCTGCCTGGTGGATGACAGTTGTGTGTCTGTGGATTGTTTGAATGCTTGTCTGCATGTGTGTAGGTGTGATTGTGTGTCTAGCTGTATGTGTGTGTATGTGTCTACATTATTCGGCCATGTGTATGGGCAACTGTGTGTGCGTGCGTGCGTGCGTGCGTGCGTGCGTGCGTGCGTGCGTGTGTGTGTGTGTGTGTGTGGTGGGGTGGGCAGGTGTGCTTGGGGACAGAATCCTGGGCTGGTGGGGGTGGAGGAAGAGGCAGGGGAGCAGAGGTTGGATAAGTCAGGGCCAGATCATGGAGTGCCTCAAATGCTGGGACCCAGAATTTGGGCTAATATCGTAGAATTACAGTCAGGAAGACATTCTGGATGCCTGTCAGGGGCAGTTGTGGGCATCTGTCAGTGTGGTGTAGCGAAAAGAGAACGTGGACTACTGGAAGTCAGGAGACTGGATTTCAAACAGGGGCTAGGTCACCCTGTGACCCAGCACTTAGTACAGCAGCACACAATAGGCCCTTAGGCCTTAGTTTCTTCATCTGTAAAATAGTCCCCCTTGAACTCTCTGTGTCAGAGCTTTGGTGGGTCCATGGGGTAATCTACTGGAATAGCAGTGCTGGAGCCAAGTTTCAGCTCTGTCACCAACAGCTGTGGGACCAAAGACAAGTTACTTCCAGGCAGTGTGGTACAGTGAGGTGAGCCCTGGCTCCAGAGTCAGAGGACCTCAGCCCAATCCTGACTCTGGGGCCCGTTAGGATTTGTGTATAACCAAGCTATTCCCCATCTGGGCCTCAGTTTCCTCTTTGGTGAAATAAAGAAGTTGGGATTGATAGTCTCAGATCCTTGCTATCCTCAAGGAGGATACTGCCCTCTATGGTGAGCTGTGCAAAAAAAAAGAAAGGATAATCCCCCCTTTTCTAAAAAGTTAGACTTTGGAGACAATCTAATGTAATCTCCATTCGCCTTACCACTGAGGAATATGGAGACCCAGATCAGTGTCCTGACAGGTCCAGGGTCACCCAGATAGCTCGTGGAAGGGCCAGAGTGCACAACTAGGTCCCTGACTCCAAACCCAGAGCCTTTCACAAAGGGAGGACGGGCCCACTCATTCATGATGTGGACTTTGTTAGGGCAGAGCACAAGGGGGTCCTTGGGCCTGAATCAGACTCACAGTGTCTGGGATGTCCATCTTCAAGACTCTGAAGGGCTTAACTGGGAAAGGACAGATTTGACTGGTTTGGTTTGGCCCCAGAGGGCAGCTGGTCCAGTAGCAACAGGGGCAAGTTCCAGAGAGACACATTTAGATTTGATGTCAGGAAAAAAAATTCTTTTTTTTTTTAAGAATTAATTTAGTTATAGTTTTCAACATTCACCTTATAAGATTTTGAGTTACAAATTTTTTCCCTCCCTCTCCTCCCCCTCCCCAAGATGGCACTCACTCTGATCTATATAGGCCATACATGTATAATCATGTTAAACATATTTCCACATTAGTCACATGAAAGAATCTGAACAAAAGGGAAAAACCACAAAAAAGGAGAAAGAGAGAAGATAGAATGCTTTGGTCTGCATTCAGGCTCCATAGTTCTTTCTCTGGGTGTGGACAGCATTTTCCGTCATGGGTCTTCTGGAAAGGAAAAAATGCTTTTCAATTAAAACTATCCCAAAGTGGAATGGCCTGCCTCAGGTGGCAGTCTTCAATATGCTATGTGCATTGAGGCCACTAAGTGGCGCCATAGTGTACAGAGCACCAGGCTTGGAGTTGGGAGGAGTGAAAGCCAAGCACAGCCTCAGACACTTTTAGATGTGTGACTGGGCAAGTCACTTAACCCCTGTCCACCTCAGTTTCTTCATCTGCAAAATGGGGAAGGTAATAATAGCACCTACCTCCTGGGGTTGTTGTAAGGATCGATGAGATAGTAATTGTAAAGTACTCAGTATCGTGCTTGGCACATGGTGTTTGCTGTGTAAATGAATATGTAGGTTATGTGTTTTATACAGATCCGTAAAGTATGTAATATGTAATAGAACAACACGCATCAGATCATATATGCGGTATGTTGGAGTGAGGCTTCTTTGAGGGGCACACTCTAAAATTCAGGGGTGCTGTGATCCTAGGCTCACAGGGTTTAGGTCAACAAAGGGCTGTAGCAATCACTTAACTGTCTGACTTTAGAGAGAAGGGCCTGAGACCCAGAGAGGGGAAGTGATCCACGTGGTTTGTAGCAGAGCCAGGATCTGAACCAAGCAAAGGCTGGTTTGGGATCGAGGCAGAGACGAAGGAGCCAGTAGGGAGGGAAAGCTTGAAGGTGCCCGAGGGTTATGGTGGGGTTGATCTGTGAGCTGAGGTCCTGGAGGAGATAGGTGGGTGGGGGCAGAAGATAGACTGGTGAAGGACAGCTTTGTCCAAGAGAAGGGCGTTACAAAGGGCAATAGAAAGACAGATTGAGGAACCCTCTGTGTGTGGACTGTGTCTTTGTCCTTCCAAGAGCCCCCTGTCCTGGTCTCATGTCCCCACAGGTCACTGGCCAGTGCCCATGCCGGGAAGGATTTGGGGGACGTACCTGCTCTCAGTGCCAAGAAGGGTACTGGGGGGACCCAGAGAAGGAGTGCAAAGGTGAAGAGTAGAGTGCCTGGAAAAGGTGGGCTGAGGGCGAGGGGGATGTTGTAGAAGCAGCTCAGTGTGGTGGAAAGAGTCTGACTTTAGCCAGTAAAGAAACTGGGTTTGAATCCCATTCCTTCTCTTTACTAGTTGCATGGCCTTAGACAGCTCACTTCCCTTCTGAGTTTTTTACCTCCTTCCATCCTATAGTCCTAAGAAAAACAAAGTGTGTGGGAGGGGTTGTATGGATTTAGGGACCAGGGAAATCACTTCCCTGTGCTGATCCCAGCTCCTTTGTTTTTCCCCAGCCTGTGCCTGTGACCCTCAGGGCTCAGTCTCTCTGCGCTGCCACCCTAGGACCGGGGCCTGCTCGTGTCTTGATGGCATCTCAGGCCCTCAGTGCAAGGCCTGTGCCCGGGGTTCCCAGGGCAGTTTCCCCCACTGCCATCCCTGCCCAAACTGCTTCTCTCAATGGGATGGACAACTGGATGACCTCCAGCAGCAGCTGGCCACATTGGCTCAGGGAAGGGATGCCCTGAGTGAGGTGGCTACTGAGCAGGGCAGTGGGGGGCGGCTCCTGGCTCTGGAGGCAGCCTTGGGGCAGGTCCAGGGAGTCCTGGTGTCCACCCAGCCCCTGTTGGGGCCCTTGCAGCAGCTGATGCAACATCGGGATGGACTCAGGCAAGACCAAGGAGGTCCAGGGGCTTGGAGAGGGGTGGGTAGGATTTTAGGATTTTAGGGTCTGTCAGGAACTGGGCAATCAGGGACCAGGCTTTAGAGGCCATTTCCTGAAGTCAGAGGTCAGCTTCTGGCTGTTGGAGCTGAGGACTGGTCTTCATCCCGGAATGTTTCCACATCTTCTTTATAGGAGGGAGGTGTCAGTGCTGAACCGGGCACTTCGAGGGGTGGAGCGGAATGTGGGGGTGAGTGGTCCCTGGGCTGGAGCTCAGCACTCCCGCATAGACCAGCTGATGCAAGAAGTGGAACATCTCAACCGCTTGACCACCCAGCTCAAGGAGGCCCCAGGAGGAGCCCAGGGTATGGCCCAAATGGATGCTGGTGACACTTCTGGGGTCACTGTTGGGAGGGAGGCTCATCCTTATGTGCTGACCTGTTTCCCCCAGATGCTGCTTCCCTGGTCTCCAGGGCTGCTCTCATCTCCCAGGAGGCTGAGTTTGGTGTTAGAGTCACAACTGCCCTGACGGACACGGAGAGTGCCCTGAGCCAATCCCACAGTGTCCGCCGCAGAACAGAAGGGCTGCTACAGGAGATGAAGTCTCCCTTCAGAGCAGCCACCTTGGGGGAGCAGCTCCAGGGCCTTCTGAATGCCTCCTGGGCCCTGACCCCCAGCCTGGCCCAGCTCAAGGTCAGAGCCTTTGGGACGGGAATGATGAGGATGGTCTAAGTCTGGGGAGGGGGATTGTGGCTCCAGGAAAGTTCCCTCTGGTTGGGCTCAGAAATCCCAGAGAGGGTTTCTGGTTTGGAAGGACCTGGATTTAGAGTCTCTTCCTTCCCACCTCTGTGAGTTTGGGTGAGTTTTCCTCCTTACCTCTCCTGGCCTTGGTTTCCTTTTTTATAAAATAACTAAGTTAAACTAGATAGCCTCTCCAGCCTGTTACAGTCTGGACATTCTGGGCTCTGGATTTTTGTGACTGTGGGGTCAGGAGTCACTGATCTCTCTTCAGTTTCCAGAGACACCACTCTGGGCCCATTGTCTGTGTCTGCAGGTCTGTGGAGGGCCGTGGGGTGTAGGGAGGGCCTGTGCTCTCTCCCCCTGTGGGCCAGCCTCTTGTTCTGGAGCACTGCCCACTTCCCTGTGGGCACTGGGGTCTGCTCGCAATACATCCCATGCTTTGGGTGCTACAGGTACCAGACTGGGGCGGCTACATCGACGGGTAAGGACGGAGCCACGCTGGGGGGAATGGCAAGGCTGGAATTAGAAGCATGGGGAAGATAGGCATATGGGGTGAGCTTTTGCAGGGGGCTGAGGGTAGGACCAAGACATTTAAGAAGGATCAGCCCCACTAATTCACTCCACTCCCCCAGCTGCAACGGGTTGGGGCTACGGCAGGGGCTGCTCACTCACGGGCTGAGGAGGTGCTGAGCCGAGCTCGAGCCGCATGGCGTGGGGCTGGCACTGCTCCCATCTTGGCCGCCATCCAGAGGATCCGGGCCTTCCTTACAAGTAAGACCAAGGTTGAGGGGAATAAGAAAACAATCTTTCTCCCCTCCAGTCAGACCCCCAAGTGGGTATGAAGAGTTCTGAGCTCAGGGGCTCAGCAGACCCTCTCCCTCATGATCAGGGTTCAGGCAGAGTAAGGTTGACAAGTCAGGGTCATATCAAGAGCTACCAGGAAGTTAGTTTGTGCCAGGGTCACAACTGAAGAATGGTAGTGAGGGAGGTATGTGTCTCTCCTTGTCTCCATGAAGGTACTGACTTCCCCCACCTAGCTAAAGCAGAGTTTAGGCTTAGGCCTGAGGGGGCCAAACTAAAAAAAAAAACAAAACACTAGTTGGGTTCAGAAGACCTGTCTTCAATACTTAGTAGCCATGTGACCTCAAATAAGCTGATTTCCTTCTCTTGAGTCTCAGTTTTCTTGTCTGTTAAACGGGTATTACAATATGCTACCTACTCTCAGGGTTGGGTCCTGGGATTTAGATCTAGAGAGGCCTTAGAGATCTTTATTCTGAGGAAAGTGTTTGGAAATCATAGAGCACTATAGAAATGGGAACTTTGGCTAATCTTATTTCCCTAGCCAACTAGAGGATGCCATAGTGCCCAGGGCACTGGGCCTGGAGTCAGGAAGACCTGAGTTCAAATGCAGCATCAGATCCTTACTAACTGTGAGACCCTTGGCAAGTCACTTTAACCTCTGTTTGCCTTAGTTTGCTCAACTGTAAAATGGGATAATAATAGCACCTACCTAAGGGTTGTTGTGAGGATCAAATGAAATAATATTTGTGAAGCACTTATCACAGTGCCTGGCTCATAGTAGGGGCTTAAAAATGCTCATTCCCTTCTCTTCCCCTGCCTCCTTTCCTCCCCTTCCAATGAAGTTTAAGAATCAGAATCTACGTCCATAGTCCTGATATCAGTCCCTTGTCTTCCCTCCACTCCAGGTGAAGGGGCAGACCCTGAGAGTGTGGAGCTGGTGGCCCAGAGGGTCTTGAAAATCCCTCTGCCCCAGGGGGGCCGGAGAGCAGTGGAACAGCTGCTGGAGGAAATCCAAGATGCCCTCCAGCTCCCAGACAGTATGGACTGGGCCTTGCCTCCAGCCCAGGGCCTCCTTCAGCAAGCACAGCGGGCCAGGTGAGGAGCTGGGGCTTCCCGGATTATAGAATGTGCAACTGGACAGGAACCGAGACTTAAGCTAGGAATGGCTAAAGGACCTGTCTGTGGTCCCACAGCATTGTTGATGAGCATTTTTTAAGGTGCATACTGGGTGCCTGGCACTGTGCTAAATAAGTGCTGGTGATACAAAGAGAAGCAAGACCATGGTTCCTGCCTTCAGGAAGTTCCCACTCTAACAGGGGAGACAGCATGCAAACAACAGTGTCTGTACAAGACAGAGACAGAGCACATGGAGGGTGATCTCAGAGGAGAAGGCACAGGCTGGGGGCTGGGGGAGGGGAGGAGGCCCTGGAAAGGCTCTCAAGAGGGTAGAATGGAATCTGAGACTGGAACGAGGCTTGTAGGCAGAAGTAAGGAAGGACAGCCTCCCAGGCATGGGGGACAGTCAGCCAATGAAAAGGAACCAAGTCGCTGGATTGTATCCTTCACGCAAGGGAGTGAGAGAAAAGAGCCAGGTTATGCGGGGCTTTACCTGCCAAACATGAATTTATATTTGAGCCAGGACTTGAACCCATGTTTTAGGACTCCAGGTCCATCTCTTTTTTGACCAGGGAGGACAAATTTTACTTTGCTCACATAGAGCATTAGAGACTAATGAGGCTTACTGGATGCAGAGCACTTGAAGGCATGTTTACCTGACCCAGACCCCTCCTAAAGCACCAGAGGACAATGAGGCTTGCCCAAGATCACCACAGTATGGCAGAGATGCTCCCATTTATCCTGTGATTTCAAATCCAGCGCACCATCCATTATGTGCCCCACATCATGCATTACTGACGAGGCCCTCCCTGAGACCACTGAGCACTCAGGGTTGGGTCCAGGGCCAGCTGACCTTCCCTGTGTCCACAGGGAGAATGCAGACAGAACCCAGGACAGTGTTGGGAAGACCCGGGAAGCTCTGACTGAGGCCCAGAACAACGTAGGGAGAGCTGAGAGAGAGCTTCGGAAAACAAAGCAGGCGCTGAGGGGCCTAGAGGTTCAGACACAGGAGGTGAGGGCTCACCCAGGGGCTCCATTCCTCTCCCACAGGCTCCATGTTTCCCAGAACCCCCAGATTCCCCCCCAGATACTACAAGCATTCAGCACTTGCCAGTGGTCTAGGAAACCTTCCTCAAAGTCCCATATGCCCCTTACACTCCAGAAACTCCTCCTTTCCTTTACGTATCATGTGTTCTTCAACACTCCTCAAGCTTCCCTCACTGAACTTTATATTCCCCTACATTTATTAATTTTCCCAATGTCTTCTGTGTTCCCCAACACCCTTAAAATCCCTTAGGATTTACTGTACCCCCAACACTTGTAAACTTCTCTTTTGTTCCCCAGCAAAGCAAGAAACCCCCTACAATACCCCTCAAAATAATTCCAATTTTAAAAATCCCAGTATCTCATGGTCTCAATCATACAAACCTTCCCAATGTTCTCCCAAATCCTTAAACTTATCCTAATGTCTCTAAATACATTTCAGCATCCCTTGTGTCCTTGAACATTCCTGAGACCTCCCTCACTGACCTCTGGATTCTCCACCACCTCCCCAAAGTCCCCAGTGTCCCCCTCCAAAAGAACAAGCAGGCCTTCAGTGTAGGGGAAAGGGTAAAAATGAGAGTCTCAGGGTAGAGGGAAAACCTGGCCTGTGTCAGGGTATTGGAAAGTAGAAAAATGTCATGCAAGAAAGGAAGGGAAGACAGACTCTTGTACACTTGGAATGAAAAACAAATTTGAGGCTCTTGCAGGAGAATTGGAAGAGCCTGCTTTGTGGAGGGAGCAACTGCTCATCCACTTGTGGGCAAGAGAGCATCCACTAAGTCAGAGGCGGACGAGCATGGAGACTGGTGACTTCTTGCTCAGTCAGTTTGATGACAGTCGTAGAGAAGTCTGTTATTTTCTTGGCAGCACATGGATTCAGTACATAACTGAGAACCTCCCATGGCTTGTCAAAACATATGACTAATATCTACTTCTGGTGATTCATATGGGCATAAATAATATTGTCAGAAGAAGCCTCTAAAGTATTGCCAAAGATTATAAAGTCTCAGGCAAGAAACTGGAGACCGAAAGGACCCAGGTGGTATTTTTATCACTGCTACCCCCTGAAGGCAAGGGATGCAGGGGAAAACAGCTGGCTAAGAAAATGATGCTTGAGAATGGGGTTTTGATTTCTCAGCCATGGCTTAAAATAGAGGAACAACAGACCTGTAGACAGGGATGGAGCATACCTAACAAAGGTGGGTGTCATACAAATCTAATCAGAAGGACTTTAAAAATAGTGGAAGAAGGGAAAAAATTGCTGGCATATATTCAAGCTAGAGACCATAGAGAGTACCTACATTGTAGGAAAAGAAATAGCAATTTGAGACACCCTAAAGTCCACAGGTGGCAAAATCCAAGAGAAGAGCTAGTAGTAAATCCCACAGCTTCAGGTGACACAGATGCGTAAAATATAAACAACAAGCAAAATTAAGCTAGAGGTTCCAAGAAGACAAATTTGACCTCCTAGTTCTCATTGAAACTTGACCCGTGACTGAGAAATGATTCTGGATTAGAATTTCTTATAGAAAAAAACAAACGAGGTAGGTAAAACTGTGATATAGTAGCCTTGTATATTAAGGAGGCATTCTCCTGAGTAGCAATCCAGGAACCAGAGGATTTTGGCCTGGGAGTACACTGTAGATGGCATGGGCATATTCAGGAAACATATTGCCATTCTGGAACTGAAGCAGGAAATAGCAAGGGCAATGATAGTGATTGAGGGGAGAGTCATCTGTCTGGCTTTCAGCAGGAGCTGCCTAAAGCAGAGCATTCAGCAACTTCTCGGCTTGCCTTAATGATATTTCCATGCTCTAAGAAGTGAAGGAACCAAGAAAGAGAGAAAAATCTCTGCCAGTTCTACTTCTCAGTTATGAGGAAGAGCTGGTTCCTGAAGTGGAAATGAGATTCTTGGAGTCGGGGATGGGGGTGGGGACTACTGCCTTACAGAGTTTGTGATGGAGGAGAACAAGGCTGGGCATCATCTGACATGCTCCCTCAATCTTCAGAAAACAGATTTCAAAGGGAAAACTAGCATTCCATGAACTAAAATAAAATTTCTGCTCTGCAAGTCAGCCCAGGAGGGATGGGAGACTATCAAGAATGAAATTCTGAAGGCACAAAGGGAAACAGTTCAGATAAGGAAGTGAAAGGGTAGTTGTTTGAAGAGAACAAAAGTAGATACACAGAGAACACACCACCCGATTTGGGTTTTCAAAAGTACAGAAGACAGAAGCAAGAGTAATAGGCATGTTATAGTAACAGGATCAATCCAAACACAGCGGAGTTCTGTAAAAATGGTGTCAGTAGAGCTAAAGCTCAGAGTGAACTGAGGCCTCTGAGGAAAGAGAAAGACTTAATGAAAGAAAGATGGGTTTTTAAAGGCTGTATTGAGGAAAGTGAGATCAAAGAAGGGAAAGCACTTGGGGAAGCATGGGTGGAATGGTGATAACTGACCATCGAGAGAAAGCCAAGCTGCTTGGCTGTTATCTGAGCTGTTTTCTCTGCCTAGCAAAATCTCCTTTGGACCGGAAAGGACAAGAAAGATTTCTGATGGGTAGTGGATAATCAGTCTAAGTAAGGAGATAGCTGCCACAATATTGATGGAGAACTTCCTCAGCGCTTCAAGGTGCTGGAGCTATCAATTCAAAGGAGCTTCCATTCCATCATGGCATAGACAACATGGAGACATATGGCCGAGCATGTACAGAAGCAATACAAGAGAGTTAAGGAGGGAGGGCATGAGCACTTGAGGGGTATGGTTTAGAAAAGGTTTCATAAAGAAGGTGATGTTCCACCTGTGTCTTGAAGGAAGACGAAGTGTGTAAGGTAGAAGAGAGGAGGGAATATATTTCAGGCACGGAAGATGCAAAGACATGGAGACAGGAGATGGAGCGCCATCTGTGAGGAACAAAGAGGTGGCCAGTTGGTCTTCTGGATGGTAGAGTATGGGAAGGGGAATATAATGAGGTTGCACAGATGGCTTAGGGCTGGGTTGTGAAGAAGGGTTTTAAAAGCCAAAGAATCTATATTTGATCCTTGAGGCTATAGGGAGCCACTGGAGCTTATTGAGTAGGGGAATAAAATGGTAAAATTTTGCCTAAAGAAAATGTCTTTGGTAGCTGTTGGAGAATTAGACTGAAGTGGTGACAGACTTGAGGTAGGGAGACCATGTAGGAGCCTCAGCCATAGTCTGGTTGATTGATGAGGTCCTGAACGAAGATGGTGATCGTGTCTGTATGGAGAAGACGTTGGATGTGAGAGATGTTGGGGAAGTAGAAATAAGATTTGGTGACCGATGATTTGATAAGTAAGGTATAGGAGGCTCAGGAGTTAAGGATAATGTTGAGGTTACAAACCTGGGAGATTGGCAGAGTGGTGATGCCTTCAGTAGAAATAGGGAAAGGTAATAATTCTGTTTGGTACATGTTGAATTTTGAGGTCTTCAGCCTGAAACGTCCAATTGGCAGTTGCTGATTTGAGACTGTAGTTCAGGGGGAAGATTGGGATTGAATATACAGATCTGTGAATCTTCTGCTTAAAGATGATAATTAAACTCATAGGAGTTGATGAATTCACACAGAGAGAGGGAGAGAAAGAAGAGGGCTCAGAACCAAAAGCCTTGGAGAACATCCACAGTTGGGGGAATGATATGAATGTTGAAACAGAGAAGGAGGCTTAGAAGGAATCCATGGTCAGACAAATGGGAGAACAAGGAGAAAATCTCCAGGAGTAGGGGGTGATGAGCAGTGTCAGATGCAGCAGAGAGATCAAGAAGGATGAGGACTGAGAAGCCATTGAAATCATGGGTAACTTTGGAGAGAGTAATTTCAACTGAGTGATGAATGGGGTCAAAAACCATACTGCAGAAAAGTGAGAAGAGAGGAAGTGGAGGCAATGAATGTAGACAGCTTTTTCTAGGCGTTTGTCTGGAAAAGGGAGAAGAGTAGCTTGGGGGAATGGTCAGGTTTATTGACGTTTTTGTTTTTTAAGATAGGGAGAGTTGGGCATGTTTGAAGGCAGTAGAGAAGGAACCAGTAGCTCTAGATTGAAGATTGGAGAGAAAGGGGAGATGATTGAGAGGTCAATAAGCTGGAGAAGACAGGAGAGGATGAGATCAAGGGCACATGTTAAAGGGGTTGGACTTGACAAGAAAAGCCACTTAATTGTCAGAGACTAGGAGAAAGTGTGTGTGTGTGTGGAGGTGGAGAGAGAGAGATATCAAGGGATTTTGAGATGAATGGGAGAAAGACAAAACTCTTGAGTCAAATTAAGTCAAATGGTCTCAATTTTCTCAGAGGCCAAGTCTTCAGCTCAGAATGTCAGGGGAGGGGAAGGTATGAGAGAGGAAACATAGGACTAGGGAAGGGCAAATGGCCAGATTTTTGTAACGGGAAGAGAATAGAGTATACAAACTATAGACCAGTGAGCTCGACATTGATTCCTGGAAAACTTCTAGAATGTATTGTTAAAGATACGGTTAATGAAAATCTCAATAAGGAAGTGGCGATCCAAGAGTCAGTATAGCCTCATCATAATCCTCCAGTTTGGCCATGCCAAATTGAATTTGTTTTCTTTTTTGACAGGATACTAAACTGATAGATCAGGAGAATGTTATATAGTTTATCAGGATTTCAGTAAAGTGATAAAATAGTGTCTGCTATTCTTACATAAAAGATGTAAAGTTATGTGTGTGAGACAGGATATTTAGATGAATTTGGAACTCATTAAATGTTGGGACGCTGAGAGTAGTTATTAAGGGTTCATTGTCAGCTTGGAAGGAAGTCTCCGGGGGAGGGAGAGCCCACCAAGCTGTGCTTGGCCTTGTCTGTTGTTCTCTCAGGGACTTGGATCAGGGCATAAATGGTATATTTATCAAGCTTGCAGATGACAGAGCTGGGAGACTTGGCTAACACACTGTTTAACAGAATCAAGATGCAGAAGGGCTTGACTGGCAAGAACATTTGCTGGACTCTAATAAAGTGACACAATAGGGATAAATGTGCAGTCTCACCTTTGGGTTCAAGAAATTGACTTCACCACTACAAGATGCAAAGGATGTTTAAGTAGTAGTTGGTCTGGAAAAGGGCTGTGGGTTTTAGTGGACTACAGGCTCAACATGAACTGACAGAGTGATATGGCAGTCAAATTTGCTAATAATAGAATCGTGAGCCACATTAAGATGCACAGCTCCCGAGGGTCAAGAAGACCCATCTAGGGGTTTCAATCCAGTTCTCGCTAATACATTTTAGGAAGGACATTGATAAGGTAGAGAGCAACTGGATGAGGGCTTCCAGGATGGTTGGATGAATTAGGGATGTTTAGCCTGTGAAAAAGAAGACTGACTGATTGATTGATAGCTATCTGTCTTCAAGTGTGCTGTTTGGCCCCAGAGTGCAGAACCAAGAGCGATAGGTGAAAGATGCAAAGAAGGATGTTTATAATTGATGTTAGGAAAAACTTCCTGACAATGCCAGTTTCTGGAAGAGATATGTTCCTTGTCCTGAAAAGAGATCTATTCCTTGTCTTTGGAGGTCTTCTTAAAGGCTGGATGACCCCTTCCTGAATAGTTTGTTGTGGGCATTCTTCCTCAGTTGTGGCTTGGAATAGATGATGCAGAGGTCCCTTCAAGCTCTAAAATTCTGGGATTCCTGTGACTTCTAACACTGCTCAGGAATCACTCGCTGTCCCTCGATCCTTCCTTTCAACATTCCTCAAACCCCAACACTCCAAGAAATCTCCCTCCGTACCCTCATGCACTAAAATACTCCTTAAAATTTCACCAATGTTCACTGTGTCCCTCAGCATTACTTAAGGAATGCCTTCCCCAATAGCTCTTGTATCTCCCAGCACCCCGGGAAACCTCCCTTAATTTCCCATGTGTTTTGCACTCTTCAAACTTCCCTCAATAGTTTATGTATCCAGGCACCCCAGGAAGGTGCACCCAGTGTCTCCTGTGTCCCCCAGCACCTCCTGGACCTACTTGACTCTGCCCTAGGACTCCTAACACACCCAGAAAACCCATATCTATTTTGTTCCCCAACCCTGTCCTTCCTCCACCTTTGTCTTTGGGTCTGTCAAAAAGGAACCCATTCCCCGAGGTCCCCTATGCTCCTCAATGTGCTCTTATCCATCCCTAAATATGCCCTTGGACTCCTGACACCCCAATGTCCCCTGAAACTCAAATCATTGAAAAACTTCCCCAGTGTCTCCTTTGAGCCCCCAAATCCTGAAACTGTCTCATAATGCCCTTTGGGACTCCTAAGCTCAGATTCCCCCTTTCAAAAAAAACCAACTCCTCTCCCTCTGCCCTAACCTCACTCTCCTATTCTCTCCATCCTCCTCATTTGGCCCCTGATCACAGATGGCATTAGGGCTAGTACAGGCCACACATGATCTGGATGTGGGTGCCACCTTGGACCAGCTCCTGGGGGCAGCAGATGCTCTGCAGGCCCAGATGTCAGAAAATAAACTACAGTTGAGGGGGGCCCAGGAGCAAGCAGAGCAGGCATCAGACACAGCTGCAAACTTGGGCAAGGTGAGATGGGCCTTACTCTTGGTCACTACTGAAGTTTCAGGATCATGTGCCCTGGGAAACAAGGGAATTACGCTAGCAGATATCAGGGTAGCAGGATGTTCCAGGAATGGAAGGGACATTGTCCTTGGGGTGAAAGGCCTCAGTCTTCTGAGTCCTAGGAGGGGGAGAGGGAGGGCTAGGGTGAAAATTCCCAATTGGGGGTAGGAGGACTGGGGAACAGAGGCCTCAGAGAGTCCTATGGTGGGAACTGATTCCCAGGTGGGTGGTGGGTAGTGGGTTCTGACTGTATGGGAGCTGGTTTCTGAGGGGGAGTTCTGAGGTGATTGGTCCTTTCTTGTCCATACCTCCCTCTTCCCACCTGGTTCTCCTTGCCCCCAGGAGCTGCAGACAGCCAAGCTACAGTTCTCAGAGCTGCAGTCTGGGATTGATGGCCTTGGGAATGAGGTGAATGGGGCCAGAGATCGTTTGCAGCAAATTCATGCAGAAGCCAAAGAGCTGCTGAAGAAAGCAAACAGGAACCGCAATCGTCTAGAGGGTGAGGCTGTGAGGGTGTGCACCTGGTAGGATCTTGAGGGTTTGAGTATTTCAGGGGAGCCTTGAATGTTTAGGGGACTCGAGGAGTCCCAGAAAGCTCATAGTTTCTGGGGACCCAGAGTGTTTGGGGCAGGTTTCTCAGGGAAACCCATTTAGAAGAGATTGAGAACCCTGAGTATCAGAGGGTTTCTGAGGTACTGGAAATTTGGGGGAATTCATTCTCAAGTGTACCCTAGATACTAGGGGGCCCCAGGGGCCATAATTGTTGGAGGTCTCAGGAAGACCAGAGTGGTTGGAGAAGATCTTAGGAGAGTCCCAAATACAGGGGCTACTAAGCAAAGTGGTAGGTATTGGGTTTTTTAGGGTTGCCTGAATATTGGGGATCTTTGGACAACAGGTATTTGGGGTTTTCAGGAGGGCTTGAATGGTTGGGTTCTCAAATGAGAAGCCCTGGTATTTATGGGTCACAGGTAGAACGCAGAGTGTTAAGGCTTTTGCTGTTGGGGAATCTCAAGATGCATGAGTGTATGGGATTTTCAGGAGGCCCTAAGTATTTGGGTTCATAAGTACTGGGAACTTTTTTGGAGCCTTGGACATTTGCATATTTCAAGGGGCTCTAAGTGTCCAGAGGTGGGGAAGGTCTCAATGGCCTTGGATTTTGGGAGCCCTCAATGTTGGAGATTCCAGGGGATCTCTGAATGTTTAGGGGTCCTGGAGGTGGGAGTTCTACAGGATCTTGGGTGTCTGGGGGTCTGTCCTGGGAGGGCCAAGAGTGGTGTTTGGGGCCCAGGTCTGGCCGAGCCTCGTGTTGGGTTCCCAGGGCTGGAGAAACGCTTTGCTCGGAATGAGCAGGCGCTTGGAGAGAAGGCAGCTGAGCTTCGGGTCCTGGAGAGCAGAGCCTTGGGGCTGCTGGAGCAGCTGAGGCAGGAAGCCAGTGCCCACGCTACCTGCTGATGCAGCGACCCCAAAGAAAACAGACACCCCCACCCCTGTAGAGAGAGAAGTCCCAGCGTCCTGGGATACAGACCCCGCCCCCGCGCCCCAGAAGCACAATAGCAATCCCCGAAGATTCCCCCCCACCGTATATGCCCTACAGCCATTCTCCGAAGACCCCCGCCCCGGCAGAGAGACCCCGCACCCCAAGCCCCGAGACTCCCCCCCCCCACCTTGCAGAGGGACCGCAGCCCCCAGTCTCACCGTGGATCTGCATTCGCCTTCATCCCCAGCGGTCAGCCCTGTCTCTAACTGCTCTCCCGCCCCGCTTGTCCCTAAACTTGCAGGAAAGCGAGCGAACTTCTGGGTCCTGCCCTTGACTCCCTCCCCGCCCCACCCCAAGTCCCGCCCCCGGAGCCCCCCGGGGGACAGGGCGGGGCGCGCCCCACCGCGCGCTCACGTCCTCGCGCGGGCTCGCGCATTCCGGGACCCTCGCGGCCGGCGCCGGGGCTGCGCGCGCCTGGCCCACCGCAAAGTCCGGAGCGGATCGGGCGGACAGCGGGGCCGGGCCCGGCAGATCATCCGGCTCTGGATCCATGGCTCCTACTGTCCCTAATCTTTGCGTGGTTCTTTCTCCACCCGTCTGCGTCAATCTTGTTTGCTGCACCCATTCCTCTGTCTGGGAAACCGAGGTGGCTTCGTGTCGGTGCAAAATGGAAATGATACCCTTGCCCAGCTCTGGATTCCCATCCCAGAGAAGGAGAAGGGGACCCTGGCAGCCTCAGCTCTGGCGTTGAGAAGTGGATGATCTGAGCCTCCTGGACGCCTACCTCCTCAACAATCCACGCAGCCGTCTCCAGGCGCTGGATCCCTGGGCTTCCCTCAAAAATCCCCATGCCTTCTTTGCCCCACCCACTCTGAAGAGAACAGGCATCTTTTCCTTTATGCACTAGTGTCTCTTTCCCTTCCACTTTTAACCCTGAGCCAGGCCCAGACATGGAACTTTGCAATTCAATTTACCCAGCATAATGAAGTGTCTATTATACCTGGTTCTACTGGGCTTTGAGGGAAATACAGAGGTTAGATAAGACAGTCTGAACCTGCTTGGAAGGAACCTCAGATCAGCTGCTTCATTTTAGAGAAGGCCCAGAGGGGTCTATTTGTCCAAGGTCACATAACTGATAAGTAGCAAAGTCAGGATTAAAATCCAATTCAGGACACTTTCCACAGGGCCTGGGTGAATAACACAACACATCATAAGTGCATCAGTTACAAGGACCTTCTCATTTGGCCACCCAGACCTTTGATCTCATTCCTTCTTTCCAGTCCATCATGTATAAAATGCCCAGGTGATCCACCTTATTGTGTTACTCTGACATCCTCTGCTCAGAAACCTTCAGTGACTCCCCTTTGCCCACAGAATAGAAGCATCTAATTTTAGATTCATAGAACATCAAATTCGAGAACATGGACTGAAAGAGAGATGATCCATCCCACCCCACCCTCCCCCGTTTTGCAGGAACTGAGGCCCTCAGGAAGCCGAAAGATTTGCTAAGGCCGCAGCTGGTCAATGACAGAGCCGGGACTAGGCTCCAGGCTGCATCCATTCTAAGCCAGAAGAGTCTGAATTCCCCACCTGCCCCCATCTCCTTATTCAGTCTCTTCTTGTCTTTCAAGGTTTATCTCATCTCACCTACCCCAGGAAGCCTCTTAGATTTCTCTGACTCATACTACCCTCTGTTTGCCTAGCCACATTGTTACATCTCAACTCTTCCCAATCCTTTCCCATCTTTCAGGGGTTATTTTAGGTCCCACTTCTGGGAAGCCCCTGAACTTCCTCCGTCTCACCTCCCCAGCCAGGTTGCCAGATCTGCCAGTGAGATCCACATCTGCCACACAGCCCCAATCCTTGCAGGATCTGGTGGGAGGGTGGGCGTTGCTGACCCAGGCCTGTAGAAGTAAGCATAAATAAAGCTGGTAACTCTCATTGGTCTCTGTGCTGTATCCCTTGAGTTTTATCAGTATAAGATAGAATTTCGAGTCAGGTTATATTAGAGAACAGTTAGAGACCTACCTCCCTTATTTAAAGATGAAAAAAAAAAACCCCAGGTTAGGTAGGTTGCCCATAGTTAATAAACAGCAGTAATCAAACTGGTTCTCAGACTCCAAATCCAGTGCACTTTTCACTTTTCCATATTCCAGAACTGTGGAAAGGGGACAGAAGAGGGTATCGATCAGCTAGATCTCCCCCTGCCCCCTGCCCACCCACCGTCCCCAGCTAACCACCCATTCCTAGCTAGGGGAGCCAGGGTGAAACTCCCTAGAGAGTGAAGGGGAGGGAAGTTTGGTCACCCCATCCTGATTGGGCCCTGCCCTACTCCAGGCCGGGCTTTTCCTCTAGCAGCTGCCCTTCCCAACTTTCTCCAAAGTCGGCCAGGAGGGATCCTAACCTAGAGCGAGTTAGGATCAGAGGATTGGGGGAGTTGGGAGCCCAGGGGCCGGGGTCGGAACTGGAGCCAGAGCCCCAACCCAAGGGCCCGAGGGTTTGAGGGGTGCTTCCCAGGGGGCCAGGGCCGGAGCTTGATTTGGAGGGGGGCATCTCGGGAGCTGCCAATCACTCCTGTAACTCACCCACCTCCTTCCCTATCTTCCCCCACCACCAGGATGGGGCTGATCTTGGGGCACCAAGGGTGGGGCCCAAGGGGCCTGGAGCTGTGGCTGTTGCTGGTGCTAACCGGTAAGGGAGGGAGGATGGGGGAAGGGAGTCTCGATCCCTACCACTGGGACCCCAGGAATATCCTCAAGAGTCCTTCAGCCCTCCTGCAGGGTTTGCCTCTGGGGACCTTAGCCCGGACCCCTTGTTGTTGGGAAATAGCTGTTCTGTCCACCCCCATGTCCCTCCATGGGTCTGTCGTGGCTTAGGGGCATCAGGGGGTATCCTTAATCTGTAGAACCAGAGATATCTTGGCAGGTGACTTTGCTTTTGGGGGTAGGGGAGATCCGTTCCATTCCTGAGCCCTTGTAGGGGGACATGGGGAAGTGGAGGAAGAGTGTCAGTCTCATCTCTGATCCAGTCTGAGCCTCGGGGGTGGGGAGTTTCCTCTTCGACCCTCTTTAACTGCGCACCCCCCACCCCTGCTCCTTAGTGCTGGCCGAGGCTCTGGTCCAGAACCCCGACCTGCCATCAGCTGGCTGTTCCAGGGGAAGCTGCTACCCAGCTACCGGAGACCTCCTGGTTGGCCGAGCAGACAGACTGACAGCCTCATCCACCTGCGGGCTCAGAGGCCCTGAGCCGTATTGCATAGTCAGTCACCTACAGGTGGGTCGCTGCAGGGGAGGGGGGTTGGGGCAGGGACTGGGGAAGAGTGGATCAGAGACATCTTTGTAAGAGAGGGGAGCTGGATTGGGGTGCTGATCCATGCCCCATGCTGGGTGAGCAAGGTTGGGAACAGACACAGTATTGAGACATAGAGATGGTGTGTGGGAAGAGTCCTGGGATTTGGTGTCAGAGGTCCTGGGTTTGAACTCTCCCTCTACTACTTACAGCATGTATGATTTTGGACAAGTCACTTCCTCCCCCTCCCCCCTTTTCTTCTTTATAAAATGAGGAGGTTGGATCCTTCAGTCCCACTCAGCTCTCATACTTTTTGATTCTATGACTTATCTTGGGGGGCGGGATGGGGGTTCCTCCAGGATGAGAAAAAGTGTTTCCTGTGTGACTCTCGGCATCCGTTCTCTGCCCGCCACCCTCAAAGCCACCGAATCCAGAATGTGGTCACCAGCTTTGCCCCGCAACGACGTTCAGCCTGGTGGCAGTCAGAAAATGGTGAGACAGCCTGGGCAGATGTCATGGGGCAAGGTGGGAAGGAAGGCCTGAGCACTAATAAATAGCCTGAGGGACGGGGAGAGTTTAAATATCACCTGCTCAAAGGTGTTCAGTAGAGCTGGGTGCTGATGGCCTGCGGGAGGGAGCCTGAGCCCTGGGGACTAACCAGCCTTGGAGGGGACAGAAGGGTAACCCTCCGGCTATTGGTCTTTGGGGAGGAGAGAGGAGTCTTAAATGCCTGGCTGTTCCCAATGTTTCCCACCAGGAGTGTCCACTGTCACTATCCAGCTGGACTTAGAGGCTGAATTCCACTTTACCCACCTTATTATGACCTTCAAGGTAATAGGGCTCCTGAGGGAGAAGGGATGGAAATTAGGGATTGAACCCACTTGGGGCCAGGACCCCTGTGACTTGTGACCTTTCCCATCTCTGTAGCTCCTATGATTGCCAACCACCCTGTGACCCTTCATGACCCTTCACTTTCCCTCTTCCTCCCATGGCTATCATGTAAAAAGCCTAAGATCCCTGGGACTTTGTGGCTGTACTACCTTGGACAAACTGACAATCTTCTCTGTGTCTCAGTGTCCTCATCAATGGACTAGAGACCCTTCCAGGTTATAATCCTAGGATCCCAGGGACCCCCCTTGTGATACTCTGCAGCTCCTGTGACCTCCCTGTGATCATGCTTGGTCACCTATTCACCAGTGACACTATCTCTGAAGGCCCTTTGATCCACCCTCGTGACTCCCCTTCCTCTTAACAACTCCAGACATTCCGCCCAGCTGCAATGCTGGTTGAACGCTCCTCAGACTTTGGGAGGACCTGGCGCGTTTATCGCTACTTTTCCTACGACTGTGGCTCTGACTTCCCTGGGATCCCTCTGGCCCCAACTCATCGGGTGGACGATGTGGTCTGCGAATCTCGCTACTCAGAAATTGAACCATCCACTGAGGGGGAGGTGAGAGAGCCCAGCCTACAGACTCACTTTGACAGGGGAGGTGGGGTGAGATGAGGGTGTCCCAAGGGTCCGAGGGAAAGACCATCAGGGTTGCTGGGACATGACTGGTCAGCCCTGGCCGCCCCTCCAGATTCAGGATCTCCATAGGTCATCTACCGCGTTCTGGACCCAGCTATCCCCATCACAGATCCCTATAGTTCCCGGATCCAGGGTGAGTGTGGCAACGGCCCCGTGTTGAAAATCCCCTTATGACCCTCTATCTCATTTCCCATGGGCCCCAATCCGGCATCTGGCTGGTGGCTATTCAGGGCTGTAAGGGCTATTTTGGCTTCTTCCTGCGTCCCCCAGAGCAGGTGCTACGGCCTCTGTTTAGCTCTAAGCTGGGTGGGAGCAGCATTTCTGAACATGACAACAGCAGCTGGAGGTCCCCACCCCAGATGCCTCCGTCTCCAGGAAACCTGCCCTGAATTGGAACAAAAGGAAACCCAGGATACCAGGGTCCCTTCCCTTGTCTCCCCACCTGATCCCCCAACCACCATGGACCTCAGAGAGAATGCTCTCCACCTGGGCTTGGTTAGAGGATCCCCCAGGGTGAGGGAGCCCAGAACACTAGAATGCCATTCTCTCTACACCCCAGGGAGAGGGTTCTCACTCTGGGCTGGGCTGTGGGAAGCTTTGGACTCCATGTCCATCCCTCCATTGCTGCTCCCCTACCCCAGACCTATTGAAGATCACAAACCTTCGGGTGAACCTGACACGGCTGCACACTCTGGGGGACAACCTGCTGGACCCCCGTAGGGAGATCCGAGAAAAATATTATTATGCTCTGTACGAGCTGGTGGTGCGTGGGAACTGCTTCTGCTACGGTCACGCCTCCCAGTGTGCTCGGGCTCCTGGGGCTCCAGCCCATGCTGAAGGCATGGTGAGAATGACTGCTCAGTGTATATGGGGTGGAAAGACATGGTCATGGGGGCAATAGGGCACCAAAAGTTTCAGTGCTTAGAAGACAAGACCCCTTCAAAGCAGCCCATGACCTCTTATCCCCACCCCCACCTCCAGGTACATGGTGCCTGTGTTTGCAAACACAACACAAAGGGACTGAATTGTGAAAACTGCCAGGATTTCTACCATGACCTACCCTGGCGCCCAGCTGAGGATGGCCATTCCCACGCTTGTAAAAGTGAGTCCCCATCTTGCCAGCTTCCTGGCTGGTGTGCCCCACCCCCAGCCTTTTGTAATTCTGGCACTTCTCCCCCCGAAAAAACCCACCCCACCCCTCACCTCTGGGTGGAGGTAGAGAAGACATTTTCCTGATGATTACTTAGTCAAAGAAAGATGGGGGGGGGATCAGAAAGTCTTGATAGGGTATTGAGGGGCCAGCCAGGAAGGGAGTTAAAAGAACATGGGGGTTTTGTATTTCGTCTTCTCAATGGGTAGGAGAGTGGTTGGGGGAGGGAGGGAGAGGACCAGAAACTGAAAATAAAATAAAATTGAGTAGGGGGAGAAAAAAGATCATTGGACCTTGCGATTCAGGGTCAAGGATAAGAGTAGTCCAAAGGGCAGGAAACCAAACTAAGGAGTTTCCATGAATAAAAAGCAATGTAACTTGGGATTCTATTTCCGTTCTGTTAGCTAGACTTGTCTATTCTTAAAATATGATTGCCTATTAAGGGAGGAAATGGGGCAGAGAGACAGGGAAAAGCTTTGTCCAAGACACAGTGCCCTCTGGCATCCTCGGGGAGCATTGCCACTGAGTCCCAGGGGGAGGAATCCCAAAGGATGTTTTCTCTCCAAGTGTCTACCCTCCTCCCCACAGAGTGTGAGTGTCACCAGCACTCCCGGACCTGCCACTTTGACATGGCTGCATTTCTGGCCTCTGGCAACACAAGCGGAGGGGTGTGTGATGACTGCCAGCACCACACAACTGGGATGCACTGTGAAATCTGCCGGCCTTTCTACTATCGAGACCCTGCAAGGGATTTGCGTGACCCGGCTGTGTGCCGCCGTGAGCCTGGGGTGGCGAATGGGAAGAGGGGGTGGTGGTGGAGGGAGGCTTGTGGAAGAAGCCGGGGATCTTGGGGTGACTCTCTTGATTGCTCTGCAGCCTGTGATTGTGACCCTGCTGGGGCCCGGGATGGCGGCCTTTGTGACCCTCATGATGACCCTGCCCTGGGGCTTGTCTCTGGCCAGTGTCGTTGCAAAGAACATGTGGTGGGCCCCAGGTGTCAGCGCTGCAGAGATGGCTACTTTGGGCTCAGCACCACTGACCCCCAGGGCTGCCAAAGTACGTGCTCCCCAACCCTGACATCCACCCAACTCCCGTCACCCCAGACTGCCCAGTGATCTGTCACCTGGGTCATACATGGCCTTCTAACCTCCTGAAGTTTTACCCTGCCCCTTTTGAACTTTTGTTGTCCCTGTTCTGCCACCAGACTTCTGGTCCCATAGTACTGTGATCACTCCATTTGAGCCCAAATGATGGGCCCCATACCTTCTCTTCTCCTGACATGACTTCTGACTCTTCTGCTGACCCTGACCTCTGATCCCAGACTGAATCACTTTTTGACCCTGGACTTTTCTCTGCCATGTGCTTTTGACTTCCCCATTTCCCCAGAAACCAGGCCTGTCCTCTGCCTCCTCTTCTCTCTTAGCACTGTCTCATCTGCCTATCTCTGACCATATGTGCCCCTGATGTTGCCCATCTCAAGCCTAGAGATAATAATGGGATTGTTGTTGATGGGCGTACTCCTGCTTCACCAGGGTGCCAGTGTGACCCCCGGGGCACAGTGCCAGGGGGTCCCCCTTGTGACTCTAACAGCGGGGACTGTTTCTGCAAACGCCTGGTGACTGGAAAGCATTGTGACCGTTGCTTGGTGAGGCCCTGAGATCAGGTGGTACTCCCTGAAGGGGGGATCAGGGCTGTGCCTAGGGGAGTTTCCTAGAAGGAGCATGTAGGGGAAAGATACTGGTGGTGGAGGCACATATCTCTGTGGAGATCGGGAAGAGGTCTGCCACCTCAGTGACTCCTTCCTCTGCCCTCAGGTAGATCACTGGGGTCTGAGCCATGATTTACTTGGTTGCCGCCCTTGTGACTGTGATGTGGGAGGTGCCCTGGAGCCCCGGTGAGTTTTTTTCTAGGGGGATTAATGCTGGGGAATTAAGAGACATATTATGTGGGACCTGGAGTCAGATAGTTCCCATGGAGAATCAGTCTGTGAGGAGGACCTGAGTTCAGACACTTACTAGCTGTGTGACCCTGGGCAAGTCACTTAACCCCAATTATTTCCCTCTCCCCCCGAAAAAAATAAAAAATCAGGTGAATCGGTCTGTGATTCAAAAAGACTGTCAGTTGTGACTAGGTATTGGGGAGGTACAGGTGTATTGTGGAGCATTGGTCTATGACTTGGGTGGGGGTGAGGGGAATGTGCGTGGGTCTCTTGATGTGTGTATGCATCAGTCTTTGTGCAGATTGGGGGTAAGGGTTGGTGTGGGGAGGATATCAGTCAGTCATTGGAAGTGGGGTGAATCCCCAGGTGTGCCGAGGACTCGGGGCAGTGTCGATGTCGCCGACACATGTTTGGGCGACGCTGTGACCAGGTGCAGCCTGGATACTTCTTGCCATTCCTGGACCATCTCACCTTTGAGGCTGAGGCCGCCCGTGGGCAGGTGGGAGCCAAGGGTGGTGTTGGGGGAGGCTGGAGAACCTACTTGGGGTGGGGAGGTAGCGTTTTAGGCCCAATAAACAAACTACCTCCCTGGCAGGCCCTGGACGTGGTGGATCGAATAGCACACCCTGGGATGGCAATCTCCTGGACAGGTGTGGGCTTTGTGAGGCTACGGGAGGGTCAGACCCTCGAATTTTTGGTGGATACAATATCCCAGGCCATGGACTATGAACTGCTCCTGCGATATGAACCCCAGGTCTGGTCCCCTTTTCTTTGGTCTTTGGTCCCAAGGTCCCATGATCTTTCAACTCATCTCCTTGCTGGCCCCTTAGCCCCCCACAGAGACCTCTGAATCCCCCCCATTAATCAGTCCACTTTCACCCATGTATGCCTGAGGTGACCGACCTCCCCAGGAGTTTACCTGGCCTTCCATACCCCAGAACTCCATTCCCCTCATTCTCAAGGGCCATCTCAAGGGCAGGGAAGTTGGGGAGTGTTAGACCTCCTGTCAGGACACCTGGCTCCAAATCCCAGCTTTGACTTTAGTGACTGAGCCCCTCGGAACCTTGGTTTCCCTGTCTTGGTTTCCTTGAGATAATAATGCTTGTGTGACTTCCCTAGGGAAGTTTTGTGGAAAGTGACCCTTTCAGAAATAGGTGCCCCACTCACAATCAGGGTCCCCCCACCATGGGGTGAAGACTCCATGGGCCAAGCTCTAACTCTGCCTCCTCCCCACCCAGGTCCCTGAGCAGTGGGCAGAGGTGGCTTTGACTGTGCAACGCCCGGGGCCTATATCTCCCAACAGCCCCTGCGGCACCACTGTGTCTGAGGATGACCGCTTTCGGGGGATGTTGCAACCTGGTGCCAGGTAAGGGAGTGGAGGGGGAGGCAGAGCCTCCCTGATCTCCTCCTGTAAAGTGTAAGTGCCCACCTGGGTCCCCCCATGGGCTCAAGTGTGTCTGTGTATGTGTGGGGGCCATCAGACAGACATCAGACAGACCTCTTCTCTCAACTGGATTCCAGAGTGGGGAAGTTCTACGTTTGGATCACAGCCCTGGTCAATCAATCGATCTATCATCTATCTATCTATTATCTCTCTATCTATCTGTCTGTCTGTCCATCTGTCCGTCTGTCTGTCTATCTATCCATTGTGTTACTTTGGGAAGGGGGGAGGGAATGAGCATTTATAGAGTGCCTGCCATGTGCCTACAAATATTATCTCACTTGATCCTCACAGCAACCCTATGAGGTGGGCGTTGTTATTATCCTCATTTTATAGCGGGAATAACTGAGGCAGAGAAGGTTAGGTGACTTGCCCAGAGTCACACAGCTAGTAAGTGGCTGAGGCCAGATTTCAGGACTCCAGGCCCGGCACTCTGTGCCCTGCACCACCGGCTGCCTCCGTGTCTTTGGGCCAGACCTTTTTTTCAAAACTCTCTGACTTTTGGCTTGCCTGTTTGTAAAATGAGGGGGCTGGATGTGACCTCTAGGGTCCCACAGCTCTAAATCATAGGATCAGATGACTTCAGAAACAGAGAGGAAGAGCACTGGATTTGGAGACAGTGGACCTGGATTCAGGCCCTCCCTATGCCACCTATTGGGGGTGCGACCATTTGGGGTGCAAATCATTTTATCTCTCTGGGCCTCAATTTCCTCATCTCTCAAATACAGGGGTTAGATTTGACGACTTTTTGAGGCTGTTTTGCAGATGAAGAGCAATGAGGATTGATAATAACTCGCACATTTGTGGTTTTTATGAGGTTTCGAAGTTCTTTGCCTTTAGTAAATGCCTCGTTCATGCATCCATTTATTTTCCTCATAATATCTCTATCAAGTGTTATTATCATCCCTGTTTTTACAAATGAGGAGACTGAGGCTCATAAAGCTGAGTAACCACCTGGCTAGTAAACGTGAGAGCTAGGATTTGAACATTCAGGTCTCTTGACTCCAAATCCAGATCTCTTTCTTTCATATGAGATGGTGAACAGGAAAGTACTTTATGACCTATAAAACTCCCTATGTGTGCATGGGATCATTGTCATGAATTCATTCCATTTACATTTTCCAAGCTCCTACTGTATGCTAAGCCCTATGAAGGTGGTCTGGGAGAGGCAAGAATAAAAAAGACCCCATCCCTACCTTACAGGAGTGTGTAGGCTAATGCAGTGGTGTCCAACTCAAACAGAAACAGAGGCAATTAACAGTAGCATACAGATCCCTGCAGGCCACATTTTGACTTCAAAAACCACATTTTATATATTCCCTTTTTTAAATTAATATATCAACATATCACAGTCAGACAGGAACTACATTTTAATCTGATTGGAGCCACACTCAGGAGAGTTGTGGGCTGCATGTTTGATATACCTGGTCTAAGTAAGGGCAAAGATGCCCAGACTCAAATAATTCTAGTACCAGACAAGACAGGAGCAGAGCCAGACACAATGCTATGGGGCCTCTGGAGAGAGAGAGAGATCAATCCCTGCTGTGGAGGACCAGGAGGGTGTTTCCAGGGGGAAATGGTATTTGAGCTAGACCTTGAAGGATGGGTAGGATTTTAGCAGGTGGGAGTGAGGATACATTCCAGGCAAAGTGAACAGTGTAAGCAGGAGCAGGAAAACACAGGGTGTGCTCAGGAAATGGTGACTAATCCATTTTGGCTGGAGGGTTGGGTACATGATAGGGAGTAGGATCACTGATGCTCAGAGCTGGAAGGGACCCAGAGGGTCATGGGGTCCAAGCTCCCACCCCCTCATTGGAATCCCCTTCAGAATAACCATTTCTAGTGATGTGGAAATTCTGAGGCAGCCCTCCCCAACTTGGGCCAGCTGTGATGCTAATGAATTTGGCTTAAGTGGAGCTGATATTTGACCCCCTATAATTTCCACACTCTGCTCCTTATTCTGCCCTTTGAGACCAAGCAGGATTCTTAGATGCCTAGAGAGGAAAATGCCCAAGGTGGCTGTGCCCAAAGACTGTGTCAGTACCCAAGGAGTGCCTGGGGGTGGTTAGTGCCTGAGGATAGGGTTGCCTAGGGGCAGCTAGATAGCACAGTGAGTAGAGTACTGGCCCTGGAGTCAGGAGGACCTGAGTTCTAATATGACCTCAGACATTTGACACACTTACTAGCTGTGTGACCTTGGGCAAGTCACTTAACCCCAATTGCCCTGCCTTCACCCCTCCAAAAAAAAAAAAGGATAGGGTTGCCTGACTGAGTTCTCTTTGCCCACTGCCCAGCCCTCCTTAAATCTATGATCCTTCATGTGGCCTAATTTCCAGTGGTCTTCTTATCTCAGTTGCCCTCCTCTGGACATACCTCCAGCTGGCCAGCGTCCTTTTTAATATGTGGTTGGGTATGGCCCAAACTGGGTACAGTATTACAAATGGGATCCAGTCAGAACTGGGGACAATGATCCAGATGTGATCTGTACCTCTCTAAACATAGTCTGGCTGGAAGGACGAGCTGGACACAATACAGTGCAACAAATTTGGCCAGAACTGGACAGGGTGTTCCAGACATAGTCTGGCCTGGAACTGAACCAAAGAAAATGGAAGATTTCTATTGTATCAGGGAATTTTTGCTGGTCACCTGATCTCTGTACCTCCCTCCCACTCCCTTCACCTTGCCAGGCAGCTGAGGGGTTTTTTCCCCTATGTGCAGTCACTAGAAGAGACTGAGAGATATTCAGAGAAGAGACAAAGGGAGAAACACAGCCCAAGAGAACTAGACAGTTTGGGTTGGAACAGTGCCAACCAGAGGCCTTGAAGGTCTTTTGTCCTCTGCCCTGCCTACATTCTGGTGGAGGTGGGGGAGGAGGACCATAGTGATGGGAGCTAATCCTGTTCTTGTTTCGCTCAGATATGTGGTATTGCCCTATCCTGTCTGTCTGGAGCCTGGGGTCTCCTACACTATTCGCCTGGAGTTGACCCGGGCTGGAGGGGACGCTCGCCCTGGAGCTCCTACTCCCAGCCTGCTCCTTGACTCAGTGAGTTCCCAGAGGAAGGGGAAGGTGATAGCCTAGGCGCTGGCAGTGCCAAGGAGATCACTGATAGTCAATGTCCAGAGAGATGCCCCGTGTTTGGGGAGATAACCAGGGTGGTCTGTGCCCAAGGGCCATCAATACCTGGGAGTGCCTGGGGGTGGGTAGTTTGGGTCTAAGGATAAGGTGCCCTAACTTAACTCTCTCTGCACACTGCCAGCTGGTGCTCTTGCCCCGATGGTCATCCTTGGAGATGTTTAGCGCAGGTGATGCCAGTGCCTTGGAGCGACGGGCAACCTTTGAACGTTACCGCTGCCACAAGGAGGGCCTGATGCCTGCCAAGGGCCCTCTGCCAGAGGCCTGTGCCCCTCTCCTCCGAAGTCTGGCTGCTTTGCTTTACAACGGGGCCCTAGGTGAGTCACTGCCCGTGGTCAGGGGGCAGGGGAAGAGGAGGGCAGCTGTGACGCTGCTAGGATATGATCTCATTTCCCTGCTTTCTCTTCAGCCTGCCAGTGTGACCCCCAGGGCTCCCTAAGCTCTGAGTGCCAGCCCCATGGTGGACAGTGTCCGTGCAAGGCCAATGTGGCTGGGAGACGCTGTGACCACTGTGCTCCGGGAACCTTTGGCTTTGGCCCTTCAGGCTGCAGGGGTACTTCCCCCCTCTACTTTCCCTCCCCACTCTTCCCCTTCTCTGACCTCTGTCATCTTCTCCAATCTTATCTCTTTTTTCACCCCTACCTCCCTCAAAGAAGTCCTGCTGGGCTCTGAAACCTCCTAGCTTGTGGCTGGGTACAAATGACCAACTCTGAGTCTCACTTTCCCCATCTATAGACTAGGCCTAATATTACTTGCCACCACTGACTTCATGGGACTGTAATGAGTAAAGACATTGTCACTGCTAGTGAAATGGGACTCATTAGGTAGCTGGGAAGCACCACAGTGCACAGAGCTCTGGCCCTAGAGTCAGGAAGAAACCGAGTTCAAATCCAGCCGCAGACACCGACTAGCTCTGTCACCTTGGGCAAGTCCCCTCAGGTTCCTCGTTCATAAGATGGGGACAGTAATAAAAGCACCAGCCTCCCCCAGGGTTGTTGTGAGGAGCAGATGAGATGTGTATAAAGTGCCGTAGAAGTGCTAGCTCTATACTACATACTGCAGGGTCCCTCCCATGCCTGCTCCACCATCTGCCCCATGCCCACGGCCCCAGCTTCCACATCTGTCTCCTCAGCCTGCCAGTGCAGCCCTGAAGGCAGCCTCAGCAGTCTGTGTCACGAGGCCAGTGGGCAGTGCCCCTGCCGGCCTGGAGCTTTTGGGCCACGCTGTGATCGGTGCCAGCCTGGACAGTGGGGCTTCCCCAGCTGCCGCCCCTGTCACTGTAATGGGCATGCAGATGAGTGTGATCCACGGACTGGGTCCTGCCAGGGCTGCCGAGACCGCACAGCAGGGGACCACTGCGAAAGGTATGAACAGGGGCAGGTAAATAAGGGTGGGGAGGCAGAAAAGGAAGGAGATGCTTTGGTCCTAAAACCAGACTTTTTCCTCTCCTTCTTTTGCCTCTAGGTGTATGGCTGGCTTCTATGGGAACCCAGTGCTGGCATCCGGTGGCCACTGCCGGCCTTGCCCTTGTCCCGAGGGCCCAGGGGGGCAGCGACACTTTGCTACCTCCTGCCATCAGGACAGGCATTCCCAGCAAGTAATTTGCCACTGCCAGCCTGGTTACACTGGTGAGTAGGGAGTAGGGGAGGCTTCCTGGAGGAGGGGTGGCCTCGGGTAAGTTGTTGGGGAAAGGAGAGAGATCACTTGTGGCTTATGGCTCTGTAGCTCCAAGGTGAGTGACTTTGGACAATCAACAAACATTTAATAAGCCTTGGGCCAGGCTCTGGCCAGGTGCTGGGATTACTGATACCCAGATTGAGTCAATTTACTTAGGCTTTGATAGAATGAGGGAGTTGGATTAGAGGCTCTCTGCACCCAGTTTTCAGGTCTTGTAGTCATAGTTTATGTTCTATGTTCCCTTCTAGCACCAACATTCTTTTTCCAGTTTTATCTTTCTAGCCCCCAGAGTTCGTTAGGGCACCTATGGCTGGCCTAGAGTGTCTCTATGAATTCTGTGTGGTTTGGAACTCACCCCTGTTATCTGGCAGGCCCACGCTGTGAGGAGTGTGCCCCTGGACACTTTGGAGACCCACTGAGGCCAGGGGGCCGGTGCCAGCCTTGTGAATGCAGCAACAACATTGATCCTGTGGACCCTGAGGCTTGTGACCGTCGAACTGGACAGTGTTTGCGCTGTCTACATAACTCTGAGGGGCCTCGCTGTGCCCACTGCCGCTCTGGATACTACGGGCAGGCTGCCCACCAGAGCTGCCGGAGTGAGTGTGGGCCCTGGAGGCACAGAGCTGGGCTGGGGGCGGGGGCAGCTAGATTGGCACTTTGGGAAGGAGAGCCCTGCCCTTAGTCTAAGGGGGGAGGTGTGATGCCTACTTTCTGAGAGTGTCTAGTCTGAAGTGGGGGAAACAGTCCCTGCCCTCAGGGAACCCCTATTCCAAGAGGGAAGATACAGCCCCTGCCATGAAAAGTGCTCTGCCCAACTTAGTGCCTGCTCTGGCTGTGACGTGGGCTCCTGGTTGGCAGGGTGCACCTGTAACTTTCTGGGCACAGAGCGCAGTCAATGCCCCTCTCAAGACAAATGCCGCTGTGACCCTGGCAGTGGGCAGTGCCCATGCCTGCCCAACATTCAGGGACAGAGCTGTGACCGTTGTGCCCCCAATTTCTGGAACCTGGCCAGTGGGAGAGGCTGCCAGCCCTGCTCCTGCCATCCCAGTCATGCTACCAGCCCCTCCTGCAATGAGGTTGGTGCTCCCCTGGCACTAACAAGCTAGGCCTTCTTCCCCTTTCCTTATCCTTGGGGGTCCTTCCCTCTATCTACCTCTTCAACCTCAAGGGTTCACTGGGGAGGGGAGTCAGAACTTCTTCTCTGGGGAGCGCTGTGGATTCTTGTGAGGGAGACCACAGACTTGGAGGTGGGGCTGTAGGGAGGAGGGGCTGGCAGGGAGGAGCTGTACTTCATAGGCTCTCTGAGGGGTCCAGAGCCACAACAAATGGCCTCTCCCCAATAGTTCACAGGGCAGTGTCATTGCCGAGCAGGCTTTGGAGGCCGCACATGCACCGAGTGCCAGGAGAATCACTGGGGAGATCCTGGCTTGCAGTGTCGGGGTGAGCGGATGACAGTTAAGGGAAAGCAAAGGAATGAGAGGGATGAATAAGTATCATGAATTGGGGGAGGCCAGAAGCACAGGGTATACCTCAACACAGGGGCCAACTGAAAATGCCCATGAAGGGGGCTGACCTTCCTGACCTTGCCTCTTCTCCATCCTCCCCCAGCCTGTGACTGTGACTCAAGAGGCATTGAGACCCCTCAGTGCCACCACGCCACAGGACACTGTGTCTGCCGGCCAGGTGTGGCAGGCGTGCGCTGTGACCAGTGTGCTCGAGGCTTTTCTGGTGCTTTCCCTGCGTGCCAGCCCTGCCATGCCTGTTTTGGGGACTGGGACCGGATTGTGCAAGGCCTGGCCTCTCGAACTCGGGCACTTGAACAACGAGCTCGGGAATTGCACCATCTGGGGGCCCTGGGGGCCTTTGAGAAGAACTTCCGTCTCCTGGGAGAGAAGCTGGGCACTGTGCAGGGCATTGTGAATGCCCGCAATGCCACGGCCGCTGCCACATTGCAGCTTATGGCCACCACGGAGGAACTGAGGTGCGGGCGCTTGAATGGGGAGGGGTGGAGGACTCATTCCATCTCTCCATCCCTGGCTGCATATTCCCAGAGCCCTTGGTCTGAAGGGAAAGACATAGCGCCCACCCTTGTGGACTCGCTGTATCCCAGGGAGGGAAGAGGACAGGGCTGTGATTTATTCCCCCCTCTCTGCCCCAGGCATGATATTGAAGAAGCTACAGGACAGCTGACCAAGCTGGAGGGAGAGCTGACAGATGCCCAGGATGAGAATTTCAATGCCAACCATGCCCTGAGTGGATTGGAACGGGACGGCCGAGCTCTTAACCTTACACTGAGGCAGCTGGGACAGCATCTGGATGTACTGAAACACTCCAACTTCCTGGGTCAGTTCAGGGTGGGCAGGGAGGAGAGGTTGGACCATAAGATCCCCAAGCTATGGCTGGAGGGGGCCTCTAAGGCCACCCAGGCCAAGCCTCTCATTTAGCAGATGAGAAAATTGAGACCCGCAAGTTAAGTGAATTGCCGAAAGTCAGCCAGGCTTTTAATGGCAGAGATGAGATGTGAATCCAGGTGGGTCCTCTGACCCAAGAACCAGTCTTCTTTGTACTCTACCACAATATAAAGGGCACACCTAGACCGGAATTCTGTCTCTTACTTTCCCTCTGAGTGACCCAGGGCACATCCCTTTGGCTTGTTTCCTCATCCACAAAGTGAAGGGGTCACACTAGATGAGCTTTAAGGTACCTTCCAGGTTTATGTCCTATGATTCTGTGGTCCTGGGGGGCCAGAAGATGGGAGATGAGTAGATGGAGGCAAAGGTGGGATGTGGATTTGGCTTGGGGGCCAGAGAATGGGGATCCCCGAGTATATCGTTGCCTCTGGCCTTTTGTCTTGCTCTTAGGGGCCTATGACAGTATCCGTCAGTCCCATGCCCAGTCATTTGAGGCAGAACATCGCGCGAACCACTCAGCCCTGGCTGTACCTGGCCCTGTGACCGACTCGGCAGGAACACGGCGCCGAGCAGAGGGCTTGATGGGCAGCCAGAGAGACATCTTTGACCGGAGGAATGTGGCCAACAGGAGGGCTCTGGGTGAACTTGCAGCCAAGGCCAACAGCCTCAGCCTGACAGACATCAATGAACTGGTGAGTCAGGCACAGAGCAAACATAGGTTTAGAGGTGGATCTGGAGCCAGCTGGAGGTGAGTCGGGCACAGAGCAAACATGGGTTTAGAGCTGGGTCTGGAGCCAGCTGGAGGCACATTGGAGGTTTGTTGTAGGGCATGCATTAGAGGACATCAAGGAGAGGCTAGATTTGTTAATGGTGCTTTAGAAGACATCCCTGCTTAGGTTACAGGTAGGAGGAGGGGTCTGTTTAGGTGGCTCCTAGTTCTGAGATTCTCTGATTCTGCTTCAGGGCTAATCCGGGAGATAAGCCAGCCTCCCTAAAAATGTCTGTCTGGAGAGTCCCAACAACTCCCAGATATCTGAGATGGAAAGAAGAGAGCTGTCTTTCTTTCATGGGCATTCCCGAGTGGCAAGAAGCAAGGTTAAGTAGGTTCATGGTTCCTGACTGTCCTTTTATAATCACAAAGAGGGTTTCCTTGGCAACCTTCCTGGGCCTTTACAAAACGCTCCCCAGTCCTACCTTAGAAAGGCCTGGCCTCAATTTTTAACATAGACTGCTTCTTTTTTACTTAAGTAAATTTTTATCACTATCTTTTAAAATCAATTTCCCCCCGTATCCTTTAGAACTATCCCCAGGTGACACTGCTTGTAACAAATAATCTTTTGAAAGAAGAGAAAAAAGAAAACAAACACACTGAAAAAAATCTGACAACATATGCAACGTTCCACACGTTGGACTTCCCCAACTTCTGTAAAAGACTAGCAAGAGGTGACAGATAAGCTTTTTCAAGAGACTATGCTTTTTTTCCTTTCTGAATGTTTTAAAAACGGGTACAATGATGGCTACTAACATTCTTTAAACTTTACTTATTTATTTTTATGAGTATTTATCCATCCCACTGGTTCTCCAGGTTGAACAACTGGGGAAAAAAAAACCGCATAACAAATATGCTTCATCTAGCCAAATCAATTCCAACACTGGCCATATCCAAAAATGCACGTTTCTTTCTATATTTTAAGGCTGTCGTCTCGCTAGCAGAAGTTATTCACGTTTCTATAGTGTTGTTAAGCCTTATGAAATAATAATATTAATAGCATTTATGTTACACTTTCGAAAATTGTTAAGCCATTTTTCAGTCCTGCCTGACTCCCTGTGACCCTATTTGGGGTTTTTTTGGCAAAGATACTGGAGTGGTTTACCATTTCTGTCTCCAGCTCATTTTACAGATGAGGAAACTGAGGTAAACAGGGCCATACAACTGGGCAGATTTGAACTCAGAAAGACGAGTCTTCCCGACTCCAGGCTTTGAGCTCTATGCTCTGCACCGCCTAGCTGTCAGATGTTAAAAATAAAGTAGCTGAGGTTCGGTAAGGCTAAGGGATTTGACCAAAGTAACACAGTTAGTTGGTGTTAGTGATAATCAGGATTTGAACTCTAAACCCTGTCCTCTTTCCATTAGGCTGTGCGGTGACTTTTCTCAGAAGGGACCTTTACAGTAAGATTGGATTTTGGTCAGGATTAATCAATCAATCAAACACGATATGCCAGGCACTTTGCAAAGCCCTGGTGATATGTCCCTGCCCTCAAAGAGCTGTTCTAATGAGGAAGGCAACATATAAATTAGAACATGCAGGATAAACTAGAGTAAATGGAAGGTGCCTTAGAGATCATGGCCAAGCAGCTGGGGGAGCAGGCAAGGCCTTCTGGAGGGGGTGGCACCTGAGCTGAGTCTTTTAAAAAAAGCCAGGGATTCTGAGACTCAGAGGTTGGGAGAGCATTGTAGGAATGGCACCGAGATGTCTGGGGGAGGGGGAAGGGCAGCCAGTTGTCCAGGATGGCAGGATTTTAGAGTCTCTGGAGAGGGGAGTAGAATGTGAGAAGATGGGAAAGGAGGGAAGGGACCAAGTGGTAAAGAGCTTTAAATACCAACAAAGGATTTTATATTTGGTCCTGGAGGGGACAGGGAGGGACTGAAGGGGTGACTTGATTAGATTTCTGAGTCCCTGTTTTCATAGTGGTAATCTTAGGCTGACCCACTGTTAGCAGCATTCATTCTCAACAACCGGCCCTGCCTAATGATGGTAGGTCCCGTGTGTACCCTGACTGCCTGTGTTGTGCCAGGTATGTGGGGCCCCTGGGGACGCTCCCTGTGCCACAAGCCCATGTGGTGGGGCTGGCTGCAGGGATGAGGATGGACAGCGCCGCTGCGGGGGCCTGAACTGCCAGGGAGCAGCAGCCACAGCAGACAACGCACTGGGCCGGGCCCGTCACACACAGGAGGAATTGCGGCGGACCCTGGGAGATGCAGATGGGCTTGTGGGCAAGGTAGGCACCAGATCCAGGAGGCTGCTAAGGAGTGAGGAGGGAATGAGGTGAGTATTGGGAAGGGTCAGGGGCAGGACCAAGCTTGCCCCTCGCCTCTAGGTGGCAGAGGCAAGGCTCCAAGCAGGTGTGGCCCGGCAGCGGGCCCAGGCGGCCCTGGAAAAGGCCAATGAGACCCGGGACCGAGTGGAAAGGGCAAACCAGGAACTTCGTGAACTGATTCAAAATGTGAAGGATTTCTTGAGCCGTAAGTAAGCCTGGGCCAAGGCAGGGGGCTGGCTGAGCATGTGTCTGAATGTCTGAGCTTGTATCTGTGCTTCTGCAGAAGAGGGAGCTGATCCTGGCAGCATTGAGGCAGTAGCCACCCACGTACTAGAGCTGTCCATCCCAGCATCACCTGCTCAGATCCACCATCTGGCAGGTGAGATTGCTGAGCGAGTACGGAGCCTCGGGGATGTGGACACCATCCTGCAGCGCACAGCAGGGGATGTGCGCCAGGCTGAGCAGCTTCTGCAGGAAGCCCAGAGGGCCCGGTGAGCTCAGATACCTGCTGAGGGCCTGGTCAGTTCCAACCCCAGACCTCTGACTCCAAACCCCCCAACACCCAAATGGCTCAGTTCAGCCCTGATGCAAACCTCTGATACATAATAATGATACCCATAGAGGATGGCCAACCTCAGCCTTTTGGACCCAACACAAAATAGCAATGCTCAGAAATCCCAGTCAGTCCCCATCCTTCAACCCTGATGCATCTAGAACAGTTGTTACCAACCATGACACAACCTTGATCCTTAGCAGACACATCAACCCCGGGCATGACCCTTAATCATTAAGCAGAATCATTATACCCGGAAGACCTGGTCAGCCCTGTCTCTAACACACAGTCATGATATCTTGAGGACCCTCTGGCCTGTAGACTTTTGACTCTAATACATAATCACAGTCCCCAGAATAGAAAAAGCAGTGTATTTGGAGTCAGAAGACTAGGGTTGGAAGACTGGCTTTTTTATTGACTAGCGATGTAACATTGGACAAATAATTTCACTTCTTGGGGTCTCAGTTATAAAGTGAGAAAATTATTCGTTCTAGTGTCCTTTCCAGATCTAAATCTTCTGACCCTATAAGGGCATGGTCAGCTTTAACCTCTGACCCCCAGCATACAATCATGACATCCAGAAGGCACACTCATCCCTTCATGATGCTCTGAGGAGGTCAGCCCTGTTGATTCCCAATCTCCCTTTCTGATACCTTAACTCCCCAATTCCTCTGTGTAGGACCCGAGCCCAGGGTGAGAAGCAGAAGGCGGAGATGGTGCAGGATGCTCTTGAGGAAGCAAGGCGGGCGCAGGGTGCAGCCAGAGGTGCTATCCGTGGGGCAGCCGCTGACACAGAGGGCACCGAGCAGACACTGGGCAGGGTAAGCCCCCATCAGGCCTATTGTCAGTGTGCTCAGGCTATAAGAACATAGATCTAGGGCAGGAAGGGTCCTTAGACCCCTTTTTATAGTTAAGGAAACTGAGACCAAGTAATGTTAAGTGACATGGCCAAGTCACAGAGGTGGTAACCCAGGCCACTCAGGCTATAAACATAGGTCTTCTGCCTATAAGTCTAGCTTTTTACCACCAAATCATGCTGCTTCCACCACTACTCCCCTTACTTCAAGGAAAGGCTGATGCAAAGATAAATAGGAAACAGTCCATAGCAGGGAAGAAAACATATACATGTAAGTACATACAGAAGCTATATAAGATAAATACAAGATATTCTGGGGTAAGAGGGCACTGGGACCTGGAGGTACCTGGAGGGCTTTGTGGAGAATGTGATACTTGTGCTGAATTTTGTAGATTACCAGGGCTTCAAAGAGGTGAGGAGTGAGAGTGTTCCAGGAAGGGCAAAGGCCCAGAGATGGGAGATGAAGGGTCCTGTGTGAGGAATAGCAGGAAAGCCAGTTTAGCTATGTGGGAAGTAATATGTAACAAGACTGGAAAAGTAGGTTGGGGCCAGGTTGTAAGTAGCTTTAAATGCCCCAAAAGGGAGTTTATATTTGATCCCAGAGGTGACAGGAAGCTCTTGGAGTTGATTGTCTTAGGGATGCACAGATGTGGACAGATGCATGCCTTAAGAAAATCACCTTAGCAGTGGAATGGAGGACTGAGGACAGATACTTGGGGCAGGAAGACTAAACGGAGGCTACTTGGGTCTGTGAGCTCAGAACCTGGGGAGTGGGTATATGTGAGCCCAGAAACCCTCTGGTTCTGCTGCCTGGCAGCAGCAGGGAGACAGTCTGTACTGAGGCTGGACCCTTCACCTGCAGGTTCAGGAGAAGACAGCTGAGACAGAGCAGGACCTGAATGTGGCAGCAGAGCGGACCCAGCGGCTTGATGCTCAGCTGGATGCTTTGAAGTTGAAGAGGGCTGGGAACAGCCTGGAAGCCACACGCGCTGAAGAGACAGCTAACAGTGCCCAGGGTCGGGCCCAGGAAGCAGAGCAGGTACGGGGAACAGGCTGGCTGGAAGGCATTGTCATGGTTACCTGGATACAGAGACTTGCTCTGGGGAACATGAGGATGGAGCTGAAAGGAGGGGATGACTGGAGGCAGATGGGATCAGTAGGTTCCTTTTTTTCCCCTCCCACTTAATAGTATTTTATTTTTTCCCAATTACACGTAAAGGTAGTTTTCAACATTCACTTTTATGAGATTTTGAGTTGCAAATTTTTTTCTCCCTCCCTCTTCTCCTCCCTCCCCAAGACAGTATGCAATCTCTGATATAGGCTATACTTGTACAGTCATATTAAACATATTTCCATGTTAGTCATGTTGTAAAAGAAGAATCGGAACAAAGGGGAAAACAACAAGAAAGAAAAAAACAAAAAACATCAAAAATGTGAAAAAGAAAAAGAGAGAAAATAGCATGCTTCAATAGCAAGTTCTTGGAGTGGGGTGGTAGGGCGTGTCTCCGATAGCGCTGGTATTCTCACTCTCCCTTCCTGGGCAGCTGCTGAAGGGCCAGCTGGGTGACCGATACCAGACAGTGAAGGATCTGGCTGATCGGAAGGCCCAGGGAGTCCTTCAGGCTAAGGAGAGGGCTGAGCGGCTTCGGGATGAGGCCCGGGGACTGCTACAAGATGCTCAAGACAAACTCCGAAGGTTGCATGGTGAGGTCAAAGGGAAGGGGGGTGGGAGTGGAGCAGGTAAGATGCAGCTCCAGCTTTCAGACAGTCCCCCTGGAGGGGCACGGAGATAGGACAAAGCTGTACATGCAAGGGTAGAGAAGGCTGCAGAAAAATTTGGGGTGACCAGAGATAAGCAGAATTAGTCCTGGAAGGCCTGATAGCGGTTGTATCCTGGGATATGTGACCTTCTGAGCAAGGTGGGGCCGACACCAGTGGGGTGAGTAATAAGAGGCCAGTGAGTTATGGGAAAGGCCAGGACCAGGAATGGGGAGTTTAAATGTGTGTTTGTCCTCAGAGCTGGAGGGGACATACGAAGTAAATGAGCGGGCCCTGGAAGGCAAAGCAGCTCAGTTGGATGGCCTGGAGGCCAAGATGAAGGGTGTCCTTCAGTCTATCAACCAGCAGATTCAGATCTACAACACCTGTCAGTGACTCCGTCCTCGCCTTCCCCTGGATGGCCCATGGATGGATGGGAGCACATCCGCTGCATCAACATCTCCTGACTGGGGTTGGGCTCAAGAAACTGGACAGTTAGGGTTTGGGCAGTGGGGTGGGGAGTGTTGTGGCTTTGTCTCTTAAACCCTCCTGGGCCATTGGATAAATCTGAATTTGTGAAGTTGACCTGTGCATGTTTCTGATTTCGGGAGTGTGGGGACGAAGAGCGAGTGGGGCCCATTCAACCCCTATTTCTTTGTTTTTAACTCAAGTTTCATTCACACCTTTTGTTTCTATATCATAGTCAGTTCTGGATGTGTTCATTCTCCTACTCCCCAACGAGCTTTCTTTCTTTCTTTTTTTTTTGGCAGGGCAATTGGGGTTAAGTGACTTGACCTTGGGCGCATGTCAAGTGTCTGAGGCCGAATTTGAACTCAGGTCCTCCTGACTCCAGGGCCGGTGCTCTACTCACTGCACCACCTTGCTGCCCCTACGAGCTTTCTTTCTATCTAAAGGCAAACAAATGAGTGTTAAAAGCACTCAAGCCAGACAAGCTGTGTTCAGTGCCCATGGTTCTCCCCACTCCAGGGGAAGGAGGGAGGGCCTGTTATTTCTCCTTCCCTTCTTCCAGGCCAAGATGACAATCCTTACAATTACACAGGGCTTGGCTTCGTTTTGGGGTTCTCTCCACTTCACCTTTTTGTGGTTTATACCGTTTTCCTGGTTCCACTTACTTTACTCTATGCTTCAGTCCATTTGGGTTTTTCTTTATTCCTCACACTCCTAGCTTCTTACCCCACTTAAGATTCAGCCCTGTTCCCGAGTTACAATTTGCTTTGTTGTTGTTGAGTCGTTTTTCAGTCATGTCTGACTCTTCATGACCCCCATTTTTGGAGTTTTTTTGGCATAGATACTGGACTGGTTGGCCATTTCCTTCTCCAGCTCATTTTACAGATGAGGAAACTGAGTCAAACAGGGTTAAGTGACTTGCCCAGGGTCACCCAGCTAGCAAGTGTCTGAAAACAGATTTGAACTCAAGAAGATGAGTCTTCCTGACTCCAGGGCCAGTGCACTAACCATTGTACCACTTAACTGCCTTTTTATAATTTGTTTAGCCTTCCCCTAGTATTGGGCACCTCACTTAGTTCTACTTCTTTGCTACCACAGAAAGGGTTGCTGGTCAATATTTTGTTTACAGAGGAGACCTTTCCTTGTATTTAACATCCTCTTATGACCAGCAGGGGAGATCTCAGGAGCAATCAGTCCCCAAGCATGAGTGAAGTACCTTGGATAGGCCAGACTGGGTGGGAGGGTAGGCACAACTGAGCTTTGACTTGTCTCTGATGCTTCTTTTTTTTAATAATATTTTTTCCAATTACATAGAAAAACAATTTTTAATGTTCTTTTAAAAATTATTTTGAGTTCAAAATTCTCTCCCTCTGCCTCCCCACCCCCTGATACAGTAAGCAATTTGATATAGGTTATATACATGTGCAATCCTATAAAACCTATTTCCATATTAGTCATGTTGTAAAAGAAAACAGAGACCCAAAACGCAAACCCACACAAAAAGTGAAATATAGTATGCCTTGATCTGCATTCAGTTTCCATTAGTTCTGAAAGTGGATAGCATTTTTCAGGATGAGTCCTTTGGAATCTTCTTGGATCACTGTATTGCGGAGAATAGCTAAGTCATTCACAGCTGATCCTTGTATACAATATTGCTGTTACTGTGTACAATGTTCTCCTTACTTCACTTTTCATCAGTTTATGTAAGTCTTTCCAGGTTTTTCTGAAACCACCCAGCTCATTTCTTATAGCACTGTAGTATTCCATTACATTCATATACCACAATTTGTTCAGCCATTCCCCAATTAATGGGCATTCAACCCCTCAATTTCCAATTCTTTGCCACCACAAAAAAAAAAAAAGCTGCTATATTTTTGTACAAATAGGTCCTTTTCCTTTTAATCTCTTTGGGATATAGACATAGTATTGATATTTCTGGGTCAAAGGGTATGCAGATTTGTAGATCTTTGGGCATAATTCTAAATTGCCTCCAGAACGGTAGGATCAATTCACAACTCCAACAGAACATTAGTATCCCAGTTTTCCCACACCCAACATTTTCTCCAACATATATCATTTTCCTTTTCTGTCATATTAGCCAAACTATTAGGTGTGTGGTTTTTTTAATTTGCATTTAGAGCATTTTTTCATATGACTATAGATAACTTTGATGTTTTTTGTCTGAAAACTGCCTATTCATATCCTTTGACCATTTATCAGTAATGGAATGACTTGTATTCTTACAAATTTGATCCAGTTCTCTATATATTTGAGCAATGACGCCTTTACCAAAGGCTCTGTAAAAAAAAAAAAAAGTTTCCCCAGCTTTCTGCTTTCCTTCTAATCTTGCCTGCATTGGTTTTGTTTGTGGAAACCCTTTTTAATTTAATATGCTCAAAATAATCCATTTTATAGCCTGTAAAGGTATCTCATTTGGCCACAGATTCTTTCCTTCTCCATAAGTCTAACAGGTAAACTATTTCATGCTCTCCTAATTTTCTTACGATATCATATTTTATGTCCAAGCCAAGTACCCATTTTGTCCTTATCTTGGTATATGGTGTGAGATGTTGGTCTTCACAGTTTCTGCCAATTTTCCCAGCAGTTTTTGTCACATCGTGCTTCTTGTCCCAAACGCTTGGATCTCTGGTTTATCAAACACTATATTATCAAGGTATTTACTACTCCGTAGTCTTACTTCTAAATCATCTTCTCGGAATGGTTTGGACGACCCGCAGCTCCACGCACAACGTATATGTTCGCCTTGGTTTCTGCCGGTCCTCCAAAAATGCTTGTTGACACCCGCAGAGAGGCAGAGCCTTGATACGTGCTCTTTCCAAGGCAGTGCCCACACTCTCGTCCTTTTAGGCCGAGGATAAGAAGCCCGGCCACCCTGCCGGGCGACAGAAGGACAAACTGGCACATGGACACCGGCGCAACCGCCCAGAGGTGCTCTGAGAAGCGCGAAGCTCACTCGCTGCCGCTTAGCTTCCAGGGCCTGACAGCCACGTGACCCGCAGGCCGGCTGGGGAAACGCCCCGTACCCCGGCGGGTCACGTGGCCTCGGCCTCCCTCCCTCCCTCCATCCCTCCCTCCCTCTCCTTAGCCCCTAGCCCCCTCCGCACCTCTCCCGGAAGTGCGTCACCGGCTCGCTCTCTCCTCCCTCCGCCGCCGCCGCCGCCGCAACTTCTAGTCGAAACAAAACAAGCGGCGGCCGCGGCGGCGCCGGGCGGGGGGGGAGGGACGGGGCGAGGGAGGCGTAGGGAAGCGGGCGGACCGGAACCGGAACCAACGCCGACGCCGGAACCGGAACCGGGAGCGGGTTGCCAAGGGGCCCGGAGAGCTGAGAGCAGGGCTGGCGGCGGCGGCGGCCTCGGTGAGTGAGGGTGTGAGGGAGGCCCCTGCCGCTCGGGGCGGAGTAGCCGGGGCCGCCCGCGGCGTATCGCCGCGCAGCCCGCCCGCCCGCCTGCTCCTGCCGAGCCCAAGGTCACGGGGAGCCGGCCCGGGGACCCGAGAGGCCGGGAGGCCGGGAGCCCAGTCCCCCAGCTGGGGGGGCGGGGCCGGCCCCTCCTCCGCCGTCCCCGCCCCCTCCTCCGCCCTAGGCCGGGCTCGGGAGGAGGCGGCTCTGTCCGCCGGCCGTGGGAAGGAAAGCCGGGCGTCCCGGAGGAAGGAGAAGGGGGAAGGCAGACTCCCAGCCGAAGAGACTCTTGGCGCTTGGTAGGCGAAGTCAGGGCCCAGAAAGGCTTCCAGCTGGAGAGCTGAGATCGGTCAGCCCGTCGCGTGGGCCCGCCCGGGCCTCCGAGGCCCTTAGTAACAATCACTAAAACACACCAAGAAGAGGGCCCGGACCTCGGCTCCGAGATCCCCCGAAGGGAGAGCCCTAGGACCGAGGCTGAGACTGACAGCAGGGTCAGCCGCGGCCAGTTCCCTGCCCCCTCCCGGCCCCGTACTAATCATGCCTCCCCGTGCCGATTTGAGACACCCGCTTTCCGAGGATCTCCAGGGGGGAGGCTCTGAGCTGCTTTCTCTCGGCCTTCTCTGCTGTGTGCACCTTCTCCTTATCGTTAGGGAAAGCAGGGCCAACACTGGTGTGTGGGAGGATGGCAGGGAAGCCCTCTTAGGAAAAGACAGAGCTTTCCTCAGCGTCATAGGTGGAATATTCTCTCGTGTGTGCAGAGCCCCATGCTGGGCATTGGTGAAGGAATCTGGACCACAAATCCATCGGTGGCATTAGTATGGGCACAGATCCGTGACAAAGATTAGCTACATCAAGAGGCAACCCTGTGATTAAGTATCTGGTGAAACTTAGAAGAAAGAAAGTATTGAGTACTGGAATTAGGTGACAGTCAGGGGAGACCTGCAAAAGGTGAGTCTGGAGCATCATTGATAGAAGGGAAGAATAGGTCAGTGAGGGTAAGGATACTACTTGGTCATGTCAGGAGGCAGTTCTCAACCCAGGTCATCCTGTGTCAGTGATGTAGTCAGTCAGCAGGCATTTAGGAACTGGTTACTCTATGTGCCAGACACTGGGGATACAGAACAGGACGACAACATCGTTCTTCCCCTCAAACGCCCCACATTCTATTGGGAGAGATGTCATGTCAGTAACTCGGTACATACCAGATAGTGGGCAGTCTCCGAGGAAAGGTACTGATGGAAGTGGGGGAGGAGGAGGACCAGGAAAAGCCTCTTTCAGGAGGTAGGGTTTGAGGTGAGTCATGAAGGAAGCTCAGAAGTGGCAGCAGAACATTGTCGTCATGGGGGACACCAGTACACTAGTTGTATCATAGGTTCCAGGCTCTTTCTACTAGGGAATCAGAACCGTTAGAATATAAGCACATTGAGGGTAGGGACTGTTTCATTTTTGTATTTGTATCCCCAGAGCCCAGCACAGTATATGGCACATAGTAGGTGCCTAGTAAATGGTTGTTGAATGGATGAATGAACCAGGTAGATGAGGCGAGTGAGGAGTAGTGCCCGAGTAGGGAGAATGTCAACTGTCAGTGCAAAGGGTGGTAACACATGTGCCAACGTTTCTCATGTTGTTAAACCTGTAGTAGTAAGTGCCTCCCTTTTGACTCCATCCCCTCTCTTATATGTTGTATCTGTGGATCAGCAGCTTCTCCCTTAATGCATCTGCCTTGAAAAGAGGCAATATAGAAAGAGGCTGACGGATAGGCACAGAAACTGGGACCTTCCCCTTTCATGAGCCTTTGGTGTTGTGGTTTGAGGGACTGGAAAGAAGTACCTCAGCTCTGTTGAGTTAGTGGCTTTAGTTTTAATAATTGGAAGCTAGAGTAGATTGAGGGAGAAGTATAGTTAGAAGGCTTCATATTGTTCCTTAGACCCGTAGGGTCTTGACAATTCTGTACCTCTCTAGGCATCTGAAATCGTTTAGGCTAGGGGCTCTGATGGGGAAGAGCAGAGAGTGCTTTGCAAAGGCTACATGGAGCTGTCAAAACTTGTGGGAGTGGGAGAAGGAAACTTGAGGGCCCAAAGAGACTGAGATATATTGGGCACCAGATGATTCCTTTGGAAAGGAAAAAGGGAAAGGATCTCCAAATATTAGAATCTCAAGAAGTTGGAAGGCATGTCAAAGGTCATCTTATCTTGTTCTACCTAGCATGAGTGCTATGGACAGTCCTGGAGATGTTGGGCTGGGCAGGCCTGCCCTTTGTGGAAGGAAAAGGTGCTAGTTCCTCCAACTCGATGTCTTATCTGCCTAGACCTCATGTAGCTTGCTGTGGTCCCTCCTTTCTTCTGCCCTTTCCCACTCCCACATCACTTCAGAAGCCTGAGAAACACTTTATGGGAAACAGGAAGAAGGCTCAGAATTGGCTGCAGAGGGAGGTGGGCGGGCCTGGTTCTGGTGTGTTGCTTTGTTACGGGAGCTATGTTCAGGAGCTTAGAGTGGGTTTCATGCTCAGTGTCCAGGGACATCTATTTGCACGTGTGTAGCCTGGGCTCTTGCAGAATGGTGCAGGGAATGCTATGTTCATGTCTCTACCTCAGCCTACCCTACTGGTTCTATTGTACTTTGAGATAGCACCCAGGTCTAACCGCTTATTAGCAGTGGAAACTGGGCCTCCCACTCCTGCTGATAAGTTGGCATGTACTTAGATGACTAAGCAACAGAGTGAAATTGAAACAGAATGGACCTGAGGCCTTCCTGCCCTCCCCATACCCCATTCCTTATCCCCCTCCATGGGCATGTGGAACAAGGAAGGTGGGAGTGGAGTTCTGGCCAGAGCAGTTCTCCAAACTGGTAGGAGGAATAGTATGTGGGTGTGGCCTGCCTTTGTGTGGCAGTCTCTCTTTACTAGGGAGTGAAGCCCTGCTAAAGACAGAGGGACTGGGTAACAGCCCCTAGAGCTCTTGTGCTCAGGTTGGACCCAGGGTTGCAGGGACTAGAAGCTGATATTTCCTTGACTCTTTTCTCTGCTGTTTTACAGCAGCTTTTGGTATCTGCAAAGGAAGCAGATGAGGCTGGAGCCTTTACCTTAATCAAACAGCACTGGGCAGTTTGGGAGCCACAGCCAAAGGGGCCTGCAGCTGCCTGTATCATTCACCTGCACCTCAGAATAGCCCTGTGCAAAAGCCCGACATCCAGCTCAGCCCCGTAGGAATGTGTACCCTGGGCCACTTTGTTCACTTGTCACCCTTGCCTTTTTTATACATGTTCTGGCCTAGGAGAGGAACTTGAAGAATGTCCCAACAAAAGCCATACAAAAGTTGGGATACTTCCCCACTTTGGTGGTTAGTATTAAGACTACCTCCTAGAACTTAGCAGTGAGTGACTAGGGCCCATTTTTCCTTAGATCATTTGTTCCTCACTGGAGAGTTTGGCCACAGAGAGTCGCCAAGATAGCTGGGCCAGGAAGAAAACGTCGAACCCCTGACCCAGACTCCATCACTGACCCCGGTGGATTCTGGGTGTCAAGCAAGCGGCTCAAGATGTCCGGAGGGGCTAGTGCTACAGGCCAACGAAGATGCCCCCAGGGGCTGGAGGATGCCACCAACAAGAAGAAACAGAAGGATCGTGTAAACCAAGAGAGCAAGGATGGGGAGCCCAAGAGAGGTGGGAGCCAGATGTGGGAAAGGCTGTTGTGTCCCCCAAAGAAGGGGCCCTGGAAACTGGGCAGCTGGTGGGTTTAAGGTGGTCCTCCCTTTTATCCTTCTCTATTTATTGATTTATGAGTTATCCTCTAAGCGAGTGGTTGGTGATAGGATGGGCATCTCATTTCTCAAAGCCAACCCAGCTCCTGCCTTCATTCCAGTGGGACAGAGAACTAGCATGATACAGTAGAAAGGGTACTAGAGTTAAAGTCAGGAGATTGAGCTTAAGTCTCAGTTGTGTGGCCATGGATCATTCACTGTTCTCTGAACCTCAGACCCATTCCTACTAGGGCTATACTGGGAAAAAATCTATGTAAACCTTCAAGTCCTATAGAAATAGGAACAGTTGGTCCTAGAGTCCCCTCCCACTAACGATTTGTCTACTTCGTCGTGAAATGGAGGAAGAGAGAAGTTATCGATTGGTCCTGAGTTGCAGGTTTTATGGAGTTAAGCTCCCGGATTGAGTGGCTCTGTAGCCCAGAAGCAGTGAGGGGCAGAGGGGTCCTTGTGGAAGGGGAGCAGGCATTCAGATAGGCCTTTGTGTCTTCTCCCTTACTCTGGCCTCCACCCCCATGCACCCCCAGCACATGGGAGGTCTCCTTCATTCCTGACCTCATCTCCCTGCCCTTGCCTTTGCTTTCAGTGCCTGCTCCAGGGTTGGAAACATGTCCCTTAAGAGAGGAGCCAGAATTCAAGGAAGGTGAGTAATTGAGGGAGGAGGAGTTTGTCTTCTCACTTGACTCTGAGTGCGCTCAGGGCCCAGGTGCAAAGATAAGGATATGAAAGACTGCCGTGAGTGAATGTACCGCCTATCTCAGGCTGGCGCAAGCAATGTCTGGGGTAGCAGTAGGTTCTGCCTGGTGCCTCAGGAATCCCATGGGAGCCTCTGTGATCTTATCTCTAGTTGAACTGCAGCTAGATTGGAAGCAAAATGCAGATGAAGTGATTGTAAAGCTGCATCTGGGGTCTGGGCCCTTGCGGATAGAAGAGATAGATGCGGCCTTCACGGATACAGACTGTGTGGTGCAGTTACCAGGTATGACCTCCAGGCTTGGGGCGTGCGAATGTGTGTATTCCTGTAATGAGCACAGAATGAAGCAGATCTGATTCCCAAGACAGGCCACTTATGTCTGTTTGCCCTCTCTTTTCCTTTTCGCTGTGCCATTTACTACCAAGAGCTTTTAACTGAGAAATTAAGGGGGAGCAGAGATTGGGAGCTACTGAACAGGGTAAAGGGGGAGGTCTAGAAGTATCAGTAGTTCCTATTGCTTGTCCCCTTTAGATGGCCGGCAGTGGAGCTGCATCTTCTATGAGGAGATTGAAAGTTCCTGCAGCAAGGTCCAGGCCCGAAAGGGTGGTGTCCTGCAGTTATTACTGCATAAGAAGATTCCACTTCGGAACTGGCCCTGCCTCCTGGTAGGCCTTTCAGCTTAGGGCCTGGGGGAAGAGTGAAAAGGTGGGATGAAGTATCAGGAAACTCTGAGCGGAAAGCATCTAATATTTAGGTGTCTTTTGCAGAAAAAGAAGCCTATAAGCCAGGATTTAGGAGCTGGAGCCCATTGCAAAGAAAATGGACAAGAGCTGCCCCCTAGTCTTTCAGAAGCTGGGTCTAGCCCAGAGCCTCAAAGAGGGAAGCAAGAGTCACGAAATCAGAAGAGAGCTCAGGGCCGAGGCGAAGCAGGCGCAGGAGCAAGCCCTGGAGCCCAGGCGGGGCCCAGTGCCAAGCGGGCGGTGCACCTTCGGGGTGTTGCTGAGGGGGAGGCCTCCAGGAGCACCCCAGGGCCTCGAGGTGATGGTTCTCCCTCTTCAGCAGAGCCCACAGTTCAGGTGAGGGCTACGGGATGGAGGAAAGTGGGTCTTTATCTTGGAGCTCTCTTCCCCCTGCACTGGGAAGTGCTTTAGGATTAAGTCCATGATGGTTTTAAGTGCTGATCCACATTTTCCCCATGAACAGCCTGTTTCAGCAGAGCCTGAAGCATCTGTTGGGAGGCCACAGCAGCCATCCCTGATGGCTCATCATACTCAACAGTCCAGTCAAGAGGAAAATCAGGCCCCTTCTCTAGAGGATACCCTGGAAGGGGAGAAGATACCCCACCAGAATGAGATGGCCTGCCCAGCCCTCCCCCAGGGTAGAGAAGGGGACCAGAAAGAGGAGGAGGCAGCGACGGCAACTTTGGAAACTACAGCTGAGGGTATGGGTGAGACATCTTGGGAGTTGGCTCAGGGGCGTGTGGACACAGGTGACTTGAGATAACGATTGAGGAAGAGTAATGTTCAGAGTGGCTCTTAACTTTTGTGGGGACTCAGTTGTAACAGCCTGCAAGGAACTTAATTTTGACCTGAGAGGATGAGGGTAGAATTTGGTGGTGATCATGATAGTGGTTGGCAAAGAAAGTCTGTGGCAAGTCTAACTATGGGGGTCTGCACAGAGCCAGAGCCCATGGTGAGCCTGACATTTGTGAAGAATGACTCCTATGAGAAGGGTCCAGATTCAGTGGTTGTACATGTCTATGTAAAGGAGATCTGCCGCAAGACTTCTCGAGTGCTGTTTCGTGAACAAGACTTCACCCTTGTTTTCCAGACCAGGTGGGTCTGTGTGGGTGGCTGAGGGAAGCAGTCAGTGACAGGGAAATAAGAGGGACATAGACAGACCCCCTCTTATCTTGATGCCTTTCCAGTGATGTGAACTTTCTGCGGCTGCACCCAGACTGTGGACCACATACTATCTTCCGATGGCAGGTGAAACTCAGGTATAGTCTCACCCACCCCAGATACCCTCTTTTTTTCAGGATGGGCTGGACTGAGGATTAATGTATCCAGGACCCCTGATTTGGCATTTTGATGGAGCTTCCAACTTCCAACCTCACTCCTGTCTCTACCCCAGGGGTTGAGGGGCCTTTGAGAGGGTGGAAGAGGCATGGGAACAGTGATGTTAGGACTGGTATTGCCTGGTACTTGGGTGAGACTGGGCAGCTGAGGGGATATCTACAGACCTCACCTTTTGTTTGTGGAACAGGAACATGATTCAACCAGAGCAGTGTGTGTATCACTTCACATCCTCACGAATTGACATCTGCCTCAGGAAGCGGCAGAGTCAGCGCTGGGGTGGCCTTGAGGCCCCAGCCACACGAGGTCTGCACCCCGAGCTCCCCTCGTGTCTCCCCTGCCCTTCCCACAGCTCTCCTTATATGTCTCCTCAAGTGTTCAGCCTAGGTTGCTCTTCTCTGTCAGTTTTCCTTCTGTCCCTTACCTCCAAGTTGATTTCTCCTGTATCTCCATCTTAGTTCTGTGTACTGTCATCCTTCCCACTTGGCTTTCTCTCCCCCATTGAATTGCCACCTTCTTTCCCTTACTTTCTCTTGTGTCCCCTCATCAGCTTCTGTAACTGTTGTAAATCCTGCCCTTTGTGTCAGGCAGCTGGGGAACAGGGTCTTCCTGGCTATTGTGAAAGATCTTGCTCCCCTCCCCTCCATATGCTGCTAACCACCAGCCCCCCATTCCCCCTTTTTAAGGTGCAGTGGGTGGTGCAAAGGTTGCCATGCCGACAGGCCCAACCCCCCTGGATGCAGCCCCACCTGGTGGCTCCCCTCTGGCCAGCCAGGAAGAAGCTCGAGTTGGGGAGAAGGAGAAGGTGAAGGCCCGGACTGAAGAATCAGGGCTAGACAGTGTGGCAGCCCGCTCTCCCCCGGAACATGTGGCCCTGAAGCCAGAGCCCCCCCTTGCCTCAGTGAGTAAGAGACCGGATGGTGGTAGTGGGTGAGTGGCAGCCGTGCAGCTTTGAGATCCTCCATGCTCACCACACTGTTCGTTTACCCTTCACAGCCCAAGCCTACTTGCATGGTCCCCCCCATGCCTCACAGCCCCATGAGCAGTGAGAGTGTGGAAGAGGAGGAGGAAGAAGAGAAGAAGGTGTGCTTGCCTGGTTTCACAGGCCTTGTCAATTTGGGCAATACCTGCTTCATGAATAGTGTCATCCAGTCCCTGTCCAATACCCGAGAGCTGCGAGACTACTTCCATGGTGAGGCCAAGCTAAGGAGAAGGCTGAGGTGTGGGGGTTGTTGGGCCCTGTTTGCTCTGCTTCACAGTCGTCCTCTCATTCTTCTTTCCTGGTGTTTCTAGATCGTTCTTTTGAGGCAGAGATCAACTACAGCAATCCTCTGGGCACAGGGGGACGACTGGCCATTGGCTTTGCAGTGTTGTTGCGAGCACTGTGGAAGGGCACCCACCACGCCTTTCAGCCTTCCAAGCTGAAGGTGAGCTCTCCCACGTCCTGATCTCTCTGGCCTCGAAGTGGTCTGCCCCCACCCGCACACAAAAGAGCCCCAGGAGAGGCTCTGCTCTCCCAGTCACTAGTTGTGTGACTTAAGGCAAAGGCTGTATAAAGGTCAGGTATTGTCATGACTATTTTCCCATTTAGCTTTGGTTTAACCCTGTGTGTTGGCAGTGAGATTGTGCGTATTGTCTCATGTTAACACACAGTATGATGCATGACAAAGAAGGCTGGGCTTAGAATCAGGAAAATTGGGTCTGAATCCTGAGTCTGCAGCTTAGTAGCTTTTTGACCCTAGACAAGTCACTTCCCTGTCTGAGCCTTAGTTTCCTCATCCGTAGAATGAATGGGGATAATAACCTGTGCCCCAGCTCCCTTGGAGGGGAGGGCTTTGTCATTCTGAAAGTAATGGAGAAATGAAGTTTGTGTTTCTTTCCCTAGGCTATTGTGGCGAGCAAGGCCAGCCAGTTCACTGGCTATGCTCAGCATGATGCTCAGGAGTTCATGGCCTTCCTATTGGATGGCCTGCATGAGGACCTGAACCGAATCCAGAATAAACCCTACACAGAGACCGTGGACTCTGATGGACGTCCCGATGAAGTGAGTGTGCTTGGAGAATAGGTAGGGAATAACCTTGAGAGGCCCTATGGCTGAATGCTCTCCTCTCTGCTCCTCTCCAGGTGGTTGCTCAGGAGGCTTGGCAACGGCACAAAATGAGGAACGACTCGTTCATTGTGGATCTGTTTCACGGACAGTACAAGTCAAAGCTTGTGTGCCCTGTGTGTTCCAAGGTGGGCAGGGTTCCCCAAAAAGCCTAGAGTAGGGGATTGAGATCAGTCTGACCAGAATCAATCAGCCATTGAAGTATTTTACTTTAGGCTGCTCTGTGCCCAACCCAGTGCTCACCTGCACTATGGAGAGGTAGAAGGAAACTCAGCCCACCCGGATTTGAAGTCAGAGTACTCTCTACTTAGGACCTGTCTTTCTGAATTTGGGCGAGTCTCCAGGCCTGAGTTTCCCCCTTTGTAAAATGGGAAGTGTTTGCCTCTTCACAGAGGTGATGGACTCAAGATATAGAATGAGACATGCATTTTCAGCACAGCCAGTACAGGAATTTTTGCTTAACTGTGCATATACAAGGGTTTTGGTTTTTTCTCCTCCCCACCCCCAAGTGGGAGGAGTTGGAATGAAAAGACTTAATGTTTTTTGATTGAAAAAAAGTTTTAAAAGTTTTGTGGGAGTAAAAAAAATGTAAAATAAGAAACATGAGAGTTGTTAACTCCTTTAGATATCATCTGACATCTAAGGTTCAGTGATCCTGAAAGATTGGAGAGATCACCATGGCCCAGTCATCTGTGAAACCTTCACAGAGAAGATAGAACAGACAAGAGTTCATAAATAATGTATAATATTTTGACTAGGCAGAGAGAGGAAGGCATCATTAGGCTGTAGAGTTGAAAGGAGCCTTAAAGGTCATCTTGTCCCACCCCCTCATTTGACTGGAGAAGAAACAGCCCTAGAGGTCCAGTGTCTTGCCTAAGTATGTGAGGAGCAAGTACAGGGTTTAAATTCAACCCCTGCTCCTCTGACTCCAAATCCAAGGCTCTAACCCATGTTACGTCTGGGTGGGAAGAACAGCAGAAGAGTTTGGAGGCAGAAATCAGCCGGTGAGTGGGCGGGGAGGGGAATGAGGAAAGCAGGTCTGCTGGCACAAAGGGGGAGAGACAGGAAGAGCTGAGGTGGGCCCACACGGCGCAGAGCCTCCAGTGCCTGGCCATGGGGGAGTCAACACTGCAGTGCCTTAGGAGCCGGCCATTGGAATTGTGATGCCATGCACAGGCTGTATGTGACCTTTGAAAAGGCAGCCCACCTCTCTGGGGACTACAGAGTGCCACAGTACACTGAGCACTGGGCCTCAAGACACTCGTGAGCTGTGTGACCCTGGATAAAGTGCTAACCTGTCTGCCACAGTTTCCTCATGTATAGAATGGGGATCGTAATAGCCCCTAACTTCCAGGGCTTCTGTGAGAATCAAGTGAGATAATAATTGTAAAGCACTTAGCATGGTTCTTCCCACCTAGTAAGCACTATATAAGTGTTAGCTAGTGCTGTTATCATCTCTGGGCTTCATTTTACTCTCTGTAAACTAAGGGCATTTGACTAGATGACCTCCTGATTTCCTTCTCTGTCCTAAATCCATTGATTCTGAGATCTTGGATTCCTGAGTCAAGGAATTCCATTTAGGAAGAGTAGTTTGGGTACGCAGGAGAGACAGGGAAGATACGCTCATTCTCAAGCACACAGCAACTTCTGTGACTCGGTGTAGAAGGTGAGAGCTTCTTTGTTCATTGATATTTGCTGGGTGGTTTCAGGTCTCCATCACTTTCGACCCATTCCTGTACCTGCCTGTCCCCCTGCCTCAGAAACAGAAAGTGCTCACCGTGTACTACTTTGCCAAGGAGCCACACAAGAAGCCTGTCAAGGTGAGCAGCCCCTGTACCGCTGTGCTGGGACCCAGAGCCTGCAGCCTTCTTCCCTCATCCCAGCCATGCTGCCTTCTGTCCCCTTCCATCCCTGACTCTAGTATTCTTTCCTTGTAGTTCCTGGTGAGCATCAGCAAAGAAAACTCCAGTGCTATGGAGGTGCTCGATTCCCTGGCCCAAAGTGTTCATGTGAAGCCTGAGAGCCTTCGGCTAGCTGAGGTTCGATCTAAAGAACCCCTCCCCTCTTCCCCAGTAATCCTTATCCCCAAGTTAATACCCCTCCCCTTCCCCCAAGGTATTCCTTTTCTCCATTTTAGTAATATGTTTGGATATTTCCATTTCAATTTGGGACTAGGAGCTCTGAGGTTAGCAATTTGTGATTGCCATCATGAGCATCCCTTATGTTTCTCAAATAGGATGCAAACTACAACAGTTAAAACTATTATTTCCACAGCAGTTCTGTGAGGTGTCACTTATAATCCTCATTTTAAAGATAAGAAAACTGAGATCTATTAATTGTGATTTGCCCATAGTCACACAGTTAATAAATGTTTAGAATCTGGATTTAAACCCAGTTCTTAATAGTGTGATTAGTGGGTATAAAGAACAATCCCAAGAAAGAAGATAGGGGACAGGACCCTACGACTTCTGACATATATAAAGAAAGAATGAAAAAACATCTAATGGACTGAGTACTAGAGGAGTGGTTGTGGGGGGGCGGAGGGTGCGATAGAAGTCAATTCACAGAATCATAGATGCTTGCTTAGGACTGGAAGAGATCACAGCTGCCATACCGTCCATCCCCCATATGTGAAAGGAATCCTCAAGATAGTTTAATTGACAGATTGACAAGTGGTCATCCAGACTCTGCTTGAAGACATCCGGAAGGGTGGAGGGGTGCTAACGTTTCCCTATTCCCGGAAGCCGTGTCCCTTTTAATGGGCTCCATATGGCATTCCCTTTTTGGATTGACCACGTCACCTTGCTGTCCTGTTGAGCTTGCAGTCCCCCAAAATCCTAGATCTTTTTCGGAACCCTGTCTGTCTCTTGCTAATGTCCCCCATATTGTACTTAAAAAGTTGATTTCTTTTCTGCTTGGGTGTAAAGCTTTACATTTATCCCTGTTGAATTTCGTCTTAACTAAAATCAGCCCAGTGCTCTAGTTTGGGGGGGGCCTTCATTTTTTGTGGCACGGACCCCTTGGCAGTCTGGCAAAGCCTGTGGACTCCTTTTCAAAAAAGCTATTTTGTTGCATACATTCATAATGGAGGGAAATATTTCAGTTGGAGGTTAATTGAAATAAAGGTGCCATTTTTTTTCTCGTCTGAAGTCACAGACCCCCTGAAATCCATCCCCAAGGGGCCCGTTGACCCGAAAAGTTAATAACTCCTGCTTTATCCAGTCCAAGACGTCCTGGGATCCTGATGCTATTACCTGCCGTGCAGTTGGTGGACTGCCAGCTCTGTGCCATCTGCAGACTGGATGAGCGCATATGTGCCTTTGTTCAGGCCGCTGGTGAGACCTTTGGTCCCCGGGTCGTGCGCGAAGCCTCCTGACACACTGGCATCAACACCTACTGAAGCCGTCTAATTGTATTATCATTCATCCACATCTCATCCTCCTCCGTGAGAATGATAGGAGACACTTGACCAAAGCTTTACTAAGATTCAGGCAGACTGTCCGCCCCTCCCCCATCTCTTAGCATGGTGCTCTTGTTTAAGAGTCCGGCATCCCCCCGTCCTTGTGAGTCCAGGCTGGATCTTCATGATTGCCGCTTGCTTTTCTCTCTAGATATTTGCCAGCCATCTATTTAATGATCAATCTAGACTTTTCCCAGGAATAGAAGACAAGCTTCTTGGTTTATAATTTGCCTTTTTTTTTTTAATTGGAAAATTGGCCCTTTTCTAGTCTCGTGAAACCTTGGCCATTTCCCGTGATCTCTTTAAGGGTTCTCTTAGAGGCTCGATATTCACTTCTGCCTCTGCTGTCAGGACCTGGGACTGTAATCCACCTGGGCCAGGAGGCCAGAATTATTCAGGGGCAGCTCAGTGCTGTCTCATGGTCCACTGCCTTGCCGATCTTAGGTATTGGTTGGCTCTCCGCTGCTGCTCATCTCTTTTCTCTTCTCTCACTAGGAAGGTTGTTCCCTTTTACAAAGGAAACAAAATCAAGAGAAAATAAACTAAGAATTCAGTATCCTTTTCTCTGTTATCAGGTATAATTGGCCCATTCCCCTCATGTAAAGGTCTTGTTCTTTCTTTGATTTTCCATTTTCTCAGAAAATAGAAGACCCTTTTTCGATGTCTTTAGCTTCCCTCAGTTCCATTTCTTTCTATGGGACTATTGTGTACTTTTCTATTCCTTTCTTGCTGTTTTCCCTTGTTTCCACCTTTGGTATATGTCTTTTTAAAATCTATGTTGCTTAGAGAGTTCCCTGTGCGTCCACAGGATCTGTCTCTTCAGAAAAGTCCTGCGTTTCCTTCTCATGGGAATTATTTCCCTTTGTGTCCTCAGAACTTCATTCTCGAGCATCCTGTTCTGCCTGGGTCCTAGGATCCTACCTGAATTGTGTGAAATCTGCTTTCCTAAAATCTGTAGTTCATGTCAGTCTGTGCCCTGATTTCTTCTCTATCACAAATTCTCAGACAGAGTAGTCATTTCCTTCCATGATTCACCTAATACCCAGCCCAGCAAACAGTCCCTCCTTGTTGGTAAAAATGGATCTGGAATAACATATCCTCATGTTGGTTCCTTTGACTTTTGAAGACTGAAGTTACCACTAATGCAAACCAAGAAATTATTAACAGCTTTCTTTTTGTCAGAGAGCTCCAGGAGATGTCTGGATCATTGAAGGTCCCTGACGTTGCTAGGATTTAGAGCTGCAAAAGAAATCGAGACCATCCAGTCCAACTCCCTCATTATAGATGGAATCGAAGCATAGAGAGAAGAAGAGGCTTCCTTTTACTGACTCTTACCTGATCAAGGCCACAAGCGTAGTTTCTGGCCTAGGATTCGAAGCTGAGTTCTGTGGACCACAAATCCCAAACCTCTTACCACAAGAACACAGTGTTTCAGATGCAGAACAGTGGTTGCCGCTTTTAAAGAATAGTGTGTTTTGGTCATCCAAAAAAAAAATGCAGAAGCTGAGAAAGACTTGAGGACACTATCATCAACTCTCTAAAGGCAGCAGCCCAGAAACCTAGCTCCCCAGGCACCCCTGCACATTTCCAGCAAGGGTCTGAGTCTGTGGCAGCCTTTGTGATCTCAGCTGACTTCTTACTGAAGATAAACTAGTTTTTCGTATGAAAGGCTCCACCAGAAAATGGCAGGTTTCTTCTTCTCAGGTCATACGCTATCTTGGGGACCTTCATTTTTCTGGATTTGGCTTAAGAATTTCCATGTCCTCGTGAAAATGTGTTTTAGCTTCTCCATACTTTCTGTCTTTTGACGTAGAACAGAGATACTCAGTTCCTGTCATTATCTGCAGTGCCTACTATGACTGATGTTGACTGCTTGGGTTTCCCAAGCCCTCCACTCATCCCACTTAGTGCCACCCCATCTTTGCCAGCAGGTCTAATATCAGGGTAACTCTCAGACCACAGAGGAGAAAGAGCCCTGGCCTTGTAGTCAGAGAGACCTTATTCCAGAACTCAGTTCTGCTTAACTGTTTGTGTAACCTTAGGCAAGTCATTTACCTTCATTAGATCTTGGTTTCCTCCCTTGTAAAGTGAGGAAGTTGGACCAGATGATCTCCAAGGAACCTTTAGACCCTTGATAGCTTAAAGATTCTGTGATCCTATGCCTTCCAATTGGTAAAAGACATGTTTGTTCATTCCAGTATTTTGATTTTTGATTGACAGGGTCTAGTTAGTAGTGGATCATCCTCAGCCTTTCTGTGCCCATAAAATCCAGCTGGGTAGACTTAGAAATCCAAGAATCTTGGCTTGTGGCTGCTATGGACTGTATTTTGTGAATGTGATTCAGAAGAAAAGAAGGTCCATTTTTTTATTCTTATTTTTACAGTGAGAAATAAAGCATTAATCACACAGTCTTCTCTTATGTCATGGTCCCATGGACCATGGTAGGTCTGGAAACTTAAATTTCTTAACTTGATCTCTAGAGCAGGTAGGACATGGATCCCTAGAGGGTGTCCAAGTAAGGGCAGTAAAGGTATTGGAGACCATACCAGCCCAGGGTTGGTAATGTTTAATTTGGAGAAGAGAAGATTTGGACTATATGTGATCATTGTCTGCAGGTTTTTGAAAGGCTAATGTGTAGAAAACAGATGAGACTTATTGCTCGGCTTAGAAAGCATGAGTAGGAGCAATGGGTAGGAGTTTCCGGGAGGCAGATTTTGGCTCCACACGGAATTCCTTGACGGGTAGAATGAATTGCTGCTGGAATTAGTGGGCAATTTCCTGTCGTCAGATGTCTTCAAATAGAAGCAGGATATTCGTTTCTTAGGAATATTGTAGGTGCAGTTCATCCTCAGGTATAGTTTTGACTTAAATGGTTTCTCAGGTTCCTCAGCTCTGGGATTATGTGGTTGTATCCTTGAATTTGCAACTGGGTAGTTTTCTTTCCTATACGTTCCCACTAGTCTTTCCCTGGTGTTTCATTTCTGAACTTTTATCTATTCTTTTCTCGTGTAAATAGACCAATGAAGACATACTATTGTGACATGTATAGTGTGATAGGGTAGAAAGGAAAGAAGGAGTGGATATCAGGGATGTCCAGTTAGAGAGGCAATGAGAGAAAAGGGTAGAAAAGTATTTAGGGGTTGAAAGTCTGTCGCCAAGGCCAAAGCCTGAGTTTGAGGTTAGAGATGAATGAAAGTTTAACATTTACTGATAGGTAAAAGGCCTGGTAGCCAAGGACAAAAGTACCTTGGACTGATAGATATCAGTCAGGCCTCACTGCCAAAGCTAGATGTCCTCCGTGATGTCACTTCACTGAGGTTGAGGGGAGGTTGTTGATACCATAGGTCTAAGCTAATATGAACTCAAGGAACTGACTCTACTGTACTATACCTCAGCTCTCTAGCAGAGTAGGGATAGACTAGAGGAAGGCAGACACACCAGCATGCTATTGTCATGCTATTGAAGTGATAAGGACCATGCTCCAAGATGGTGGCAGTGTCAGAGGAGAAAAGGGGACAGATCTAAGAGATGTTATGAAGGCAAAATGACAGGACTTTGACAGCTGATTGATTTATAGGAGATGAGAGAAAGTAAGGAGTTGAGGATGACATCTAGATTGTGAGCCTGAGTGACTGGGATGGTGGTACCCTTGACAGGAATAGGAAAGCTAGAAAGAGGAAAAGGGAAGGGAAAAATTAATGAGTTCAGTTTTGGACATGTTGAGTTTAGATGTCTATGGGACATCTAGTTTGAAATATCTGATAGGTAGTTGGAGATGTGAGACTGAAGGTCAGAGAGGTTAAGGATGGACCAGTAGATCTGAGAAATAATAATTGAATCCATGGAAGCTGATGAGAACAAGTAAAATAGTGTAGAAAGAAAAGAGAAGGGGCCCAGGCCAGAACCTGGGGACCCCTACAGTTCTTGGGTATAACCTAGATCAAGGTCTGACTACCAAAGGAAGCAGAAGGAATGGACAGCTAGGAGAACTCTGAGAGAGGAATGAGTACCACAGAAACCTAGAGAAGAGTATCAAAGAGAAGTTAATGGGAGCATGACACAAGAAGTGTATTAGAGAGATGAAGAACAGAATGCTGTATTTTGAAGAGAAAGGTCTCTCCTTGTGTCAGTTATTAGTGATTCTTCCTTTCCCCACACTTCCCCCTGAGGATTAGGTCATAACGGCTTCTTGGATGTGGGGTTTGAAGTGATTTTTAAAGCTTCTGTTGGAATTCAGGCATGCCAGTGACATCATATACCATATAACTCCATCATCCACAAAATGAGTTTGACTTGACTCTCACCGTGGAGTACCTTCTATCTCCCATTGCGTTTGTAGGATTTAGAACTGAATGTGATCTTTGAGATCATTTAATTGTGACCTAGAGAGGGGAAGGTTAAATGTTATCCCAGTTATGCAGGTTGTAAATAGAAGACATTCAAATCCAGGGATCATGCTCTCGCTCTCTGCTGCCTTCCCACCCCATTCTGCCCTGGGAATTAGCCAGCCACGAGACTGTGGAACTTACCCAGGCCCATGACCCTTTGGATGCATTAGGAGCAGCGCAAGACAGGAAGCAACCCTGTGTAGTGGAGAGTTCACCGGAAGCCCTGCTAGCTGTGTGACATGGGCCATTTAGCTTTCTGTAAAATGGAGGTAACCTTTGCACTACCAACCTCAGAAGATGGTTGTGGGAAGAAATTGTTCGGTAAACTTTGAAGCATTATGGAAATATGACCCACTTTTATAATGTTTGGGCTGCAAAAAGAATCCCAGCTTTCAGCTTCAAATTAAATGAGAAATTACCAGCCGATTTTCCAACAGATATTTGCTCCTCTTTGAGACTCCTCATTCTCTGTTCCTCTTCTTCCCTCTCCCTCCTCCCCCCTTTTCCTCTTCCTCTCCATCTCCCCTCTCTGTCTTCTCTCTTCCTCTCTTTTCCCCCTCCACTTCTTTTTCTTCTTCCTCTTCCTCCTTTTCTCTCTCCTCAATCCATGTCTTCCTACTTCCCTCCTCCTTTCTCTTTTCTCCTGGAAGTCCCTGGAATCCCTGAGTCTGAGCTCCATCCTGTCCATATTCCTAGGGGCAATCAGGGATTTGCCTTGCCCCACACTAGTAGCTTTGGGGAAAGGGTGTAGGGTTGCTGAATGAAACCTTTGTGCTTTTGCCCTTGAACCAGGTGATTAAGAACCGATTTCACCGTGTATTCCTGCCATCCCACTCACTGGACACCGTCTCTCCCACTGATCTGCTCCTTTGCTTTGAAGTGCTGTCCCCAGAGCTGGCTAAGGAGCGGGTGGTAGTCCTTCAGGTGCAGCAGGTTGGTTTGCCCACTACCCAGTTAGAAGGAAAGGGAGGGCATTAAAAATCTAATTGGAAAGAAAAGAAAGGACGATATATTGGGACTTTGCATCCACAAGTGGGCCTGGCTGAGGACAGGATCTTGTGTATCCTTTTCCAGCGTCCTCAGGTGCCCAGCATCCCCATTGCCAAGTGTGCTGCCTGCCAGAAGAAGCAGCAGTCTGAAGACGAGAAATTGAAGCGTTGTACCCGCTGTTACCGTGTCGGCTACTGCAACCAGTAAGGCAGCCCTCTACCCCCACCTGGCCCTCACCCAGCCCCCTTCCATCCACTGCTGGCCTTGGTTGTCTGAACACAGTTGCCCCCTGGGCCTTCCCAGAGGTGATACTTCCCACTGAGCCTAGGGCTTCTGCTTCTGTTATTCATCCAAGAGATGTCTGGAATTAGTCACATTCATTTCCCCCTTCCCCCCCACCCCCCCAGAGTTACCCTTTTCCCTCCCTGGGTAAATGAGGCTGAACCACCCAGAATTGTCCTATTCTTTTCATAGGGTTTGTCAGAAGACTCACTGGCCAGATCACAAAGGCCTATGCCGGCCAGAGAATATTGGCTTCCCCTTCTTCATCAGCGTCCCTGAGTCTCGCCTCACCTATGCTCGCCTTGCCCAGCTGCTAGAGGGCTATGCTCGGTGAGTACAACTGTTCTAGCAGGGATTGGGTGGGAGGAGATGGGAGCAAGGCCTTTTGGACTGATGAATTTTGAATTTTTTTTCTCACACCCTCTCTTCAGGTACTCAGTGAGCGTTTTCCAGCCACCCTTCCAATTAGGCCGTGTTTCCCCAGAACAAAGCCCCCAGGTGCTAAGCAGCTCTACACCTCCTTTGCCGAGCACTTTGGAGGCAGGGGGTGGGGACCGGGACTTAAGACCCTCACCAGAATCCCAGGTGTCCCCTACAGTGGCTGAGCTTGGTGACACAGGTGCCTCAAGGAGCCGGGCGCCCCCTGATCGGGGTTCTGTGCCCAATCTTGACACAAGCCTCTCAGAGTCAACAGTCTGCATGCCCAGCGAGGGGGGATTTTCTAAGGAGTCTGCTGGGGAGAGGTTGCTCAGGCCTGAAGGTAAGAGACTCATGAGTAAGACGAACTGAATTCCATGGCCATAGGAGAGGAGAAATGATTTCCTCATTTGAGAGAAGGATCTTCTTGATTACTAAAGATAAATACCACCTTAGGGTAAGCTCAGGAAGCACTTAATGGAGGGAAGCATCACTTGGATTACATCTCAAAGGAAAGGAAGTTAGCAGATGAATTTCAGTGGGTAGGAAGAGATGGGGAAAAGAGTCTGTTTTAGACATGGGGATAATATGAAAAAATTGCCCTGAGAAGGGAAAGGGTAGGATGAGGATAGAGGTACAGCCTTGTTTGGATGGAACATAGAATAAGAGAGAATGGTATAAGTATGAATAGGTAGGTTGGACCTAAATTCTGAAAGGAGTTCAATGCCAAAATCAGCAGTTTATACTTGAGGAAGCAGTGGGGAGACATTCAAGCTTTTTGAGTGAATAGGTGACAGGCACAATGGTAGTAATGCATTACGAAGGTAATTCAGATAACCTCTGCAGGTGAGTTTGAAGGATGGAGATAGCTAAGAGAAAATGGTAGTAGCCCAAACTCAGTTGTAGTGGAAGCTGAAAGGAGTGAGGCTGAGCCCTAATGAATCCTGGGGTCCCAGAGGTGAAGCATTGGGCTGGGGGTTCTTGTTTCTGATATGTGTTATTTCTTGATAGCTGCTGTCCCAGGCTACCAGCACCCAGCTGAGGTCCTGAGCGCCCATCCACCCCCATTTTTTATCAACAAAATCGATGCCACCAATAAGGAACAAAAGCTGGAAGACAAAGGTGCCTATGGCTTCAAAATAGACCTGGGGGTTGGGAAGAAGATGGGGAGCAAACAAGGCAGAGACTGTGGGTCCTGGTGAAGATAGGGAAAGTAAGAAGGTATATGCAAAACCTCTCCCTCTATAGGTGAATCTCCCCTGGAGCTGGGTGATGACTGCAGCCTGGCCTTGGTGTGGAAGAACAATGAACGGCTGAAGGAGTTTGTGCTCGTTGGCTCCAAAGAGCTTGAGTGTGTGGAAGACCCCAGCTCGGCCAGTGAGGCAGCCAGGGCTGGCCACTTTACTCTGGAGCAATGTCTCAATCTCTTCACCAAGCCTGAGGTGCTAGCCCCAGAAGAAGCCTGGTAAGGGTGGGAAGGTATTGATGGTTTGGAAACTCCAGGGCCAGAGTGGCTGAACTGAAAGGGAGTCTTAGAACATAGAACACAATGTTAGAACAGAAAACACAGACTGTCACAGCTGGAAAAAACTGTATATAGAACATGAATGGCAGAAATAGAAAGGAGCTTAGAAGAGCACAGAATATGCACTGGGAGGGAACTCAGAACAGAAAATAGCTGGAAGAGACAATAGAACACAGAACATTTGTATTGAAAGGGACCTTAAAGCTGTCATAATGTGGAAGGAAACTTAGAAATTATCTAAACCAACCTCTTGATTTTATAGATAGGGAAACTAAGGAGGAGATAGGACTTGCCCAGGCTTATACATCTGGCTCGTAGCTGAGCCAGGACCAGAGCCCAGGCCTCTGGAATTATATTTGTCCAATCCCTCTGATCCATCCTACAGACAGCTGCAAAAGTAATTTTCTAAAAACCTAAGTCTGACCCACTCAAACTCCAGTGGCTTCCTATTCCTACTCCTGTTTGGCATTTAAAGCCATTCACAACATGGTTCGTTCCTGAAGTCCCAGTCTGCTTACATACCACTCTTCATACATTCTGCAATCCAGCTGTTGTGGCCTATGAGCTGCTCCTCACACAGGAGGCTCCATCCCTTATTAATGGCTATCCCTCATGGCTCAGAATTCAAGACAGAGCTCAGGTGATACCTTCCTAAGGAGGTCCTTGGGGCTAGTGCTTTCCCATCCAAGGGTTATCATGTATGTATCTGCTCCTCTGTGCTTTGAGGAGTATCTGAATCTCCCTTCTCTAGCAAGTGTTCTGAGGGAAGGAGCTCTCTCTGGGCTGGACTACCCAAGGACCCACACACCTTATACTCCTCCCTTCAAGAGTGCATCCAGAGCAGCAGGTTGGCAGGGGATCCTGAGGGACACCTGACCTGCTATAGACAGCCTGGTGGTCAGAGGAAAAATGGGAAGTTTCTGATCATTTGAAGGCATAGAAAAAATAGCTTTTCCAGTGGGATAGTTATGGGAGTAGGCAAGGTGGAGCAAAATGTGGCTTAAAAAATGGATCATGTCATTTAGAACTATAAGAGACCATAGAATCTTATTGTACTGATGAGAAAATTTTGGCTCAGAGAAGGAAAGGTGACAAAGGGCATAGCAGAAATTGGAACACTTTATTTCAAGGGTGGCTCCGGCAAGCCTGGGCAGTCCTTCATTTTGAGTTCATTTTATGTACTACTCTGCATTAGCACCAGCCACCATTGCCCTGGTGGTTAAGAGGACAAAGCATTTCCTTCACGATGACCTGAGGAAGGTGAGAGTTCAAGGGTTATCATGTCCATTTTAAAGATGAGGAAAGAGCCTGGAGAGGTACCTCGACTTGTGGCTACACAGCTAATGAATTTCAGAGCTGGGAGTTGAGCCAGTGTCCCCCCACTCAGCTGAGCTGAAGTCATTTTAAGTTTGGAAACACAAAGCACGTCATATATATGGTATATCTACAGAATAGAGAAAGATGGTGGGGAACGAAAAAGGGGGTCGGCCTAGAGATCTTGCCCGGTCCAGGTGTGATGTGATGGGAAGACTTGAGTACTCACCTCTCCCAGCTGCTGGGAGAATCAGATGAGATGTGGGGTAGGAAGCAATGGAGCAGGCCACAAACATCCATTGAGTGCTTGCTTACTCTGTGCCAGGCATTGGCCCAAGGTCAGGGCATCCAGAGACCAGAGCGAGGAGACTCTGCCCTCAGAGAACCCTGTTCTAATGGGCTACATATGCAGGGATATGCAAGATTTGTACAAAGTAGACACGTGGTAACCTTGGATGGGAAAGCACCAGCCCCAAAGACCTCCTTAAGAAGGTGTCACCTGAGCTGTATCTTGAATTCTAAGCCATGAGGGATAGCCATTAATAAGGAATGGAGCCTCCTATATGAGGAGCAGCTCATAGGCCACAACAGCTGGATTGAAGAATGTGTGGAGGAAGAGTGGTATGTAAGCAGACTGGGACTTCAGGAACGAACCATGTTGTGAATGGCTTTAAATGCCAAACAGGAGTAGGAATAGGAAGCCACTGGAGTTTGAGTGGGTCAGACTTAGGTTTTTAGAAAATTACTTTTGCAGCTGTCTGCAGGATGAATTGGATGGGGGAGAGATCTGAGACAGGGCAATGGTTAGGTTTGGGGTGATGAGAGTCTGAACCAGGGTGGTGGCTGTGTGAGTAGGGAGGATGGAAATGACAGAAGTTGGTCATTGAGCGAGGGGAGAGGAGGTGACACAAAGGTTTCAGACTTGGGTCTTCTTCACAGTGTTAGGGAAGTTCTGGAGAGGAGTGATTTTAGTGGTAAAGACAAGGTCTGGCCTGGATGAGTTTGAAAGCTGTGGAATGTCCAGGAGACAGTTGATGAGCTGAGACAGGGCCTTGGAGGAGAGCTCCAGGGAGTGTGACGAAGAAGTGTGATCTGGCATAATCAGACAGGGAGGAGAAGCAGCAGAGCAGTGTCACAGAAGCCAGAGCTTAGGAAGAGTTGCTCGGGAGGGCCAGAAACCAAGGACGATGAGTGAGGACTGAGCAAAGGCTAGTGGGGTTGTCAATGAAGAGAACACGGTAGATTTGCAGAGAGCAGTTTCTCTTAGAGGAAGCAGTCAGAAGGTAAATTGCGAGAATTTAAAATAGAGAAAAGAGGAAGCCAGGGCACTAAATGTCAAGGAGTTTAGCCAGTGAGAAGATATCTGTCTGATGGGCCTATAACTAGGGGGTGTGTGTAGGATCCAGTAAGGTTTTTTAAGGATAGCAGAGACTTGGAGGTGTTTATAGGCACCAGAGAAGGACCTAGTAGATAAGAGATGAAATCTGCTGGGGGAGATAGATTAGGATGGAATCAAGGGTTGGCACTGGCAGTAGGGGCCACCTTTTCTTTCAAGACTAGAGTTAAGGAAGAGATGTAGGGGATGATGTCAGGGGAATGGGAAATGAAAAGAGAAGAAGGAACTTGAAGCCAATGGCTGTGATTTTATTTATTTATTGTTTGGAGGGTAGTGAAGTATGAGGTGAGGTCCTTAGCTGAGAGAGTGGGAAGCAGGATTAGAAGCTGGAGGAGAGAAGAGGTTTGGAACAGCCAGTGTGGAGAGCGAGATAGCAGATCAGTCAAAAGGATCGCCTTGCTTCAGTGAGGGACCAGTTGAGATCAGGTCACGTGAGCCCAGACAGCCTGGTTTTGTGCTTTTCTCCACTTACATTCAGGAACATGTGACTGGAAATGAAGGAGGCAGAAGGTGGAAGTAATCCAGGGTTGGAGCTGCTTATTTTGCCCACCTTAAAGTATACTACAAATACTGTGAATGGTGGCTCCTGTTCTGTCTGCAGTATCAGCCTGCCCAGAGGAAAATTAGGGAAAATTTTTAAGTTGTGAAAGGGAGAGTTATTTCCCATACGTTTTCTTTTCTAGGCTTTCATTTCTTTAATCAAGAGGAAAACTCATTTGAGTCAAGTGTTAGAGGGCAATATGGAAACGGAACTTGTAGAAAGAGCATTGGACTGGTTGGTCTCACTTCCATGCCCCTGGGCAAAGCCTGTCTTCTCTCTGAGTCTCTTTCTTCTAAAGTACAGTAAGGGAGTTGAGCTTTTAGTGACCTCTAACACGCTATGATCCTGCGGTTGTAGGACACACATTGCCCACCCCATTATGGCTGTAAATACTCAATGTCTGCCTCTTCGCAGGTACTGTCCCAAGTGTAAGCAACACAGAGAGGCTTCCAAGCAGCTGATGCTGTGGCGCCTTCCAAATGTGCTCATCATCCAGCTGAAGCGCTTCTCCTTTCGAAGCTTCATATGGAGGGATAAAATCAATGACATGGTGGAATTCCCGCTCAGGTGAGGAACCTTGGGGCACACATGGGGCAAGACAGAATCCCAGCCCTCACTCGCACAGAATGGGGAAGTCTGTTGTTGAAGGAGCAGACAGCACAGGGACAAATTGTGCCTTGCATGTAGTACATATTTACCAGGTATTTTAATGGATGGTGCATGGACAGAAATAGCAAAATGTGGCATATTGGCCACGACCAAAGAGCCTCTGCTGGCTCTGGGTCATGAGAGAATAAAGAAAAAGGTCAGTTTTGGTAGCTCTTCTGGGAATGATCTGAGAAATCTCCCAGCTGGTCCTTATCATTTCTTGGGATCATGGCAACCTCTTTTCTACCAACCTAGGAACCTTGACTTGAGCAAGTTTTGCATAGGCCAGAAGGATGACCGGCAACTTCCAACCTATGACCTGTATGCAGTTATCAACCACTACGGGGGCATGATTGGGGGCCACTACACCGCTTACGCTCGCCTGCCTAGTGACAAGAACAGCCAGCGGAGTGACGTGGGTGAGAGAGTATCTTGTCCCCTAAGGAGAAGGCCCCCCCAAAAGTGGTCCAAGCAAGGGTTTGAACAGGTCCCCTGGAATAGTTTAGAACTTCCATCGTCCTCCATTCATCTCCCCCAAGCCTTGATGTTTTGGTGCTTTATGGGACCTTGGCCTCAGCTTTCAGGGGGGTTTTTGTTGTTGTTTGGTCTTGTCCAACTCTTCTTGACCCCATTTAGGGTTTTCTTGACACAGATACTGGAGGGGTTTGCCATCTCCTTCTCTAGCTCATTTTACAGGAAACTTGAGGCAAAGAGAGTGAAGTGACTTGCCCAGGGTCACACAGCTAGTAAGTGTCTGAGGCTGGATTTAAACTCAGGTCTTCCTGACTCCAGGCCCATCTTTCTATCCACTGCTTCACCTGGCTCCTTCAGTTTTTAGCAAACCTGTATTTCCATTACATGACTTCTTTTACAGGTCTCTTGCCCCTCTTGCCCCTCTAAGTGAACCAGATTCCGTGGTTCCCATTTAGGCTCATTCAGAGCCTAAGTGCCCTTGCCTGGTCTTTGCTGCAGCAAAGAAAAAGGAATGGCATCTCCCAGAAGTCTGACAAGTCCTTTAGAAAGTGAAAGTGAATCAGAGCAGGGATAAGAAACTGCTTTTCTCATATCCTGGGGAAAGGCATTGGAGGTGGGTCTTGCTTTCTTTGTTCTGGGATGTGTCTACTCCAAGTCACTCCTCTTTGTTCTTCCACACCCCAAAGGCTGGAGACTATTTGATGACAGCACAGTGACCACAGTAGATGAAAGCCAGGTAGTGACCCGCTATGCCTATGTCCTCTTCTATCGTCGGCGAAACTCTCCTGTGGAGAGGCCTCCAAGGGCCCCTTCTGCTGAACACCACCCTGATCTGGGCCCAGCTACTGAGGCGGCCACCAGCCAGGTGAGAGGGGAACCTGCATGATGTGAGGGGTTGCGTGTGGGGTACTTAAATACTTGAGGTCAGGAGAAGGAGATGGAAGGGAATATGATGACCACATCATTCCTTTTCTTGCCCTGCTTCTTGGTGGGTGGAGTGCTTGGGGTCTGATGCAGTGACATCTGCTGTGGGGTTCTCTATTGAGCTTTGGTACCTGATTCACAGACAAAGCCCCTCTCATTTCATCTTTTCCTGGCCTATCTTCCCAGTTCCATCCATGCCCTCCCTGTTGGCATTGGGCAGTAGAGGCTTCTTTGCATCCCTGATGGGGCTAAGGGACCTAGGTTCTGTGTCCACTGTACGCTCCAGTGAGCCCTTGAATATGCTGCAAACGTGGGGATTTGGCCATAGAGGAAAGCAGGACTTGTGAGGAGCCTAGGCACCCAATAGCCCTGGTCCCCAGCAGGGCAGCCAGTCCACTCATGCGCCCACGCTGACACACCAGACATGCAAATGCACATTTTCTCCCTGACCATATTGACCCAGGGAGATTGCTCCCAGATGGAGGAAGGCCTTCTGGAACTAAGTTACTCCAGTCCTTTCAGACTCTCAGTCTTAGACGCTCATATGTGTCCAGCCTCTGCTGGAGCACTTCTACTTGATGTGTTCATCATGTGTTCTCCTGCACGCGCGCACACACACACACACATTGTTCAAATACTAGTGCACACACACGCCGCTCACACTGATTCCCTTTGTTCAGAGGTGAGTACCTGCTTTCCTTACCCTGAGTATTGCTCCTTAAGGCTGAGCCTTCTGGGGTTGACATCCTTCAGCCCCATGGAGCTCAGCCTCCAGGAGAAGTTGCCTCAGTCCACAGGCCCTGAAGCCAGAGCTCTAAGGAATAGAGATGCTGTGATCATGGGAGGCCTTGGGCTTTCTCCCTCTCCCTCCCACTGAGGGGATCTATCTGAGCTCTCTGTTGTGGGAGGCACCAGCCTTCTGCCTGAACCCACCACCTCTGCCATCGACACATTGCCACTTCTGACAGCATGTGGGTATAGTGGGCATAATCTGTCCTTCAACTCGATCCGTCAACTCTGCTCTCCACCTCCTCCCTCACTGGGCTGGGCTCCATGGGAATGCCAGGGGACCATCCCCTCTCACCAAGCCTGGCACACAGGAGAAACTTCAGATGTGGGCAGAACAAGAATTCTCTACCTGAAGAGACCAGTGATAGGCCAAGGCCATTGGAGCTTTGGCTTATGGGGGAAAGAAAACCACGCTGTGATTGTTTAAGCCCTGCAAGTGCATGGGGCAGAGCTGCGCTGTGATTGGCTGACCAAGTTATCTGGGTCAGGGAAGAAAAGCTATGGTGTGCTGGGATGTCTCCTGTGAGCAAGACTCCTTTCATCCAGAGAACTGGGCAGTGATTTACTGGATCCTTTTTGATCCTGGGGGCTGGAAAGCTGAACTCTGATTGACTGTCTGAGTGAGACACGTTGTGCTGGAGAAAGTCATGCCAGGACTGCCCTGTGCCCCTTTGAAATTCACCTCAGATGATCACTACAGTTGGCTACCACCTACCTTCTGACTGCTTGACCCTGGGACTGCAGGTGGACAGCCCCAGCACCCGTTCCTGGGGTGGCCAGGGTGGGGCTCAGGGCTTTGGGGGGTGGGGACACCAGGGGCCACATCCCATCCTGTCCTGTCTTCCCGCTCCCTGGTGCTGACTCAAGTTTCCGCACATCGCAGGCTTCCCGGATCTGGCAGGAGCTGGAAGCAGAGGAAGAGCTGGGGCCAGAGGCCTCAGGACGCCTGGGCCACTGGGGGCCCCGAGGCTGGGCAGCCCCACCAAGGCGGGCCCCTGACGCACCAGATGAGGGCTGCCTCCGCTACTTCGTCCTGGGCACCATGGCTGCCCTGGTGGCACTCGTCCTCAATGTGTTCTATCCACTGGTGTCCCAGAGCCGATGGAGATGAGTTGCCTGCCTGTAGGCTGGCCCCTCTGGGGAGTGGATTTGGACCCCAATGTGAACTCAGGGCCCTGGCTGTGTTGTGCACACTCATGTCTCAGGGCTGCCTGCCAGCCTTCCCTTAGGAGAGAATAGGCTTCTGCCCAGCCACTTCCTCACGCCTCAGACCCTGAGATATGTCCCTGGGCCACTTGCCTGCTGGGCCCCACCTTTAGCCCCAGGCCATAAGCATAAACCTGAGGTTACTGGGATCCTCTTCTCCCTTCTTGCCTTCCATCTATGAGGCCCAGCCCCAGGTCCTTTCCCTTTCCATGCCCCCTCTTCCCAAGCTACTTTCCTGTATTTAATGTATCAATAAAGTGAAATTGTTCCAGGCTCAGTGTCTTATCTCCTCCCTCTGGTACCTCTTACTGCGTCTTTTCCCCATGCGCGCCTAATGTCCCCAAAATGTACTAGAGTACCCCCACAAATTCATGTGAGCCCGGATTGTTCACTGGTGGGAGGGGGAGGGCCCACACCTTAGGGAAGGAAGAGGATCCTGGGTACTGTTGGAGGGGGAGGGGTTGCCCCCTCCATACTGCCCCTCCCAGCATTATGTTCCATTTACAGGGAATGGGCCCTGCGCCCTTCACGCCTGGTCTGGACCCTGAGGGGGGCCCCCCGATGACGCCCGCAGAGCTGTTCCCCCGCCCCACGGAGCGCCCCACCCCTACCTACAGCAACATGGAGGAAGTCGACTAGCAGGTCCCTGGGTGGGGGGGCCCTGGGTGGGGGGAGGGTGGATCTAGCAGGGCTTTCTGGCTTTGGCCTTCTCCTATGCCAAGCACCTTGTTCACCCTCAGCTTTCCCCCTCCTTAGCTCCTAACAGCTTCCCTCAGCCTTTTCCCTCCTCTAACCGGGACCCAGGCTCCATTTGGGGGATGGAGGTGGGAGGGAGCTGAAGGGTTTGGGGCTTCTGTGGCAGTGCCTTGGCTGTCTGCAGTCGGCCTGCACGTCTCGAATGTCCACACACTCACACACACACACACACACACACACCAGCCCCCCCAAATAAGACCCTGGATTCTTCCCTGGCTCTGAGCCCAGCCCCTGGTGCCCTCTGTGTTTAATTTCTCTCAGTTGTACTTTCAGTTCTTTCCGATTTGCATTTTAATTTTATTCAAAATATTGTAATTTTTTTGCATTTGGGAAGTGATTGCTGCTGTTTAAATATATTTTAAACAATAAATAAGTAAACCTCAATTATTGTAACCTCTGTGGAGGCTGCATTTGGCCCCGCCCATCCCCACCAGGGACCACCTGGTCCTACCTCCTCCTAAGCTTCTCCCACAGCTGTCTTTTCCCCTCTATTCATCCAGCATCTTTGGGGCCAGAATGGAAGAGAAGACATGGATGACCCCACCTTTTAGGGATGAGGGGGGAGGCAGGTGGGTGCACTGCATATATATGCTGATATACCTATAACATTTTGTACAGTGCCTCATGTGAGCCCCACTTTACAGGTGAGAAGAGAAGTTCATAGAGGTTAGATGAGATTTGGCAATTTATCATATAATTAGTGTGGCAGGTGACGTTTGAACCACATCATTCAGTGGTCTGCAATTTTTTTGTTTGAAAAAGATCCTCATACTCAGAAAGTTTGAGACCCACTGCTCTCATTCCCTAACCTTATGGATGAAAAACAGACAGAGAGAAATCAAGCCACTCGTTCAAAGTAATCCGAGTAGGAGAAGGGAAGGGGGAACAAGCATTTACGAAGCATTTGCTGCATGCCAGGCACTGGGCTAATAAGCTCTGTACAGGAGTGATTTTATTTTACTAGAAGCAGGATCAAGCTCCATCCCTAGCCCTTGATCCCAAAACCAGATCTCAGGCCAGGCGTCTCAGACAGTGTGTGGGGAAGGATCGGAGGAGCTCCAAGTGTGGAAGTATGTGTTCATTGTAGCATCTTATCTGAGACTCATCAGATTTAGAATGGAGAGGGACTTTAATATCTTCTAGTTCGTTTTCCCTCACAGGGAAATAGTCCCAGACAAAGAAAAGACTGTCCACGATCACACAGGTAGCGTTGAGCCCCAGATCTCTGGACTCCAAATCTGGTGGGGTTTTTGTAGTTTATCTAGTTCTACTTTCCACCCTGGAAGCTAGGTGGTGCCATAATGCACAGAGCTCTAGGCCTGGAGTCAGGATGATTCATCTTTCTGGGTTCAAATGTGGCCCTTGGCAAGTCACTTCACCCTGTTTGCCTCAGTTTCCTCATCTGCAAAGTGAGCGGGAGAAGGAAATGGTGAATTACTGCAGTATCTTTGCCAAGAAAACCCCAAATGGGGTCACAGAGTTGGACGTGCCTGAGATGACTGAACGCCACCACCTCCATCTTCCATCCTATGAAGGAATCTTCCGTGCACATCTTTCCTTACAGCAGCAGGACCTCATGGGAAGAGCAATGATTTAGTCAGAAGACCCAGGTTCAGATTCCAACTCTACTGCTCCACTTCCTGGATGACCTTGGGAGAGAAATCCCTTCATCTTTCTGGGCTGCAGTTTTCTCATTCATAAAATGAGAGGATTGGGTAGATTATCTCTAAGGTTTTGTGATTAAGTCAATCAACAAGCATTCTTTAATCTCCTGTGAGCTAGGTGCTAGGTGCTAGGCGCTAGGCATATGGAAACAAACGCAGAATGCTCCCTGCCCTTGGGGAGCCCAGACAGCACACAAGTCTATGACTATGTAGAACCCTTAAAAAGAGCTACCAGCTGGAGGCCTTGTGAGGAAGGTGGCACTCGAGAGGGGACTTGAGGGAAGCCAGGTAGGGCACAGCATAGGCTGGGGCCGAGGCAGAAAACAGTGAGGACCCTCCGGCCCAGGTGTGCATCTCAGCTTGGCCAGATATTACAGTGTGTGGTCTTGGCCAATCTACTTAAACTCTGGGCCTGTTTCTCAGTTGTGAAAGAAGGAGCTTGAACTAAATGAGATGGGGGGGGAAGGAAGGCAGGCTTTATTTATTAAGTCCTACTATGTGCCAGGCACTGTGCTAAGCAATTTATAAATATCTCATTTGATCCTCCTAACTCCTCTGCAAGGTAGGTACTGTTATTACCCCCAATTTACAATTGAAGAGACTAAGGCAAACAAAGGCAAAGTGATTGGCCCAGGATTACATAGTAAGCATTTGGAGTAGGATTTGAACTCAGATCTTCTTGACTACAAGAACAGGTCTCTAATAAATTTCATCAGTTAGCCGCCTTTAAAGTCCATTCTAGGTCTCAATGTGATGATCCCAAGTCTTGTCTGGTTTCAGTCTGCCTTCCAAGCTGGTCATTCTCACTGCGTGCACAAACTTCTCAATTTTGAGAACATTATACCAATGCTAATTTTTATTTATATATCGTTACAGATATGGAATAATAAGATGGATTTAGATTTGCTTTAAAAATGTTGGTTAGAAGAAACTTATCCATACATACATTCCTGTAGCCATGCATGTGTATAGTCCATTGAGACTGGAACTAACACTACAGGTTTGGAGTGACTAGGGCGGAGTTGAGTGGGAAGGGTGATTGACTGCTAGGTTATAAGAGGCTTTTTTGCATGCACAGTTCTGTCAGATATATGAGTTACTTTTAGGGGGAGAAGTAAACTCGAGTCAATAAGCATTTACCTTCCCTCACTGCTGTTCTCAGCCCTGTGCTTGATGCTGTCAGAACCTGGGAGCAGACCCTAGGTCGGCTTATGGGAATAGGAGTGAGAAGGTTCTTACGTTCTGCCTGGCTCACGTGTGCGAACAAAGGTGGGAATTCAGAGTATGTTTTAATTAAGCAGACATTCACTGATCCTTCCCATGGTACTGAGCTGGGGGCAGAGAAGTCCTTGCCCTAGGAGCTCAGAGTTGAGGTGGACAGGTGGGATCTGAGACAGGATGGAGGTGTGCACAGAACTACAATAAAAGAACATGGTTAGTGCTGTAACTGAGATGAGATGTGGGACTGGGGGTTTGGCGGGAGGGATATAGACCAGGGGTGCTTTTTTCTGTTGGTCATAGGCCTGGGGGAACTTCTCCCTTTTCCTCATTCATCATCTCTGGATCACCCCAAACTAAAAGGGAGAGACTGAGCCCCCTTGACATTACCCCCACCATCTCCTCTGTTTCTCTTCCCTGTGGTGTGGAGCTTAGCTGGGCAAAATCATTCAATAAACATTAATCATGTTAAGAACAATGGTGGTCGTTGAGGTAGGACAGTCCCTGTTCGCATGGAGCTCCCAATCTAGTGCACAGTACATGATCAGTACCTTAGAAAAGGACAGACCAAATACATGAAGATTGAGCAGGGGAAGGTTGTTACTGAATTTGAAGGAGAGGAGAATCAAAGAAGGCTTATTGGAGGAGGTGGTGGTTGATTTGGGCCTTGAAGAATGGGTAGAAATTCAAGCAAAGGAAGGAGGAGACGTTCTAGTTTATGGTGCAAAGGCACCTACTCAGGAAACTACAGGGGAGGGGTCTTGAAAGAGGACACTTAGGCCAGTTTTCCTGGTATAGAGAATGTGTACAGGCATAATGTGAGGTAAGGCTAGAAAGGTGCTAGTGCTAGATTCTGGAGGGACTTGATGTGAGCAAAAGAATTTTAACTCAGGCAATAGGAAGCCATTGAAAATTTTTGAGCGTAGGGCTGACGTGAACAGGTTTTTGTGTGAGAAAAGTTACTCAGAATGAGTACAGTTCAATAGTTTCAAATGGCAATTTAAAAATTATTCTAGGAATAATAATATGAAGGAGAGTGAATTGGGAAGAGAAGGTTACGTATTGCACTTGTCTGTAATGAGGAATAGAGAGGAGAAATAGAGGTGGAATTGACTGGACTAAGTTAACTGATTGGCTGGAAGAGGTGAGGAAGAAGGGCGAGTTCAAGATAACCTCTAGATTATATTATCTGACTTCAACAGGATGCTAACTACTGCCTGATAAGAAAAACATTATATCTTAAAGTGAGGAAGAACTTCCCAAAGTTAGAGCTGTCGACTCTAGAATGGGTAACCATAGTAAGTAAATTACCCATTAGTGGAGGTCTTCAAGCAGAGACCATTTGACCAGGGATTTCCATATTCCAGTATTCCATATTCCATATCTTGTTCAGATAAGAGATTTGAACCATCTGAGGTCCCTACCAGGTCAGAGGACCAAGGACTTCATCTCTTATTCCTTCCCTATCACATTCCCATATATATATGGCTGTTCCAAATCTCTCTCCCTGAAGCCAAACCCAACCCCTCTCACAAAAAGGCCTCGTCTCCTTTACCGAAAAGATAGTCATCGACCTGAAGTCTCTCATTCTTCCCACACTTAAACCGCGCCCCACCCCCACCCCACCCCCGCTTCATCTGTCTCCTCCTTCCCTCTAGTCCGAGGTGGTGAGATGGCCCCTACTCCTCATCAAGGCCAAGCCTGTCACTTTGATCCTATCCCCTATTCTCACAGGATGGTGGAGCTATGGTTATGGCTTCTTTCCTGGGAGTCCTCAAGTCCACAATTCTCTACTAGACTGAGCTTCCTGTGGGCTAAAGCTCGGGGCTAGATACAGATATTCATCTAGTAAACTCTCGGGGCCGTCACCCTGCCTTATCTAAGCTTTGTATCTTCCCCTGGCTCAGAATTCAGCCAGCACTTAACTAGTGTCAAATGAATGAATGACGGTGGATTGGGTTCAAAGTGAGAACAAACCTATGCAGAAGGTGCTCTAAGGCTCTGGAGAAGGTACCCTGAGTATGGAAAAACTGAAACCCAAACCTCAAAGGCTCTGTTCCCCAATCCCACAAACCGCACTTGGGGCGTGGCTTGAGATAGGCGCTTGTCTGGTCTGTGGGCAATGGAACACCTGGAGGAGTGGGGTGGGGCGCCCTAGGTGCTGCCTTGGTCCTTTACCCAGAGCCGCGGGGGACGCGGACACGCGCAGGAAAGGGGCTGTTCGCGTAGGGAAAGGGCGGGGGCGCGCAAGGGCTGAGCTGTGCCGGACTGCGCTTAGTGCAGCGCAGGCGGGGTGGGGAAGGGAAACGGAGCTGAGAGTCGGCAGTGAAGGAGAGCAAGAGGCCGGAGCTGAGCCGGCAGCGGCGGAGATGGGGGAGCATCCGCAGCGGCCGTGGAACCAGCCCAGAGGGAGGCAGGGCACGCCGGAGCCCCCGGTGGGCAGCGGCCGGGCCAGGCCGGCGGGACTGGCCTCGGCGGGAAGCTGAGCCTGAGGGCCCAGGTGAGACCCCGGACAGGGGTTGGGGGAACTGTACCAAAGACAAGGAGAGGGACCCCATCCCCCTAGCTAGCCGCCCCCAGATGCGAAGTCAGTTCCCGTCCCTTTGCGCAGCCGGCTTGCTAGGAACCATTAGGCAACCATCAGGAGGTGTCTGCACCTCCACTTTCTCTGTCCCCTGTCAAAGGCGTCCCTTCCCCAGCCCAGGTATTCAGCTCCGTCTAATTGGCGTATTTGTGTGAAATCATGTTGTGACCAAAGGGTGAAGAAAAATGTGCCACAGCTGAGAAGGGGACCCTGGTGTAATGGTCGCTGGGCTGGGAGGGGAGCACCCACTGAAAGGTCCCAATCTTTAGTTATGAGAGAAACTGATTTCTCGGGAACCTCCCCCCATCCCCAGTCACAAGGCAGCGTTCTTTTAATACCGGCTCCTTTCTTTCACCTTTCATCATTGGAGGCTTTTGGTGGAGAAAGGAAGGTGAAACCCTTGCCTGAGCCCAGGATAGTAAGTAGCCTGAGTCTGAGGCTCTCCAAGGTACCACCATAAAGATTGGACCCACCAGGCATAAGAGCCTCTATTCCAGGGGACAACTCAGGGCATCCTGAGATTTTCCTATGGGCATCCTATATTTTCCTGAGAAAATCCTATGATTTTCAAACTCGTAGAGACCTTACAGACCATCTAGTTCAACTTTCTGATTTATAAATGAGGAAAGAGGCCAGAGAAGGACTAGAACTTACCAAGGTCACATAGGTTAGTAAGTTATATGGGATTTGAATCCAAGTTCTGTGTTCCTAAATCAAGTGATCTTTCCTTCTGCCCCTAGGAAGAGAACCCTGCCTGGGCACTGTAGAAGGGTGAGGGGGCCAAAGAGACTACAGAAAGTATCCAGAGACCACTCTACCTTTGGTTAGACCCCATCTTTGTTAGAGATCAGGATATATAAACTAGTGAAAAGTGATTCATTAATCAGATAAGAGCTTAGGGGAGAAAGAATAAAAGGTGTATCTGGGACAATTAGGGAAAGAAATGGGCTCTGATCTGGATTTGAAATGAGAGGTGAATTATCCTTCCAGATAGGTTGATAGGGGAAAGCCTATGTCCAACACAAACTCAGAAGAGGCTAATCTTGGGAGAAGTCATCTATTAGATTTAGTTCAGTGGAATGGAAACATCCTGAGGACCCTGAGCTGGAAGTCAAGGAGACTTGGATTCTTAGCCAGACTCTGACATTAACTTGCTGTGTACAAGTCTCTTCCTCTCTTTGGATCTGTTTCCCTGACTGAGCCATAAGGGGGGTGGAGGAAATGAACCCTGAGTTTCCTTCAGCTCTGAATTCATGTCCCTAGAGGTAGCCTTGGAGTCAGACACTTCCCAAAGGGAGCCCCTCTGGGAATATGGTTAAAGAAGGCTGCTGGAAACTGTCTCTTTTTGGTTGTTTACAAACACCCAGCCTAAGCTAGAGCCTCCCGAGGAGCAAATCATCTTCTGACCTTGGCCATGCACCAAGGGCATCTCATCCTCAGCAGTGCCAGAGGAGAGAACTACACACACTCTCTCTGAGCCCTGCAGGAGAGAATGAGAGCTGTTTGTCTCCTCCAGGACAGGTCTGCCTATATTCCACCCCACTGAGAGGCCCCAAACTGGAGGAAAGGGGCCAGTGACCTGAGGTATAGATGAGGTTGTGGGTGAGACAGGAGCTTAGCCTTTTATTCTCAGCCTTTCTCCTCCCTCCTCCCACCCCCAACTGACCATGTGTGTTTGAGGAGGGAGGACACAGTATACCTACTCCAGTTACCCTTGGTTAACTGACAGCCATGGCAGGGGGGTCAATGGGGTGGAGTTGGAGTCACTTAGTCATCTTGCCAGATGGGGCAACAGCTGCTGCATGTTCCCCAATTCTGACAATTGGTTCCTTCATTGGAATTATAACATTAAAGCTGGAAGGGACCTTAGAACAGAGGATATTAGAGCTAGGAAAGACTTTTAAAGATCATCTACTCCACCCCCTCCTCTTACAGATAGGGAAACTGACCCAGAGAAGTAAAATACTTAGTCCAGATTCAAACAAGTAGTTAGTGGCAAAGCTGGGGTTCAAATTTAGATGTTTTTAGGCCAATCAGTTCCAAGATCCCAAAACAGCACATTATCCTACCACCCACCCCCTTTCTCTGTATCAGATATCAGGGTCTATGGAATGGGGGGAATAGAGGGGACACTTAAAGCTAGATGTTACTCAGGGACCAGGGCCCAGAGCTGTTGGCCAAAGGAAAGGAAGTCAGACACTTAATTACATGCTCATTTCCCAAGAGCAGGAGGCTTGCTATTTCAGGAAGGATAGAGACAAGGTTAGGGAGGCCTTGCTTCTCTACTGGAGAGCTTCCATCTTGAGGGGAGGCAGAAGATAGGTAATAACTCCCATTTCTACAGAGCTTTAATAACATGGCACTTTCCTCACAGCACCCTTGTGAGGTGATGAAAATATCCTCAACCCCATTTTACAGATACTCTCAGAGGCTGTGATTTGACCTAGGGCTCCTGATTCTCACTCCTGATTCTCAGGAGGGAACTAAAAGTTCCAAGTCATAGAATCAGATCAAAGAAAGCCCAGTTTTGGATGAGGGGAATAGAAACTCCACCCAGACTTCCTGGAGGAAGTTTCCAGTGGAGAAAAGGATCTAAAAACCAACCTAGTCCAGCTCATTTATTAAGCACCTTGGGCTCTCTGTTCAGAGCACTGTGCTCAGTGCTGGAGAATATACAGGTTTAAGTAAACAGCTAGTTGTCTGAGGCTAAGAGGGCAAGCAAGCAGCTGGTCATAAAGATGAAGAATGTAAGAGGCAGGTCCCGATTCCTGTTCAGCGAGGTTAATTGACTTGCTTAGGGTAAACACCGCTGGTATGAGCTCCACTTAGCACGGTGTTTTTCATGCAGTTGACGTTTACTGATTGACTGGTACAGAGAAGGGGGAAGAATTTGTCTAATTGCTGGGGGGTGGGGGAGGTAGGAAAGCCCCAGTTTCAGTACTGCAAAATTCACCTCCTTTTCCCTCTCTTATCCTACTTCTCCCCTCCAGGTGGCTCCGGGATTATGCTGAGCCCCGCCCATGGAGACCCACTCGGACCTTCCGGTGCTGGGGACCAGTGATGGACCCGGAGCAGGGGCTGCAGTGGGCAGTTCCCAGGATGCTGGCTGGGCTGGGGGACCATTCCCTGGGGGCTTCCGGGCCTCGCTGGCGGGCGTGCTGCTTCTGGAGCTCGCTCTGGGCCTGGGCTGCAACGCTGCTGCCCTGCTTCTGCACCGGGCCAGGGCCGGCCCCAGGGCCTCGGCCAGCGCACGCCTCACCCTCAGCCTGCACGTGCTGGACACGCTCATCTGCGCGCTTTGTGTCCCGCTCAGCGTGGCCGTACTCCTGCTGCCCACGACGCCACCTCGCGCTCCAGCCTCGGTGCGCCCAGCAAGCCTGCTCTGCCGCTTCCATGAGGCCGGCGTCACCTTCAGCGGCGTGGCCACTGCAGCCGGCGTACTCGCCGTGAGCCTGGACCGCTATGACATGTCCGCGCGGCCCGCTCGCCGTCGTCTCACGCCTGCCCGCGCCCTGTTGCTCCTAGCCATCGCTTGGCTGATCTCCCTGGCAGCCTTCTTCTTGCCCTTTGTGGAGGCCGGGCTGGCTCCGGGGGCGTGGGATGAGGCCTCGGGTGCTGACAATCGCACCGGCGTGTCCTGTGTAGGCACAGGCGGAGATGGGGGCGTGGCGGGCCGAGGGGCACCTGCTGGCAGGGGCCACCTCCTGGTGCAGATCCCCGCCTTCGTGGCGGCTCTTGTGGGACTGCTGGTGACCTACGCGCGCGTCCTCCACGCGCTGAGCGCGGGCCTCGGTGCGCGAGCCAGTCGGAGAAGGAGAAGGGGGAGGCGGCGAGGACGCGGCTGTGGATCTGGGGCCGGAGCTGGAGAGGCCCGGGGGCTGAGTCCGATGCCACCGCCGGCCGCGGCCGCCCCGGGCCCCGCACCCCCGCCGCCAGCCCTGCAAACTTCGGTGTCTGTAATTCTAGCGCTGCGGCGAGCTGTGCGCAGGCACCGAGACAGGAGGGCTCGGAGGAGGCGGGTTTTGCGCCGGTCGCTGCTCATCGTCAGCTCTTTTGTGGGATGCTGGGCTCCACTGTCTGTGGGCAATCTGCTTCTTCTGTGCATGGGCCCCAGCGAGCGTCTGGCCCGCCTACGGCTCTGCTGCTTGGCGGCGGCCTACGGTACCACGGTGCTGCACCCGCTGCTCTACGCCTTCCCTCGCCGCTCTCTCAGCCGGGCGCTGCGAAGCCAAGGCCGGAGGCATGCTGTGTGCGCCTTGCGACCCGAACCACCTGCTCCGGCTGCTGCTATTGTGCGGAATTCCTGGCTAGGAACGCGAAAAGGCCAGGGCAAGGCAGAGGAAGCCGGGGACCGTGGTTTGGGCTTGGATGGACAGCCCCCGGACTGAGAACTTCAACCATTGCCCCTGCCCTGCAGGAGTCCATGGAGTGAGGGTAACCGATTTCCCGTTTCCTTGGTTCAAGGGTGCCCATGGACTAACAGCCTCATCCAGGTGCATGTTCTCTGAGAGTACCCAGGAATCATCTGGCTTTTCTGACCTAAAGGTGTCCACAGACTGAGGGCCTCGGCCCAATGTTCCTGCCCTGGAGGTGGATGCCCACTAGCTGAAGGTCTCATTCATCGACCCTGTCCTGCAGATGAGCACAGACTGGAGACTTCTTTGCTCTCCTGCCCTGAGTGGCCTGGGGGGCCCAGGACTTGTCACCAGCACCCACCACCCCTGGGCCCCTGGAACCTGCAGGGGAGCTGGAGGAGAGCCTCTTCTAAGCTCAAATTTCTGCCAGCACAGTCCCATCACCCATTACCAAAGAAAGCACAGTCCCCATTCTGTTTCACAAAGTCCCTAGCCACCACAGAGTGCTCTGCTCCTGGGGATGGTGGGGTGCTCCTATTAGCTGCACCATTAAGGCAATAATAGGGCTAAGGAGAAGAAAATCCCATAGGAGACCCACTGCCCTGACGGGGCTCATCACAGCAATAACTCCAGATGGAGGCCCTCAATTACCCCATTCCTGCCCCCAAAGAGTCACCAGCCTGAGAGTCACCACTTCCCCATTCACAGGTTTAGCTAGAGGGTAAGATCCTGTCTGGTCTTCCCATTTGTCCTTGGCTTGCTTGTCCTAGAGGGGACTAGGCAGGTATCTGTCTTCTCTCTACCAGCAGCAACCCCCCCACCCCCACCCCCACGGGAGGAAAAGGTATAATGTTGTTCCTTATGTGTGTGTGGGGGGGGGGCGGGAACAGAGGACATGGGGGCAGGCCAGAGTTCCTTCAGGCTTTGGCCAAACTGCCAGGCTTAAGGACTGGCTCTCAGAACAAATCCTCCAGGGTGTGATGTTACTGGGGGTGCCTAAGGCCTTTGGCAGCTGCTTCCCCTGCCTGGGTGAGAAAAGTAAATGCCTTGAGGGGAGCTCTATCCCTACATGTAGTTTTTACTTTTAATACTGTCCCATCTGGTGTGATTTTTCTGGTAGCATTCAGTTCCCCTGGTGTCTAAAGTGGCCCCAGGTCTTTCTGCAAAATACTTGCAAAGGATCTGCTCCTTCCCCTCTTAGCTAAATAAACTTGATCACCATCCCTTCCTCTAAAGTTCTGGCCTGTCTCTGGGTCCTTGGGGTGTGGTGTGGAAAATACAGAGGCAATTGGTTCCTTTTCTTGTGAGGGGAGAAAGAACTAGTACTTATCATAGGATAGCTCCACGAAGTCTGAGGAGCTGACCAGTTTTGAAAATAATTTGCCTATGTCAACAGAAACCTAAGCTTTCCTCCTCCCAACAGTCTTCTTCACTGGTCTCAGTCAATGCTGCTCACCCAAATCGTATTGCTCAAACTCTGCTTCTCGTCAGGACTCAAGTGCTGGGTACTGGACCCTTCTTGCCACTAGATCTCCGACTGTTGTAGGGGAAAGTCATTTGTCCTCAAGTTGTTGGGGAGAGAGATCAGAATGGTCTGGAAGAAGTAGATTTGGGGGTGGGTTTGGTTCAGTTGAAAATTTAGTGGGGCCTCTAGAGGCAGGGAAGGCATAAGCTATACAGCCATTCTCCACCCCATCTCCCAGATCTGCTTACTCTTAGAATGGAATGGAAAGAAACAGATTCTTGTCCAAATGTAATAAGGTTTAGAGGTTGATAGCTAGAAGGGGCCTTGTAGACCATCAATCTCAGCTCCTCACTCTACAGATGAAGAACCTGGGGCCAGGGTGCCTAAGTAGAAAAACTGAGACTTAAACTCATCCCGAGGCAATATCCTTGCCACTGGACTGTGCTGCCGAATTGAAACAAGTCAGCTTGCCTCAGGAGAGGTAAAAGTGAATAGCTGAAGCACTCTAGGAAAACCTAGAAAGTGAAGGAGGGAAAAGGGGGTGGGGGAGTTTGGAGGTTGAAAAGAGAAGTTGCCCTTACCCAACAAAATATTTCATGGTGCAATTCAGTTTGTAAGAATGAATCTTGAGTCCCATAAGCCCTACTGCCCTCACTGTTCCCTCTCCCTCTGTGTCTGTTTATCTCTAGAAGAGGTAATATGACCATGTCTAGATGGATGGGAGAGGAGAAGAAAGGAGGGAGAGAAAAAGGAGAAAAGAAGGGGAAAGAAGAGGAAAGGAAGGGAGACACCTACACAGAACCATAAGTAATAAGAAGGCATATTTTACCTCAACATCAGGAAAAGTGTCCCAACAGCTGTCCAACAATACAAAAAGCTGGCTCAATCGTAGTACCTTATCATCGTAGGTATTTAAGCAGAGGCCATAGGATTTCCTACAGGGATACTTCAAAGGGGATTCCTGGCCTGGTGGGGAGGTTGGAATCTTATGATCTCAGAGGCCCCTTTCCATCTCAGATTCTAGGAGACCTACAGAAGTCACACAGGCGCACCCTTGTGGCTCAATCAAGAACTGTTGCCAGACTGATGGGTTTCTGCAGAACTGGAATCACTAAGAACCCCAACCCCCTAGAGCCCTGTTCTTTGGAAGTTAAATCTTGCCAGAAGCCTGTTAAAAAGTCACATTGACCTTGGAGCTTCAGCCACTTTGGAGGAGTGTGGGATAGAGGAAATTAGGTATGGCAAGTAGCCAGGCTTAGAGCTCCTCACATCTCCCCCCAAGACTCAAGGAAACACTTTATAGACATTTGGATAATGGGTAATGTGTCTTGAGGGCATAAGGTCAGGTATTTTAGGTACTTTATGAGGCTCTTGAATGGTAAAAATTCCAAGAAACACCTAGAAAGGCTCTAAGTATGTTAAGCACAGGATTGGAGTAATGAAGCTGGGAAAGTCATATCTATTAAGACAGCTTTCAGATACCTGGATACTTACTGAGCATGACCTCCTAGACCAAGAGACTGCCACGAAAACTGACAACAGCTGATCAAGGAATATTAGTTATGGAGCTCATTAAAAAACATCAATACTGATTGGCATCAAGACATCATAGAACCTAGAGTCAGGAGATCCAGGTTTGAATCTCAGCTTTGAGACCTATCTGATATGGAGCTATGGACAAATAACTTCTTTGGGTTTTAGTTCCATCTACGAAATGAGGATCATACTATTTGTACTGCCTACTTTCCTGGGGTAGGAAAGTGCTTCATAACCTTAATCACCTAAAAATGGCCCTGGGAGCAATAGCCAAAGCCTGAGAGAAAGTGATCCACCTGTGTGACAAATGCACTTTTCTGGGCCCAGTTCCTCATCTGTGAAATGAGGGAGTTGGGTGAATGCTAAGGTCCCCTCCAGCTCTAATTAGGAAGACCTTGCCACCTTCCTCTGAATCTGGGCCCTGGAGGCATAAATTGTCCTCTAGCAAACTACTGAAATTCCCCTGTCCTGAACTAACTGAATGAGAAGGAATAATCCCACTCCCCTCCCTCCTCAGGTCTCAGGAAAGATTCTATTACATAAAATTGAGAGGTAGGATTCCTGTAGCCTGAAATGAGCCAAAGAAAATCATCCTTAGAGGAGTAGGAAGATCTCAAAAGTGAAATTCCCAAGACTTGAAAATAAAAAATATCTATGAGGAAGAAAAGAAGTTGCCAAAAGAATTGGATGCATAGACATAGGGAACTCAATGAGCAATAAAAGACATGGACATAAGAGGGAAGCAAGGGTAGGTAATGGAGGGTAAGCACAAAGCACTGCATTCCTGTAAAAAATAATATTAGAAGGGATGTAAATTGGAGAGAGCTGAGGCCGGCAAAGAATAATAAGGATAATAAAAAGAGTGGGCTTTTTTTCCTCTTCTTTAAGCCACAACCCTTGATGCTCCCTCTGGACATAAAGTACATTTTGGAGATCTTTCTCTTACTTTTCTTGCTTGTTTGACTCCTCCCAGTTAGGTAGAAACTGGCAACACCAGGATAGCCATATCTGGAAGATATTTCCGGTTTGGTTCCAGACTGCCACAATAAGGTGAATACCACAATAAAGTGAGTCACAAGAATTTTTTGGTCTCCCAGTGTATATAAAAGTCATGTTTACACTATAATATGGTCTGTTAAGTGTGCAGTACTAATATGTCTTTTAAAAAAACAATGTATATACCTTAATTAAAAATACTTTATTGCTAAAAATGCTAACCATCATTTGAACCTTTAGAGAGTCGTAATCTTGCTGGTAGTCTTACTTCGATGTTGATGGCTGCTGTGGTGGTTGCTGAAGGTTGGGATGGCTCTGGCAATTTCTTAAAATAAGACAAAGATAAAGTTTGCTGCATTGATTGACTCTTCCTTTCATTTGAATACTTAAGAGGCCATTGTAGGGTTATTGACTGGGTTATTTCAATATTGTTGTGTCTCAGAGAATTGAGAGGCCTGGGGAGAGGGAAAGAGACTGCAAAGGTGGGTTGGTGGAGAAGTCAAAACACACAACAGTTATTGGAGCCTTATATTGGCCCAGCTCATGGTGCCCTAAAATAATTACAACAGTAACATCAAAGATCACTGATCATAGATCACCATAACAGATATAATAATAATGGAAAAGTTTGAAATACTGCAGGATATAGCAAAATGTGACACAGAGACATGATGTGAGCGCATGCTTTTGGAAAAGTGGTACTGATAGACTTGCTTGACTGTGTCAAGCCACAAACCTCCAATTTATAAAAAATACAATATCTGCAAAGCATGATAAAACAAGGTATGCCCATATGCAGAAATCACCTAAGGATAGCCACCAACTTTGCATTACTGTACAACAGTTTTGAGGCCTGTTGGTTACCCCTCAACCTAGTTTAAACCCATCTGCCAAGATGGTTTTACCAGTGTGTGACTGCAGCTATACATGCTATAGCTACTTGGAGCCCCAGGTGAGGGCCTCAAACCTTTCAGTGAGTTAGAGGGATGTCTACCCCGAGCATGTGAAGACTTCCCCTGGTTGGAATGGGTGAATGAGAACAATTTGTTCAATGGCCAGGAAGGCAGCTGGAGTGGGCACTGTGGAGTGCTTAGAGCTTGGTTCAGACATCGACAACACCAAGGTCATCCACTGTATCCCAGGCCATCACCAGTCATCCTGACTCTGGATGAGAAAGTAAGGGTGACAATTGTGCAACTCTGCTTCACCTATTACAATGCTGTCATTGGTCCTCTTAAAAAACAAAGAATCAAAAACAATGACTGTACAGGTACTTGGGCTCACAAGTTATCAAGCACTGAACAGGTTTTTAGAGTAGAGGACATAGAAGTGATTCATATCCATGCCCCTAATAAGCCAAGAAAATCCTTTTGCCCCTTTTTGTCATTGTTCAGTTGTACAGTTGTGTTTGACTCTTCCTGGTCTTTTGAACAACAGCATGCCATGCCCCTCTATCCTCCACTATCTCTCAAAGTCTGTCCAAGGTCACGTTTGTTGTTCCCATGATACTATCTATCCATCTCATTCTCTGCCTTCCTCTTTTCCTTTTGATTTCAATTTTACCTAACATTTCCAATGAGTCCTGTCTTCTCATTACGTGTCCAAAATATGTAAGCTTCAGCTTCAGTACTTGACCTTACAGTGAAGAGCCTGAATTAATTTAAGTATTGACTGATTTGTTGTCCATGTTGTCCAAAGGACTCTCAAGAGTCTTCTCCACCACCATAGTTTGAAAGCATTAATTCTGCAATGCTCCACTTTTTCCTTATAGTCCAACTCTCACAGCTATATATGGCTACTGGAAAAACCATAGTTATGACTATACGGACCTTTGTCAGCTGCTTTTTAGTATGCCGTCCAGGTCTGCCATAGCTTTTCTTTCAAGGAGAGTCTTTTAATTTTGTGGCTGAAGTCACCATCTGCAGTGATCTTTGAGCCCAAGAATATAAAATCTGACACTGCTTCCATTTCTTCTTTCTCTGTTTGCCAGGAAATGATGGGACCATTTGCCAGGATCTTAGTTTTCTGATGTTCACCTTCAAGCCAGCTTTTACACTCTCCTCTCACCCTCATCAAGAGGCTTCTTAATTCTGCTTCACTTTCTTCCCTTGGAGCTATATCATCTACATATCTGAGACTGTTGATATTTCTCTGGTAACTTTACTTCCAGTTTTTGTTTCATCTAGCCTGGCATTTTGCATATTGTACTCTGCATACAAGTTAAATAAATAAGGTGGAAAATATACAGCCTTGTTGTACTCCTTTACAATCTTAAACCAATTAGTTGTTCCATGTTCAGTTCTGTTGTTGCTTCTTGGCCCCCATGCAAGTTCCTCTGGAGACAAGTAAGATGATCTGGTGCTCCCATCTATTTAAGGACCTGCCACAGTTTGTTGTGACCCACACAGTCAAAGGCTTAAGTGTAGTCAATAAAGTAGATATAATCAGAAGTAGATGTTTTTCTGAAATTCCCTTGCTTTCTCCAGAATCCAGCTGATGTTGGCAATTTGGTTTCTGGTTCCTCTGCCTCTTTGACAAGATGCTGAAGCCTAGCTTGCAGAATTTTAAGCATAACCTTGCTGGCATATGAAATGAGCACAATTGTTCAGTAATTTGAACATTTCTTGGTATTGCCTTTCTTTAGGACTGGGATGCAAATTGATCTTTTCCAATCCAATGGCCACTGTTTAGTTTTCCAAATTTGCTGCCATATTGGGTACAGCACTTTATTTAAAATAAATAAATAGTTAATTTTGATAGTATGTTATTTTTTCCAATTACGTGTAAAGACAAATTTTAACATTCATTTAAAAATTTTGAGTTCCAAATATTCTCTCTCTCACCCTTACCTCCCCCTCCCTAAGATGGTAAGTAATTTGATATGCTATATATGTACAATCATGTAAAACAAATTTCCATATTTGTCATGTTGTGAGAGAAGAAACGGAGCAAAAGAAAAAACCCACAAAAAATGAAGAAAGTGAAAATAGTATGTTTCAATCTGCATTCAGACTCCATCAGTTCTTTCTCTGGATGTGACTAGCATTTTCCCTCACAAGTCTTTTGGAATTGTCTTGAATCATTGTATTGCTGAGAATAACTAAGTCATTCATAGTTGATTATCTCACGATGTTGCTTTTACTATGTACAGTGTTCTCCTGGTTTTGCTCACTTCACTTTGCATCAGTTCATGTCATCTTTTCCAGGTTTTTCTGAAATCAGCTTGCTCATAATTTCTTATAGTACAATAGTATTCCATTACATTCATATACCACAATTTCTTCAGCCATTCCTCAATTAATAGGAATCCCTTCAATGTCCCATTCTTTGCCACCATAGAAACGCTACTATAAATATTTTTGTACAAGTAGGTCCTTTTCCCATTTTTATGATCTCTTTGGGATACAGACCTAGCAGTGGCATTGCTGGATCAAAGGGTGGGCACAGTTTGATTGCCCTTTGGGCATAATTCCAAATTGCTCTCCAGAATGGTTGGATCAGTTCACAATTCTACCAATAGTGCATTGTGCAACTGTATGCCAATTTTCACATGTCCTCTCCAACATTTATCCTTTTTTCTTTTCTGTTATATTAGCCAATCTGATAGGCATGAGTTGACACCTCAGAGTTGTTTTAATTTGTATTTCTCTAACCAATAGTGTCTTAGACCATTTTTTTCATATAATTATAGGTAGCTTTGATTTCTTCATTTGAAAACTGTCTTTTGTATCCTTTGACCATTTATCAATTTGGGAGATGACTTGTATTTTTATAAAGTTAACTCAGTTTTTGATCTATTTGAGATATGAGGCCTACATCAGAGATACTTGCTATAAAAATTGTCTCTCAGCTTTCTGCTGTCCTTCTAATCTTGGTTTTGTTTGTGCAAAACCTTTTTAATTTATAATATTTTAATATATAATATTTTAATATATAATCAAAATTATGTATTTTACATCTCATAATGCTCTCTATCTCTCAATTGGTCATAAATTCTCCCTTCTCCGTAGATCGGACTGGTAAACTATTTCTTGCTCTCCTAATTTGCTTATTGTATCACATTTTATGTCTAAGTCATGTACCCATTTTGATCTAATCTTAGTATACGGTGTGAGGTATTGGTGTATACCTAGTTTCTGCCATTCAGTCTTCTAGTTTTGCCAGCAATTTTTGTTAAAGAGTGAGTTCTTGTTCCAGAAGCTGAGGTCTTTGGGTTTATCAAACAGTAGATTACTATGGTCATTTGCTATTGTGTCTTGTGTAACTAATCTATTACACTGATCTATCACTCTATTTCTTAACCAGTACCAGATAGTTTTGATGATTACTACTTTATAATATAGTTTGAGATCTGGTATGGCTACTTTATCTTCACATTTTTTCCATTAATTCCCTTCATATTCTTGACTTTCTGTTCTTCTAGATGAATTTTATTTTTTTTCTAGCTCTATAAAATAATTTTTGGTAGTCTGATTGGTATGACACTGAATAAGTAAATTAAGGTAGAATTGTTATTTTTATTATATTAGCCTGGCCTAATCATTAGCAACTAATGTATTTTTCCAGTTGTTTAGATCTGACTTCATTTGTGTGAAATAAATTTTGTTATTGTGTTCATATAGTTACTAGGTTTGTCTCTGCAGGAAGACTCCCAAGTATTTTATATTGTTTGCAGTTATTTTAAATGGAATTTCTCTATCTCTTGCTGCTGCATTTTGTTGGTTATATGTAGAAATGCTGATGATTTATCTGGATATATTTTATATCCTGCTACTTTGCTAAAGTTGTTAATTATTTCAATAAGATTTTTAGTTCATTCTGTAGGATTCTCTAAGTATACCATCATATCATCTGCAAAGAGTGATAATAATTTTGTTTCCTCATTGGCTATTTTTATTTCTTCAATTTCTTTTTCTTCTCTCATTTCTATCACTAACATTTTTAGTATAATATTGAATAATAGTGGTGATAATAGGCATCTTGCTTTACCCCTGATCTTATTGAGAAGGCTTATCAGCATTACAGAAAATACTTGCTGATGCTTTTAGATAGATACTATTTATCATTTTAAGGAAAGCTCCATTTATTCTCATGCTCTCTAGTTGGTTTTTTAATAGTGTGGTATTTTGTCAAAACTTTTTCTGCATCTACTGAGATAATCATGATTTCTGTTGGTTTTGTTTTTGATATGGTCAGTTATGCTGATATCTTTCCTAACATTGAACCAGCCCTGCATTCTTGGTATAAATCCCAGCAGGTCATAGTGTATGATCCATGGGATGTATTGCTGTAGTCTCCTTGCTAGTATTTTACTTAAAAATTTTTCATCAATATTTATTAGGGAAATTGATCTATAGTTTTCTTTCTCTCTTTTAGCTCTTCCTGGTTTAGGTATCAGCAACATATTTGTGTCATAAAAGGAATGTAGTGTGTGAGAGGCTCCAAAGGAAAGTGCAGGAGAGAAGAGGTATTAGACTGACTACCAAATGGGAAGCCTACAGAGCCATTGTGCTGACCTCATTGTTGTATGCCCATGAAACCTGTACAATATACCAGCACCATACCAGGAAACTGAATTGCTTCCATGTGAATTGTCTTAGGAAGATTCTGAAGATCACCTGGCAGGATAAGGTACCAGACACACGTCCTTTTTCAAACTAAACTGCCAAGCATTCAAACTCTGCTGCAGAGGGTGCAACTACAATAGGCTAGCCAAGCTGTTTGAATGCTTGCCTAAGACTACTTTATGGAGAACTCACACAGGGGCAAGTGCTCATATGATGGTCAGAAGAAGTGATACAAAGACACTCTCAAGGTTTTTCTTAAGAACTTTGGAATTGATTGCATGACATGGAGACCCTGGCACAGGACCACCCAGCATGGCATGCCCTCATCAGAGATGGTGCTGTGCTCTATGAGCAAAGCAGAATTAAAGTAGCTCAAAAGAAATGTGAAATGTGCAAATTTAGAGAATCCACCACAAATGTTCCCATGGACTATTTGTGCCCAACCTGTGGTAGAACATTCCAAGCTCATATTGGTCTGATCAGCCATAGTTGGACACACTGTAACTTGACTCTAACATAGTGATGTCATTTTGGTCCTCTTCAAGAACAAAGAACAACAACCAACTCATCAGACAGCCATTTTGCTTTCTTGCTCTTCCTTTTCTAGAATAAATTTCTTTATTTTGCATTTTGATCAATTTTTACACCTGTAAGTACTAAAAGGCCACCATGGGGCTTCTCAGACAGGCATATATAAGGTTAGGTTCTTTCTTTCTTTTTTTTAATTTTTTTTTTTATTTTTAGTTTACAACACTCGGTTCTGCATAATTTTGAGTTCCAGATTTTCTTCTCTCCCTCCCTCCCTCCCTCCCCAAGACAGCATGAAATCCCATATAACTTCCACATATAGCTTCACATTGAATTAATTTACACACTAGTCAAGTTATGGAGAAGAATTGTGATCCATGAAAGGAATCACGAGGGTGAGTTCACCTCTAATGAAGAGGAAAGCAAAACAATAATTAGGAATTATTTTGCCCAATTGTATGCCCATAAATTTGACAACCTTAGAGACATGGATGAATATCTACAAAAACATAAATTGCCCAGGTTAACAGAAAAGGAAGTAAAATTTCTAAATAACCCCATCTCAGAAAAAGAAACTGAGCAAGCCATTAATGAACTCCCTAGGAAAAAATCTCCAGGGCCAGATGGTTTTACATGTGAATTCTATCAAACATTCAAAGAACAACTGATTCCTATACTTTGTAGACTATTTGGGAAAATAGGTGAAGAAGGAGTCCTACCAAATTCTTTTTATTACACAAATATGGTACTAATACCCAAACCAGGTAGAGTTAAAACAGAGAAAGAAAATTATAGACCAATTTCCCTAATGAATATTGATGCAAAAATTTTAAATAAAATATTAGCAAAAAGATTGCAGCAACTTATCATGAGAATAATACACTATGACCAGGTAGGATTCATTCCAGGAATGCAAGGCTGGTTCAATATTAGGAAAACCATTAGCATAATTGACCATATCAACAACAAAACTAGCAGAAACCATATGATCATCTCCATAGATGCAGAAAAAGCCTTTGACAAAATACAACACCCATTCCTATTAAAAACACTAGAAAGCATAGGAATAAATGGAGCCTTCCTTAAAATTATAAATAGCATCTACCTAAAACCATCAACAAGCATTATTTGTAATGGGGATAAGCTAGATGCATTCCCAATAAGATCAGGGGTGAAACAAGGATGTCCATTATCACCCCTAGTATTCAATTTGGTACTAGAAATGTTAGATGTAGCAATAAGAGAAGAAAAAGAAATTGAAGGAATTAGGATAGGCAAAGAAGAAGCTAAATTATCACTTTTTGTAGATGATATGATGATTTACTTAGAGAATCCTAGAGAATCAAGTAAAAAACTACTTGAAATAATAAACAACTTTAGCAAAGTTGCAGGATAAGAAATAAACCCACATAAATCCTCAGCATTCCTATACATTACTAACAAAGCCCAACAGCAAGAGATAGAAAGAGAGATTCCATTCAAAGTTACTCTAGACACTATAAAATATTTGGGAGTCTATCTGCCAAGACAAACCCAGGGCCTATATGAACATAATTATGAAACACTTTTCACGCGAATAAAGTCAGATCTAAATAAATGGAAAAATATCAGTTGCTCCTGGTTAGGCCAAGCTAATATAATAAAAATGACAATTTTACCTAAATTAATCTATCCATTCAATGCCATACCAATTGAACTACCAAAAAATTATTTTACAGAGCTGGATAAAATAATAACAAAATTCATCTGGAAGAACAAGAGGTCTAGAATATCTAGGGTATTAATGAAAAGAAATGCTAGAGAAGGTGGCCTAGCCATACCATATATTAAACTGTACTATAGAGCAGCAGTCATCAAAACTACCTGGTACTGGTTAAGAAACAGAGTTGTGGATCAGTGGAATAGGATAGGAACACAAGATGGAGAAGTCAACAACTCTAGCAATCTACTCTTTGATAAACCCAAAGAGGCCAGCTTCTGGGCTAATAATTCACTATTTCACAAAAACTGTTGGGAAAATTGGAAAATGGTAGGGCAGAAACTGGGCATAGACTAATATCTTACACCATATACCAAAATAAATTCAAAATGGGTTCATAATTTAGGAATAAAGGCTGATACTATAAGTAATTTGGGAGAGCAAGGAATAGTTTACTTATCAGATTTATGGAAAAGAAAAGAATTCATCACCCAACAAGAGATAGAGAACATTACAAAATGCAAAATGGATAATTTTGATTATGTTAAATTGAAATGTTTTTGTACAAAAAAAGCCAATGCAACAAAAATTAGGAGGGAAGCAGAAAACTGGGAGAAAATCTTTACAACTAGTGTCTCTGATAAAGGCCTCATTTCTAAAATATACAGGGAACTGAGCCAAATATATAGGAATACAAGTCATTCCCCAACTGAGAAATGGTCAAAGGATATGAACAGGCAGTTTTCAGAGGAAGAAATTAAAGATATCTATAGGCATATGAAAAAATGCTCGAAATCACTACTGATTAGAGAAATGCAAATCAAAACAACTCTTAGATACCACATATCTCCTGTCAGATTGGCTAAAATAACAAAGCAGGAAAATGATAAATGCTGGAGAGGATGTGGAAAAGTTGGAACATTGTTATATTGCTGGTGGAGTTGTGAACTGATCCAGCTATTTTGGAGAGCAATTTGGAACTATGCCCAAAGGGCTATAAAAATGTTCATACCCTTTGACCCAGCAATACCACTTCTAGGGTTGTATCCCAAAGAGATCACACAAGTGGGAAAAGGACCCATATGTACAAAAATATTTATAGCGGCTCTTTTTGTGGTAGCTAAGAATTGGAAATCAAAGGGATGTCCATCAATTGGGGAATGGCTGAATAAGCTGTGGTATATGAAGGTAATGGAATAAGAAATGGGGCTGATATGGACTTCATAACAACCTGGAAAACCCTACACCACATAATGCTGAGTGAGCAGAGCAGAGGCAGGAGAACATTATACATAACCACAGATATATGGATTCTGTGAGGACTAACCCTGACAGACTTTGCTCTTCTCAGCAACACGAGGTGCAGGGACAACTCCAAAGGACTCACGATGGAGAATGCTATCTACATCCAGAGAAAGAACTATGACATATGAATGCAGATTGAGGCACACTTCATGCTAGCCTTTTTTTTCTTTTTCTCTTTTTTGTTTTTGTTTTTGGGTTGTTTTTTTTTTTTTGGGGGTCCTGTTTCTTCTTTCTCAAGGTTAGGTTCTTTCTAACCACAATATGAAGCACAGAGAATCTCCTGTCATACATTTTATAATTTGACATATGGAAACATTTTTAAATACTCTTAAGGCATTTATTTAGTTCTATGCTGAGATTTCACATTAGCTAATCCATTCTGTGAGCTGTCCTCACATTTCTCTATTTTAAGTTTCCATTTTCAGTATGTTATATAAAAATAACTTTTTCAGATAGCAGTGTGTTTACTAGAAACCAAATAGTGAGTTCTCAAGGTCTGCCTCTTTGTTCCCTAAGTGAACCAGCTAGATGTTAATGTCGCACATGTCCCCCTCGGGCTGGTTCTTCTCCCGGCTCTCCTCCACTAGCTTCTTCAAAGACTTGGACATGGTTGTGGAAGGCAGCAGCATCAGGGATCCCATGCAGATCAGCCAGGAGCCCACGAGAGAAAAAAAGTGCTCTTCTTTTTCTTTGGAATATTATTTGTTGCTGCCTTCTGCATAATATTGTGAACCTCTGTCCATAGTTCTTCAAGCACTCTGTCTACCAGATTTAATCCCATAAATCTTTTCATCACCTCCACTTCATATTCATAAGGGATGTTATATTGGGCATACCTGTATGGTCTAATAGTTTTCCCTACTTTCTTCAACTTGAGTCTGAATTTTGCAATAAGAAGCTCATGACATGAGCCACAGTGAGCTCCAGATTTTGCTTTGAGTGTATAAGAGCTTCTCCACCTTTGGCTGCAAAGTTTATAATCAGTCTAGTTTCTGTATTAACCATCTGGTTATGTCCATGTGTAGGGTTGCCTTTTGGGTTGTTGAAAAAGAGTGTTTGCTATGATCAGTGAGTTATCTTGACAAAATTCTATTAGCCTTTGCCATGCTTCATTTTGTACTCCAAAGCCAAACTTGCCAGTTATTCCACTTATCTTTTGATTTTCTTCTTTAGCATTCAAATCCTATAAGATGGATGTGACATGTTATGTCTAGATAGTGTAGGTCTTCATAGAACTGACCAACTTTGGCCTCTTCAGCATTTGTGGTCGGAGCATAAACTTGTATTACTATGATGCTGAATGGTTTGCCTTGGATTCAAACATATCATTCTGATATTTTTGAGATTATAGTACAGTATTGCTTTTCTCATCTTTTTATTGACTATGAAGACTACCCTTTCTTCTAAGAGATTCTTGCCCACAGTAGTATATGTAGTGATCACCTGAATTAAATTCGCCCATTCCCTTCCACTTGAGTTTGCCAACACCCAGGATGTTTATGTTTAATCTTTCCATCTCCTATATGACCATATCTGCTTACTTCAGTTCATAGATCTTACATTCCAGGTTCCTATGCAATATTGGTCTTTACAGCATTGGACTTTCTTCATCATCAGACCATTTTCTGCAGCTGAGCTTCCTTTTTGGCTTTGACCCAGCCATTTCATTTGTACTGGAGCTAGTTGTAGTTGTCCTCCAGTAGCCTAGTGGACACTTTCTGACCTGAGGGGCTCATTTTCTAATGTCATTTCTTTTATCATTGTATTACTGCCCATGGTTTTTTTGTTTAGTTTTGTTTTTAGCAAAGATACTGGAGTTTGCCAGTTGATTCTCCAGTGGATCACCTTTTGTTAGAACTCTTCACTGCGACCTGTCCATCTTGGGTAACCCTGCATGATATAATTCATGTGCTACACAAGTCCTTTTGCCGTGACAAGGCAGTGATCCCCCTTTAATTCAGTCCAATAAGCGTTTATTAAGTGCTTCACTACGTGCGAGGCACTGTGCTGGAGACAAGAGATACAAAGGCAAAATGAAATAGTCACTAACTTGGTGAATCTTAGCTTTTACCGGGGAGATACAGACAAGTAAATACAAAGAATATACAAGATAATGCTAAGCAGTTTCAAGAGTGTAAATGAATCAAAAACTGGGAGACATAGTAAAAGCCTCTACTAAGAGATGATGCCTGAACTATGTTTTGAAAGAAGCTATTGATTCTAAGAAGTAGGTGGAGGTAGGGGTGGTTGGGACGGGGAAGGGGTAGTGGATTCCAGATAGAAGGGACTAGGTATACAGACACGGGTCAGAAGGCAGAAATGTTGTTTGGGAACAGATATTATGACTAGAATGAAAATTCAAGAAGAGGAATAATTTGAAATAAGACTGGAGAGGCAGGTTGGGGACATTAAGTGCCGAGCTAAGGAGTTTCTATTTTATCCCAGGGGCAATAGGAAGTCACGGAAGATTTTTAAGTAGGGAAGTGTGACATTGACAGATATGTGTTTCAGGGATATCAATTTAGCATCAATGTGGAATCTGGAAGAAGGAAGAGCAATTAGGAAGCTAATTGCTAAATTCAATAGTCCATTTGAAAGCATTTGAAAGGTGGTGAGGGAGCCTTCCTTCCAGGGTTCTCTCCACCCCCCTACCCCCACCGCCCACTAGTGAAGACCTGTATTGTTCAGGAGACTCACATTACTGACCTGGGAGTGGGGGGAAGGGAGGAGAGGAGCCATCAGCTGGCAGGGGCGGGTTTTGTTACTCCCATCACCAATATCTGCAGCTAAATCTCTCCTAATCCGCTGTTCATGTTGGGCTGAGAGCAGGCACATACTACTACATTTGCCACCATCCACCATTCCTGACCCGGATTATTTTGGAAAAAAGACTTCTAGTAGAATGTCTGAACAATCTGTGCTTAGCCCTGTCTGTGCTGTTTAACAGTTTTTATCAATGAATTGGATAGAGGCACAGATGACATGCTTTTTATTTTTTCAATTAACAACCATTTCTTTCTTCTTTTTCCTACACCCTTCAACTACTGGGGAAAAGAAAGACAAAATCCTTGTAACAAATATGAGATAGCATGCTTATCTCTTCTGTAGATGACAAATCTGTAAGGGGTGGCTTACTTATACACTGGATGGCAGAGACTGAATTTTAAAGTATCTTGACAGTATCATATAGCATGGAAGATACCCAAGTCAATCTTAGGCTGCATGAAGTAGGGACGGGACCATCAGCTGTAAGTGCCTCTGTCAGGCAAATCTGTAGTACTGTGTCCAGTTCTTGGTAACCCCTTTTTAGGAAAGGCATAGGAAAGTGTGTGTGGAAGGCAGTGTGACCAGGAAAGGGGAACTGGGATTCTGAAAGAATGGGAGATGCTGCCATACTAGCATAATTGCTATTTGTCCTTCATTCTCAAAGAGAACCATGACATCAGGAAGGTGATGCCAAGACATGCAAGTGAATTAGATTTAAGTAAGGGAGAGCTGCGCAAAGTCACCAGCCTCACTTTCTCCTCTGGAGCCTTCTGGGTCCAATGGCCAGATATAGATCAGGAAGACGGCAGATGGCCCAGGAAGCATTGGGGGACCTTGGCCTTTTCAAGTTAAGGTCTTCAACAGGTCTCAGTTTGACTGAGGCAAAGCCCATTCAATGATTAAGGCTTAATAAGAAATGAGGCAGAGAATGGCCTCTTTACCTCTTCCAAAAAAAAATTGATTTGGGAGGGTTTTTGGCCAAAACAGAAAACAATCCCTATTTACATTCATTCTGAGCCAATCAGGACCCAAATGATGACCAAGTAGGGCTAGGACTGGGAGCTATTGTTGGCCAATTAATGAAAGTAAGAGTGATTTGGGGTTTAAAGAAAAGTTTCAGAAATTAGGATTTACATTCCCTTTGGGCAGAGTACCTACAGGTATGGTCAAGTGGCCAGAGGACAGGGAAGGAAGACGAGAAAAAGAAAGAAAATGAAAGCTAGCAAGCAAGCCTTGCTGTCAACTGGCCGGTTTTGTCTCTGAGGGGCAGCTCCCTTTCTACTTACTCACTTAGGGCTGTTTGTCTTTCATTCTCCAAGAGGACCATTATATCAAGAAGGTGATGCCAAGACAATCCAATTAACTCCCAGAGTTAGAGACCTCAGAGCACTTTCTAAGGATAATGTGTGAGGCAGTGAGAAAATACAACGTGAAGACTTCGCAGGGAATATATATGTATAAATATGTATATATATCTATTCATATCTATACTTATAAATGTTTAAAAATCAAGAAATAGGGAAACAGGGAAGCGGAAAAATTCTGAGGCTATGAGAGTCTGATTACTCAGACTCTGGGAAAGTTTCTTTTTTTTTCCTGAAACTTTTTGTTCTTTCTTCTGATTCTGGTTTAAAGAGTTACTAAGTAAGAATAGGGTCACTGTGACCTGCTTTCCTTTACTGTAAAAGTACTGTAAAAGAATGGAGAGGGTCTTCTCCCTCCCCTTATCTTATTCTCCTTCTTTAGATTAATAGATGTCACCTCAGTTGTAATCATTTACTAAGGGAATGGGAATTGGAATTTCTGTGCCTTGATTTCCTGGTTCTTTGTCTAGTTTTTCATGCTCAGACTGTAAGCCCACCTCCCAGCCAATGGTGAGAAGGGTCAGAGGTGGGCAGGAATTCTCTAGCATTAGGTATAATTATTGGTGCTTTGTTCCTTGTGCGTTTGCCTCCCTTGCTAGTTCTGTTCTGGCAGAGAATGCCCTATTCTCGCAAGAATCAAATAAAATTTTATTTCTGTTCTCAACTTGAGATGGCTCCTTATTAGAAAATAATTTTTTTTAATTGGTGAGGGTCTTTTACCCTACACAGTTTTGGGGGCTTGGTCCAGGATCTGCCCACTTTGTAAGGGAGACTCCTGATTGGCTCTGAGACTGGCCCGCACTGGAAGATTTCTCTGATAGTCTCCAGAAGGGTTTGGGTATTTTCGCTTGGGCTGGGCAAAGTCCCAAAGAAGGAGAGATTTGGGGTAACAGAAACCAAAGAGCTCCCATTTTAAAATTAAAATTCCCTGACTGAAACCCAGGCCAGCTGGTGGAGAGAGAGCAGTCACATAAGTTATACCCATATAACCCAGGGGGAGGGCAAGAACTTGGGGGCCCTAGGGTCTTAATTAGAGAATCATTGAATTGGAGGCTAGGGCAATTTCTCCAAGTGTTGTTAGGTTAACAATTGTACTGTTAAAATAATGAAGGGATTAGGAAACTGTTAAGTCATTTTATTTGACCATGTCTTTTAAAGAAGGTTAATTTAAGAAATTATAAATTTCCAAGTTTTGTAGCAGCAGTTACTGGGATCTCTATTTGTACAACAAGTTGGGAAAGCCTGGAAAGCAGTGGGGTCAGAAACCAGCTGACCCCCAAACCTAGTTTGTTTGTTTTTTTTCTCATTCCCAGCTTTTAAGGGATTTCTGATTCCAAGTAACAAGAGGTGGAGCCTCAGTAGAAGTCTTATTAGGTAAAGGAAGTTCTTGGCATCCTAATCAGTGTCCTGGATGGTCTGGATGGTCTGGATGGTCTTGATGGTCTGGCAGCTCTTGTAGCCCCTGCAGTTCCCGAAGGCCCTCTAGCACCAGTTGGATGTGGGCCTTGATCCGAACCGAATCTCGGGTGAGACTGTCACTGAGCAAGGTGAGCAGGTGGCTCTTTCGATCAACGAACCTCAAGGCCTCCATCAATGTCAGTTCCAGGAAGAAGCCATGGCTGAGTCCCACAAATATCCGAGAAGGGTCTGGCACTTCCGCATTCACATAGAAGTTACATCCTAAATCCACCTGTGTGCATAGCCTCTGATCCCCCGAGTCCTGGATCCGCTCCAGGACATTCTTCAGCTGTAGGTAGGCGGTCAGCTGTCCATACACCACATCTCGCTGTGTCAGCACCTGCCTTAGGTCTTGCTGTAGGACGTCGCTGATGAAGGCTTCATACTGCAGGATCTTTGCCTGAGCCCCCCGCGGGCCCGTTGCCATTCTGGCAGCTCCCCCTCCCGCCCCAGCCCAGACTGCTCACCCCTCAACCCAGTTCACCCAGCGGTGCCAGCAAAGGGCTGCTTCTCCCAAACCTGATTTTTAAAGTCAGTAGGACTAATTTTTAGTAATTGGCCTTTAGGACAGATTTTAAAAATTAAAATTTGATTGTGGGGTCCTGGTAAAGCTCTGAGTAGTGAGACTGGCTGTTTAAGGCAAAAGGCACTCGGGACCATAACTAATTTTGTTTTGAATTTAAATTTGGGTATAGTTGTCTGCATTAAATCAGTGTCTGAGAGAAATGCCATGAGAAAAGTTACTCAGGGGAAATGTGATCCTGTACTGTTAATAGGTAGAGGTCTGTATTGGAGAAAATCCGAGGGGACAATCTTAGCCTCAATCTAGGATAGGATCCTCCTGGCTCAGTTCTTCCCCCTTGTGTTCCTTTGGGAAGGAATATTTTACCACCTAATTATTCCTGAGTTTAACTATGGAAACAGATACTGCATAATTGAAGAATTGTAACTATATCTGAATTTAAACAAAGCCAAGGATGTTTTGTCCTGTCACACGTGGTACGTCGCATGTCCCTGCTTTCTTTCCTTCTATAGCAAATTTCTGTGACCAGAGTAAGTAGTCAGTGAAAGACATGAGCTCTTTTGTGTTATCTTAATGGGGAGTCTAATATTATTTTTATCTAGAACTAGAACATGAGCAGAAATTTATGCAAACTGCTTACGGTTCACCTTACGATGTTTCCCTTTGTTTAAAAGGATTCTAAGAGCAGTAGCATTTTTTCTTCTGTAATACCACAGGCCTGGGACTAGTGTTCCTGTGTGTGGCCCTGTATAAGTTAGGGTAGTTTATATTTTTGGTAGCGGTATGGAGACAATTATTAGGTCAGGGGCTTGTAAGAATATTATTTTGTTATTTGGTTAATCTCAAGCTTGTCTAAGGTTTTGTTACAATTAATAATATTAAGAGAACAATGGTTTGTGGCTTATTTTGTAATGCCATCAAAGAAACATGGCATGACTAAAAGGTTAAGATTTATACGTACTGTGTTAAAAATTGGTTATTTAATGTATTTATGTATATACTGAAGTCTCATCCTTCTGGTGGGGAAATTAATAATGAGTCAATGTAAAGTATGAGAATTTGGGTTCTGATGTGAATTTCTTAAACATGGCAATTGGCCAAGGTTTCAATTTTGAATTTGTAAAAATGATCAGGGTATAATTATTAGAAACAGTAACTTAAAATTGTGCTAAGGTAACTTTTGTAGGAGAATGGACAGAAAGCTGGTTCCTATAAGAAGAAGTAGTTATGGAAGTGGCTGAAACAACCAAGGACCAGAAGATTTCATTGATGCTCCCTGCCAGACAGCTGTATGGGAAGAGACTTTTGAAACTTAAAGGGACAATTGTATTATTGGTTTTTTTGGGGGTCTCTGTATTTGTACTTATAAAGGGGACTGCCCCCTTTGATTTGTCAATAGGTCGATCAATCCTTCCCATATTTATTCAAGAGGGTAATGGGGACACCAGCATGATGGGAAAAAAATGTGGTATAAAAGTGTGATGAATGAAGAAGATAGGTGGGTGGATAATTCATATCAGCAATGGTGTGTGAAGTCTTCAAAATAGTGTCAAGAAGAGGGAGGATTGTGTGAAGTAGTGAGAAAATAAAATATGATGACTTCGCAGGGAATATATATGTATAAATATATCTATATCTATTCATATCTATACTTAGAAATGTTTAAAAATGAAGAAATAGGGAAATAGGGAAGTGGAAAAATTCTGAGGCTGTGAGAGTGTTTCAACAATCCAGCTAGCAGCTGCTGTGGGGGGTGTAAAATCAACAACAACCAGCTCACAGAATGCTGCAAAAGCCCAGGTTCTTTTGATCTGCTTTACTAAGGAGAGCAATGTTAAAGGGTTAACAAGCTTACTTTAATCTGGCATACAAATACCATTCACTTAGTTCAGGGGAAAAAGCCAGCACCCTGAACTTCAGAGCAAATACAAACAAATTACAAGCATCAACAGACCAAATACAATTCATAGTTACCAACATCTAAGTTCAGCCTGGGAGCTCATAACAAGGGCTGGCCCAGAGTCATGAGAGCCACCACTGCTTGTGGGTCAGAGCTCTGAAAAAGAGAAAGCCAACCCCTGGTTTTATATCTTTTTCAGGGTCAAGGGTGAGTCACACATGTGACTCACCCACATGACCTAAAATCGTCACAAAGAGGCCACTTAAATCCTTGTGTTAGACCACAAGCCTCTGATGTCACAAACATGTCACTCAAACCCATGTAAACTAGGCTTTCCCTTGAAGCAAGGAGGTCGTCAAGGACTCCTAATTTAATCAAGGAAATAAAGGCCAAACTCTTCAAGGGCACTTGGTTGAACTAAGTGCTGAGAGCCCATTTTGATTGCCAATACAGAGAGTCTGACTACTCAGCCTTTGGGAAAGTTTCTTTTTTTTTTCCTGAAACTTTTTGTTCTTTCTTCTGGTTCTAGTTTAAAGATTTACTAAGTAAAAATAGGATCACTGTGACCTGTTTTCCTTTACTGTAAAAGTACTGTAAAAGAATGGAGAGGGTCTCCCCCTCCCCTTATCTTATTCTCCTTCTTTAGATTAATAGATGTCACCTCAGTTGTAATCATTAACTAAGGGAATGGGAATTGGAATTTCTGTGCCTTGATTTCCTGGTTCTTTGTCTAGTTTTTTTGTGCTCAGATTGTAAGCCCACCTCCCAGCCAATGGTGAGAAGGGTCAGAGATGGGCGGGAATTCTCTTGTGTTAGGTATTGGTGCTTTGTTCCTTGTGCTTTTGCCTCCCTTGCTAGCTCTGTTCTGGCAGAGGACGCCCATTCTTGTGTGGCTCCTTATTAGAAAATAATTTTTTTAATTAGTGAGCGTCTTTCACCCTACACAATAAGAAGCTCCTCTACAATCTACCTGATAAATGGTGACCCACCCTTTGCTTTTTTAAGAATTTAAAGAGAGAAAACCCAGTTGCCCAAGGTAGCCCATTCTAATTTTGGTTAGCTCTCACTGTTAAAAAATATCTCCTAAAAGAGTCTGGCACACAAGTATTTAATAAATCCTTGGTTGGTTGAGCAAGTCTAAATCTGTCTGCAGCACACCATGCCAAGTTCTACCATCTGAGGTCAAGCAGAACAAATCTATTGCTCTTTCAAATGAAGGGCCTTCTCTTCAAATACAGGAAGACAGCTACCATGTCTCCCCTAAATATTCTCTTCACCAGGTTAAATATCCTACTTCAAATGGAATGAACTCAAGGCCCTTCATTATGCTGGTTGCCTTTCTCTGCACATTATTCAGCATACTAAGGTCCCATCTTGTGACATATACAAAATTCGAGAGACATAGCTTCTCGGTAATTAATAATTTTATTAATCATGCTGACAATAATTAATAAAAGGGGTCAGTGCCACTCTTGAATGCCAAAAACCCCGCCATGGAATCCACTCAACATTTATGTGCCCTTGGAAGAGTGGTTAACAATTAAGAAGAATGATTATTATAATGAGAGGTGGACTTATTTTAATGAGGAGCTGGGAGAAACTTTGTCTCTGACAAAGAGACTTCTCCCTTATCTAGACTACCCTGCCTGGGGCAATCTAGACAAAAGGGGGTCTAACCTCTGCTCCAACCTGGCTGAGTGAAACACAATGGGTCAGAATTCACCATAGTTAGGTGGGGTAACAATTTCAAGATTTCATCTCCTCATCCACCCTGCCCTTCAGAGAACTAAACTTTGTCCTAATCTCCAAATGAGAGAGGAAAAAAAAATCCTGGATCTCTCCAATATTTGGTTATTTAATAATCATTTCTCTCACCCTAAAAAACAAGATACTCCAGATGCGGTCTAATTACAGCAGTGGATAGTTGAACTAACACCTCTGTCCTCCCAGAGACCACCTTTTGAAAGATAACCTAAGATCACATTGACTTTTTTTGGCTGGTATGATTATACTGTTGACTCATAGTGATCTTGCAATTATCTAAAACCCCATGATCGTTAAAAAAAATTTTTTTTAAACTTAACTGCTGGGCAGCTGATGTCTTCAGCACTTGTGGAGTTATGTATATGTTCTATATCTATATATAACTATATCTGATGGGGTATAGGCTCTGGGAGCCCCCTAGAACTCTCCTTGAATCTTCCCGTTTGATGAAGCAAATGCCTGAGGTCACTAGCCTTTCATTACCTCAAGGCACAAATCTCTTGTTACTCTTAACCTACCCTAGCCTAGCCCTCCAGGGTCCAGCTACTTCCCACCTTAGATCCCATCAAAATCCCATTTTCTTGATTCCTGGAGTCTGACCTCTAGTCACTTCATCAAGACCCTCCCTAAACTCCTCCTCCCATGCACCCCAAAAGTTCACGAGGACTATCTGTGCCAGACATGGGGTAGAGCATTCGGAGCTTATACGGGTCTGAGGAGCCACAGTGGGCCACATTGAAACTTGACTCTAGCACAGCGATGGCATTTTGGTCCTCTTTGAGAACCAAGGACAACAACTACATGACTATATATGTACATATTTATATGTAATATGTGAAGATATAAAAATTATATATATATATACACACACACACACACTTTGTTCAGTCCTTGTGTCCAATGCTTTTTGACCCCATTTGGGGTTTTCTTGGCAAAGATACTGGAGTGGTTTGCTATTCGAATTGAACTCAAGAAGATGAGTCTTTGTGACTTTGGGCCCAGCCTCTGTCTGGTGGAGGTCCCATCACTCCATCAAAGATATTGGGGTGGTCTGCCATTTTCTTCTCTAGTGTGTCCCCATTTTATAGATAAGTAACTGAGGCTAGCGGTTAAATGACTAGCCCAGGAACGATCACACAGTTAATAAATGTTTCAGGTGGAATCTGAACTCAGATCTTCCAGACTCCGGGCTCCGTGCTCTATTTACTGCGCCAGTACTAGCTGCCCCCAACCCCGGTCTAACACCCTAATTTAAGAAGCTGAGCATAAACTCAGTTTTTCTGTCCCCACCAAAAAGACTAATAGGTAGCCCATGGCCAAGATTTCTGCCAGAGCTCCTACGCATCTTTTCTGATGTAATCACTGGTTGACTGCCCATTTTTACCGGTTTGAGAAATAGGTGCACCGTGGGAGAAACGTAAGCAGTTTCTTTGCCAATCACACATCCGGGATGGTTTCATCATCCGCCATGTTCCTGGCAAATACAGTTCCCCGGGGGAAGGTACGCGGGCAGCCGACAGCCGCAGGCCAGCCGGCCATTCCCGAAAAAAGGATTAGCTTTCTTCATTCTGAAAATCTGGGGAGGGCTCGCAGCCAGCCCCGCCGTGACACGCCCCTCGCTACGCCAACACTGAACATGGCCGCCTCCGGAAACGGAGGAAGCCGGTCGGGCCAGTTCTTCCGCCCTATGGCCTTTAATCGCGTCCTAGCTCCGTCCAGCCCCGCCCCCAGGAGCTAGCCCATTGGTTTTTCTCCGGAGTCCCCCAGACGCCCGCCTTCCTATTGGTTGGGAGTTTGGGAGGCGGCACCGGTTAGTTGCGTAAGCTTTTTCCTGACCCGACCGGCTCCGGCATGGCGACTGACTCGCTGTCTCTCTTCACCGGCCTTGGTTTGAGCGAGCATAAGGCGCGCGAGACGCTGAAGAACGAGGCTCTGAGCGCGCAGCTCCAGGCGGCGGCGGCGCAGGTAGTGCGCTCCCCCCCCCCCCCCCCCCCCCCGCTCCAGCATTGGCGCACCCCCTCGGGCATAACGCCCCTTTCCTCCTTCCCATCCCTGCAGTAACCACATTTCCCCCTCCCCGGTGGAGCCGGGGGTGCCTCTTCCCCCGAGACCCCCCTCCTCCGCAGCCCCTCCCTGGAGTCGGGCTTCCTGCTGGTCAAATGTGCTTCCCCCCCACCCCCACCCCCACCCCGGCCCTATTCAATGATCCTGCGGGAGTTCCCTCATAACACCCCCTCTGCCTCCTATAACACCCTCTTTGCCCACCCATGAAACCCTCTCTGACTCCTCCCACCATATAACGCTCTCTTTGACCCCCCCACCACATAACACCCTCTCTGACCCCCATAATAAGCCCTCTGCTCCCCATAACTCCAGATCTGCCCCCACCATATTGGTGGTGGTTGTCCTTCCATCCCGAAGAGGACCGAAATGACATCACTATGTTAGAGTCAAGTTACAGTGAGTCCAACTGTGGCTGATCAGGCTAATGCGAGCCCAGAATGCGCTCTCAGGTTGGGCACAAATAGTCCATGGGAACATTTGGGGTGGATTCTCTCCAAATTTGCGCATCTCACATTTCTTTTGAGCTACTTAATTCTGCTTTGCTCATAGAGCACAGCACCGTCTCTGAGGGCTCACCATGCTGGGAGGTCCTGTGTCAGGGTCTCCACAGTCACACAATCAGTTCCAAAGTTCTTTAGAGAGACCTTGAGAGTGTCCTTGTATGCTGCTTCTTACCACCATGTGAACGTTTGCTCTGTGTGAGTTCTCCATAAAATAGGCAAGCAACAGTTTGGCATCTGAACTCCCACCATGTAACATCCTCTCTGCCCCCCATAACAGTCTTTCTGATTCCCATAACTCTGCCCCTCCTCCATGACACCCTCTCCCCTGCCCCATACAACACCCTCTCTGCCCCTCTCAGGTCTCTCTTAGCATGAGCCCCAGGCTGACAGGTTGAGAGCCAAGAGAAGACCTTGGAGGTGATCTAGGCTAACCCCCTCAGCATTCTGTCTAGAGACCTTAAGTGTTTTGGCCAAGGTTGTGAAACTGGAGTGGGGATGGGGGTGTGTGTAGTTTGGGTCAGGTCCTCAGGGCTGCAAATTCAGGTCTCTTCCCACTGTAGGTTGATCTCTCCCCAGAATTAGATTGTAAGCTCCTTGAGAGCAAGCCTCTTTTTTTATCCCTAACACTTAGCACATAGTAAGTGGTTAATAAATGTTTATTGAATATAATTCTTCTACCTGAGTAAAAACCTTCCCCAATAATCTCTCCTCTTTGTGATCTGTACTAAGATAACTGTCCTAATTACCTTTCCTTTCCCCACTGTATTGAGCCCTTACAATAATGCCTCATTTCTCATTAATTCCAGTCCCTAACCTTGTAAGCACAAATGCCCCCAGGATTATGTTCCCTACCTCCTAACCCCTCTCTGATGCCTATCCTGGAAATGACATTTTTTTTGAAGTCTTTTTTTTCCTTCTAAAGTATAACCCCTTCTCCTGTATCTTAAAGTCTTGGAAATGTACCTCCTTCACCTGTAATGTGCCCCAGGATGACCATCGCTGTGGGTAATCCACCTTACACATAACCACCCTGCAGATATGTACCCAATAACGTGCCACAGCTTTAAAACTCCAATCTCTTGATAACCTACTTCTATGATTTGTCCTAAGTGTTATGTCCTTTGGTGGTGGGGGTGGGGTGGGGTGGGTAACAAACATCCCCCTATTGAGTTCTTGGGACTCTACTTTCTTCCCATCCTTTGTCTACTTCCTTTGACAGGCTCAGCAAGTCTTGGGTCCCAGCATTGACAAGTCTACAGGAACACTTCTATACAATGTGGCCTCTCGCCTCAAGGATCCCCGACGGTTATCCTTTCTGGTGGGTTATGTTACCAACAAGAAGATCCTCACGGACTTGCAGCTCAGTGGTGGGTATACCTTCCTTCCTCCAGTGGCACCACACACCTGCTCTCTCTTATGGTCCTAAATTCTAGCATTGGATTTGGCTACTTCCCTCTGATTCTGGAAACCTAGTCTTTCTATTTTACCAACGTCTTGGCCATTCCAAAGACTATCCCGTAGCTCCATTTTAAGCTAATGCTGAAGATGTCTGGCTTATATTTGGAACCGCCCTTTTCCTGTTGTTGCTTTGTGTCTCCCTCTAGTTTGGGTTAAATGTCAGTCTAGTTGAGATTGCCTCCATATCCATATCCATGCTTGTACACTGTCATTAGCATGGCCCAGATTATCTCAGATCTCTTAAGTGCATGAGACTGTTTGATTGCAACCTGACTGGTTCTTTTCTCAGCTGCCCTGGAGTACCTGCGGAGCCACCCCTTGGACCCTATCAACACCACAGACTTTGAGCAGGAGTGTGGTGTGGGTGTCACAGTGACCCCAGAGCAGATTGAAGAGGCTGTGAGTCCTAGGGAAAGGGATGATTTGGGGAATAGCCCCACCTTGGGGTCTTGGATGCATGTTGGGGTCAGAGATCAGGGAGAAGCAATTTTGTTTGGGTATGGTAGGAGAGAGGGGTGCACCAGGCCTTCATATTCCCTGGGACAGATGGGATCTGGATATTTTAGAATTGGCTTTGATGGTTGATTTCACCATTATTGAGCCAGCTTGGGGCATCTTTCCATTCCTTATCGACCAACCCATCACTATTTGAGAAATCAACGTAGTATAATATTTTGGAGTTAGGACAAGATGTGGATTTAACTGTTTGATCTTGTTCTTTGACTTATCATACGCTAACTGTATGACCTTGGATAAATCTCTTAACTCTGGCTTTCACTCATCTCCTCTAAAATAAGATGGTTGGACTAGATGATCTTTCAGGGTTCTTTTCATCTTTAAAATCCTGTGACCCTATTTTGTGTTGGTCTCTTTCTCTGTTGATGAGAAGCTGTTCTTGGGAGGCCAATATAAATCTCAAGGTTTTCTTGTATCTCTGCAGGTGGAAGCTGTGATTGGTCGGCACCGTGAACAGCTTCTGAAAGAACGGTATCATTTCAACATGGGGGTGCTAATGGGTAAGTATGGGGCCCTCCTGGCCCAGTGGTGTCTGGCTACCTGATTAATAGAAAAAATGAGACTGATCGTGATAATCTTCAGAACTATTCATTGGTTTTAGCCTCACTCCTTCGAGATAGGCAGATACTGATAGGGAAGTTCAGGTTAAGGTACAGTGACTTGCCTAAGGTCACAGAATCATAGCATATGGCAGAGTGGATTTCCAAACTTAAGTCTTCTGACTCACAGGTTTTTCCCCCACCATATCTGGCTGGTTGTAAAGGCCTCTGAATGTGGGAGTCCCTTAGTAAACGTTTTGTCCTTTTTCCCCTAGGCCTTTTGGAACAGGATGGGGTGGGGTGTGTGTGGAGAACTGAGCATGAGGCCTTGAGTCTTGCAGCTGAGTGGTCTTTCTAGGCTATAAGACCAAACACAGGCATTTTTGCCTGTTTTTGGCCTGGCTCTGGAGTTAGATGAAAAGGCCAGCCTCCTCCCTGAATTTTGTTTGGTTTTGATGCTGATACTATGGTGCAAAACAGATCCTATGTTTCATAGCCCCTGAGGCAGGGCTGGGTTCCTTAATAGGTTCTCAGCTTCCTGGTGTCTTCTCTTCCAGGTGAGGCTAGGATAGCACTGAAGTGGGCAGATGGCAAGACCATTAAGAATGAGGTGGATATGCAGGTGAGTTTGTGTTTGTCAACAGTTCAACTGTGGTGGCCAGTTTAGAACTTTAGTAAGACTCTGTTAGTCAGTCAAGTGATAAGGCCATGGCACCAAGTCTTGTGTTGGGCTGTGTACCCATAGGACAGTAAGTTTAGAGATAGAAGGCACTTCAGATGTCTCCAAGCCCAAGCTTTGTATTTTACAGAAAAGGAAACTAAGGCAATAACTAGTGGTAGAAATGGGTTTAAAGCGAGCTCCTTTCACTCCAAGTTCTTTGCCCTTTCCACTGATACACTGCCTCCTCAGCTATATATAAATGTTAATAAAGTTAAGATGACCTTAAGGACTTGATGGAGCACTTTCTGTCCCAATAACCCAGCAAACAAGGGGAGGGGAGTGGAGGGAGGGTGAACAATATAGTGTTATCCTTCTGTTGCCCATCTTAGGGTTTGTGTGAATTTTCTACACTGGTTTAAACCTGGATCAGACCCTGGCCTCAACTTTATTGTCCCCATCTTTGTTCAGGTTCTCCATCTTCTAGGCCCAAAGACAGAGGCTGATTTGGAGAAGAAGCCCAAGGTAGTGAGTGGCTCTGGTTGTTCAACATCTCTGGGACAAGTTGAGGGAAGAGATGGCTGGGCCAGGACCTAATCTTAAGATACTGGATCTTCCTGGCTGCTGTGGGTTTGGGTTTGATGTTGTGCCCTAGAGGAGGCCAAGCCAGGCCGTGTTTGCTGCTTCTGCTCTCTAGGTTGCAAAGACGAGACATGAGGAAAAAGACTTGAAGGCATCTAGGACCTCAGCATCAAATGGTATAAATTAAGCTAATTCCTGGTTTGATATCCACATCCACTTATATGACATAGGTTTTGCACTTGACCCCTCTTGGGGTTCCTTTATGGATCCTCTTTTCCTCCTTTTTCTCTTTCCACACCCTTCTTTTGTTGTGTGGTTGGTACTGGGCCAGAGACTCAGAAAAGAAACTACTTTTCTTGGCATGTTGGTTCTCAGACAGCCCCAGCACCACCCTGTCCCCTCCCCAGGGCAGATGATGCTTTCATGGTTTGACTTTAGGGACAGGTTCTAGCCTCCCCTTAGAGGCTAGTGGTTTGGATCCTCTGATAGCAGCCAGAGTTGAGGCAGTTGAGCAACTGTCCTGCTCTGGTCCATGTGGCCAGAATTGCCAAGCTGTGGCTCATGAGATCCCCAGGGTCCTTCCCTGATCTCGGGACTGGAGGCTGGTTCCTACTGAACTACCCTTTGGAGCTCCACATTTCATGGTTGTGACTATTCTTACCTCCCTCCTCTGTCTGGCCCCTAGGACAGCTCTTGCCAAAGAGCTCCCCCTTAGGAGTTTAATCAGATGTGTTTTTTCCTCTAGACCTGTTTCCCCCAGGTTTGGCCTAGATGGTGAGGTGTGAAGGCTTGCTGAGCCCATTTCAGGGCTCCTCATCCAGCTTTGCTGTCTACTTGTCACTCAGCTCTCACCTGTGGCTCCGAGCAGCAGTAGCATGCACAGCAGCCACACCCCAGTAAAACTGTCTTGGCAGATGGGCTAAACCAGGTTGAGAGTAACTGACAGGCCTCCAATCCAGAGGAGACTAGTTTGTTCCAGTGGCCATGAAGGTGACCAAAGCAGGCTTTGTGGAGTGCTTAGAGCTTGGTTGGACATCCCAGGCCATCACCAGTCATCTTGACTTTTGTCTTGCCACTGGACTTTGATGACTGGAAGAGAAAGTGAGGTTGACAGCTTTGTGCAACTCTTCCTCACTTAAATCTGTTTTGCTCAGAAGTCAGGACATCACCCTTGATGTTATTACTCCTCTTCAAAAACAAAGGACCAACAACCACCTCTGCTGGTCTGTGCACTGAAGCTCTCCCTGAAGATACCAGCTCTTTTTTCCCTCATTTCTGGGACTTCTTAGTGATCTTTTTATTTGAGTTCAGGTTTTTTAAGATCCTGAGAAAGCTTGGGTTTTATTCGTTGAGGGGAGGAGGTTACTTTCTTTCCTTGCTGGAGTTAAAGAGTCAGCCACTGGGTACCTGGCCCTGCTTCGAATCCTAATGGGAAGCTCAGTGCTCTCTCTGGTGGTTACTGTAGCATATTCTGACTTCTCTAGGTGAGGCACCTGCAACATCTCTGTCTCTGATGGAACAGCTCAGGGGTGAAGCACTCAGGTTCCACAAACCAGGTGAGTGAATGAGTGGTCCAGCTAGAGGCTGGGGCAGAGGGCCAAGGCACCCCCTCTTTCTGGGAGATGAGGATAGTAGATAGGATTCGAATTTCTTTTTGGTAAAGCATCATGTGATCTTTGACCCTAAAGCATCTGACCAAAGCACCCATCACTCCCCTACCTCCCTGGGAAGGGTTCAGAATTAGTCCCGGTGAAGTAGCATTGTCATTCTCCTCTTGGGTTTGAAGCCAGCTCTGGGCAGGAGCCTCATCCAGGCTCATTTCCTCCTGCCCCCTTGACAATAAATGGTATAGGCCCCGGTCTTTAGGAATGTGTCATCCTTTCCTGCTACCCTCTTCTAAGGAACCTCCTTGGTCATCTGATTCTTGCAGGTGAAAACTACAAAACCCCTGGCTATGTGGTCACACCCAACACCATGCCTCTGTTGCAGCAGCACATGGAAATCACAGGGGGACAGGTGCAGGGACTTCTTTCCTTCGGTGGCTTGGGCTGGTAGGAGGGTTGGACAGCAGGGTGTCTTCTCTTGTCCTGAGAATCAAGGCCAAAGGCAAGTGTCCTGGTGGGTGGAAATGGCCATAGTGACCCCCGGGCTACGAAGAGAGGTAGTTCATGGCCATGTAAAAACTTCAGAGAAGCCTGCCCGGTGTCTCTGCTGGGGCCCAGATTTCTGATGTGCCCCTGGAGAAAAGATTGAAGAATTGTCACATAGCCGAGTGACTCTAGATCTTTGAGCTTCCCTTTTCATCTCTTTCCTTCCCCAGGTGCGAACACGATTCCCACCGGAGCCCAATGGTATTTTGCATATTGGACATGCCAAGGCCATCAACTTCAACTTTGGCTATGCCAAGGTAGGTGTCCATGCTGAGCCAACAGGAGAGGGCTAGCCCCTTCCTTATTCTCAGTATCAGGGGGTCTTAGGTTCATAGATCTCAAGCTGGAAGGTGCTTCAGAGGCCTTAAAATACAACTCCCTCATTTTATAGCAGAGGAAACTAGGAGCTTATGTTTTTGTTTACAGTCACACAAGTACTGAATAGAAGAGAGAGGATTTGAACCTAAATCCTTTGACTCCACAGCTGGTGTTCTTTTCACTGTATCATGCTGCTTCCCAGTGGGATAGAGGGACTCTTATTTCCTGCTGTTATTGTGGGGAGGATTATGACCCAGTAGTGACCCAAAGATGTAATGGACCCTTGCTGATTCTGACAGCCTCTGGAAGTAACATTTTGACAGAATCTGGCTGGTGGCCAGGAGAAATGGGAACCTATGGTGACTATGGATGGGATGACCTTGATATCTGGTAATATTTTTGGGTCCAGTTTCCTCATCTGAAAAATATGAGTCTTAGACTAGATGACCTTTAAGGGCCTTCTAGCTTTAAACTTTATGCTTCAGTGAACCTAGGGAGCAGGGTGACCCTGTGGTAACTCTGGCATAACCACTTAACCTCTGACTCTGGGACACAGCATGACCTTGTGGTGATCAGGTACAGGGCCTTTTTATTTCCATGAGGGCTGGCCTTGGGAGGTGTCCTGTGACCCACCTGCTCCCTGTCTGGTGACTGGGAGTGGGCAGGGTGGGGGGCATAGTGACTCTTCAGGGCCCCTTGGATGGACTGCATGATGTCGTTATTCCTATAGTGACCAGTAAGGGTCACTCTGTGCCCAAATTAAGTAGCTCCCCCTGGCTCCTTCTGGACACAGGCTGTTCTCCTTGGAGTGCAGCTGGCCAGGGATTACCCAAGGAATTGAAACCTCTTCTAATGACCTGCTCCACTCTACTGACATCTGTGGAACCGACTTGATAATCATTGCTCTGAACTGTGCTTTGGTTTTTAAAGCCCCTTTATGCATCAGAAATCACACTGTTAACTTACAACATAAATACATGTAGCCTGAGTAACTTGATGTTTTGCTTGTAAAAGCTTTTTGGTGAAAAGCTTTGGGGAAACAAGTATTTTCCAGTTTGACAGAAAACTCCAAATTCCTTTCTTGAATTTTAAAATAATTTTTCTGTCTGAAGCTTCAAGTCTGTAAGTAGACAAAAGGAAATAGCAGGGGTACGGCTGTCCAGTACTGGGTGTCTGACAATATCTGGTTTCTGTAGGCCAACAATGGAATCTGTTTTCTGCGCTATGACGACACGAATCCTGAGAAGGAGGAGGAGAAATACTTCACTGGCATCCGGGACATGGTAGAATGGCTGGGTATGGAGTCTTGGGCCAGAAGGGGCAGAGGATGAGGAGGGTGGCTAAGCATGCTTGGTGGGAGGTTTTCTCACTCACTCATGCACTGACTAACTGGGTCCCTGGCTTTGCAGGTTACAAGCCCTACAAGGTGACTCACGCCTCAGACTACTTTGACCAGCTCTATGCCTGGGCTGTGGAACTCATCCGAAGGTAAAAGCCAGGGGTCACCTTGGGTGAGGGTGAGGGCTAGAAGGGGATGGGAATTCATCTCTTCCGAGGAAGACTCCTAGGCCCCATCACGTGCTAGGAGAGCTGGCCTTGGTCCTGGTGCTAGCAGAGTCCCTGCCAATTGCTTGCCACCCACTCAAAGTTGATATTCCTTCTACCCATGCAGAGGTCATGCCTATGTCTGCCACCAGCAGGTAGAAGAGATTAAAGGCCACAATCCTCCACCCTCCCCATGGCGAGATCGGCCAAGTGAAGAGTCTTTATTGCTTTTTGAGGTGAGCTGACCTTTTATCCTAACCCTGGAGGGAGAATTACCCAGGGCCTGAGTGGAGTGTGAGTCTGAGTGTGAGTGGAAGTCTGTCTTTCTTCAGGGAATGAAGAAGGGGAAGTTTGCTGAAGGAGAGGCCACACTGAGGATGAAACTGGTTATGGAGGATGGAAAGATGGACCCAGTGGCCTATCGCATCAAGTACACACCTCATCATCGAACTGGTGATAAGTGGTGGGTGCCACCACTCTGGGGTTAAGGCCAAGGTTGGGCTCTAGGACGGAAGTGGGGCACAGGCCCTTTAGTGACAGGGGGGCAGTTAGGTGCTGTCATGAGCTTAGAGGCTTCTGGTCTGTGTCTCATAGGTGCATCTACCCCACATATGATTACACACACTGCCTGTGTGACTCCATCGAGCACATTACCCACTCTCTTTGCACCAAAGAGTTCCAGGCCCGGTGAGTACAGAAGCGATGGAGGGGGCATCTGTCACCCTTTGTCTGACAAACTTTGGGCTCAGACTCTCTCCTCCGTGGTAGTGATGGAGAGTGATTGGGGGTTACAGATGTGGAAAAGAACTTGATTGGGGTGGGGGATCCTTGGAAGCCCAGGCTGTGATCAGCCATGTAACCCAACCCAACTGTGTGAGGGACCATCCTGGAGTGCCTGTTGTCCTTAGGCGATCCTCCTACTTCTGGCTCTGCAATGCACTTGATGTATACTGCCCAGTTCAGTGGGAGTATGGCCGCCTCAATCTGCACTACACGGTTGTGTCCAAGCGGAAGATCATTCAGTTGGTGGAGGCTGGTGCAGTCAGGTAAGACTACTGTGAGAGTGGGTGGTAGATTTGTGGTCCTTCGGAAAAGGCATGGCTGGCAGGGAGGGGGTTAGAGCCCCCACCCCATTCTCTGAGATGGCAGGGGAAAGAATACTGGATTTTGAATCAGAAAACCTTGGTATGGATCTTGGCTGTGATCTTAAACAAATTCTTCCCTCTTTCTGGGCCAATTTCCTTGTCTACAAGGCTAACATTGGACTCTAGATGATTTGGTCTCAAGAATGGTAGAGTACTGGTAAAGCTATGCTATTAGCCTGTGCCTTTTCCTACTGATCGAATACTGACTGTGGAATGAATGAATTCTACTTTCATCTGCTTAGAGGGTTGGACTCCCCTGTCAGGGTAGAGCTGATGGATCTGTGCTTGCACTGGACACTGCCTTCCTGCCTGCTGCTAGTCTCAGGTCCTACAGCCAGCGGGCCAGTGGGGAGGGTCCTGCGTTGGGAATCAGAGGACCTGGGTTCATATTCTGGCTCTCCACTTACTGTGTGACTGTGGAAAAGTGACTTCAGCCTCCCTTGGCCTCAGTTTCTTCCACTGTAAATTGAGACATTTGGACTAGAGGTCCTTTCCACAACAACCTGTTTATTCTTTTAAAATCCATTGTACTTTAGTAGAAAAAGCTCTGGATTTGGGGTCAGGAAACTTTGGGCAAGTTACTTCACCAGTCTTATTTTCTTAGCATCTGGGGATACTCCTCTCTGCCGCATAGGGTCTTGTGTGGAAAGCCCTTTGTAAATATTGAAGGCCTGTTGAAGTTAATATAATAATAATGTCACCATTTATTAATATTGTCACAGTTAAGGGAAGCTCCCTTATGCGGCTGCACGGTATAGGCCAGAGATAGCTGGACTTGGAGTCATTTATTCTTATGTGGGACAATAGGAAAACCGCAAGAACAGAAATGAAGCCTGCACTCCTTCATTTGTAAAATAGGGATGTCATGCCTGGGGTCCTGACCTTGCAGTGGGGTGAGGATTGATGGAAGTGAAGGACCCAAAACTCTGCACACCTTAAAATGGTCCGTGAAAGTCAGTTCCAGACCTAAAACCCTCTGATTCCTGTGGTTTTTGAGGGTCTCTGGTGATGTTCGCATGGTTCGGGGCAGTGGGTATAAGAGCCACATCTCAGGCAGATATTCATTCTTTTGGTGTTGCAGGGACTGGGATGATCCTCGGCTCTTCACACTCACAGCGCTCCGTCGTCGAGGCTTCCCTCCTGAGGCGATCAATAACTTTTGTGCCCGGGTGAGTGTGGGAGTGTCCAGGGTCCCACATACCCTGGGCCAAGTAGCAGCCTCTGTGTGGCTTGAGGCCCATAATCTGGGCCTGGCTGACCACTGACTGGCCTCTTTCTGGCAGGTGGGTGTGACTGTTGCTCAGACAACGATGGAGCCTCATCTGCTGGAAGCCTGTGTTCGAGAAGTGCTGAATGATGGGGCCCCCAGGGCCATGGCTGTACTCAAGCCACTCCGGGTCACCATTACCAACTTCCCAGAGAGCAAGGTTAGGGGCAGGCAGAGGGAGTCACTTTGGGGAGTGGAGCTAGAGACAAGTACTACTGGGGTTTCCTGGAATGCAGCTGTATTTAGTCTGTCTCCTTGTCCCATGATCCTCTGCTCTTCTCTGGTGGTGATTTTCATCCATGAACCTGCTATGTGTTTCACTGTTCCTACTCTGGGGGAAGATCTTGGATAGAAGCAGTATGAAAGGCCCCTGGATATGGAAGTTCTAAGCTCAAGTTCCAGTTCTGCTACTTGTGACCTGTGTGACCTTGTGCAAATTATGTAATGTCTCTGGAAATGAAGGCTCTGCTTTATTACCTGTAAAACAAGTTGGTTCCACTAGATATTTCTTAAGGTCCCTTCCAGCCTTAAATCGTGTGACCCTCTGTGTTTTCCTCTCTGACACAGGCAATTGATGTCATCGCACCCAACTTTCCAGCTGATGAGACCAAAGGCTTTCACCGGATCCCCTTTTTACCCACAATCTACATTGAGCACACAGATTTTAAAGAGGTTAGGAGGGAGTCTGGCTTCTTGTCCTGGGTCTTATTCTTATTGATTCTTATTCTTCATGATTTCCGGGGTTGGACGATGACAGGAAAGAAGGCTTTGGCCACTTTGTCCAAATCTCTTATCAGGACTGAGCTCTTGTGGCTGGGACCATGATTACAGGACCAAAAAAAATGGAACTTTAGTACCATCTCATTTTAGTAACTTCTTGGCTGTCCCCAAGCTTTCTAACAAGCAGAGTTACCTTGCTTGTGCCTTTGCTAGAGTCATCTTGTGTCCCAGCTCCTTGACCTTAGCTACACTCTTGGGACTGGGTGTCCACTGAGGCAAGAATGGGGCATTAAGAAAGCTACTGGCAACTATTTTTTCCTTGGTGTTGACACAGCTTTCTTTGCAGGAGCCAGAAAAGGGTTACAAACGTCTTGCGCCAGGCCAGCCAGTAGGCCTGAGACATGCGGGTTATGTTATCGATGTACAGAATATCATCAAGGTGAGAGGTGTCCACCTCCCAGGATAGATGGTGCCTGGAATTGGGCCTACCTTTTCTGTTGGCAATAACCACTGATTTTCCTAAGCTATTCTAATTTGCTCTGGAGAGAGCCTCCCCCCCCATCCCCCCCAGCATTGCTGTTGATTTACCTCTTTCTCTGCCTAGCTCAAGGTTTTATCTCAGGATAAGGGAAATCTTGTCAACAGGTTGGCCAGGGAAGTACTTCCAGCAGTCAGAGGCCCCATAATTCATAGGAGGTCTGGAAACCAGGCACTATAAAGAACATCCATCCCAGGGAACTCAGTGGGTTAACCTCTCTCTCTTTTTTCCTCAAAGAATGCCAGTGGCCAGGTGACTGAGCTGGAGGTGACCTGCAGCAAGTCAGATGCTTCTGAGAAGCCCAAAGCTTTTATACACTGGGTATCTGAGCCCTTGCAGTGCGAGGTCCGAATCTATGAGAGGCTGTGAGTCTGGGGATCAGAGACTGGGAAAAGATTACCATAATTTGGATCCAGGGTTAGCCTTAGAGAATTCAGTTATCAGTTGTTGGGAAGATATCAGGGAGAGCTAGGTTCTGACCAGTAGCCCTGGAACCTCACAAGAGGCATATGATTGCAGGTTCCAACACAAAAACCCTGAGGATCCTTCTGAAGTCCCTGGTGGATTCTTAAGTGACTTGAACTTGGTGAGTCAGCATTGGGGGAAGCAGCTAATAGGTCTTGGGTGTTTTGAGGAACTGGTGCCTCTTTCTCTATAGTCCAGAAAGCAGTGTCTGTTTATGGGATGAGCCCACTCCCACTCCCCCAGAGCCTTCACCCCTGCACAAAGTGGTCTAATGCATGTGTGTCCTACAGGACTCTCTGAGTGTGATTGAGGATGCCTTGGTGGATTGCTCAGTCAGTGACGCAAAACCCTTTGATAAGTTCCAGTTTGAACGCCTGGGTTACTTCTCTGTGGATCCAGATAGTACGGAAAGAAAGGTCGGCCAATACTCCCCTTTCCTCTTCCCCCTGCCCCCTGCTTAACCTAGCCCCAGGGCACTTGGTCTTATTCCAGCTTCTGACTTAAAGAATGGGCACTGAGGGCTTAGGCCACACAACTGTCTTTCCCTTTTTCTCTCAGCCAGAGTTCAGGAAATATCAGCACATCATTACCATGTCAGGGCTGGCGTTCGAGCAGAAATTCATTGTGTTTGCAGAAGAAACATAATGCCATATGAAAATCTTCTTTTCCCTGTCAACAAGAGGAAGGAGTTTGGGTGTCAGCTTGAATTCTAGGCCCTGTTCTAACAGATTGGGCAAATCCCTTTCCCTCTAACTTAATACATCTAAATCAGTCTGATTTTATCACTTAGGATACCTTCCTCTGACATATCTCAGTCTTTTAATAGATATTTTTTGGAGTACCTATGACTAAATTCATTACCTGGTGCCAGCCCTCCGTTGCTGAACTTCCCCAGCTTGAACTAGGCTAGTCTTCAGAAAGCATGCCCCCAGTTATTGCTAGGTCTCTGTTTGAAGCCTTTCCAGTTTGGTAGGGTCTTTCAGAGCTTGCTGTGGACTGACTAGTCCTCAAGAATGGAGTGTCACCTCCACACCATGAGGAGGGATCAAAATGGGTTTTGGTGGAGTTCTGCCTGTTAGTCACAGGTATAACTGAGAGGGTTGTTTTGTGGGTATTATGAGGTAATGTCTGGAATAGTGCTTGGAAATGATAAGGCCTCATACAAGTATAAGTTTATGTTAAAATTTTATAGCAGCGCACAGAGGTCAGGTGGCATTTCCCCCATTTTACTCATCAGGAAGCCAAGGCCCAGAGAAATGATTTGTCTCAACTCACAGAACCCCTTAGAATCCAGGTCCCTGAACATGCAGCTCAGGTTTTTTGTGGGGAGGTAATGTCACTGAATATGCAGGACTATAGGCAATCTAAGTAGCATCGAATCTGTTATATTGAAGTACTAAATAATGAGGCCAGACTTTTGAGGCTTAGAGGGAATGCTCACTTCCTGGGACTTCATGTTTGACCAATCTAAACTTGGCCTAAAGACACTGGAGAAACCCTCTGTGCCCTGTGTATGTGGCCTAACTGCTCTTTTCTTTCCCTCTCTAGCTTGTCTTTAACAGGACAGTCACTCTGAAGGAGGATCCTGGAAAAATATGAGTGCCTTGAGTCCAGGATGAAGTCATCAGTCTGGAGGGCAGGAAAAGACAAATCTACCTTTGCCTTATCAGGGCCAGACTTGGCCATGCTCACCTGCTGTGCCACCTCTGGATGACCAATAAAAAGCAGCACAGTTTTTCCTGGAGTTTGTCCTCACTGAGTTGGGGTGGGGGATGGTGGTGAATGCTTACTCATACTGTAGATATTTGGCCTGAGATGGATCAGGGAAGCCTTTTTGACAGGGGCTAGCCCCTGTATTTCTAATCTTGGCTTCCTTCTACCTAGCAAACCTTTTCCCTTTCTCCCCCTGGGTTTTGAGTTAATAATGAACAAGAGACATGGCTTAAATACCTTTTGGCTCCTTTGGGCAGAACAAAGCACTTACTTTTGGTCATCTCTTCTTTAATCTTCCTATCTGCTTCTACTAATGGGTAGCCCTAGAGGAGGAGAGCAGATAAAATTTTCCTCACTTCCTCTTTCCCCCTCAACTCTGGCTCAGGAACACTCTTACCCTTCCCTTTACCTCCCAGTGGGATAAAAGTAGGAGACTAGGGAGCTGTGGCCTGAAGCCAAGAAGATGCCTTCTGATGGCCCAGATCACTGACAGAAAATAGTCTTGGATGAGATCATAGATAGGGGGTTGTATCACTCACCAAGCATTTATTAGGAATTTACTGTGTGGCATGCACAGTAGGTGATGGGAATACAAAAACAAAGAATATAATCCCCACTCAAGGAGTTTAAATGGGAGTAGTCCAGAAACATCTTTCTGATACCTTAAGTAATTTGATGGCCAGTAAAATATAGTTTCCTTGAGGTCAGAGGCCCTTCATTTTGGTTTGGCTCTCCAGTCCCAAGTATGCTCTTAGTAAGTGTTCATAGATCTGAGGTGGAGCTTCAGGGGCTGTCTAGTCCATCGCTGCTTCCTTTATAAAAGAGAAAACGGGCCCAGACAAGGGACTGTGTAACACAGGTAGGGAATAGCACAACCAGGATGCAAATCCAACTTCCTTTCCACTGCCTCCCTGCTGAATGAGCTAAGATTAGATCATTAAGGGTTGCAGTGTTCAGGACCCAGTCTGGTCAAACCATAGAGGATAAAGGACAAAGGAGGTTGGGCACAGACCCAGCTGATTTGTCCTAGGGGATCTGTTGCCTTCCCCAATCAGAGGAAAGAGGCTCTCTAGGATTTGTGCTCTATCAGCAGGCAGAGGCACATGCCCTGGCTGGCATTCTAGCCTCACCCTCTCTATGCTCTTCTTGGGAGCAACCTCATGGCATGGCTTCTTTTGGGGTCCCTTCCCCCCAATCCTGCAGTCCCTACTCTAAAGGCGGGGAGTGTGTCTGCAGCTTTAACATCCTCCACATTTCCCACTGTATACAAACACCAAAGTCACCCAGGGCCTGGTTTAAGGTGGACTGCAGGGAGCTCTGGGCTTGCTGCCCCCTGCTTGGAAGGGGCCTGCACTACTCCCCCGGGGCTCTTTCCCAGGAGGATTGGGCCCTCCCTTTCCTGGGGGAAGCTAATCATTTAACCAGAGGTGCCGAGGCAGCTCTGAGAGCAGCAGGGCCCTAGAGTCAGTGAGGACCTCGGGGCCTGCAGGGGCATCAGTTCCGGGCCACCTTAAGCAAGGATGCTGGTGCAGCTGAGTAGGAGGTAGTTTCGCTGAGGATGGGAAGAGAGGAGGTAGAAAGGGCTCGAGTCTCCCGCCAGGATGGCATGTAGTGAGAACCCCCGGGACTGGGGCCAGGGCAGTGCCGGGTCTGGGCTGGACAGCCCTGACAGCTGGTGCTGGGAGCCAGGGCCCGCCAGGTGAGGGGCAGGGGCATGGTAGGAGACCTAGGAATGGGGGAGGATGGGCAACACCCCCAGGCCCGGCCCCTGGCCCTGAGCACCGCTGCCTTTTTCTTCCTTTCTCGGGCATGGGAGCAGAGCCTCAACACCTCTTCGGGGCCCACTCCTGCGACCCTGTTTGGTCTGCCGTGCCTTCACTGTGCCCTCCACTGCTGGCGCTCTCCGGCTTCCCGATCTCTTTCAGGGGTGGAGCAAATCAATCCTTTCCATGTTGGGTCTTGTTTATTGGGGGAACTCCAGCCTCCCCAGGGGATCCTTCCCCCTTTCGAGGCCTCCATCTCGGGCCTGATTCAGGCTCCTTTCCCAATCCCTTCTTTCCTCGGGTTCGCCTGCCTTCTGGACTCAGAGGCCCCAGCCCCAGCCTTCCCACTCCACGACGGCCCCCTCCCTGCACGGAGGGTTACGCCTGGGTTTGACCCCACCCCAGAGGAGGAACGGCTTTAGTTGTCTCTCGGGGGCCACTCTGAACGCCTGGTTTGGTGAATGGGCAGTCGAGACACCAGAGCCAAGTCCTTGCAGCCTCAAGCCCTGGGCTCCCATGATATCAAAGGCCAGTCTAACCTCCCAGGCAAGGACCGGGGAGGGAAACTGAGGCCGAGGGCTGTACGCGGCCTTGTTCCACAGAACCCACTATTGCTGGGGGCAGCGGCGGGGAATAGAGGAGATCTTCTTCTACCGACTAAAGGACGAAAGAAGGGTGGGAAATAGAAATGCACTGATTCGTTTCAGCTCTCTAAACGCCGAGAAAACGTCCATCTAAGCACGCCCGGGGGCTACAGCGAAACGCGTTCCCTTTAAGGCGGGCCGGGAGGCCCCGGTTAGTTCTCGCGGGAGCTGCCTTCTCAGTTCTCGCGAGAGAGGAGCTCGGTGCCCATTGGCTGTCGGGGTTGAATGTAAGATGGCGCCCAGGGAGCTGTGAGGGGAAAATCCTGTCGGTCTTGAAGCGGCGACGGTAGAGCAAGGGCCCGAGGTGGCACGGAGGGGCCCGTGGGCGGAGCGGCGGCGGCGGCACTCGGTAAGGGCTGCGGCGCGGGTGAGGAGGGCGCCGGGGACGTCACGGCAGGAGTGAGCGAGCGAGAGGGTGCTGCCGCCGCTACCAGTACACAACGGCGGAGGGAGCTGAGAGGAGCGGGTCGAGTCTACTGGGCCCCGGAGGGTGCGGGGCGGCTCTGGGCAGCCGAGAGCACCCTTGGTGTCCCGCGCGACGCCGGTGCCCAACCCCCTTTTTTTGGGTTAGCTAGAGGGGTGCTGGTGGTGGGGGCTGCGCTTGGGAGCTCGGGCCTGGCCTCTGAGGTGGGGTGGGGGGAGGGAGGAGGAGGCCAGGCGGGTGCGCGCGCGCAAAGCGGGTTCTTCTCTCTCCCGCCGACGCGCGCCTCCGTGCGCCGTCGTTCTGAGAGCGCGCGGACCTGGCCTGGGGAAAGTGGGGGGGGTGTGGGGGGGTGGGGAAGAAATCTGGTCTATTTCACTGCCAGGCGTGGGGGCGCGCCCGGATGGAGGGGGCGGGGCGCCCTGCGGGCACTGGGCTGTGGCTCTCGGGGCCGACGGGGAGGGGCGGGCCTGGGGCCTGCCTTCGCCGCGCCTCCGGGGAGTCTGCCCCCACTCTCCCCCGGTGGTTTGGTGGTTGTAGGGGCGAACCTTGCTCGCTGTTGGACCGAGGCAGGCGCGAGCCCCGGTTGGGAGGTAGCCTCGCCCCGGTTGCGCAGGGAAGGGGGGGGGGAGCGGGCACGCGCGCTTTGCCCAGGCGCGGCGCCGTCCCTTTTCTCGCCCTCTACCCCCTAACCCCCCTTACCGACGTCCCCCTAGGCCCGGCTCGGCTGTGGTCACCGTGACGTTTGGATGGGACTCAGCCCTTTCTCAGCAGGGGACGGGACGAGAGTCGGGGGTGAGGAGAGGGAGTGGAGGGGGGCCCTCGGGCAGGGTTGGCCCTTTATCCTCAATCTGGATCCAATGACCCGAGGGCTGATGAGCGGAGGCGTGTGCTTAGTGGAGAGTCGGGAGCTGCTGCTTCGGCCCTTCGGTGGAGAGAGTCCAAAGCTCGGCCTGAAGGCTTCTTCCGGATCCGCTCCTCGTTCTGTCGCTTTTATGTCTGCATAGGGTAATTTGTTTATAAAAGAATTCTTTCGGGTAGTACTTGTCTCCTGTCTTTGAAAATTGATTCTTCTGTAAGCACACCCCCAACACATTCCCACTGTGTTCTGTTGCCCAGACCTGGAAAGAACCACTGGGGGAAACTCTGCCTCTGTAATTTTCGTCTGTCATCCTACCCCCAGGATTTTATTTGTCTGTTGGTCTAAGGGCCAGAGGTTGCTCCAGCTAGAAAGTTGACCACGACAAAACAGAAAAGATCCTTTCTTTTATCTTCCCCTCAGAGAATTTGTAGAAATCTAGGAAAAAAAATTAAGAAGGAAAAAACTCATTTTCAGAAGAACTTGCTGTTTTAGGAATTGCACTGCTACACAGGCCACATTTTTATTTGTTTCCACATTTTCCACAGATTTTGAATCCCATCGTCTTCTGCATCGCTTTCTTATGCTAGGCTCTATAGTATGTCTAAATATTGTTGTGACCTGCAAAGATCTACCTGAATTCTAGAGAAGCATATTTTCTAAGACAAAATGCCTCTAAATCTGTGTCTGAAAGTCTTGTGGACTTAAGTTTTGTGGAGGAAATAAGGGGATGTTGGCAATAATTGGAAAAAACTCAGAATTTAGTAATAATGGAAACCTAATTTCCACCTTACTATCTCAGAATGTCAGAAAGTAAAAAGAGTCTCAGGATGGAAATGCTTTATTTGCTCTCCAGAATGTTACATTAAGAGTTTAGGGCAACCGTCAGAATACATAAAACATGTTGAGTGAAGTTCACATTCCAGAAGTATGTGTGCCTATTAAAATTTACATTACTTTTTCCCCCCAAAGTTCTATAAACTATCCCAAGTATTTTCTGGAGCTGTCAACTAGAACTTCCAATTAACATCAAAGTGGGAGAACTTTGTATCCAGCAACAGGTTGTTGTCTGGCATAGGCTGTTACTCTCTAAATGTAAGATTGGTGATACTGCCAAGTTTCAGGATTAAGATTCAGGATTTCATCTGAGCAGCTAGATTGAGCTTAAAGTATTGAATTGCCAATAACTTCCAAGAGAGAACTGTCATAGTTTTGTATAAATTTTAGGCTATGATTTTGTTAGTTGATATAAAAATGATCAACCTCAGCATTAACCACATAAGGGACACACAATCTATACTTTGTTGCCCTTCCAGTTTTCTAAATATAGTATAGGATCATTTCAGCAAAACACCAACCTCTATTTCCTGTATGATTTCAAAGATTAGAGGGGCATCATGGTGTAGTTGTCGGGGTTTGAATTGGGAGACGGGTTCAAATTCCAACTCTGCATTTGACCATGGACAAATCTTTTAATCTTTGGGAGGATCAGCTCCCTCAACTGTAAAAGGAGCATCATAATACATTCACTTCTACATTACAGGGGTTTGATAAATGGGAAAGCTGAGGTTTAGATGGTTTATCCTCCTTGCTTGTCAAGTACTAGGGGTACAAACTCTCAAATGGCATAATTTCCTTAAGTCTGCTAACTTCATGTGCCGTACACTGAATTTCCTTGTTGTCTTCATGTACCCGAATGATGCTTTTTTTTTTTTTGCCAAAGATTTTCTATTTCTTTATTTCTTAGCCAAGCTATATGAGTTTAGAGCATCTAGCTTTTTGGTTTCTTGGCACATATTTGACCTAAACTTTTCAAAGTATTTTTGTATAGTGTTTAGGCTTCTTGTTATTTTTTCCTTTTTCTAACCTGTCTACTTTGGAGCCTGCTTTCCTTTTCCAAAATGGAAAGATTGTACTGTGATTTATAAGCATGAGATTAAATGTCTCTGTTTCATTGTTTAAACTAGGATTACATAATTGTAGGTAGAGCTAATGGACTCTGTTCAGAGACCGAATTTTGAATTCTCATTTGAAAATTTGTGTGTGTTTTTTTTTTTTTTTTTTTACAAAATATATTTAGAAAGAAAATGTTCCTGAATTAGTAATTCACCATGGTAAAGTTTGAGGATCGATGACATAATGGATTATTTCCAGGATATTCTTGTCTTCAAGAGTAGGGCTATGCCCCCTTTGAGTAAGTAGCTTACGGGTTGGAAATGATTCAATTAGAACAAATGCATTACTTGCTAAAATGAAACTGAATTTTGATGTATTTCTATATGAAGAAATTTTCATTTTGAATTGGTCTCAATTGTTATAGGTCATAAATTGGGCTGCTATAGTGAGTCCCAAAGTGTAATTGTTGTATTCATAGAAAAAAGCTTTTCAGTTAATTGAGGAGGTGTATGTGGGGCTCCCTAGAAAACCAGGTGTAAATGAAATCTTTTGTCCAGTCATTTATGAAGTGTCCACTTTGGTAAGCCCTGTATTTGCAGTTCATAAGGAGATATTAGAGATAAAAAAGATCTTGTGAAGGACTAGAATAGTCTAATTAGAAAGGACAGATACATGTGAAAAGGACTTCAGAAGACTTAAAAAGAATGTGAAAAAATTAAGATTAAATACTTGTTACCCTAAAAGAAATTAGTCAGCAGACAGCCTACAAAAATTAGCTTATTTTTAGTTGGCGATGAATAAGTGGCCACTGGCAGATTCTTAAGTTCTAATAGGTCACAGTAGCAGATGGAAGAAGGAGAAAGAAGATAATTGTGAGCAACACTGCTGAGAAGGTTGTAGGCTCAGTCATGTTTCCCTTGACCGTTCTGTAAATCTGCTGTTTCAAAGCACTTGGAAGCAGAGAAATAAGAGGAGAAATCTCTTGGCAGAGAGGTGATGAACAAGAGGTGCTCAATGTCAAATACATTTTCAGACATGGCAAAAATGTTTGTATATTTTACTTGACTATGCTTATGTTACAATGAAGATCTTCTATTATTGTTGAAGTAATTAGTGAGTTGTAATAGAGATACAACATTTAAAAGTACATAGAAGGGAGAAGCAAATGGCAATTTTGTTACTACCTTTTAGAATTTAATATGCGCTTCTAAAATTGTATACATTTGATAGAAAGTAAGCTTCTTATTTTCTTCTGAAGAGGGGGGATTATTTCTTTTTTTTTTTTTTGTCTTTGTGTCCCCAGTGCCTAGCACAATGCCTGGCACATAGTAGTCACCTAATAAATGATTATGTTGTTGTTTTATAAACTATGTAACAGAAATTTGCAATTTTGTAATTCTCTTTTTTTGTTGTTTGTATGTCAAATAGTTTCTTTTGGTGAATAATTATTTTCATAATAAAAAAATAATAGGAAGAACTCTGCACTCCTTATGTTAAGAATAATATTCTACTTGCTTATTTGTGCTTTGGTGCAGCAACTTTGGCAGTAGCTAGATGCTTATGGGGAATGGGACTAGCATATAATCTTAGGGCCACAAAATTGACAGCCTTTGTGGAAAAGAGTCAGGGTAGTAGGATATACCTTTATTTCCCATTGTAGAACTTGTGAGCCATAGTAAATGTACCATAAATTTGAGTTTCATTATAAAATCACATCTGAAGACAACTAGGCCAGCCCATATTCCCTAAAAGAATACGTGCTACAGTATAGCTGACAAATGGTTATGCATTCTCTGAAGACCTCCAGTAAGAAAACCCATTCCGTTTTGGGTTAGCTCTGATTGTTATACTTTTCTCCCCACCTTGAAAATGAAGTTTTTGCCTCTTTGTAGCATCCACTAATTGCTCTGGGTTCTGAACTGTGGTACTAAGCAGAAAAAATATTATTCCTCTTCCACAGGGCTGCCCTTCAAATATTTGAAGACAGATATGGTGTCCCCCCTGAGTTTTTTCTAGACCCTCAATATTCTAAGTTTCTTTCAACCAGTTCTCACATAACATGATGTCAAGATGCTTTTACATTCTGTTTTCCCTTCTTCGAATGTTTCCTAAATGATAGTGCTGAATACTAAACACAGTACCAGGACAAAGTTCAGTGTCATTAGCACTTGATTTTTTTTGGAAGCTGTGCCTCTCTATAGTCCAATTTCACATGAATTCTTTAGCTGCCAAGTCACACTGTTGACCCATTATTAGCTTTCAGTCCCCTAAAATCCCAGATCTTTTTCATATAAGTTACTCTCTATCCATATATTCCTTATTTTACACCTGTAGAGTTGAATTTTTGAGCCCAAGTGTAAGACTTTACATTTATCCTTGTTATAATTGATCTTATTAGATTCAATCCAATTGTTCTAGCCAATAAATATTTTTTTTTGAAAGGGAGAGAGTATCCTGACTCATCCACCCTGTTAGATAGCATACTCATATTTGAGTCATCTGGATATTTGATAATCATGCCATTTATACCAGGGGTTGGCAAACTATGGCTTGGGGGCCAGATCCAACTTGCTGCCTGTTTTTGTACTGTCCACTAGCTAAAAATGGTTTTTACGTTTTTAAGTAAAGTTTTGTTGTAACAGCCATATTAATTCATGTATGTATTGTCTGTGGCTGCCTTCCTGGTACAATGACAGAGTTGAGTAGTTTTGACAAAGTCTACATATGGTGCTTTGATCCCTTCAGACTGCTGTTTGGTGCACTAAAAAATTGCAGTGATTGCACTTATATCAAGTGTTTCCATTGCTAAGCATATCCCTGTACTGTGTCATTTTATTTATTTTATTACTAGAACATACCCATCATATCAAAACAAAGAAAGAAGAGGAAAAATTTTACATACACACATGCATACACACTTAGTTTTTGTTTTTTTTTTTTTAAGCTCAGGGCCAATGTTGAAATTTTTCTGAGGAAGACTGCTCTCAACCGCTATTATTGAACATTGAATGGCATTGGAAGTTAGCTTTTGCTGCAGATTCATTAATGTTTCTTAGTGAATTCATCCTATATGAAAAGCAAAGTGGTGTTTGTATGCAAAACTTACGTTGTGGTAAAGTCAATTTGAGGACACCTCAGGTTGCTTAAATCATAAGTAATGTCAAATTCTACTTTGTACACTTCCTGTCCTGTCAAAAATTAAAACAAGAAGTGAAGTCTCCATTCCTAAGAAATTTGAAGTAGGTATATTCTTTTTTCTGAGCCCCAACTACAGTTATGGCAGGTTTTTTTGGATCTCAATGCAAGTGCCAAAGAATGTCAGTATTTCAAAACTGATTTAACTGTAGCTGAAGAACTTTTCCATTTAACCTTCAATTGGAAGGGAATACTAACTTTATTCCCCTCCCCCCCACTTAAGAATATTTTATTTTTTTTCAATTACACATAAAGACAGTTTGCAGCATTCCTTTTTTATAAGATTTTGAATTCCAAATTTTTTTCCCTCCTTCCTCTCTCCCTTCCGTAAGACAGCAAGCAGTCTGATAGAGGTTTATACATGTACAGTCATGTTAAACATAATTCCACATTAGTCATGTTGTGAAAGAAGAATCAGAACAAAAGGGGAAAACCACAAGAAAGTAAAAAACAAAAACCATCAAAAACATGAAAATAGTATGCTTCAATCTGCATTCAGACTCTGTAGTTCTTTCTCTGGATATGGATAATATTTTCCATCACGAGTCTTTTGGAATTGTCTTGGATCATTGTATTGCTGAGAAGAGCCAATTCTATTACAGTTAATCATCTCACAATGTTGCTGTTAACTGTGTACAATGTTTTCCTGGTTCTGCTCACTTCACTCAGCATTAGTTCATATAAATCTTAACAGGTTTTTCTGAAATCTGCCTACTCATCATTTCTTACAGTATCCCATTACATTCATATACCACAACTTGTTTCGCTGTTCTCAATTGATGGGCAGCCCTCCAATTTCCAATTCTTTGCCACCAAAAAAGAGCTGCTATAAATATTTTTTATTTCTTTTTAAAAAAAATTATTTATTTTTAATTTTCAACATTCACTTCTATAAGATTTTGGGTTCTAAATTTTCTTTCTCTCCTTCCCTTCTTCCCTCCCCAAAATGGCATGCTATCTGATATAGGCTATACATATATATTCACATTTGACATTTTCATGTTAGTTTTGTTGTAAAGAGGCATTAGAACCAATGAGAGAAACTATGAGAAAGAATGAAAAAACAACAAAAAAAGAGCAAATAGTATTCTTCAATCTGCATTCAGACTCCATAGTTCTTTTTCTGGATTTGGATAGCATTATCCATCATGAGTCTTTTGGAGTTCTTAGGTCCTTGCATTGCTGGGAAGAGCTAAGTCTATCACAGTTAGTCATTGCACAATGTTGTTGTTGCTGCGTACAATGTTCTGGTTTTGCTCACTTCACTCAGCATCAGTTCATGTAAGTCTGTCCAGGTTTTTCTGAAGTCCTCCTCACCATTTCTTATGGAACAATAGTATTCCATTACATTCATATACCACAACTTGTTCAGATATTCCCCAATTAATGGGCATACCCTCAGTTTCCAATTCTTTGCCACCACAAAAAGAGCTGCTATTAATATTTTTGTATATATGGGTCCTTTTCCCTTTTCTGTCATCTCTTTGGGATGCAGACCTAGTAGTGGTATTGCTGGATCAAAGGTTATGCCGTGTTATAGCTATTTGGGCATAGTTCCAAATTGTTCTCCAGAATGGTTGGATCAGTTCACAACTCCACCAATAATGTATTAGTTGGGAATACTAACTTTAAACCCCAGTTAAGCCAAATATTAGCTTTCCCCCCCCAAAAAAAGTTCCATTCTCATTATTGGACCTGTATTACCCCCCCCAAAGTACTCAAGTATTATATTTTAATCAGAGGGTCCCAAACTTATCTGGCCTACCACCCCCTTTTTAAAAAATTTACTTAGCACCTTCCTGGGGTTAGGTGAATCCTTACTGTTATTCAGTGCCCCACCCCCATTACACCCCAGACTACTACAGCCCCCCCAATTGGTCCAGCACCCTCTAGAGGGCATTGTAGCCCACTTTGGGAACCTATGGATCAAATTTAAATACTATCAATAAAGATATTTGTGGACATTTGTTTCCTGTCATTGTTTATTTACATAATAGCTGTATTTTCCTTTTGGCCTATAAAGCCTAAAATACCCTCTGGATCTTGACAGAAAAAGTTGGCCAACTCCTGGTCCATGCCTTTAAGTCACTGTCAAAAAAAAAATGTTAGAGGGGGGAAACAGCCAAGATGGTGGAGTAGAAGGAAGTAGTATAGCAGAACTCCCACAGTTATTTCCCTCAAATCTAGAAAGTTCATCAGACCAAGTTTTGATCAGGAAATTTTTAAAAAATCATAAAGAATCAGTTCTCTCTCCCAGGTCAACATAGAGAGACAGGACTCTGGACACTGGGCTACAGACTTAGTGAGGGCCTGCCTGTACCCTCTATGCAACAGAAAGAGTGCCTATTTTTGATACGGGTTTGACTTTGTGCTGGGACCAAGAAGAGGTACCAAGTAGCAGCTCTGTTGTTGCTCATTACCAGTTTGCACTAAGGAAATGACATTCATTTGATGGTGGCAGTCCAGGACAATGATCATCTCAGGCCTCAGGCTCTGTTCTGAAAGAAGAGCAAGTTTGGAAGCAAGCAGTAGTGAGGTGGCCCTGGTCCTAGGAGTTGAAGTCTCCATTCCAGCTTCCAGTCTAGTCTGAAGCCTATAGCTGAATAACTAGGGCAAGAACTCCAGATCAAAGGAGTTCTACAATGCTGCTACTCTGAACCAGTAGAACTTTGATAGTTGGCTGATAATGACTGAGTCCAGAGCAGTCTACTGAAACTCCAAACAGGTCAAACCCACAGGTCTGCTGCTCATGTCCAAACCCAGGTTAGGAAATTACATAGTTCTGACTGGGGTTGGAGAAAGCAGCTATCAGACTTTGCCATGGGTCAGTCCACTTTGGGAGCAATGAAAGATTGCAAGTCCCCAGTCTAACCTGCCCCTGAGATCTGGAATAATGCAATACTCAATACCTTGTGAAAGCTGCAGTAGGTCTCTAGAGGACACAGAACAAGACCAAATACAGCCCCAGCCTTTCTTTCCAGAAGTGCCTAGGCTAGACCTAACAGAAGTCCAAAGTAAGGCTAGAAGAATGAGCAAAGAGAATCCCACCATGAAGAGCTATTATGGTCACAGGGATGCTCAAAACACACAAACCCAGAAAGGTATGATTATTAAACATCTACAAGCAAATCCTTAAATCAAAAAATAGGTTAGGTACAGATTCAACTAGAATTCCTAGAAGAAATGAGGCAGAAGTTTGTTGCTGTTGGTTTGTTGTTTTTTTAAGAGAAAAAGATTTCATGACAGAAATGAGGGAAGAAAGAATTGGAAAGAGAATTAACAGCTTTGTGTAAGAGTTAGATGCAAAACCTTACCCATGCAATAGACTCCTTGAAAATTAGAGTGGACTAAAGGTACTGACTCCATGAGACAACAAGAAATATTAAAATCCAAAAGACAAAAAAAAAACCATAAAGATAACAAAAATAGCTTTCTTGGGAAACAGATGGAGAGATAATTTAAGAATCATTGGACTACATGAGTGTTGTTTAGTCATGTCAGCTGTATCTGACTATTTGTGACCCCATTTGAGGATTTCTTGGCAAAGATACTGGAGTGGTTTGCCATTCCTACATGAAACCCATGACCAAAAAAGAGGCTAGATGATGTACTTCAAGAAAACATAAAAGAAAGCTGCACAAGTTTCTTCTCTTAGAAGTAGATGGCAAAGTGAAAGTAGAAAGAATCCACTTGTCACTTTCTGAAAGTCCAAAATAAAAACTTCCGGGAACAGTATAACCAAAATTAAGAGTGTCCAGACCTACAAGAAAACAGAAAAAGAATTCAGGTACTGAGGAGCTACAGATAGCATCACACAGAATTTCACAGCCACCACTTTTAAGGATCAGAGATCTTGGAATATGATGTTTCAGAAGGCTAAAGATAGACTTACAACCAGAAATATCTTAGCCAGTAAAGCCGAGTATGATTCTGAGGGGAAAAAAATAGAAGACTTCCAAGCATTCCTGATGAAAAAACTAGAGCTGCATAGAAACTTTGAAATACAAACACAGAAGTTCTAAGAGACATAAAAAGGTAAATGAGTGAGCAACCATAAAGGAACTAAACAGAGATGCATTGTTTATATTCTAAGATGGGGAGATGATGCAGTAATCAGGAGTCATGTAAGGAATCTAATAAAACAAAAGACCTGGGGTAAGGGTGTGTGTGTGTGTGTGTGTGTGTGTGTGTGTGTGTGTGTGTGAGAGAGAGAGAGAGAGAGAGAGAGAGAGAGAGAGAAAGAGAGAGAGATAATCTTAGGAAAGGAAAAAAAAATAGAGGAGAGGTTGGGAAAATTATCTTACGTGATTTGACTATACTAACAAGGAGGAATGGGTTGGTGAGAGTAGACAACACTTAAACTTTATTCCATTCAAACTGATGAAAAGACAGAAGAATACACATGTTCAGAAATACATTTTGCTCAGAAGTGAAACGGTTGAAAGGGGAGAAAGGGAAAGGGGGAATAAGATGGAGGGTAGATTAGAGGACAGATTAGTCTTAAGTGGAAGAAACTAACCACAGAGGGTGGATTGTAAAGAGAAGTTTAAAAGAAAAGGGATAAGAACCATTGGTTGAGTGAGGGAAAGAGAAAATGGGCAGGGAAGCAGACAAAACTTGGAGCACTGTTGTTGAGCACACCCTTCTAATCCACTCTCTTTATTATGAGGGGATGAAAAGCTGTGATCAAAATGGCCAACCATAATTCCTGAAGATTCATAAGAACATGCCGCCTACCTCCTGACAGATAATGAACTCAGGGTGCAGATTGACACTTTCGGGGACATAATACAGGAATTTGTTTTACTTGACAATACATATTGGTTACAAGGTTGTGGGGTTTTTTGTTTGTTTTTAATTTTGGGAAGTGGGGGAGAAGGTAGATATTTGTTATCTATAATAAAATTTGTTTTTAAAGAGTTGCAGATTGAATGCTAACATTAGAAGGGAAACAGCTGGGGGGAAAAAGTCTTTGCAACAAGTTTTTTTGATAAAGGTCTTATTTCCAACATATGTGAAGAACTGATACAAATTTAATGAGAATAAGAGCCATTTACCAATTTGTGTAGGCAGTTTTCAAAGGAAAAAAAATAACCAAACTAACAATAGCTGAATGAAAAAAATGCTCCAAATCATAGAGAAGTGCAAATAAAAATAACTGAGATTCTATCTCCCACCTCTCAGATTGACACATTAATACACTGTTGGTAGAACTGTGACTTGGTCCAGTCATTCTGAAAAGCAGTTTGGAACAATACCCCAAAAGTTACACAACTGTCCATATCTTTTGATACAGCTATTATACCCCCCAAATCAGAGTGGGGAGGAAAAGACCCCTATGTGCAAAAATTCATAGCACCTCCTTTTGTGGTAGCAAAAAAACTGCAAACTAAGGGGGTATTTATCAATTAGGGAATGGCTGAACAAATTATTTGAATGCAATAGAACATCATTGGGCAGCAAGAAATGACAAAAGGCATGAGTTCAGAGAAACCTGGCTGATGCAAAGTAAGCAGAACCAGGAAAACATAATAATAACAATATTAACAATAATGACACTATACAATTATAAAGACTAATAACTTTTAAAGACTTAAGAACTCTGGTCAGTGCAGTGACCAACAAAAGATTCCACAGGACCAGTGATGAAGCATGCTACCTGTCTCCTTATAGAAGGGTGATGGATTCATGATGCAAAGTGAGATATATCTTTTTATATAGTTAATGTGGGTATTTGTTTTGTTTGACTATGAATATTTCTTTAAAATTTGTTTTCCTTTTATTCAGTGGGAGACTGGTGGGGTAGGAAAGTAAATAATTGTCTATTTTTTTTTCTAATTTAAATTTATTCATTTAACATATTTAGTTTTCAGCATTGATTTTCACAATAGTTTGAATTACAAATTTTCTCCCCGTTTCTACCCTCCCCCCCACTCCAAGATGGCATATATTCTGGTTGCCCTGCTGCTTCCCAGTCAGCCCTCCCCTCTATCACCCCTCTCCCCTCTCATCCCCTTTTCCATTCCTTTCTTGTAGGGCAAGATAAATTTCTACACCCCATTGCCTGTGTATCTTATTTTCTAGTTGCATGCAAAAACTTTTTTTTGTTGTTGTTTTTGAACATCTGTTTTTAAAACTTTGAGTTCCAAATTCTCTCCCCTCTCCCCTTCCCACCCACCCTCCCTAAGAAGTCAAGCAATTCAACCTAGGTCACATGTGTATCATTATGTATAACCCTAACCCTTCCACAATACTCATGTTGTGAGAGACTAACTATATGTTGCTCCTTCCCAACCCATCCCGCTTTATTGAATTTTCTCCCTTGACCCTGTCCCCTTTCCAAAGTGTTTGTTTTAGATTACCTCCACCCCCATCTGCCCTCCCCTCCATCATCCCCCCCCTTTTATTTTTTTTTAATTTTCCTCCCTCTTCTTTCCTGTGGGGTAAGATACCCAATTGAGTATGCATGGTATTCCTTCCTCAGGCCAAATCTGATGAGAGCAAGGTTCACTCATTCCCCCCTCACCTGCCCTCTCCCCTCCTCCCACAGAACTGCTTCCTCTTGCCACCTTTATGCGAGATAATCCACCCCATTCCATCTCTCCCTATCTCCCTCTCTCAGTATGTTACTCTCTCATCCCTTAATTTAATTTTATTTCTTTTAGATATCTTCCCTTCATCCTCAACTCACCCTGTGTCTGCTCTCTCTCTTTTATGTGTGTGTGTGTATATATATATATACACACACACATAGATATATACATACATACACATTCACCTATATATACATAAACATATATACATAAACATATACACACACACACACACATGCATATTCCCTTCAGCTACCCTAATACTGACGTCTCATGTATCATACACATCAGCTTTCCATGTAGGAATGTAAACAAAACAGTTCAACTTTAGTAAGTCCCTTGCAATTTCTGTTTCTTGATTACCTTTTCATGCTTCTCTTGATTCCTGTGTTTGAAAGTCAAATTTTCTATTCAGTTCTGGTCTTTTCACTGAGAAAGCTTGAAAGTCCTCTATTTTATTGAAAGTCCATGTTTTGCCTTGGAACATGATACTCAGTTTTGCTGGGTAGGTGATTCTAGGTTTTAATCCTAGCTCCGTTGACCTCCGGAATATCATATTCCAAGCCCTTCGATCTCTTAATGTAGAAGCTGCCAGATCTTGGGTTATTCTGATTGGGTTTCTACAATACTCAAATTGTTTCTTTCTGGCTGCTTGCAGTATTTTCTCCTTGATCTGGGAGTTCTGGAATTTGGTGACAATATTCCTAGGAGATTTCTTTTTGGGATCTATTTGAGGAGGCGATCAATGGATTCTTTCAATTTCTATTTTGCCCTGTGGCTCTAGAATATCAGGGCAGTTCTCCTTGATAATTTCTTGAAAGATGGTATCTCGGCTCTTTTTTTGATCATGGCTTTCAGGTAAATTATCTCTCCTGGATCTATTTTCCAGGTCAGTGGTTTTTCCAATGAGATATTTCACATTGTCTTCCATTTTTTCGTTCCTTTGGTTCTGTTTTATAATATCTTGATTTCTCATAAAGTCACTAGCTTCCACTTGTTCCAATCTAATTTTTAAAGTAGTATTTTCTTCAGTGGTCTTTTGGACCTCCTTTTCCATTTGGCTAATTCTGCCTTTCAAGGCATTCTTCTCCTCATTGGCTTTTTGGAGCTCTTTTGCTATTTGAGTTAATCTATTTTTTAAAGGTGTTGTTTTCTTCAGTGTATTTTTCAGTATTTTTTTGGGTCTCCTTTAGCAAGTCATTGACTTGTTTTTCATGGTTTTCTCGCATCCTTCTCATTTCTCTTCCCAATTTTTCCTCTACTTCTCTAACTTGCTTTTCCAAATCCTTTTTGAGCTCTTCCATGGCCTGGGACCAGTTCATGTTTTTCTTGGAGGCTTTTGTTGTAGGCTCTATGACTTTGTTGTCTTCTTTAGGCTGTATGTTTTGGTCTTCTTTGTCACCAAAGAAAGAATGCAAAGTCTGAGACTGAATCTGGGTGTGCTTTCGCTGCCTGGCCATATTCCCAACCAACTAACTTGACCCTTGAGTTTTTCAGTGGGGTATGACTGCTTGTAGACTAACGAGTTCTATGTTCCACGTTTGGGGGGGAGGTGCCAGCTCTGTCAGACCCGCACTACTCCTTCCCCAAGAACCCCCAGTCCGGACTGGGCTTAGATCTTCAGCAGGCTGTTGCACTCCTGCTCTGATCTGCCACTTAATTCCTCCCACCAGGTGGGCCTGGGGCCAGAAGCAGCAGCAACTGTAGCTGCCACACCTCTGCTGCCCCAGGGGCAGCTTCCACTCCCGCAGCTTTTCCCACTAACCTTCTCCGCAGTCTTTGGTGTTTGTGGGTTGAGAAGACTGGCAACTGCCGCAGCTCACCGACACAGGGCACCAGGGCCCGCTCCGCCTGGCTCCTGGTTTCTTTGGTCCACGCCGCTCAGGCTGGGCTCTGCTCCACTCCGTTCCCAGCACCCAGTTCCCAGCTCCGTGTGGGGTAGACCTCACCCAGAGACCATCCAGGCTGTCCTGGGCTGGAGCCCTGCTTCCCCCCGCTGTTCTGTGGGTTCTGCCGCTCTAGAATTGGTTCAGAGCCATTTTCTATACGTTTTTGGAGGGACTCGGCAGGGAACTCAAGCTGGTCCCTGCTTTCCAGCCACCATCTTGACTCCGTCTATTTTTTAAAAAATTAAATTCGAAAAATGTTAAATAGCCTAGGACCAAGCATAAGTCTATGGAGCACTCTTCTGCAAACTTTCTTCCAAGTTAAGATGAAATCATTAATGACTACTCTTTGAATACAGCCATTCAACTGATTCAAAATCCATCTAGCTGTATTAGTGTCTAGCTTGCATCTCTAAATCTAGGTAAACTACATGTAGAACATTGATCAATATAAACTACTACAAGTTTAGTAACCCTGTGGATAAAAAGAGATTAGGTTAATCTGTCATGACGTGTTCTTGATGTAGCTATAATGGTTTTTTGTAATCTCCACTTTTTTTTGTTAAGTGACAATCTCTTTAATGATAGCCTAGAATTTTGCCAAGAATCACACCTTCATTGATCTGTAGTTTTCAGATTATCCCTTAACTTTTTTTTTTAATTGAGGCCTATGCTTTCTTCTAGGTTTGTAAGTACCACCTCTGTTATCCACAGTCTTTCCAATATCACCTACAGTGGTGCTATAATCATATCTGTGAGCCTTCTGGTATTCAAGGCTGTAATTCATTTGGATAGGGGAGGGACCCTATCTTCTTTGATGCAATACATTGAAATTCTTGGAGTATAGTGCTGGGCATCCAGTTTAAATATGAAGTAACTGGTTGCTTATCCTTGTTTTTCCAAAGAAAAGCAGAATAGCTTTTACTAGCATCACTGTGCAAATTATATTATTTGTTCTTACCTCAGTTTACCCTTTTGGGCAAACTAGTTTTAATATGAGATGTCTGTGTAGTACACCAATGCAGCATAAGATAATGTGGCCTGGGCAGTAAGATGTTTGCATTGTTTATTGGTATTAAGGACCTTTAGGAATACCTTCCTTACCTGAACCTTGTGTAGTTATAGTGGCTGAGCTTGGTCTGAAGACGAGATTTGTGAGTATATATTCCTGCTTTCTTTGCACAGGTGGGGAGCTATGAGTGTGAAGACTGCATATGCTATTGAACTTATTTGATGTGTGATTAGTTTTGCGGAAATTTTTTTTTTTTTAAGATTCTTGGTTACAGGGAATGACTCTGGGGAAGAAAGGAGTATATTGAGAAATTAATGTGTTTAAAAAAGATATAAATGAGAAGTTAAGCACAAACATAGTCTTTAGATTAAAAAAGTTTTTTAAATGACTTCCTTATACTTTTTTGTGTACATATTCATGGCATTTTTGCTATTCTGATTTGTATACACTAAGCCTTTACCTGATAACCTGACTTAGGAAAGGTTCTTACTTAAAATTAAAGTAGTCTATAGCTTCTTCCTGGAGATCCCACTGCTAGGCATAAATATCCCAAGAAAGTGAAAGACCAAAAGAAAAGTAGTATATATTAGAATATCCATTGTACTTACTGTGATATCAAGGAACTGGAAACAGCAGGTGCTTGTTGATTGGAGAATGGTTAAACAAATTTTGGTATATGAATGTAATGGATTATTACTGAGTGACAAGAAATGGTTATTATAAATACTTCAAAGAAGAATGGGGAAACTTCTATGAACAAACACAAGGAAATAAAGCAGAATTAGGAAAATAGCATAGAGTATCCCAAAAGTTTAGTGCAGTTCTGAGCTTTAGTGACTTAAAAAGTATAAGTGCTACAAACTTATGATAAACATCTGAAAGGTTATTTAAAATGTTTAAATATCAATTTTATTAACATTCAACCTCAGCATTATCTTGTGCTGTGCATCACTAATCCATTTTGGAACTTTGTAAAAGATGTTCAACTGGGGCTGCTCAGTGACTGAAAGGATTGCATTATTTGTGATGCTAGCTTTAAGGTAATCCATAAAATGAGGTTGTGGTTTACATGTAATAATTTTGAGGACCCACAAGAAAAAGTCTAATGGAGTTGGGTTGGGTGACTGAGCTAGCTGACTACATAAGAGAACGTCTTCTGTCAGTCATCCTCTACTGGTCCCAAGACTTCTATTGGTCTAGAAACTGTTGCAAATGAAATGCATAATGACAACGTGCCCTAACTTGTTAAAAGTTAAACATCCATTCAAAATTAACAGAACTAAATAAATTTATTCTGTGAGAAATTTAATCTTTCAAGAGATGTGCTTTGTAAATTTGTAGCATATTTCTGAAGTTCTTAAGGCTTAAAACTGCACTAAGACTGTGGAATATTCTGTACACAATGATTTCAACAATGTAAATAGAAAGAATGCTAAAATAAAACAATGCTATGTAATTATAACAGCCAAGCTTGGTCCCAGAAAAGAGATGAGAAAATACATCTCACTTCCTTGCAGAGGTAGGTGACTATGGATATAGAACAGTGTGTTTGTTAGTTTTGCTGAACTGCTTTTTCCCCCTTGTTTTATTTGTCACAGTGGATAGCTCTTTAGGACTTGAAGAATGGGTAAAAAGAATATATGTCAGTAAAACATAAAAGTGTTATTAAAGGATTGGCTAAACTGTCATAGTTAGGATTTTAATTCAGAAAGAGTACTTTAGTCTGGTTAGGTTTGTTTTAAAAATAATACTGAAGACTGGGGATTAAGTGGAAAAACGTTTTTATACTTCCCTCAGAGGTTTTACCAAGGAGTTATGTCTTTCTTGCTATATGTAATTCTCCAAATTTGTTGGGATTAATGTTTCTACCTAGTGAAAAAGAAAAACTAAAAATACCTAAGACTTTTTATAATTTATAATTATAATTAAGTTTATAATTTAAAAATGTAGTTGCTTCCTAATTTATTAGCAGCTGACTCCTAGTTCTCAGTGTTCTGCGACCTCAGGGAGTTAATAGTTCTATATGATAGCAGTGGCCACCACACAGATGCAGCTAAACCCAGTAGAAAGAGCTTTGGACTTGGAGGTAGTAGACCTGAGTTTGCTTCCCAGTTCTCATGCTTACTATATACTATGAGAAATATCTGTTTTATGTCTTATGGTCCACTCATAAGGGATCATTAGCTCTTCTCACAAGCCACATTGTTATAAGTGAAAATAGCCTTTTACTTGCCATTTTAAAAACCTAATTAGTTTAAGTGTCTGCATGCTAGGCATTCTGCTAGGTGCTGGAGAAAGCTGAAAGACAGTCCTGGCACTCCAGGAGTTCACCATCTAATGGATGAGACTACATTGCAAATAACTATGTACAGACAAGCTATATAGAAGATAGACTAGAAATAAACAACAGAAAGAAGGCACCAGAATAAAGAGGGGTCAGGAAAGGTTTCCTGTAGAAAGTGAGATTTTAGTTGGGACTTGAAGGACGCAGGGAAGCCAGGAAGTGATGATGAGAGAGAATATTCCAGATATGAAGGTGAAAAGGTTTGGAGTTGGAAGACCAATGTTTTGTTCAAGGAACAGCAAAGAGAGGCCAGTGTCACTGGATTGAAAAGTACATGGTCTGGGGCAGCTAGGTGGCTCAGTGAGTAGAGTACTATCCCTGGAGTCAGGAGTACCTGAGTTCAAATTTGACCTCAGACACTTGACACACTTACTAGCTGTGTGACTTTGGGCAAGTCACTTAACCCCAATTGCCCTGCCTTCCCCCCTCAAAAAAAAAAAAAGAAAAGTACATGGTGGGTGGTGGTGGAGGTGTTGTAGGTAGTGGTTGGAGCATATTAAGAAATGCTTCAACATTTTTACAATTTTATATTTGATCCTGGACGTGGTAGGGAGGCAGTGGAGTTTACTGGATGGGGGCAGTGATACAGTCAGACTTATGCTTTACCAGGTCATTTTGACAGCTGAGTGGAGGATGGACTTGTGGCAGGCAGGCCAACTAGCAGGCTGTTGGAGTAGTCAAAGTCTAAGATAATAAAGGCCTGCATCAGAGTTGTGTCAGTGTCAGAACAGAGGAGGTTGCAGCTTATTAAAGAGATGTTACAAAGACAGAACATATGAGCCTTGGCAACAAATTGGATATGGGGTTGGGTGAGCAAGTGAGGAGCCAAGAATGACACCTTGTGGGCCTTCTTGACTGGGAGGATGGTGGTACCTTTGACAGTAATAGGGAAGTTAGAAAGACAATAGGGTTTGGAGGTTGGGTGGGAAAAAAATGAGTTCTGTTTTGTAAGTTGTGAATTTGAAATGTTTATGGGGCAACCAGTTCAAGATGTTTTATAGGCAATCGGAGATGCAAGACTGGAGGTCAGTAGAGGGTTAAGGCTGGATAAGTAGATTTAAATTCTCATCAGTGGAGAGATAACTGAATCCATGGGAGCTGAGATTATCAAGTGAAATAATATAGAGGGAGAAGAGAAGACCCAGGACCAAGCCCTTCCAGATGCCCATGATTAGCAGTCATGACCCCAAGGAGATTGAGAAGGAATGATCTGATAGGTAGGAGGAGAACCAGGAGAGAATAGTGTCTGGAAAACCTATGGAGAAGAGAGTATCTAGGAGCCAAAGACTTGAGAGGGGTCAGAAAAGATGAGAATTGAGATAATAAAAGCCATCAGATTTGACCACTGAGATGGTTAGTAATCTAGAAGATAAAAGTTACCGTGGAGTGGTATGAGGTTGGAGGCCAGACTGTAGAGAGATAAGAGCAAGAAGAAAGGAAATAGAGACACCTATTGTAGAAGCCTTACTCAAGGAGTTTAATCACAAATGAGTAGGAGAGATAAGGGAAGGTAGTTTTGGGGGCCAATACATCTAGTGAGGTTCTTTTGAGGATGGAAGAGACTTAGGCATGTTTGTTGGCAATAGGGAAGTGGCAAGTAGACTGGGAGAGAGAGAAGTGAGAGGGGTAGCTATTCTGGCTCCAAACATATTGGGAGCGTTGACTTTTAGGATGTCTGACTTTTTGTTTAGAACAGTTTTATCTGTTGCTATTCCTGCTTACTTTATATTAATTATTGATCGTGTTCCTATAGCTTGAAGTTCCCTTTTCTGTAAAGTGGTATCTTTTGATACTTGTTGACTTTTCTGCCAGCTCAGAATGTATTTTGCATTTTAAAATATAAAATATAATAGAGCTTTATTTGAAAATGTAAAAATTGATCTTTGCTGGAGGGTGGTGGCTTAGATTTGTCTAGTAGGGGCCATAGTTTGTCACCTGCTTTAGAAGAATGTGTCTCATTCTTTCTGAATTTTCTTAAAATTGTGTCTACTTGGAGTTTTTATTATGCTAATTGGTTGTTACCATCTTTGCTGGGAATTTGGCTCTAGAGCTTCTACCTGACTTGTACAGAAGGTTTAGAGTATTTGTTTGGCTGTCCTTTATCTTTACTCCCAGAAAAGGAACTGTGGGGTATGGGGATGATCTGTTATATATCCAGATTTCAAAACTATTGCAGCTAAATTCAGTATAACTGTGTCAGAAGAATTCTTCAGGAAATCATTCACACCCCACCACTCCCACATTTTTGAAGAGTGCAGAAAGCATAAATTGACTCTTAGCCACTTAGTTTTCTTTCTTTGTCTTTGTCACCAGAAAAATCAGAAGAGATGGACCGTATATATCAATTGTATGTTCTAATTTCTCTTCTAATCTATAAATGAAGTTTTTTTCTACTTCCCATGTGGACTACAGTCTGGGACACTCACCAGTATCAGTGATGACTTTTCACCTGACACTGAGGAGGTAGAAACCTATTCTTTTTATGGTATTTTGGGTAGTAGTTTTAAGTTGTGTCTTGTTCTCTGGAGTCATTTTTTTAAAAAGCTTTTAGTTTAGATTTTGGATCTTTTGCCTATGAATCATTTTGCTTTGTTCTTAGAAATACTAACATGTATTCCCAGGTTTCAGAGATGATAAGGGTACAACTTATAAATGAAATTTCTTTGAACAGATACCTCTAGGATATTTGTCTACCATTGCCTCCTTTTCCTTATAGTTAAAGTTTTAGGTTTTGTTTTTTTTTTTTTTTTTTGCAGTGGTAATTGGAACTCTTAAGAGGGGTGGAGGTAGGTCTTTGAAGAAGTTAAGTAGACAAGCTTTCATTTCTTTCCTTCATGCTTACAACCCCTCTTTCTTTTGACTCTTCTATTATCACTAAAATTTTTGAAGTTGAAATTTTAGTTCTTGAGTTCTTGACTAAAGACTGATTGAATCTAGGAAGGCTCTATTAGCCAAAAATAAAATACAAATTAAACGAGACTTGGGGAAGCATCTCAGGGACTAACAATTATGTGACTTGCTGAGTCTAATCTGCTTCTTAACCAAATCTTTTTAGTTCAGGTTGGAACTCTCCCAGTGTAGGTGTCCACGGGATTGGGGTGGGGGGGATTGGGTATGTCATTTAGCTTTGACGTGTGAGAACCAGCCCCTGGAAAACATTTGGCTTTGTGGAGCTTGAGCTCTCTCAGGGATTTATGACTGAACCAAATAGTGACTTGAATCCCAAAACCAAATTCATCTGCTTAGGATCAGAGGATTTTTGTTGGGCAGGATGTTTACAGTTCATAGACCTCCTTTTCCCCTATTTAAAAAACTGGGTGTCCCATAAACATCTCAAACTCAGCCTGCCCGAAAAGAAAACTCAGTTTCTTTTCCCCAAAAGCTTCCTCTCTTCTCAACTTCTCTGTTACTGGCAAGGGCAACTAGGCTTGAAATCTTGGTGTCATTCTCTCCCTCCCCCCCAATAGTATTTTATTTTGCCAATTACAGATAAAGATAGTTTTCAACATTCATTTTTTAAAAATTTTTCTCCTTCCTTGACTCCCTCCCTACCCAGGACTTAGCAAACAGTATGATATAGGTTATACATGTACAATCATGTTAAACATATTTCCACATAGTCATGTTGTGAAAGAAGAATCAGAATAAAAGGGAAAAGCCATGAGGAAAAAAAAAACCAACCCTCAAAACAAGTGAAAATGATATCCTTCAGTCTGCATTCAGATTCTATAGTTCTTTCTCTGGATATGGATAGCATTTTCCATCATGAGTCTTTTGGAATTGTCTTAGATCATTGGATTGCTGAGAAGAGCTAAGTCTATCTTAGTTTGTCATCATACAGTGTTGCTGTTACTATGTACAATGTGTTCCTGGTTCTGCTCACTTCACTTAGCATCAGTTCATGTAAGACTTTATAGATTTTTCTGAAATCTTCCTGCTCATCATTTCTTATAGCACAGTAGTATTGCATTACATTCATATACCACAACTTGTTCAGCCATTTCCCCAACTGATGAACATCTCTTCAATTTCCAGTTCTTTGCCACCACAAAAAGAGCTGCTATAAATATTTTTGTACATGTGGGTTCTTTCCCCCTTTTACTATCTCTTTAAATACAGACCTAGTAGTGATATTGATGGATAAAAAGGTATGCACAGTTTTATAGCCCTTTGGGCATAGTTCCAAATTATTCTCCAGAACGGTTTGATCAGTTCACAACTCTACCAACAATGCATTAGTGTTCCAATTTTCCTACTTCTTCAACATTTATCATTTTCCTTTTTTGTTATATTAGCTAATCTGATAGATGTGAGGTGGTCCATCAGAGTTGTTTTGATTTGCATTTTTCTACTCAGTAGTGAGAGCATTTTTTTCATGTGACCATAGATAGTTTTAATTTCTTCATTTGAAAACTGCCTATTCATATCCTTTGACCATTTACCAATTGGGGAATGACTTGTATTTTTATAAATTTGACTCAGTTGTCTATGTATTTGGAGAAATGAGACCTTTATCACAGACACTTGGCATAAAGATTGTTTCCCATCTTTCTGCTTTTCTGCTAATCTTGGTTGCATTAGTTTTGTTTGTGCAAAATCACAGAAATCAGAAAGATCCATTTTGCGTTTGATAATGTTCTCTATTTCTTGTTTGGTCATAAATTCTTCCCTTCTCCATAGATCTGACTGGCAAACTATTCCTTGCTCTCCTAATTTGCTTATGGTATCACCCTTTATGTCTAAATCATGTACCCATTTTGATTTTATATTGGTATACAGTTTGAGATGTTGGTCTATACCTAGTTTCTGCCATAATGTTTTCCAGTTTTCCCAGCAGTTTTTGTCAAAATACTAACTTCTTATCCCAGAAGCTGGAGTCTTTGGATTTATCAGACACTAGATTACTATGGTCATTTACTACTGTCTTGTGTACCCAACCTATTTCACTGATCCACCACTCTAATTCTTAGCCAGTACCAAATAATTTTGATGATTGCTACTTTATAATATAGTTTTAGATCTGGAATGGCTAGGCCACCTTCCTTTGAATTTTTTTTTTTCATTATCTCTCTTGATATTCTTGACCTTTTGTTCTTCCAGATGAAATTAATTATTATTTTTCTAACTGTACAATAATTTTTTGATAATATGATTGGTGTGGCACTGAATAAATAAATTTAAATAAAATGTCTTTTCTATCATTAACTCAGCCCACCCATGAACAATGGCATTTTTCCAATTGTTTAGATATGTCCTTATTTGTGTGTAAAGACTTTTGTTCATGTAGTTCCTGAGTTTGTCTTGTCAGGTAGACCCCCAAATATTTTATATTGTCTGCAGTTCTTTTAAATGTAATTTCTCTTTCTATCTCTTGCTGCTGGACTTTGTTAGTAATATATAGAAATGCTGATGATTTATGTGGGTTTATTTTATATCCTACAACTTTGTCAAAGTTGCTAATTATTTCAAGTAGTGTTTTAGTTGATTCACTAGGATTCTCTAAATATACCATTATATCATCTGCAGAGTGATAGTTTTGTTTCCTTATTGTCCATTCTGATTCCTTCAATTTCTTTTTCTTCTCTTATTACCAAAACTAACATTTCTAGTGCAATATTAAATAATAATGGTGATAATGGGCATCTTTATTTCACCCCTAATCTTTTAGTGAAAGCTTCTAGCTTATCCCAATTACATATAATGCTTGCTGATGTTTTTAGGTAGATACTGCTTGTCATTTTAAGGAAAACTCCATGGAATGGGTGCTGTATTTTGTTTTAAAAAAAAAAAACTTTCTGCATTTGCTGTTAATTTTTTATTATGATTATCTATCTGTTAATTTTGTTAATTGATATAGTCAGTTATGCTGATAGTTTTCCTAATGTTGAACCATCCCTGCATTCCTGGTATAAAGCCCACCTGGTCATAGTGTATTATCCTGGTGATAAATTGCTGTAATCTCTTTGCTGATATTTTAATTGAAATTTTTGCATCAATAGTCATTAGGGAAATTGGTCTGTAATTTTCTTTCTCTGTTTTGGCTCTTCCTGGTTTAGGTATCAGTACCATATTTGTATCATAAAAAGAATTTGGTAGGGCTCCTTTAGCTTTTTTTCCACATAGTTTATATAGTATTGGAATTAATTGTTCTTTAAACATTTGGTAGAATTCACTTGTAAACCCATCTGGCCCTGGAGCCTTTTTCTTAGGTGGTTCATTGATGGCTTGTTCAAGTTCTCTTTCTGAAATGGAGTTATTTAAGTACTTTATTTCCTTTTCTGTTAATCTGGGCAATTTATATTTTTGTAAATATTCATCCATTTCACTTAGATTGTCAGATTTATTGACTACAGTTGGACAAAATAGCTCTTCATGATTCTTCATTTACCCTTTTCATTTTTGATAGTTGGTAATTTAGTTTTCTTTTTTAATCAAATTAATACAAAAGTTTTTGTATTTTATTGGTTTTCTCATAAAACCAACTCTTAACTTTATTTATTAGTTCAATGGTTTTCTTTCAATTTTACTAATCTCACTTTGATTTTCATAATTTCTAATTTGGTATTAATTAGGGATTTTTAATTTGTTCTTTTTCCAGTTTTTTTAGTTGCATACTCAAGTCATTCATTTGCTCTTTCTCTATTTTATTCATGTAAGTATTTGGAGATATAAAATTTCCCTTAAGAAGTGTTATGGGTGTATGCCATAAATTTTGGTATATTGTCTCATCATTCTCTTTGATGAAATTATTTATTGTTTCTGTAAAAAACAAGTGTCTTACCAAGAACTCCACGTGGCCATTGGTGAAATCAGGAAGGACTTTTATTTAACATTCTTGCAAGAATAATGACCTATTAGTAGGCACACCTATTTAAGACAAATACACAGGTTTTTGTCCCTGTCCTGCATTCGAATTTCCCTCCCTTGTTCCCCATTGGCTGGGTACTGCAGGGTTTACAGCCTGTCCTGAATGCCCAAACCAGGAACATGAGTCTCCGCCCCTGCTTACATCTCCCATTCCTCACATTTCAGCTCCCCTTCCATTTATTTTCTTTATACCTTATTTGATATATTCTTTATTTAGTAAAAGAATGGCAAACCTTAAATACTGTTTAGTAATTGAAAATACAACCCTGGATTGTGTCTTGAGTTAAGGTACCTCATCTTCAATGGAGCTTCATCTGGCCTTGTAGTCGTTGACACAGGAAGAGGCATTCTCTGGGTTTACTCAGAGAACCAAGAAGGGCATGTCTGCTGATGAATGATATGTAGAAAGCAACGTCTCCAACCATATTTTCTACAGTTTCTTTGATTTGTTTGACCCACTCATTCTAAATTAGTTTAGTTTCCAATTAATTTTTAATGTATGTTCCCGTGGCCCTTTATCTCATGTAATTTTTATTGCATCGTGATCTGAAAAGGATGCATTTAATATTTCTGCCTTTTTGCCTTTGATTGTGAGGTTTTCATGCCCTAATACATGGTCAGTGCCATGTACCACTGAGAAGAAAGTATATTCCTTTTTATCCCCATTCAGTTTTCTTCAGACGTCTATCACATCTAACTTTTCTAAAATTTTATTTACTTCCTTAACTTCTTTCTTGTTTATTTTGTGGTTAGATTTATCTAGTTCTGAGAGGGAGGGGTTGAGGTATAGTTTTTGCTATCTTATTTCTTCCTGTAACTCACATAACTTCTCTAAGCATTTGGATGCTATACCATTAGGTACATATATGTTTAGTAATGATATGGATGTTGGCAGGCGAGTGTGTTGTGCACTGTCAGGAAATCTAGCATGTATCATCGGTAATATGTTCATGTGATAACTTATTTACTGTATAATACTATACAGTTACATGACCCAAAATTTCAATGCAGGAAAAAAACCCACAAATTTATCATAAATTATTAAAGGTGTATCATTTTTTAAAAAAATCTTATTTTTTGAAATGATGCAAATTTCAGAAAAATCACTAATCCGTTAAAGAAAGTAGATTTACAAAGGGGTGCTTTTTTTTTTAATGGGGGCAGTAGGCCAAATAAGTTTGGAAATTTGTAGTTTAGAGAAAGTGCTCTATCCAGGCAAATTTGGAAAGAGAAAATTTTCATCTGGGGGAATTTGAGGAGGAGGAGGAGGAAGAGGAGGAGGAGGAAGCACCTGAGGTAAGCCTTGAAGAAAGAACAGTAGATGAAGGTATTCCTGGCATGGAAGGATGACCTATAAGTTCAAAGAGGGGAGAGATGGCAGGATGAAGTTTCTGGCCATTTAAGAAAATAATACATTTTCTGTCTGTCTCACATTCATACTAATTGTTAGTGAATGGTTGTGTAATGCAAATGAAATTATATAAATAGCCATGTTGATGGTGTTATTTAAGTTGGATGAACAAAATTAGGTAAAGTAAGATTTTGAACTTAAGTGAAAAGCTTCTTTTTAAAAGATTGGGGATGTAAAAGTGACTACAGTGCTTCTTCCTTGTTTTTGACTCATGAGTGAGACATGTTTCCATTGTATTTAAAGGGACAGTGGACTAAGTGAATGTAAATGAGATGACCATGAGTATTCTAAGGATTGGTGCATAAACACAAGTGTACTTAGGAATTGTAAGAAGAGTTTTCTTTTTCTTTTTTTTTTTTTAAATATTTAGTTTTAGTTATCAACATTCACTTTTGTAAGATTTTGAGCTTTAATTTTTCTCCCCCCCCCAAGATGGCGTGCAATCTCATATAGGCTATACATGTACAATCATGTTAAACATATTTCCACATTAGTCATGTTGTAAAGAAGAATTAGAACCATAGGGAAAAATCATGAGAAAGGAAAAAAAAGAAAATAGTATGCTTCAGTCTGCATTCAGACTCCATAGTTAGAGTCACTAAAATTTTTGTACAATATTTGAGCTGTATATAGAAAAATTGCCTTGGAAGGGAGACTTTTCATGAGTTCTAGATATCAGTTAAGTATCATCTTCTCATAAGTGAAAGTAAAAATGTCAAAGATAAGTGATGATTGTAAAGTGGCAGAGTACCAGGACTCAGATGATTCTAACTCTTTACTCTTCTTTTAGAATGAACCTCCCAGAAGAGAAATGGGAGTAACTTGGGCCCGATATATAGATAATATTGGGTTTTAATTATGTAATGGACTAAATGTGCTTAATAAATCAGGTTTTACGGAAAGGAAAACTGTAGTAGAAGCTGTTTTTAAAGGCAAGGGGGCAAAGTTTTTCATGTAAGAATTCTGCAAGAACATAGGTGTCAGTAACATGTTCATTTGTGAAGTGGATATGCACCTTGGTCACATATTGCACAGCACCAATTGAACATGTTAGATCTGTAATAGGAAAGACTTGTTCTAGATTGTTGCAATAATCTTACTAGGAAGCGTGCAATAACCTTCAGTTTTTAAGTCGTAACAATCCGGCTAGCAGCTGCTGTGGGGGTGAAAAACCAACACAAACCCAACAACTATGACACTGCAAGCATAGGTTCTTTTGATCTTCTTTACTAAGGAAAGCAACGTTAAGGGGTTAACAATCTTACTTTAATCCAACATACAAATATCATTCACTTAGTTCAGGGGAAGAAGCCAGCACCCTAAATTTCAGAGCAAATACAAAGAAATTACAAACATCAACAGACTTTGTCTGATTCAAATCTTAATGCATAGTTACCAGAGTTTAACACATCCGGGTTTACAAGCTGGAGGACTCTTAACTACAGCTGCCCAGTCTCCACATCAGCAGTCCGCCAAGAGTGAGAGCCCTTTGTAAATAGCTCTGTACTTTCTTTTTATACACTCTTTAGCCCTCATCAAACCTTCATCTGAGGGACCAGAACTCAGGCTCCTACTATGCTCTCTGGTCTTAGCAACTCCCCTTAGGACCCTGAGGGCTTCATGCCCACACAGGCTTAGCACCTAGTAGGTAGGGGTTTGGGCCTGGGGTTTAGCACCTAGAAAGACTCAAATCAAAGACACTTAATTTAGCATTCTAAAACAGTAAAAAAAAGTCCCACCTTAATTGATATTACATAAGTTCAAGACCAGCTAGGTCTATTACAGTCAACTTGGGAGTTAGAACAAATTATGGATGGTAGAATGGTTAACGTGGTGTTAAGTATTTTGAGAAAAGTAAACTGTGAAAGCACCTGATAATAGGAGTCATTACATTTTTACTACCACTGCTCTGTTAGACTGTGAGCTCTCCGAGGGCAAGGACTGTCTTTTGCCTTTCTTTGTATCCTCATTAATTAGCTCAGTGCCTGCCATGTAGTAGGCATTCAATAAATGTTGACTACTGACTAGAGCCAACCTTAGTCTTTATATATAGTTTCACAGTTTTGTTTTTTCTTTCCATTTATATTGTTGTCATTGTGATTATGTTCTTGCTTCTATTTATTTCATTTGCTGTTAGTTCATAGAAGTCTTCCCTTCTTTATTCTTTGTTTTTTACCTCACAGTAATATTCTGATACATTTCTATGTTATGATTTGTTTAACCATTGCCTAGTCAGTGGATATTGATTTTGTTTCCAGAAGGTATCCAGCTGTCAAACTGTCTCTTAGACGATTTCTAAGGGCTTTTCTGGCTTTAATTATTTATGAATCTATAGTAGACCTCCTAGCAGTTATTTTAAATACAGGGAGTTAATGGCGTGCATGCGCGCGCACGTGTGTGTGTGTGTGTGTGTGTGTGTGTGTGTGTGCGCGCGTGTGTGTCTCTGTCTGTGTCTGTGTGAAATGAGGTGGTTGGATAAAAATGCCTTCCAATTATTCATCTTCTGTAAGGGTTGGATGACCTCCAAAGTCCCTTCCAGCTCTTATCCAGTGACCGTATGTTCCTATGATTTAAGCAGAGGTGTCAGAGATAGCAAGAGGGCTCATTTAGAGTCACACAAATAGCTAATAGCACCCAGTTTGTGTTCATCAACTTCATGAGATTTTTATCTCTAGTTTGTAGCCTGGGAAATCTGTACTTAGGGTAAGATAAGGACTTAATTCTTTGTCTCATAGAAATAAAGTCATGTTTTATTGAAAGCTATAGTGTGTAAGCTGCTGTATTGGAGAGCTCTTGAACAAAGGTTTGCATTTTGTAACCTTTTTATTAGTATTTTTTAAAAAACAATTCTTTGGGTATTTCTGGCTAGCTTGGGCATGCCAGTGGAGATATTGCTGTTTAAAATAAACATCTTTGTGCTGGTCTTGCATCCTGCAGGGTTGATGCTAACCATTTAGAAATGTCTTATTTCTTCAAAGAATTCTATTGGTAATGAGTTACAACTATAGCCAGAGGCAAGTGGTTAGATTTTTCTCCCACTACCACTGTTTTCTTGTCACACTCAAGATCAAGTGAAAATCATTTTTGGTAGAAAATTTTTAGATTAGATTATTGCCCTCTCGCTCCCTACCTTGTCTTTTCTAGTTTTGATTCACCAGTTAGCAGTATCTGGATATACAAAAGCAAGAGGATGGAGTAGCAGAAACAGAGCGTCTAGATCGATGGTCTCCATAATTTTTTGAGCACACATCCAATCAGCAAAAAAATTTGAACATATAACACCAATGCTAAATATTACTGAGCTAATTATGTATATTGTAATACTTACCTCAAAATCGAAATTAATAATAAAGGATGAAATGATAATTGATCCTAGAATCAATAGGAAGCCGTTTGAGTAAGGTGGTCACATGATCACAACTTTTTTAGTAAAACTCTGGAGGATGGATTAAGAGGAGGGGAGAGAGAAGAATTAAGATATCATTACAGCAGTCTTTTCTAGGCAAAAGGTAGTAAAGGACTTAACTAGAGTAATGGGCATATGGGTAGAGAAAAGGAGACAATGGAAAACAAAAACAAGATTTGGTAACTGGTTTGGGGTATGTGGGGTAGAGAGACAAAGATGATGCCAAGTTTGTGAACCTGAGTGACTAAAAGGATGGTGGTACCTTCAATAATAATGGAAAATTTTGGAAAGGGGTGGGTTTGGAGGAAATGACATTCTTTTTAAATATGAATTTTTATATGCCTTATTTTTATATATCACTCACTTTCCACTGTCTCTCCCCCAACTCATTCCCAGAGAACCATTCTTTTTAGTAAGGAATAACAAAAGGGAAAGGAAAAAGTTCAATGAAACTAGCCAACATGTCAAACAAGTCTTATATTGTAGCCAGTATTCCACATCTTTAGGCCCCTACCTCTCCAAAGAAGGTTGGGGGTGAGAGACTATAGAACTGAGAGAGAAGGAGCAGCCTGGGAATAGGGGAAGTTTCTTCTCCTATCTTGTTTTTTGGGGGTGGAGCTTAATCATAATTTCAAAGAGTTTAACAATTAACCAAACTGACTTAGATAGAATTTAATTGAAAACAATACCTTTGCAACTGAAAATAACTGAAGCTCCCAAGCTAGCCCATAATCACTATTAAATAAAATTAAAATTTTAGCACAACAAATATACTTTAATGATCCACAGAATACTTGGCTTTATAAAGCTTTTTTTGATGGTACTGGAGGTGAATATGACCCCAGTTTATTGTCTTATCAAGTGAGATGCAATATTCATCTAATACATTTGTATAGTGAATGTGCTTGTCACTTTCACTAGGGCCTAGATGAAGTGTGGATTTTTTATTTTGTTTTGCTTTCTAGTCTTCTTTTACTGTGGCTTCTGGTCTCCTTTTTCCTGTTTCCTTCCATTCCCCTTCAAAACAAAGTTATGATTAGAGTGTAGTTTTGCTTGTAACAAATGAGTTCTGGTATACCTTGGGTCTGCTCACTTCAAGCTATACTTAGACTGATTAACAACAATACTTTACATTTATTTTTTAAATTTACTTTCAATTAATTTATTTTTATTCATTTTCCAACATTGTGAGGAAAACTAGCTAAACAGAAGCAAATACAATTTGGTTTCAGCTTATAGAAGTATTGTGGTTTAAGAAAAATGTGTTTATAACTATATAAACTTGTATGAAAAAAATCTTTGCCCTAGATTCCAGATATGTCCATCTGCCTTACAAAAAGTCTTTTCCATTGTAAAGATTGCTAATGGTTTTGTTCTTATCAGGAACTTAAAAAAAAAAGGAAAGAAAAAGAAATGAATCCTGCCTTCTCTTTTATTCTTTATCTTTAGGGATCCTAAAGATTTTGCAATATGAATAATTCTTTGGAAAACACCATTTCCTTTGAAGAATACATCCGAGTAAAAGCACGATCAATCCCACAACACAGGATGAAGGAGTTCCTGGACTCCTTAGCATCCAAGGGTCCTGAAGCACTTCAGGAGTTCCAGCAGACAGCTACTACTACTATGGTGTACCAACAGGGTGGAAACTGCATTTACACAGATAGCACCGAAGTGGCTGGATCTTTACTTGAACTTGCCTGTCCTGTAACCACCAGTGTTCAGCAGCAGACCCAGCAAGAACAACAGATCCAAGTCCAGCAGCCACAGCAGGTTCAGGTAAAGAAGAAATATTAGAATATTGCTAGTGATAGATTACTATCCTATGTTATGTAAAATTTACTTTGGTTATCTGTTACAATTTGGTCATCTACTTATGATTTTGACCTTGTGACTTATGGAACATTAACACTATGCTTAGAATTTCATGTATTATGCGACCATTGCATAGAATTATTAGTGTTTAGTACCATGGTCCCTGCCATTATGTGTTTTGAGAAGCACAGCTACACTGGCTATTAACTGAAAGAATCCCATAAATCACACATGCCATCTCAGAGCTAGAAGGAACCTCAGTGACATTATCTAGTTCAACTCATTATGCCTTACTAGGAATCCATTATACAATATTCCTGACATGTGTTCCCAGGTTATGTGTGATAGAGAAGCCTGTATTCTTCCCCTCCCCTCCCCATCCTCTTTCCACCTCACCGCCTCTTCCCCCACCAGCCAGGGTGGGATCACCAACACTTGTCTTTGCAGGGTTGGTACTCCCGACTTATGAGACTGCCTTTGGTAGGGATTACATTGAAATCATGTTGGTACAGCTTCATTGAAAATGCAGATAGGACTTAGTATATTGATTTTTCATGACTATGACTACAATTGGGCGACTAAGTAGTGCTGGATAGAACTCCAGGCCTGGAGTCAGGAAGATGAGTCTTCTTGAGTTCAAATCGCTATGTGACCCTGGGCAAGTCACTTAACCCTGTTTGCTTAGTTTCTTCATCTCTAAAATGAGTTGGAGAAGGAAGTGTAAAACCACTCCAGTATCTTTGCCAAGAAAACCCTACAAGGGGTCACAAAGAGTTGGATACAACTGGACAACAGCAACAATTGGGCCCTCCTAGGCATATGTCAAATAGTAATAGGTTGTGTCTTCCCAGCCCTTTTCTTTCATCCTTGTTCTCAGCCTGTTCCATCTTAACTAGTGTTGATATAGATAGCCAGGATGTTCCCAGAAAGCTTTTAGGCACAGTACCCCTTCCCCCCATTCCCATTCTTATTTCTAATGATTGAGAATTCTCTTCAAAGGCAACTCATTCCACGTTTCTGTAGCTTGAATTATTAAGAAGAAACTGGATATCCTGAAGTGTCTGGTATAATAGAATATTCTAATAAAGAATGAAGTCTTGAGCTTCAGGTTATATATGAAACATGTGTAGTTTGCTTTAGTATGTTTACCTCTTAACCTTTCAAACTGTGCAATATATTTGGAGATCTTGTGACTCAACACTAAAATTTAGAGTTTAAATATAGAAATTGTACTAATTTAGAAAGACTGGTTGATTTTTTCAGGTTTTAACTGTGTAGTTCCAAAAATTCTGTCTTTCCCATATTCTCAGTTCTTTTTACATTTGCTCATTTGAGGCGTCCTTGTATGAGCTCTGTGGTCACCTCTTAGAAAAATGTGAAGTGGCCATAGCATTATATTGAAAAAATAGAAATACACTTTTGCTGAGAAATGGAAAATATTTTCCTCTTTCCTTCTCATATGAAACCCACTCTCCTAGCTAAATATGGAACTTTCTTGCTTTCCCTAGTTACTGCCCCTTTCTGTTCTACCTCAAGTGTCTGGTGCTGCTTTTCCTCTCTTTCACTCCTAACCTAGGGGAGGAGAAATACAAAGCAGGGTAATAATAGAGTAATGAAGGTGAGAAGGCAGATATTTCTAGTTACTCCATAGCAAGGAAGGCAGTGCAATAGTTGATGCCTCTCTGGGGATGATTCTCTTTATTTCTCCTTACAATGAAGCTCAATAAATTTTATTTGGATATAGGTGTTAGCTTTCGAAGAAGGAAAAAAAAAAACCAGAAGCAGTAAAGCTTGGAAGCTTTAGCACATTATCTGTTCTGCCCTTAGATCAAGATCCAACTTAGGGTCATTGAGATACTTTAAAACGTTTTGAACAGCGTTTCTTGGAAGGGTCAAAAAGGAGGGAGCTGAATAAATCTAACTACTTCCTGGGTTACTTATGGCATAATTAGAAACCCTAATGGCCAATCACTCTACTATTGTGTTGTATGGAACCCAAGGCGTAGTATGAGTGAAGCTGTGATGAGTGAGGGGTCCTCAAGTGGATCTCTTATGCTATAAATATTTTGTTTTCAATTGATCATTATAGTAAAACTTATGTGTATGAGGAAAAATAAATTGCATTTTTGTAAGTTTTTGAATAAGGTCGTACTGATGAAAATAGAAGTCATGATGAAATTGCTAGATATCATTATGACCTTCACTTGGGATTTGTTGAACCTTGCCTTAGAGAGTTAGAAAGTAGATAGAGGACTCATGTATGCCAGTCCATGTAGCATCTGCCTGTGCTTCTTTGAGAATGTCTTCTAAGTGATTCTGAGAGCTGGGATTTGGATTTGATTTTTTATTTGAGGTTGTTATTCAAGATTGCCTGTAGGGTTTTGTTGTCTGTTCCTACTTTGTCCTTATGTGTGCTGATTTGAAAAAAGGAATAAACACTTTTTTTGTAAGTCTATCGGGAGTCTTATTTAAATCCAAAAATTTGGATCCTGGAAGGCAAAGAAGAAATGTCTCATTATATGGAAAGCAATAAGCCCAGTAACTTAGCCTCTTTAATAATGTTAGCTCATATAGCACCTTAGTACAAACTTTTTTATACCCATTTTACAGATGAGAAGACTAAGCCCAAAGCCATTGAAATGACTGACCCACGGTCATACAGTTAGTGTTAGAGCCAGAATTTGTTTAATGTTTAATGATTTTAAGTCTCTGGATTATACCATTATACCATTTTTCTGTTCATTGCATTCAAATGGCAGGTGGAAGTTGCTGCTTTTGTTGTACTGGTCAAGGTGGATCTAGACTGGCCTAGAATGACTATAGAAGAATCATCAGTTTGAGGACCCATGGTTAAGGGATTGTTTCTGGGCCTTATGAAGGGCTTTGGAAAGGCAAAGATCCTATTTTAGTCTGCATTTTCCTCTGATCACCCAGATTTATTGAACAGTGATTAGCAAAAGCAAAGCTATCGCTAGAGAGGACTCCCCTCCCCCCCTGCCCGGTTTTGGAATTATATTAAGTGCTTAGTTTGCTGCATTCAATACCCAGTTTAAAATCATGGAATATATACAATGAAGGCACAGCCTGCTAGTTATAGTGAATATATATTGCAGTGCCATTTGTCTGTCCCTCTGTTCCCCAGCAGATCTGTCCTGCTTTGTGACTGGCTTCATGGATAAATATTGGGCTGACTTTGTTCACATGGTACTCCTACCATTGTTGTACTCTTCAATACTTTGGCTCCTTTCTGTCTCAGTTTCTCAGTTTCCTGTTCAAAATTTTCTTTCCATTGATTTTAACCTTCCTTGAAAGAAGCACTTAGATAAATTATTTGGGAGGAACATGACCATATTATTTGAAATAATCTTTTTTTTCCCATTCCCCTGAACATGAATACTTAATTAGTTTAGTAGGTGATGTTTACTGGGTTGTGATTAGTTATATAGACATTTTATTCTATTTCTAAAACTATCAAAAACCAGTTAAAATTCTTGTACATGTAAGATGAGCCTATAATATAACTTTTTAAAAACAAATGCTTCGGCCAGACTTTATACATCCAAGTGATTTTTGAGCCATTTCAGAGTAGCTATTTTGGAATCTTTGCACTTATCCAGTGATGCTGTTATTGCTCAAGGGGCTTTGAAAATTTCCACTTCTAGAATTAAGTTCAGAGCCTACACTACCTTCTTTGAAAATCATTTAGGGTGTAACTGTCATTTGAAAATCATTTTGGTTTTTGGAAACAACTAGAAGTAACTCAGAGCTGAGTCTTAAGTGGGTAGTTATCCTGAGAAATATAGTTCTTAGTAAAAAATGAGGTACAACTAATACTAGGTAGCACAAATATTATCCTTATTTTATAGGTCTGAAAAATGAATTGCAGAGAAGGGAAATAACTTGCTCATAGTTACAAGGCTTGAAGGCAAAATTAAATCAATGACTTTCAATTCATCCAAGTTTAATCTTCTTTCTTCTATTACAATTGCTTTTCCTAGGCTTCTGTTGGAAAATCCGGGAACCTAACCACATCATATAACATTATTTCAACAAGAAAACCTTTGTAATTTCCACATAACTGGCTTAAAATGAACTTTGAAACACGTCCCATTTACAAGTTGGGTTCCCTATATATGGTAATTATAGGTTTTGAAAGAGGTACCAGGCTAGTGATTCATAATTACTACTATGAATTAAGTGTTTTAGATTCTTTATTTCTCCTCCCCACTCTTCCGTAATCCATAAGAGAACAATTCCCTAGGTCGATTCTTTGCAATTTCTATGTTTAGCCCCTATCTTGGTATTTGTACAGTGTCATTTCCCTGATAGGGATTTTGTTTGTTGATGGTAGCAGTTTGATTAGCACATTTTTGAATGGCTGGTATCCTATGATTTCTTTATTTTTATGAGCCATTTGTAAATAGTGCCTTGAACTCAATTTCTGTGCTAAGAAGTGAATTCCTGGTGTTCTCTAGTGACCTCTTCTGGCTAAGGGAGCAGCTTTCATCTCCTTTCTCATGAGAGCCAGAGCCTTTGGATGAGTTCCAGCTCCAACAGAGAATCTTGTCTGATTCCTTTGCCTGTACAAATAAGAAAATAACCCAGAGGAAATATTGCTGCGCAAGGAGTGGTTTCAGGATCTTGAGAAAACAAGTCCATGTCTACACAAAAGTCTCCTTTATTTAAGGTTTGGGTGTTCATACTTAAAGTGGCAGAAAATATTCAGGAGTCATTATTTTGTAGATGTTTTTACCCAGTCTCCATTATTCTTTGCCAACTTGGATCCTAATAGGAATTCCTCACCTTATACTTTGTGGCATTCCTTAAAATTGATTTCCCTGAGTGGGTGATCTTAGTTTTTGCTTCATGAAGTAAAGGTAGTGAGCATGTGTCAGCAAAAGAAAAAAGACTTCCTTTGAAGAATGGTGGGTATGAACTGTTTGAGGGACCTAACATTAAGAGAGTAAATGGTACGAAGTGTAGGTTGTGTTGCACTTAGTCTTTCTGTCAGAGGTTTTTGTTTTGGAGTGAGAATTTTATGTTTTAGCAGAAATCTGTTTCCTGATTTTCCTATGAAGAAACTAGCTACTATAAGCCAGAAAAAGACTGGGACAAAAGGGAATGTAACATAATCTTATCCTTGATAAGCACATCCTTGAAATCAATCCTAGTTCACATTCATAGAGTATTTTAAGATTTACAAAGTGAGGTGAATAGCAGAAATAATAGTATCCCGATTTTACAGTAAGAAAGTGTGCCATGGAGAAGTTAGAGGACTTGTTCAGGGTGGTGCAGATCTAAATACTACACCAAAGGATTATTTTGTGGACAGAAAGGAAGAAATTTTTGCAACAAAACAGCAAAACAAGGGCAGGGTAAAAGTTTCCTAGGGAGCAGGATGTAGAGTTGAAAGAGTTTATCTAATCTAGTCCCTAATTTTACAGAGAGGGAGACTGAGGACATTCAGAGAGGGAAGGAGACTTGCCCAACCAAAAGGCAGCAGTCTTGAGTCATACGCATATCTTCTGACTCTTAAATTTCATATTCCTTCTGCCACCTTGGCTGCCTTTTACAAAGGGATGAGTTCATAGATATGGCACTCAAGATCCTGAGCTGTTTCACTGCTACATTCCTTACTGCTAGGCCTAGAACAGAAAAAGCTGATTTTTTTTAACTCTTCTGGGAGTGAGAACTTCATTCCATCTTCCTAGACTCTTTCCTCTACTTTTAGAGGGAGTTGAGAATATCGGCATATCCTGCCTAACATGAGTAATTGGTTTCTTGAAAACATGATTTTTCTTTTAAGCCAAATATGTTAGAGGGGGCAGTTAGTTTCATAGGCTGAATGATTTTATGAGGGTGATTTTTCTTTACAATTTTTGTTGTTCTTGTTTAGTTTTCTGTTGTGTCCAACTCTTCGTGACACCTTTTGGGGGTACTCTTGGCAAAAATAATGATGTGGTTTGTCGTTTCCTTCTCCAGCTTATTTTACAGATGACAAAATTGAGGTAAACAGGGTGCTTTGTCCAGGATGGCACAGCTACTAAGTATCTGAGATTGGATTTGAACTCAGGTCTTCCTGAGTTCCTTCCCACCTACCTGCTCTTAGTTACAATGGTATTAAGGTGAATTTAGGCTTTATATCAGAAATAACTTCCAAACAATCACAACATAATTTCACCTAAGTGGAATGGATTATCCTAGGAGTTAATAGGTTTCTTCTTACTGAGGTGTTTAAGAAGAGACTAGATGAACATTGTAGTGGAGAGTCCTTTTCAAGTAAGAAGAGAGCTTGGTGGATGTTGAGGTAGCTTTGAACTCTGTACAATTCTATGATTCTTACAGTGTGATGCTGTCTAGGCCTGTACTAGTGCAAGTCCTATCAAATAATTGCAATAGGTGCTTTGTCAGAAAAGTCAACAGTACATAGCATCTTGTGGGTACTTTCATCTTTAGCACTTTGTTAAAACATACAATAATACTAGCTGTCCAAAGACTTAAATTCTAATACTGACACTAACTTTTTAAAAAATATTGCCTAAATTCCCCTTCCTGGAGAACTATCTCATATAACAGCATAGTTTAAAAAAAAGAAGAGAAAATCAGCAAAACTAATCCATATGTCAAAGAAGTCTGAAAATATATACAATATCCCTACCCATGGATCTTTCCCCCTTTTCGAATGAGTAAGTGAAGGTGTCTTTTCATTTTGTCTCTTCTTTGGGCCATGGTTTTTCTTTGTAATTTTATAACATTCACTTACAAATAACAATAATAACATTTTTATTGGTATCTTTTATTTTTAAATTGCCTGAATTTCTCCCATTACCACCCCCCTCAGCCATACAGTACAGAAAGTATTTTTGAAAGAAAAAAAAAAGAAAAATAGGCCATTCTTTATAATGAAGAATTAAAACATAAAAGAAAAAGAGGAAGAAGGGGCGGGGAAAGTCAGCAAAAGTGACAAATATATAGAAGAAAAATCTGACATTATATTCAGTATTCTACACCCATAGATATCGCCTTTCCCCCTCCACACACACACACACACACACACACACACACTCTCTCTCTCTCTCTCTCTCTCTCTCTCTCTCTCACACACACACACACACACTTCTTCAGAGGAGTCAGGAGAAATGTCATCACATCTTTTTTTCCTAAATGGTATTTTATTTTCTCCCCCAGATGTATGTCAAGAAAATTTTTACATTCCTTTTTACAAGATTTTGAGTTCCAAATTTTTCTCCCTCCCTGTCCTTTTCTGAAAGTGGTAGGCAGTTTGATATTGTTTATACATATGCTGTCATGGAAAAATGTTTCTGTATTAGTCACAGTTGTGAAAGAAGAAACATCAAAAGGACAAAAAAACATGAGAAAGAATAAAGTTAGTGAAAAAATATGCTTTAATCTGCATTCAGAGTCCATCATTTCTTTAACTGGATATGGATAGCATTTTCCTGCATGAGTGCTTTGTACTTGTCTTAGGTCATTGTGTTGCTGAGAAAAGCTGAGGCATTTATAGTTGATCATCACACAATGTTGTTGATACTATGTACAATTTTTTCCTGGTTCTGCTTATTTCACTTTGCATCAGTTTGTACAGGTCTTTCCAGGTTTTTCTGAAATCTGCTCGTTCATCATTTCTTGTTGCACAATAGTATTCCATTACATTCATGTACCACAACTTGTCCAGCTGGGCTTTCTGCTTTCGTTCTAATCTTGGTGTCATATCTTCTTTGTAACTTTGTATAGTTCTTCACGACTTTGCAGCAGTCACTTTAAAACATTTTTTTTACTGATTTTTTTATTTTTATATCACTAGAATTTCTCCCAGTGTCTTTTTCTCTTTGCTCCCTCAGAGAGCCATCCTATATAATAAAAGGTTAGTTTTTTCGAAGAGTTATATTTTAAAGATAAAGAAGATTTTAAAAATCCACAAAACTGATTAAGACATTGAGAATCTTAAAATATATTCAAAGCTCAACACTTGTGAACATCCTGCCTCCTGCCTCTGCAAAGGAGTGGGATAGAGGGTATCTTCTCATGTTTTTCCTCCTCTCATTAGATTGTGAGTTCCTGGAGGGTGGGGATTGTTTTTTGCCTCTTTTTGCATACCCAGCATTTAACATAGTGCCTGGCACACAGTAGGCACTTAATAAGTGCCTCTTGACATAAATTGAGTTGGGGCCATGCTGATTCTTTGTGATTTTGCAATTTTCACTTTCTGTTGTTTTGTAGTTCTTTTAATTTTCATTGTTATAATTATTACGCATGTTGTTTTCTTGGTCCTCCTTACTTTGCATCAGTTCTCTATGCTTCTCTGTATTCTTATTTTTTACAGCAGAGTAATATTCCATTACATTCATGTAATATTCATTTAATCTTTGTTCAGCGATTTCCCAGTAGGCATGTACTTTGTTTCCAGTTCTTTGCTAACACACAAAAAAATGCTATGTATGGGGACTTTTTAAAATTCAAGTTGTTTTAAAAAAAAAATAATGTGCATTCTACCTTGTGCTGGCTCTTCCCTCAGCAAAATACGGAAAGAAACAAAACTTTTGTAATAAATATGTATAGTCAAAAAAAAGCATTCTGCCCTTGACCATGTCCCAAAAATATATATACACACTGAGTCCATCATCTCTCATGGGAGGTGAGTAGCATATTTCAGGAGATCTCCAGAATCATAGTTGGTCATTGTGTTGATCAGAGTTCTTAAGTCTTTCAAAGCTGTTTGTCTTCAGAGTGTTGTTGTTATATAAATTGTTCTCCTGATTCTGGTCACTTTGCATGAGTTCATACAAGTTTTCCCAGGCTTTTTCTGAAGCTATCCATATAAGGAGTCTGTGTCAGAAAATGTACATTTTAGACACTTTATTTGCATAATTCCAGACTGTTTTGCAAAATGGTTGTACTGATTCACAGTTCTACCAACAATATACTAGTATATCTATCCCACAATCCATATAATATTGACCATTCTCATCTTTTGTTATCTTGCCAATTATCTTGGTGGGAAATGAAACCTCAGGGTTGTTGTGGTCTACATTTTTCTTATTATGAGTGATTTGGAGCATTTTTTTTATATAGTTGTTAATAGTTTGTAATTCTTTGAATTCTATTAGTATCCTTTGACCATTTATCTATTGGAATGGGTTTTGAACTTTTGCTATTGGCAAATTATCTAGAATTTTGTGTTTTTGTGTATTTACACAAAAAAAAACCTCATTTGATAAATTTGATATAAATTTTTTTTAATTAAGGGATATAAGAGGAAGCATCTTTATTCAGTGATTTTTATTGCTTTCCCTGGCACTTATTAAGTGATGTTAATAAGCATAAAATATCTATTAGAATTGAGCGACAATCTTTTAAAAATATTCTGTTAATCTACATAGCAGAAAATACTCTAATTTCTATTCCCTTGGCTAGACACTTTAGGGATATGAATCATTATATTGCATGTGAATTTGCTTATCTCTGTAGTGAGGTTCAGAATTTTCCTAATTGAGAATTTATCTTAGTAATTTTTCTGATCATTTTTTACTTTGTCAACATGAAGCTTGCATCCATTTTACTATTGGCTCTGAATCTCTCTTTTTTATTACATTTTTTACAAATTTATTTTTATTTTCAACATTCATTTCCACAAGATTTTGAGTTACAAATTTTCTCCCCATCTCTACCCTCCTCCCCAACCCAAAGTGTCATGTATTCTGATTGCCCCTTTCCACAGTCTGTCCTCTCTTCTGTTATCCCCTTTCCCCTTTCTTTCTTGTAGGGCCAGATAAATTTCTATACCCCATTGCCTGTATATCTTATTTTCCAGTTGCATGTTAAAACCAAATATTTTTCACATTTGTTTTTAGAACTCTTGAGTTTCAAATTCTCTCCTTTCACCCACCCTCCTTGAGAAGGCAAGCAATTCAATATAGGTTATACATGTATTGTTATGCAAAACACTTCCAATAATAGTCATGTTGTGAAAGACTAACTATGTTTCCCTCCATCCTATCCTGTCCCTCTTTATCCAAATTTCTCCTTTGACCCTGTCCCGTTTCCAAAGTGTTTGCTTTTGACTACCTCCTTCCCAGTCTGCCCTCCCTTTTATCATCTCCCTCCTGTAGTGTAAGATAGCCAATTGAGTGTGTATGTTATTCCCTCCTTAAACCAAATCTAAAGAGAGCAAGGTTCATTTGTTCCCTTTCACCTACCCCTTTTTCCCTTCCATTACAGGAGCTTTTTCTTGCTACTTTTATGTGAGATAATTTACCCCATTCTATCTCTCCCTTTCTCCTTCTCCTCTTATTCCTCTCTCATCCCTTAATATTGTATATTTTTTATATATCATCCTTTCACATTCAGCTCTCCCTGTGTCCACTGTGTCTGTCTGTCTCTCTCTCACCATATATATATATATATATCACCATGTATGTATGTATATACACACACACACACACACACACACACACACACACACACACTCTCTCTCTCTCTCTCTCTCTCTTCAGTTACTCTAATACTGAGAAAGGTCTCATGAGTTACAAATATCATCTCTCCATGTAGGAATGTTAACAAAACAGTTCAACTTTGGTAAGTCCCTTATGATTTTTCTTTCCTTTTTACCTTTTCATGCTTTGCTTGATTCTTGTATTTGAACGTTAGATTTTCTATTCAGCTCTGGTTTTTTCATCAAGATTGCTTGAAAGTCCTCTATTTCATTGAAAATCCATATTTTGAACTGAAGTATTATACTCAGTTTTGCTGGATAGGTGATTGTTGGTTTTAATCCTAGCTCCTTTGACCTCTGGAATATCGTATTCCAAGCCCTTCAGTCCCTTAATATAGAAGCTGCTAGATCTTGTGTTATCCTGATTGTGTTTTCACAATACTCAAATTGTTTCTTTCTGGCTGCTTGCAATATTTTCTCCTTGACCTGGGAATTCTGGAATTTGGGGACAATATTCCTAGGAATTTTCTTTTGGGAATCTTTTTCAAGAGGCAATCAGTACATTCTTTCAATTTCCATTTTACCCTCTGGCTCTAGAATGTCAGGACAGTTTTCCTTGATAATTTCTTGAAAGATTATATCTAGGCTCTTTTTCTGATCATGGCTTTCAGGTAGTGCAATAGTTTTTAAATTATCTCTCCTGGATCTGTTTTCCAGGTCAGTGGTTTTTCCAATGAGATATTTCACATTGTCTTCCATTTTTTCATTCTTTTGATTCTGTTTTATGATTTTGGGGGTGGGGGGCAGGGCAGTTGGGGTTAAGTGATTTGCCCAAGGTCACACAGATAGTACATGTGTCAAGTGTCTGAGGCTGGATTTGAACTCAGGTCCTCCTGACTGCAGGGCTGGTGCTCTACTCACTGCGCCGCCTAGCTGTCCCCTGTTTTATAATTTCTTGATTTCTCATAAAGTCATTAGCTTCCACTTGCTCCATTCTAATTTTTAAGGTAGTATTTTCTTCAGTGGTCTTTTGGACCTCCTTTTCCATTTGGCTAATTCTGCCTTTAGGGCATTCTTCTTCTCATTGGCTTTTCTGGGGCTCTTTTGACATTTGGGTTAGTCTATTTTTTAAGGTGTTATTTTCTTCAGTATTTTTTGGGGTCTTGTTTAGCAAGTCTCTGACGCGCTTTTCGTGATTTTCTTATATCACTCTCATTTCTCTTCCTAATTTTTCCTCTACTTCTCTTACTTGCTTTTCCAAATCCTTTTTGAGCTCTTCCATGGCCTGATACCAATACATATTTTTCTTGGAGGCTTTTGATGTAGGATCTTTGACTTTATTGACTGCTTCTGGCTGTATGTTTTGATCTTCTTTGTCATCAAAGAAAGATTCTATGGTCTGAGGCCTTTTATGCTGCCTGCTCATTTTCCCAGCCAACTACTTGACTTTTGAGCTCTTTGTCAGGGTATGGCTGCTTTCAGAGTGGAGAGTGCCATGTCCCAAGCTTCAGGGGTTCTGCGCTTCTGTTTTCAGAGCTTCTTCTATGATGAGGTGGTATGATACTCTTCTCCTGGCCTGTGCTCTGTTTTTGAGTAACTTCCAGGAGGACTCCCTCTCCATGTCACCACAAGCTCTGCCACACCACCACTCTTCCTCCCTCAAGAACCTCCAACCAGTACTGCGACCCAGATCCAAGCAGGGTAAAGCAAGAGAACACTGCCTCAGTGCCAGCAAAGAGATCCCTGCACTATTGCTGTAATCAGCAGCTTTATTCTCCCCGCCGTTTGTGGGTTTGGAGCTGCGGAAGCAGTCACTGGTGCTGCAGTGGCAGATACCTCTGCCGCCGCAGCTGGCTCAGGGCTGGGACTGGCTGTGCACTTCTGTCACCCAGGTCAACCAGTTTTCCCATTGACCGGCTCAGTTGTCTTTGGCTTTTGTGGGTTGAGAAGTCTGGAAACTGCCACAGCTGCCAGTGATTCAGTGCCCTGAGGCCTTGTCTGGCCTGGCCTAGCCCATGCTGGGCTGTACTCCACTCCCAGGATGGTGAGATAGACCCTTCCCAGTGACCATCCAGGTCATCTTGGGCTGGAGACTTGTTTCACTGTCATTTCATGGGGTCTGTAGCTCTAGAATTTGTTTAGTCATTTTTTACACGGATATAGGGGAGAACTGAAGCAAGTCCCTGTTTCCACGATGCTATCTTGGCTCCACCCCATTCCCCGAAGGGGCCCCCCCCCATGTCTCTTGATAAATCACTCCTTAGAATGAGTCAGCGAAACTATGAAGCCTGTGAGCTAGGATTTTAAAAAAAACATCCGTGGCTGGTAAGGGAAGAATGTAAGAAATTAATTAATTTTTGTTATGAACTCTAATAATTTCTGCTGATTGTTGCCTTTCACAGTCTCTGCATGCTTTTATTTCCCTGGTATAAAAAATGAAGCAATATACTTTACTTTTAGATTGTCTCCAAATACAATTCGTAGTTATCAATATCGAGTGTTCAGCCGGGGAGCTCATTACAACAGCTGGTGCCACTCCTGCTGTGGCACAGAGCTCTGAGAGAGGATGCTTACCTCTATGCTTATATATCCTGTTCAGGCCCAGACCTCACTCAGGCTGGGTGTGGAAAAGTTCCCAACCCCCAGTATCACATCAGATACAAATCAATCAATGACTCCCAATTGTCTCAGTGCTGAGAAATACCAAAACATCCCACTTTATCTGCCCCATTCAAACAAAGGCCAGGATCATTAAAGGTCAACAGCAAGAAGTCCCACCTTAATTACTGTTACATTGTCCACGTCTTTCCAGGATCTATGGACTAAGGATATCTAAATTAAATGGCTATGGATCCTGGAACAAAATAGAAACATTATACCTTGCAATCACATTCAGGGAAATACAACACAACATATCATTCACAACAAAGCAAAACGTATCATTCAGTTCCATTCCCAAATATTTGTTTACAATTCAAATGTCCACCCCTAGGTCCCAGCAAGTTAATCTCTTTAAGCAGTATAGACTGTCTAAGCAAAGCTCTTCTTGAGTGTCCTCCCCACACAGCAGTTGCAGGCTTCCTGCTGCTACCCTCAGGTACCGGCATGCTTTAATTAGCAAAGTCCCAACAAAGAATCCAAATTGAGTTCTCTTGGGGATGTTTCCTTCTCCCCACACTGCTCTAGCACCTGGGGGGCAGCTGGGCAACAAAGCCAACAGGATGGGGTCGCTGGGGGTCCATGGCACTTCCCCCACCCCACCATAGAGAAATCTACCTCTCCATCCTGGGTCCCAAACAGTCTCAGAGGAAGGCAGGAAAAAGACACACTCAGTGCCTTGCTGCAAAGTTTCCAACTTGCCCCAGGGCTGAACTCTAAGGGCCTGGGTTCACAGTCATCCAGCTCTGGCAGGCTGTGCCTGGCTTCTGCTGGATTCCCGATGCAGGCAGTTCCCCACCTTTGCGTTCACCTCACCAAAGTGGGCTGGAAAGCAGCTCACCACATGGAGGCAGAATTCTACTCAGTCTGGGTCAAATATGTTGGCAGCCACTGTCTGCTTCCTCCTTCTCCTCACCAACTGCAACTGCCAAATCTTCATGAACACCATTCTCCGCTTTTTCTCTGAAGTCTGTCGGAAGGCATTTCTCTGCTCCTGTTCCAAAACTCCACATACAATATGATCTCAAAACATTCCCCTTTCAGTGCCGGAGCCAGGCTTATCAGCTCAAGCCCTTACTCTGGCCATCCAACCCTCTCCCATGCTTCAGCCTGTTCTCCCACAGCCTCTACTCTGGCCTCTCACCTCTGGAGTGCTAGTGGGGTAGGGAGAGGGAAGGAGAGGTTATCTCCCAGAGCCCCTGCTCTGGGCTCCTGGCAAACCACTCCCATCACTGCCACTTGCCTGTTCTCTTTCAGGCCTCTGGGGCTTCACAGAACCATAGCCACCACAAGTACAAAGAGCAGTCCAAAAACTGGGAAACATTCAGCCACCCCAGTACCCCAAAATGCCATACTTTCCTTTTAAAATGCAGATCCTGTTCATAATGCCATTTGTTTCAACAGCAGTCTGGCTAGCAGCCGCTGTGAGGGTGTAAAACCAACAACAACTAGCTCACAGAACGCTGCAAGCTCAGGTCCTTTTAATCAAATACAATTCGTAGTTATCAACATCTGAGCGATCATCTGGGGAGTTCATTACAACGGCTGGCCCATAGTCGCACACCACCCCTGCCGTGGCTCAGACCTCAGAGAATGAATGCTAACCTCTGTGCTTATATATCCTGTTCAGGGCCCTGAGGGCCCTGACCTCACTCAGGCTGGGTGTGGAAAAGTTCCGCACCCCCAATATTACATCAGATACAAATCAATCAGTGACTCCCAGTTGTCTCAGTGCTGAGAAATACCAAAACATCCCACTTTATCTGCCCCATTCAAACAAAGGCCAGGATCATTAAAGGTCAATAGCAAAAAGTCCCACCTTAATTACTATTACACCAAGAGAGGGCAGGACACTGGTAGTAAGTGGTAAAACTTAGATGTTTGTATCCTGTCTATTATTTTACAAACTTCTTTAGGACAGGGACTGTTTTATATCTTTGTATTTCTTGGCACCCATCACAGTGCCATATACACAGTAGCAATAAATACTGAATTGAATTAACTGACTGTTGAATTATCATTACTCCAGGTTCAGGTCCAAGTGCAGCAGTCTCCTCAGCAAGTCTCAGCCCAGCAGCTTTCTCCTCAGCTCACTGTCCATCAAGCCTCAGAGCAGCCCATCCAGGTCCAGGTGCAGATCCAAGGGCAGGCTCAGCAGCAGGCATCACAGGCAATACAAAGTCAGACTCTGCAGAGCCCGAGTCCCTCTCAGCTTCAGGCTGCCCAGATCCAAGTGCAGCATGTGCAGACTGCCCAGCAAATCCAGGCCACAGAGATCCAGGAAGAACACATACAGCACCAGCAGATCCAAGCCCAGTTAGTGGCGGGCCAAGCTATTGCTGGTAGCCAACAGATCCAGATCCAGACAGTTGGTGCACTTTCTCCACCACCTTCCCAACAAGGTTCCCCTCGGGAAGGAGAGCGGCGGATCAGCACTGCTAGTGTCCTTCAGCCTGTGAAGAAACGTAAAGTAGATATGCCTATAACTGTGTCGTATGCTATTTCTGGGCAACCAGTTGCTACTGTGCTGGCCATTCCACAGGGCCAGCAACAAAGTTATGTGTCCTTGAGGCCAGATTTGTTGACGGTGGACAGTGCTCACCTGTATAGTGCCACTGGGACCATTACCAGCCCAACTGGAGAAACTTGGACCATCCCTGTTTACTCAGCTCAACCACGGGGTGACCTTCAGCAGCAGAACATTACCCACATTGCGATCCCTCAGGAGGCCTACAATGCTGTCCATGTCAGTGGCTCACCAACAGCTCTGACAACTGTAAAACTGGAGGATGATAAAGATAAGATGGTGGGCACCACATCAGTGGTGAAAAACTCCCACGAGGAAGTTGTCCAGACCCTTGCAAACTCTCTCTTTCCAGCACAGTTCATGAATGGCAACATCCACATTCCAGTGGCAGTGCAGGCTGTGGCAGGAGCCTATCAGAATGCAGCGCAGACTGTTCACATTTGGGACCCTCAGCAACAGCAGCAGACAACACCAGAGCAGACACAGCAGCAGCAGCAGCAGCAGCAACAGCAGCTGCAAGTCACCTGTTCAGTAAGTCCCACTTACCAGATTTATACTGTGCCTAGGGTAACACAGTAGTGTCCATTATTCTCTTTGAAGCCATATAGTAATGAGTTTTTGAGAATAGGGATTGTTTCACTCTTTATGTTAGTATTTTATTATCTCACAGTGAAAATTCAGCTGGAAATTAAAATTTGAAAGGACCTTAGAAGTCAAATCTTAGATATGAGGAAATAAACTCAGAAAGTAAGAAAATTCTCTTTGTATTATCTTTGCCTAGCATGCAAATAGTCTGCCTCTAGGGTGTCTTTGAAGTAATTAGAACTCTTAAGGAAGAAGACCCTTAGGGTTTGGGTAGTGGGGATGGGTAATTAGGTAGTATGCATTTTTTTTAAGGCCTTACTACTTGCTAATTGCTGGGGATACAAATATAAGTAAAAAGAAGCTCTCTGCCTCAAGGAGTTTTAGTTTTGTTGGGGGATGACATCACCTAAAAGGAGTCTGAAAAGGAGTAGTAAGAGGGGTACAAGGAGGTTAACTCTCTGAGCCTTGGTGGTAAAATCCAGAATGTTGGAAGGATTACCAGGAGAGGAATGAAGCTTGGCTGGAGGGGACCTTTCTCTGAAGTGGAGGCCCCAAAAGGAATTTTCCAGTGGGAGAAGGGTGCTGCCATAAGTAAGGGATATTGCAAGTTAAGAAGGCCCTAGACACTGATGTGACCTGTGGGTACTGATTTGAAAACCTTTTCTTGGTGATATTGTCTCACAGTGGAGCCCTAAATGGACCATAGGATTCTTAGAGGTCTGCTATTATATGTTGTCCCAAGAGTTTTAGTGCAGGTTTTAGTTTTAACAGGGACACATTGTATATGAAGCAGACAACCCAGAGAATAAGGTGACAGGCCCTTGGTTATATGAGGCAGTAAATATAGAGCCAAGGTCTCAGTCTTAAGCAAGATGCGAAAGAGAGGAAGTCATAAAGGTAGGAAAGGATGAAGGGAAGCAGGGAGAACCCAGGAGTTAAACATGTAGAAGACAGGTACTGAAACTGAGGTGCAAAAGGCTTGAGCAGCCTCAATTTCTCATTTGAGAAGTTAGATCCTCATTTACATAGCTTATATCCTTGGTCATGCTGCATATACCAAGGTGAGACTCCTGAGTTGATTCCAACTTGTTTCAGCATTCAAAAGCAGTGATGCAACAGAAAAACCCAATTTCTCCATTTGTTTGGCAAAATTGTGAGGTTATTTTTCTCTTTATATTCTCTCTAGACAGTTTTTTGACATTGACATGTAGAAGGTGTTTAAATATTGCTGAGTAGGAGCTACTGATTTGCTGGCATGTCTTTGGTTTGAGACTTTCAATACATGTATTGTACCTGTGATCTTTTAGCAGAAAACACTGTCCAAAAACCACAATTATATTTGTATTACTTATTAATTTGTGTAGGCCTACATAGAATTACAGTCATCTATCAGGGTAATAATAAAATTTTACTTTTAGAATTTAGAACACAAGAGAATTCCCACCCACCTCTGACCCTTCTCACCATTGGCTGGGAGGTGGGCTTATAATCTAAGCTTGAAGGCTAGACAAAGAACCGGGAAACTGAGGCACAGAGACTCCAATTCCCATTCCCTTAGTTAATGATTACAACTGAGGTGACATCTATAAATCTGAAGAGGAGAATAGGATAAGGGTAGGGGGAGACCCTCTCCATTCTCTTACAGTACTTTTACAGTAAAGGAAAGCAGGTCACAGTGACCCTATTCTTACTGAGCAAATCTTTAAACCAGAACCAGAAGAAAGAACAAAAAGTTTCAGGGTAAACTTTCCCAGAGGCAGAGCCATCAGACTCTCATGGCCTCAGAATTTTTTTCACTTCCCTATTTCCCTATTTCTTGATTTTTAAACATTTCTTAATATGTGTGTGTGTGTATGTGTATGTGTGTGTGTGTGTGTGTATTTTTTATACATATCTTCTCTGTGAAGTCTTCACATTTTATTTACCTTACATGGTAGTGTATAGGAAAGTCTGGATTCAAGAAGATGACTTGGTAGGGATTTTTGCAATATTCCAGAAGATAGAGGTAAGAACCTCAAATAGAATGTGAAGACAGAATGGAAAGGACTTGGTTGGTAATTAGATTTGGGCATTAAAAGAAAGGAAACCTCCAAATGTTAGACCTAGGAAACAAAGGGAATAGTGTGCTATTGACAGAAGTGGGGGGAAACTCAGTTTTAGCACAAAAATATTTTCAGTTTTAGACAGAAGTATAGTCAGGTGGAAGGCCAAGATATCAAAGTATAGGTGTCAGTAGTATAGAAGCAAAAGCTTTGGTGAAAGTGACTGTTGAGGAAAAAATAGTAGAGGGTAGAGACTGAGCCTTGTGAGTAATTTAGAGTTAAGAGAAGGAAGAAAAGCAGGAGAAACCACAGTATGAGTGATAGCTAAAGGAGCAAAGAAAAGGTAATCATCAGCAGTGGCAAATACAGAAGAACAATCAGATAGGAATGAGGAAGTAAAAATGTTATCTTTGAGTTTTAACGAGGTTCATAATTGTTCAGAAGACTCGGGGTTGTATATATAAGATTCGTTAGGTGAGAATCTTAGGAGTATTTGGAGGTAGAAGGGAAGCCACCTGTATAGAGAGAAATTGAAGATCCTAGAAAGCAAGCCTGGAGATACTTTAAATCCTATTTAGTATGGCATAGGGATAGAACCTTCTGTATATCTAACCAGTGCTAGGTGGAGGAAAGGAGGGGTTTTGTTGATTGTTAGTCAACTAGAATAATTTGAAGGTGATGCTTTCTTCATGCCTGATTCCTAGAGTAAGCCAAGAAGCATACCTTCCAGAAATAAAATTGAAATAAGGTGTTCTTTGAAGCTGAATACTGACATCCTTCTCAGAGCCAGCGAAAAACTGCTTGCCCAACCACTTTTAATTAATTTGGATTTTTGTTTTCCTATTTTTTCTAAGTATCATCTAAAAGTTTGGCACATCCTCATGTATTTGTTCTTGAAAGCAGCATTCTTTCTCCCCTCTGTTTCTCTTTTTCTATAGTGTTTTTTTTTCCTCTCCAACCTCCTATTTTTTTTTGGATTAACCAAAGTTCCTTTAGTGTTCTTTCTTTGGGGTCTGAAGTAGTTCTATATGGGAACCTGGATTTCTCACCTAAGGAACCGAAGAAGTAGGCTAATCTTGAGGTTTTCGCTAAAAAAAAAAAAAATCATGCATAAATACTAGTCATGTTTTGGGAAGAGAGTTGCTATGGAATTTTATTCAGCACTGTTGCTTGTTTGAGACCATTTATCCAAGGTTGAAACTTATATTGAATATCTATAAATCACTTCATATAATGTTTTTGTTCATTATAGAGTCCACAGAACACAAAGTACATAGTTATTAAATGTTTGCTATCAAAACCTTTTGGAGAATCAGACTCCCTTTTTAGAACTGTAATATTTGCTTCCTATTGAATGACTTTCAGATTCAAATGGAAGCTTGAAACTTTGTGAATAACTGAAAACTAGAGGGAATTGTTTGAAACTGACTGACAGTATACAAACAATTCTCACTTTATGTAAATTCACATTATAGAAATTCAGCTTTACATAAAGAATTCTGAAGGAAATCAGCATTCCAGAAAACACCTATGTTATCTTTACCATATGGTACTTTGTTGTCTCTTTCTTCATTCCTGCCCCTCAGCTCAGTGCCCCACAGCCTTCCATCCCTTCACCAAAAAAAACCCAAGCCCCAACTCCACAAGTGAAAGCAGAGCGTAATGGCAGAAAAAGCACCACTACCTGATCGGGGGCTTGGCTTGAGACCTCTGGCTGGGAGAGGAGACCTTTGTCACCACTCATCCCACCCACCCAGCCCCCTTGGGTCTCTTGCATCCATGTGCCTGTCTGTCCCTGGCCTCTGTGTGTTGCTTATCCTCCTGTCTGTGTCCAGCTCCCATTTGTCTGCCCCTTGAATATTCCTCTTCTCTCCTCCTCTTGCTTCTTTTTCCCTGGTCTGCATGTGTCCTTGAGCCATGTGCCAGTATCATCCCTTTACAACCTGAAGTACTCCCCCACCCCAGGGGCAAATTCCAATTATTTATTGCTTTATGTAGACATCTACATAAAACTTTAGACATCTACATAAAACTTACATTAAAAACTTACACTTACATAAAACACACACTCACATAAAACAAGAACTACCTGTATTAACTTAAAGAATGCTAAGTTATAGATCACGTAGGTTCATAGAACAAGGGAGGAACTTTAAAGATCATCTAGTCCAACCTACTCATTTTTTGGATGAGGAAGTGAGACTCAGAGAGATTGTCACATGCCCAAGGTTATACAGGTTGTAAATAGCAGAGTCAGGGTTAGGTGGATGATCAGATGGGATGTGAAGAGCAGTCTGGGGTCTGGGGTTGGCTAACGGATCAAGTTCATTTATACTGGATGACTCACAAGCCGGGGCAACCTGGTTTCTGGACTTCATGCTTTTCATTTATTGTGATTTCCAAGGTGAGTCGTATGTAACTACTTTTTACCCTGGGATAAATGTTTAGCCATCCATTATGATCCTTCTGGTCTCCTTTCCAGACAGCCATCTTTCCTGCCATTTGTGGGAGGCAGCAGCCATTCTAGCCTCTTTTACTGCCTACTTATGAATGACTTGCTGTCATTGCAGAGGGAAGAGGCAGGAAAAGAGGACCTGCTATTTCAGACCTCTCTTGTAGTCCTTCCCCCTTGATTGGATTTGTGATCAAGAAGGATGGAGGAGTGAGGTTGCTGTTTTATTAAGTGCTTATTGTGTGCCAGGTGTTGTATTAAGTGTTTATGATACACAGAGAAAGAAAAATCATCTCAGTCCTCAAGGAGCTTGCTTTCTAATTGGAGAGACAGTGTGCACATAATTATACACTGAGTAGACACAAGGTAACCTCAAAGGTAGGTGGAGGGACCAGGAAAGAAACCTACTCCCTGTACAAGGTGGCATTTGTGCAGAATCTTGAAAGAATCCTGGAATTCTAAGAGGCAGAAGTGGGAGGCATGAGAGACAGCCAGTGCAAGTATAGGAGATGGATCTTCTTATGAAGAACAGCATATAGACAACCAGGAGAATATACGATAATAATTATCCTCTGGGAATTTGCTCAAGAAATCATTCCTTCCTCTCTTATTTTCATTCTCTTTATATCTGCTGGCACCCTCCCTGCTAGCTTCAGACGTGCTCAAAAATTCCACTTTCTTTAAAAAAGCTTTGCTGGATTTTGTCATCCCCTTGAGCTATCATCTTACCCCTCTCCCTTCATTACTCAATTCCTAAAAATAATTGTCCAGCTTTATTGCTTCTATTCGCTTCTCAACTCTTTGGTAGTTTTGTTTTTAACCCTACTACTCTTCTAAAGCTGTTCTCATGGTTTACAAATGATCTTAACTACTAAATTTTATGACCTTTTCTCAGTCTTCATCTTTCTTGACCCCTCAGCAGCTTTTGATGCTGTCAGCCACTCTTACTTGTAGATAATATTTCTTCCTTTCCTTTCTTTAACTTGTCTCTCCTTGTTCTCCTGCCAGTCTGAAGATTCCTTCTCACTTTTCTTTGCTAAATCATAAATTTTCTCTAGCCTTCAGGTGTGGGTGTTCAAAAAGCCTCCGTTTTGGATTTTTACCTGTGACTTGTGCTCTTCCCTTGGTGATCTTATCTTTCTCAGGTTCAGTTATCTTCTATATGCAGATAATTGTGAAATACACATGCCATCCTATTCTCTCTTGAACTTTGGTCCTGCATCATCAGATTACCACTAGACCTCTCCACTTGAACATCCTGTCAACATTGTAATTTCATTTTTAAATTTAATTTAATATTCATTTCTGAATTGTCTCCCGATTATCTTCCCCTCCATCTCCTCTTGAGAAGACAATAAAAACAAAATCTGTTACAAATATGTATATGATCAAGCAAAACAAATTCCCATATTAGCTCGCTCTATCTATCTATCTATCTATCTATCTATCTATCTATCTGTCTATCTATCTGTCAATCTGTCATCTGCCTGCTTGCCTAGCTAGTTGTTATATGCTTTAATCTGTAGTCTGAGTCCATTACTTTCTGGAGATGGAAAGCATGTCACAACATTGTAATTTCATTATGTTCAGACCATAATCTCTCCTGCCCCTAATTAGGTCTCTCTTCCAAACACATTCATTAATGTTAAAGATAGCATTCTTCCAGGTACCCAGGTTTTTAAATTTGAAGTCAGCTTCAATTTTTCTTCCTCCCTAAGAACCCATATTGAATCAGTTGCTAAGTTTTGTTTATGCTGTGACCAAAGCATCTTTAGTATCTACCTTGCTTTTTACCAAAATCTTAATTCAGGTGCTCCTAAAAACTCACCTGAACTATAATATTTTGGTCTTCCTACTTTTTGTATTTCCTTTTTCTAATTAATCCTTCATAAAGCTGCCAAAATAATTTTTCTAAGGTACAGACCCCATGATGTAATGATTCTCCTTCTCAAAAACTTTCAGTGGCTTCTGATTATTTCTAGGATAAAATACATACTTGTTAGTCTGGAACTTTAGGCTTTCCACAGTCATGCTCCAGCCTTCCTTTTTGTGCCTTATTGCACGTCATCCTCTTCTCTGTACTCTATATATTCAGGCCAAACTAGATCACTATTGGCTTCCCAGCTATTTGCCTGTCCCTTTACTTCCTCAGTCTATTTCCAAAAACTACCTGTCATTCAGAAGTGCTCCCCTCTCCTCACCAACTTGACCTTCCACAAGGCTCAGCTTAGGATAGCTCCTCTATAAAAACTTCTCTGACCGCCTCAACTAATATTCTTCTCCCTCTTCAAATTTCCTTATATTTACATTTCTTTGGTCACCTGCATTACCATAGTCAAATATAAGCTCTTTGAAAGCAGGGAATGTTTTGATCAGTTCTTTCTAGTTTCTGCCTCTGTTCAGTGCCTCATCCCTGGTTCAGTGCCCCAGTACAGAAGAGACAATTTTTAAAGGTCCAAATTGAGTTAAACCGCATGATTCATTTCTACGCTTGAGCAAAATGACTATCTCTGATTCTTATTTTGGCAGTGGGGAAAGAGGTACATCACCCTAGTGACTAGTCATGATGTAGGTATAGGCTGTAGACCTCTGATATAATTGGTATGAGGGATACCAAATGAGCATGTCTCCTCTACCAGTGCAGACAAATGCCTTAGACCGTTGCCTGAAACATTGAATGGTGAAGTGACTTGCTCAGTATATCTCCCACTCTTCCATGCTTCTCTGATTCACTACATATTTAGTTTAATCTCATTAAACTCAGTCTAGGCAGTCAGGAAAGAACTGGTAATTGAAGAAAGTGAGTGGGGTGAAGGGAACAAACATTTTATTTAGTTTTTCTTTGGGGGGGGGATTCAAGTCTCATTTATTCACAGTTTTTCATTGAATAATATTGCTGTTACTGTGTACATTTTCCTGGTTCTATTCATTTCACTATGCATCAGATTATATATGTCTTTCAAGGATTTCTGAAATCATCCTGCTTGTCATTTCTTATACCTCAATAATAGTCCATTACAATCATATACCACAGTTTGGAACAAGCATTTATTTATGTGAGAAATAGTGGGAGTGTTTCCACAGGATAGTGTTAGCAGATTGTAAGTCAGGTGACTGATTCTAATCAGAGCTGTGATCTAGCTGAAACCAGGCTTCTGATTGGGTGAAAGGTTAGAAGCATGCTTAAAGAGCTGTTTGAGGAGAGCATGATGTAAGCAGTCAGGAGGTTGCATCTGACCAATGAAAAGCCAGGTGGGAGATTCGAATTTCGAGTCAGTAAAAGGACTGGCCTCTGTCTCAGTCCTTGTACTCTCTTCTACTCCATTCAGGGACTTACCCATTTACTCGGAACGAATAAATGTAAAATATAATTAAAACCTTTCTGGCTTTCCAACGAGTGTTGTTTATTCCTAGACTAAGTATGTTTCTAACAATTTATTTCATTTTTTCAACATTCACTTTTGTAAGATTTTGGGTTCCAAATTATTTTTCCCCTTCCCTCCCCCTCCCCAAGACAGCAAGCAATCTAATATCAGTTTTAAATTATTAAATTATTAAACATTATCACATATATATTAAACATATCACAACATTAGTTATGTTGTGAAAGAAGAATCAGAACAAAATGGGAAAACCTCAAGAAAGAAAGAAAAATATAATATGCAAAATAATATGCATCAATCTGCATTCAGACTCCATAGTTCATTCTCTGGATGTGAATAGCATTTTCCATCATGAGTCTTTTGGAATTGTCTTAGATAATCGTATTTCCAAGAAGAGCTAAGTCTGTCAAAGTCAGTCATCACACCTTGTTGCTGTTACTGTGTACAATGTTCTCCTGGTTCTACTCACTTTACTCAGCATCAGTTCGTGTAAATCTTTCTAGGTTTTTCTGAAATCTGAAATTTCTGCCCATCATTTCTTACAGCACAGTAGTATTCCATTACATTCATATACCACAACTTGTTCCTGAGTATTCCCCATTTGATGTGCATCCCCACAGTTTCTAATTCTTGGCCACCACAAAAAGAACTGCTATAAATATTTTTGTATAGGTGGGTCCTTTTCCCTTTTTTATGATCTCTTTAGGATACAGACCTAGTAGCAATATTTCTGTATCAAAGGGTATGCACAGTTTTATAGCCCTTTGGACACAGTTCTAAATTGTTCTCCAGAACGGTTAGATCAGTTCACAACTCCACCATTACTATTCCAACTTTCCCACATCTTCTCCAACAGTTATCATTTTCCTGTTTTGTTATGTTAGCCAATCTGATAGGTGTGATGTGATGCCTCAGAGTTGTTTTAATTTGCATTTCTCTAATCAGTAGTAATTTAGAGCATTTTTTCATATGACTATGGATAGCTTTAATGTCTTCATCTGAAAGCTGTCTGGAACAAGTGTTTATTAAGTGCCTATTACATGCCAGGCCCTGTGTTAAATGCTTTACAAATATTATCTCATTTAATCCTTACAACAACCCTGTGAGGGAGGTGCTATTATTATCTATGTTTTATAGTTGGGGAAATCAAGGCACAGAGAGATTATGTGACTTTTCCCAGGGTCACACACCTCTAGTAGTGCCTGAGATAGAATCTGAACTCAGGTCTTCCTGACCCAGGCCCTTTGTTCTATCCCCTTTAATACCTAGATGCCTAACATGAAGGAAGGCCAGAGGGCTCCTTAATCAGGTGAGATGAATTAAGTATCTCATTTATCAAGCATCATGGAAAGAAGTTGGTGCTGGATGTTTGGTCATATGACCAAAGTATCATCTAGAATTTTCTTAACCTGATAGGACATTTTGAAATATTCACTTATACTTTGTTTTGTTATCTTTATTCAGAATCTGTCATACTTGTTAGGAGGCAATGATTTAATTTAAACACTGAAGGAAAGTTTTTCTTGTATGGACAATACTAGAGCACTTGTCAATGTTTGTTAATCTAAGAATTCAGTATATTATTGACAGAGGCACAAAAGTTTACGAAATAATTTGAGTTGGGTGTTTACCAATCCCAAATATTCATATATTACTTTTTCTGTTTTAAAAAAGTTATCTTTGGTTATTATGCTTCCCAGATATACCAAAAGAGCCTTTCCTTGTGATAAAGAAAAACATTTAAAACTAACTGAGGCATTGACTGCATCAGGCAATATGTGTAGAAACATTCTAAGCCCGTAGTCTCACCTTTCCACTGAGAAGAGGGAGGTACATTTCTTCTCTTCCCCTGGCCAAGATTGGTTATTTAAAAATTCGCAGTTTTACGGTAGATTTACCTTAAATTCAACTTAACATACTTTGCTAAAGGAGAGAAAATTGAAATTATGCTTATGCTCACCATTCTACTACTCAGTGAGTATGTGAGATGGAATATGTAAATATGCTGTTTACTAAGTTGATCTTAGTTCCCAGGTGTCTTAGTGTGAGCATCTCTAGGCTGAGAATGATTTCAGAATCTCTTCTCCATCGTACTCACTGACTTTCATTCTTCTTAAACAAACTTTAATGACAGGGTCATTCTTTATTGACCTTTCTAGCATTCTGAAGCAGTAAAAAGAAAGTTAGATGGTTGGTGGTAGAATATTATAACATTTATATACGAAGACTTTAGAGGTCATTGAGTCCAACCCCCTTAGTTCACAGAGACACAGATTGGTTAAGTGAGTTCTCCAGGTGACTTATATAGCTAGTTTCACAGGTAGGGTTTTTGAACTCAGATCTTCATAACTTCAAGTTCATTACTTCCATCTGTCACACTAGAGGTGTCAAACTCAGCCAGGTGCAAGTAAAACTCCCAAGTGCTGCCAAAACCGGTGTTTAGGAGATCCAAACTCGAAAATGCAAAAATTTACCCAAGCTGCAACAGTGGGGTGGCAAGACTTTATGATACAGGGCAGTGAACTAAGGAACAGAGGGAATAGAGCAGGACACTTGTTGGAGAAGTTGAACTTTAACGCCTTACTAGGTTTGAGGGAAAGAACTCAGCATCCAGTTAGGGGTGAGGCATGTCCCTGGAAGTCACATGAGTCAGAGATCTAAGGCTGCTGAAGTGGAAATTGCACATTATAGGAGGAGACTGAGCTGTTTTGATGTCCGTTCCTCAAGGAAACAGCTATCAAAGGGGAAGGAGTCAGAAATTGAGCAATAGAGGGAAATAAAGAAAAAAAGACTGAAGTTATCAAAGATCTCAGGAAGTAGAAAACTCAAAGACCTTGAACACAAGCATATAAATCAACAATGAAGACATTAATCGCAGAAGAAAATCTGATGTCCAGATCTAGTAAATGGCACAGGCAGCCAGGAATAAATTTTGCAAGATAAAGGAAAATGATTGTATACCTCAGAAGGCAGAGGACCTTTGGATTTTGATGAGAGCATGGACCCACTGTATGCTGTTTCTGAATAATTTAAAAGAGAATTTATGTCCTGTGCAGCAGCAACAGTTGGCAGAACAGAAAAAGTTGAATCTTCAGTGATAAGTCTCATCAAAGAAACAAAAGACAGGATAACTGATTAAGAATCAAATACACAGACTTGAAGGACAATATGGAAGAACAAAAACCAAAAGCAGTAACACTAAAAGAAAAACATGTTCTCCATACAAGCAAAACATTGATCTTGAAGACAGGATGTGTGGAGACAACTTTAGAATTATGGGTCTCCCAGAACACAAGTAAACAACTTGAAAACCATAATGCAGAAATGATACAAGAAAACTGCCTAGAACACAGAAAAGATAATGCTTATTTAAAGACTTAATAGATTGTCTCCAGGAAAAGAAAAACCCCAACAAACCAAGCCTTGCATACTCCAGCGCACATAGTGGTTAAATTTAACAATTGATTGGTAAATTTAAAAAAATCTGCAAGCTACTATGAGAAAGACCTTCAAATGCAAAAGAAGAAAAGTTAAATGGCATGAGACTATTCTGTACCCACCAGAAAATATGGAATGGAACAATGTATTCCAAGGAGCAGTAGAGCTCAAGATATATCTAAGGTGAATTAACCTGAAAATATGAGCTTAACTATAAATGAGAAAAGATGGATATTCAGTAATAAGAGATATTCAAGACATTTTTATAATGAAGACCAGACTCTAAGAGATGACTCGCTTCGCAAACACCCTAGATGATAAAAATATAAGAAAGATAAGCAAATATAGCAACCACAGCAGCAACAAGAACAAAATAACAATTGAGAGACTATTAAGAAATTTCTTTCTGGGCAGCTAGGTGGTGCAGTGAGTAGAGCACCGGTCCTGGAGTCAGGAGGGCTTGAGTTCAAATCCGGCCTCAGACACTTGACACACTTACTAACTGTGTGACCTGGGCAAGTCACTTAACCCCAATTACCCTGCCTTCCCCCCTCTAAAAAAAAGTAACTGAAGAGATATCTTACTATATTTTTAATGGACAAAGGAAACAAATCACAATTTGAAGAGAAAACCCAATCTTAGAGACAAATGGGGGAAAATATAAACCTAACGCCCCTAATTTTAAATGTGAATGGATTAAACAATCCAATAAAACAAAAAAAGTGACAGATTGGATAAGAAAACAAAACTTCAGTCTGTTGCTTCCAAGAAACACATTTAAAAAGACATAGATATACACAGAATAAAGTTAAGGCACTGGAAAAAGTAGCATGCATCAAATAAATCCAAAAGCAGGAATTGAAATCATGCTATCAGACAAAGGAAAAAAACAAACATTCAAAACACAAAAAGGCACAAATAAGGAAACTGTGTATAGAGCCATAAACATTAAATCAATGTCAGTTTTAAACTGAGATGCTTAAAATGCTACATAGTCTAAATTCATAAAGGAAACATTAACTGAACCACATGAATAGATAGATTGTATGTGTGAGAACAGGTTTTATTTTTCCTGTTTTCTCAGTAATTGGGGGAGAAGGGCAGGAAGGAAAGAATTCAGACCTGAGTATAAAATTGAATAAAAAATATGAAAAAGAGTATATAATATATAGACAGTAACACGATAATGACTGCAGATTTCAGTGTCTCAAATTTGGATATGTTTAACAGAAAGACAAAATGGAAAATAGGACTGAACAAATCACAGGAGAAACAACAGATAAAAGACTTAGAGCATCTTCTTAATGGAACTACAAAATAATATAATTATTTTTCAGTACCAGCTGGAATTTTCTTTCACAAAAATCAGTCACATATTAAGATACAGAGATACTACAAAGAAATGTAAAAAGGCAGAAATAGCATGTACATCCTTTACAAATCAAGACACAATAAAAATAGTAATCAATTCAGCGAAAACAAAAAAAAGATAGACACAAATAAAGGCTTAACAGTGAAATCTTAAATAATGAATGGGTAAAAGAAGAAATTATAAATATAAAAGGAAATGATAATAATGGAATAGCATCCGAAAAATTTCAGGTTTAGCTAAAGCAGTCCTTGGGAAAAATCATATCCTTAGAAACTTATGTTAACCAAATAGAAAAAGAGAAGATTAATAAAGTAAGTATTCATTTAAAAAATTAAGAAACTAACAAACAAAGCTGAAATAAGCTCAAAAAAGAAGGTATTAAAAATTAGAAGAGAAATAGATTAACTGGGAATGTCCTTCCTCTTGAAAAAACACCGTAGAAATGAAAAATTTTAAAAATTCGAGTCTTTGAATAACCAACAAAATTGATTAAAGAAGGCAGTGAATAAAAAGCAAATGAGCATGATAAAATCACAACAAAACCACAAGAAATTTTTAAAGATCAGAATCTTTTATGCAGTTATGCTAATACAACTGAGAACATAAAAGAAATGGAATACTTTTTGTTTTGTTTTTTGTTTTTTTGGTGGTTTTTTTGGGCAGGGGCAGGGCAGTTGGGGTTAAGTGACTTGCCCAAGGTCACACAGCTAGTACATGTGCCAAGTGTCTGAGGCCAGATTTGAACTCAGGTCCTCCTGACTCCATGGCCGGTACTGTACTTACTGAGCCACCTAGCTGCCCCAATAGAATACTTTTTAAAATGTATAACACCTAAATTGACAGAAGACCAAATAGAAATCTTAAATAACCCATTTCAGAAAAAAAGAAATATAGAACTTGTTGGAATGGAACCAAAAAGTAAAAAAATAACCTGCTCCTGAAGGATTCACAGGGGAATTCTATCAAATATTTTTAAAGACGTTACCCATTCTATGCAAATTATTCTCAAAAATAAAAAAAAAAAAAGCACCCTACCTGAATACTTTTATAAGACAGCATAGGCCTTATCCCTAAACCAGGGAAGGATAAAACACAGGAGAACTGTAGACTAATATCATTAATTCAAAATATTAAATAAAATTTTGTCCATACTATAGCTATTTATTCAAGAAATCATCCATTATTACGAAGTTGGATTTATAGGATGGATACAAGGATCCTTGGTTCAAATTTAGGAAAACGGCATAATCATATTTTTTAATATATCCAAACCACATGACTATCTCAATAGATGTAGGAAAAGCCTTTGAAAAATGCAGCATTCATTATGCAGGAAACTCTACAAAATATAGGTATAGAGGGAACTTTAATATGCTAAAAGTAATCTATCTAAACCCCAAAACAAGCAACATATACAATCCGCTATAATAGAACCTTTTCCATTAAATACAAAGGTAAAGAAAGGATACTTTGAATGTTATTTGAGATAGTTATAGAAATGCTAACAACAGCAATAAGACAAGAGAAAGAAATTAAAGCCATAAAGTTAGGTAAAGAGGAGATAAAATTATCCCTACATGCTGATGATAGGATGGTATATTTGGATAATCATAATGAATCAACAAAGATACTAATCTAGACAAGTAATAACTTCAACAAAGTAGAAGGCTATGAAATAAAACTTCAAAACCTAAATGCATTTCTATATAATAGTAACAAAATCCAAGAGGCAATAATAGAAAGAGAAATCCCATTTCAGGTAACTATAAAATGCATGAAATACATGGGGATCAGTCTTTTAGAACACACTAAAGACTTGTATAGATTCATTTGCAAGATTCCACAATACCTTCTAAATGGATACATGACCTTAGTATTAAACACCATACCATCTAAAAAATTAGAAGAAAAGCAGATCTTATATTATTCAGTGCGTCTCTCACAGGTATGGTTAGGAGCTGTATTCTCAGACAAAAAATAGAGGCCATTACAAAAGATAATAGAAACAAAATAGATAATTACATGAAACTGAAAAGCTTCTGTATAGGTAAAATTAATATACATCAGAAAAGAAGGCATGCAGTCTAATAGGAAAAAAATCTTAATTAAATTTCTCTGACGTTAGTTTGGTAGCCAAGATATATAAACAGTTTATAAAGGCACACATATATGTATATACATAAAACCAATTGTCATTCCGCAATGAATAAAATGGTCCAAGGATAGAACAAATAGTTGACTAAAAAATACTTCAGCTGCTAATAAGAGAAACGCAAATCAAAACAACATGTAAGATTTTAATAATACCCTAAAAATTGGCAAAAATTATAAAAGATGGCAGTAGTCAGTCTTGGAAGGATTATAGGACTATAGGCACGTGGGTGCACTGTTAATGGAACTGTGAATCAGTACAACAATTTTGGAGAGCAGTTAGAAATTTTGCAAATAAAATGACTAAAATGTCCATGCACTTTCAACCAGAGATTTCATTACTGGGCTTCTACTCCAAGGAAGCCATTGATACATAGCAGCACTTTTTGTGAAAGCCAAGAATTAGGAACAAAGTAGAAGTCTACTGATTGAGGAGAAACTAAATAAATTGTGGTACATGAATGTAATGTAATGTTACATTGCTTTGAGAAATGACTGTGATGAATACAGAAGATTGTAGAAAGATCCAAATGAACTGAACAAGCAGAACCAAAAGAAAAATACATACAGTAATGTAAATGGGAAGAACCATACATAAAAGCAAACTAAAGATTGCAGAATTATTTTTTTTTTAAATCAAGTGAAGCTCTAAAGAAGACACATGAGAGAACACTTCCAACCAATCTTCACAGCAATGGCAAATCCACAGGATTTGCACATAGCATATTTTTGGACTTTTTCAGTGCATTCATTAATTGTGTTAAATATCTCTTCTTTTTTGTCTTTAAAAAACAATCCTGATTATTACATGGGATAGTTCTCTGCGGGGAGGAAGAGGGATACTGAGCAAATCTCTGGTAATGGAAAAACCAAAAGACCCTAAAAACCTTATTTCAAAATATTCAATTATATTCCTATATCAATTTGGTCAGCCACACTCCATTCAGTGGACACCTACTTTGATTCCAGTTTTTCCTACCAGAAATGTACAACTGTGAATCTGTTTGTTAATACATAAGACCTTGGCACTTAGGTGGCACAGTGAATAGATTGTTGGGCTTGGAGTCAGGATGACTTGAGTTCAAATTGGACCTCGGACACTAACTAATCATGTGATCCTAGGGAAATCACTTAAACCTGTTTGCTTTGGTTTCCTTATCTATCAGATGAGCTGAAGAAGGAAATGGCAAATTACTGCAGTATCTTTACAAAGAAAATCTCAAATGGGTTTACAAAGAGTTGGACAGGACTGAAATGACTCAACAACAATAACAGCAACATGAAACCTTTCTTCCTACATTTAATGGTGTTGGCTAAAGTACCCAGTAATAGGATCTCAGGGTCAAAAGTCAGTAGTTTTTATTTATTTCTTCATATAATTTAAAGTTAGTTTCCTTAATGGTTAGACTAATTCATAGCTCCACCAACAATGTAGTCATGTACCTCACTAAGTCACATTAAAAATTGATTATCTTGGAGAGCAAGAAATAGTTTACCTGTCAGATTTATGGAAAAGCAAAGAATTCATGACACAACAAGAGATAGCATTACAAAATGCAAAATAGATAATTCTGATTATGTTAAATTGAAATGTTTTTGTATAAAAAAAGCCAATGCAACAAAGATTAGGAGGGAAGCAGAAAACTGGGAGAAAATCTTTACAACTAGTGTCTCTGATAAAAGCCTCAAAATATAACTTTGGACTTTATGTTAGTAAAGGGCACTTCTGTGAGCATTTGTGGGGGAATTCTGGTCTAAGCTTCTTTTCTTTTATATCCTCCTCCTTTTATAGCTCCAGCTGGGGGCTTGCAAATTTTCAGTGCTACCAAAATTAGATCTGTGACCCAGAAGTGGGTAATGGGTGACATCTGCCAGATGGCACCCATTCCTGAACCCCATACTAGTTCAGGCATCCAGTGAAGTCTCTACCTGGGTGCTTTTTTTGTCTTAGTGTTCCTAGTCCCTGTGGGCTACAATCCTTCTCTGTACCTACTGCCCACTTGCTCCTGCCTGGCCCCCACCCCAGTGTCAGCAGACCGTTCTATCTCCCTAAACTGTCCTTAGCTAATGTGACTGTGATTTCTTCTTGGCTTTTTCCAATCAGAATTCAGTTTGACACCTTTTCAGGTGAGAGTCTGGGTGAGCTGGGCAAAAATGTTTCTTCTTACTCGTCCATCTTGCCTCTGCCCACCCCAAACATACTTCTCCCATTAGAGGGGGACTACATCATTAACATCATATCATGCCTCTCTTTTTTACCTTTTAGAATATTGTATTCCAGTATCTCTTCTCATCTATAGTTAAAACTTGCAGATCCTATGCAGTCCTCATTACGGTTATTTGATACCTGAATTGCTTCATTCTGGATGCTTATAGTATTTTTTCTTTGACCTGAAATTTCTGGATTTTTATTGTGACCTTTAATTTTGAGGTTTTATTAGTTAATTAGTTGTTTTCAGAAGTCTGATGATTTTAAAATTATCCCTCCTTGACTAGTTTAAATATTAATTGTTTTTGGTAGCAGACATCTTATATGCTCTTTTTCCCCTTTGGGTTTCCTTGGATTTCTCTTACTATTTCTTGCCATCTTGTGTAATCATTGACTTTTTAGTCTGTTCTAGTTTTTCAGGGAGGCTTTTGCTTAGGGAAGATTTACTACTTTTTAATGCTCAGTTTTTCTTCCAATTCTTTTTTTTTTAGAGCATTTATTTCGTATTTTAAACTTTTGTTTATTTCTTCTAGGTATTCCTGTAGTCCTTATGGGAAATCCATTTTTTCCTTGGAGTTTCCACTTGTAGTTGTTGGAGAGTTACCCTCTTCTGTATTGGATTTATATTTCTGTGTGTGTGTGTGCGCGCGCGTGTGTGTATCTTTGGATCTACAGTGATATTTTTTATAGTGGTTAGTATCTTCTTTGGTTTATTCATCACACCAATCTTTATTTCCTGAACCTTGGGACTTTTTTCCATGGCCAGGCTCCATTATTCCCAGCTTTCCTTTTGGGACTGGTTGTTGGCCCCGCTTGGTCTCTGCCCTGGGTTCCTGAAGTGACCTACACATTGCTGGGTTAGGCCTTCTGACCCTTTAAGATTTAGGGCTCATAGATCTTTAGGGCCCTCTAATGATATCTCATGAGTGTAGGCTTACCACTCTAGTTACTATTTCTCCTAGTTGTTTTGATGGTTTTCAGCCACCCTGAGGCTTTCGCAGGGAGCTTCCATGCTTACTGCTTCTGGATACAGAGCCTTGCACTCTACACTGGTAGACATAGGCCCAACATTGAACCTTCTGAGAGGCTCTTAACTTATTTGCCTGAGCAAGAGCTTTGGTTTTTCTGGTACTGGTCCTTTCCTATTGCCTTTGGGCTTTGGCTAATTTGTGCAGTAATGGTATGGAAGAAGTTTCTTACTGTGCTATTTTTTTAATCTGGTGCTATTTTTAGGTTTTTGTTGGAGTAAGGGTTTTGAAACCCCCATTCAGGCAGCCATCTTAACCAGAAAGCCTGTTCATATCTTTTGTTGTGCATTGTAGCTAGGATAAGAAGGAAAATTTAATTTCAAAACATTTTTGGATCATATGTCTCTGATACCCTAAATCCATCAGGATATAAAACAAATATATAAGACTCTGAAAATGGATTGCTATAAATGCATTAGAATTTCATTGTTAACCTTAGGAGGTTTAAATTTCCCTCCCATTTTTTTGTGTGAGAAACTGTCCACCTTTCCATTTAGTAATAAACATTCACATATTCTTTCGTTTTTTTTTTCTTTGTCTTGTAAAATGTTAATTGATAAATATCTTCGAGGTCTTCCAGTATAAATTGATCGTTTTAGACATGAGGAAATTAAGCCAAAAATAAATATAATGTTCATGTGTAGATCCATTTATTTGAACAAAACCCCATGGTAAAATGGAAAGAACTCTTGAGTTTGAGGTTAGAAGATGTCCATTTAAATCCCAGATTTATAGGGCCCAGACTAAATTGTCAGCCAGGGAGAACTAAGGTGAAATCTGTGACATTGAAGTATGTTGTTGTGTTAGATGATACAGTAGGTTGCCAAAAGGAATTTTTTTTTTCAATTGAGGGTAAAGGAAATATGGGAAAAGTCTAAGATTGACAAATTACTGTTTCCAAAGATTTAATTTCAAACTGTGGCAGTGGTTTTTGACTCTCATAAAAATTTATGGAAAATGTGGTATCCACATACTCCAAGGCTATTTGGTTATGTCTAATAATAGTTTGTTTCTATGACAGTAGTCTGTCTTAACTCCAGCAGAGGACATGTTGTCTATCTCTGTATGAACTTACTAAAAGTATGAAAGACTATTTTTCATCTATGTGGAGAATATGGATAAAGCTTTAGTCATTTCCCATCTCTAGTAGGCATGTTGTTTTTTGTTTGATCTAGAGCAATATAATTTTAGAATTAATTCCATTGGGAATGTAAGCTATAAGAAAGATATTTGTTGTCTATAACAAGTACCATGATTTTACTTAAGGACTCTTTTAAGTGTCAGAAGAATTATTTCATTGAGGGAGAGAATTAGAAGGGCTTCAGGTGGATTCATGGATGTAAAATAGCCCAAACATTCACCGAACTATATTCCTAAGCCTAGTACATAAGAGAAAGATGATCTTTATATCCTAGCTTGTTTTAAGGATGTCCTTAGGATCATAAATTTAGAGCTTGGTGGGACGTTAGAGATCACCTAGATCAGGGTTAAAAAAGGGATGTCCATTATCACCATTGTTATTCAATATTGTATTAGAAATGTTAGCTTTAGGTATAAGAGAAGAAAAAGAAATTGAAGGAGTTAGAATTAGGCAATGAGAGAACAAAACTGTCACTTTTTGCCGATGATATATTTAGAGAATCAACTAAAAAACTACTTGAAATAATTAACAACTAAATTTAGCAAAGTTGCAGGATATAAAATAAACCCACATAAGTCATCAGCATTTCTATATGTTACTAACAAAGCCCAGCAGCAAGAGATAGAAAGACAAATTCCATTTAAAGTAACTGTGTAGACAATATAAAATACTTGGGAGTCTACTTGTTGAGACAAACCCAGAAACTGTATGAACACAATTACAAAACACTTTTCACACAAATAAAGTCAGATCTGAATAATTGGAAAAATGCCATTTGCTCATTAGTAGGCCAAGCTAGTATAATAAAAATTACAATTTTGGCTAAATTAATTTACTTATTCAATGCCATGCCAATCAAACTACCAAAAATTATTTTATAGAGCTAGAAAAAATAATGACAATTCATCTGGAAGAACAAAAGCTCCAGAAATCATCAAAACTACTTGGTACTGGCTAAGAAATAGAGTGGTGGATCAGTGGATTAGGTTAGGTACACAAGACATAGTAGTCAATGACTATAGCAATCTACTGTTTGATAAACCCAAAGACCAGCTTCTGGGATAAGAACTCACTATTTGACAAAAACTGCTGGAAAAGCTGGAAAACATTATGTCAGAAACTAGGCATAGACCAACATCTCAAACTATACCAAGATTAGGTCAAGATGGGTACATGATTTTGACATAAAGAGTGCAAGTATAAGCAAATTAAGAGAGCAAGGAATAGTTTACCTCTGAGATCTATGGAGAAGTGAAGAATTTATGACCAAACAAGAGATGGGAAACATTATGAAATGCAAAATGAATCATTTTGATTACATTAAATTAGGAAGTTTTTCCACAAACAAAGCCAGTGCAACCAAGATTAGAAGGGGAGTAAAAAGCTGGGAAACAATTTTTATAATCAGTGTCTCTGATTAAGGCCTCATTTCTAAAATATATAGAAAACTGAGTCAAATCTATATGAATACAAGACATTCCCGAATTGATAAATGATCAAAGGATATGAACGGACAGTTTTCAGATGAAGAAATTAAAGCTATCTATAGTCATATGAAAAAATGCTCTAAATCACTATTGATTTGAGAAATGCAAATTAAAACAACTCTAAGGTACCACCTTACACCTATCAGATTGGCTAACATGACAAAACAGGAAAATGATAAATGTTGGAAAAGATGGGGAAAATTGGAACACTAATTTATTGTTGATGGAGTTGTGAACTCGTCCCAACATTCTGGAGAACAGTTGGGAACTATGCCCAAAGAGCTATAAAACTGCATAACCTTTGATCCAGCAATACCACTGCTGGGTCTATATCCCAAAGAGATCATAAAAAAGGGAAAAGGACCCACATGTACAAAAATATTGATAGCAGCTCTTTTTGTGGTGGCCAAGAATTAGAAACTGAGGGGATGCCCATCTATTGGGGAATGTCTGAACAAGTTGTGGTATATGAATGTAATGGAATATTATTATTCCATGAGAAATAGTGAGCAGTTGGTTTTCAGAAAAACCTGGAAAGATGATGCTCAGTGAAGTGAGCAGAACCAGGAGAACATTATACGCAGTAATAGCAACATTGTGTGATGACTGACTTTGCTAGACTTAACTCTTCTCAGCAATGCAAGGATCTAAGACAACTCCAAAAAAATCACGGTGGAAAATACTATCCATATCCACAGAAAGAACTATGGAGTCTGAATGCAGATTGAAGCATACTATTTTCTTTTTTGTTGTTGTTTTTTGTTTTCTCTTTTTCATGGTTTTTCCCCTTTTATTCTGATTCTTCTTTCACAACATGACTAATGTGAAAATATGTTTAATATGATCATACATGTATAGCCTATACCAGATTGCCTGCTATCTTGGGGAGGAAGGAGTGGAGGGAGGGGGGAAAATTTAGATCTCAAAATCTTACAAGAGCAAGTGTTGAGAACTAAAAATAAATGAATGAATGAATGAAGACAAAATAGAATAGATTAACCATGAAAAAGAGAGAGATATCACCTGGTCCAGATTTTTAGCTTTTTTTTTTTGTCATGAACCCTTTTGGCTGTCTGGTATAGTCTGTGGGTAGCTCAGTCTTTAGCTTCATCAAATAAATACTTAAGAGTACAAAGGAAACTAATTACTGAAATACAATTAACCAAATATTTTTTCAAGCCCCCCACACACAAATTTGCAGAGCTCAGGTTAAAAACCTCTAATTTATCTAGTCCAGCCCCTTCTTCTTATAGATGAGGAAAACAAGACTTGAGTGGGGAAAGAACTTAGCCAAGGTAATACAGGAGGTAGCTCATTGGCAGAATCATTTGATTTCTGAGAGAGCCCAGGATTGTGATGCTTTGTGAATTATCTGTCATAGGCTCAAACCGTCCAAGTTGCTGAAGTTGAGCCACAAGCCCAGCCACAGCCTTCACCAGAACTCCTACTCCCCAATTCTCTGAAGCCAGAAGAAGGCCTTGAAGTTTGGAAAAGTTGGGCCCAGACTAAGAATGCCGAACTAGAGAAGGATGCCCAGAACCGACTTGCACCCATTGGCCGTAAGTGTGTTTGGGGCTGGATAGTTTCAATACCACTTTTCACTCCTGTCATATAAGAGGGCAGAGGATGAGAGGAGATGGACAGCAAAAGTAAATCTTATAGAATAGATTATTTTTTCTTCTCTTATCCCAGATTAGTCTGATTATATTACTTATTTCTTTGGGGGAAAAATACTTCCCAGATTTAAGAAAATTATATAGAATTGATCACAGGAGGTATTGTAGATAGTACAACATTTATTATAAGTATGAAAACTTTATTCCTGTCCTGCTAACCACTTGTTTAGGGGCCTTGAGCTATTATTACATGCTTAACCATTTAACATTTTATATCCTTTGGCAGATGCATCCCAAATACATAAATTGAAAGTTAGATTGAACAGCAGATCAGCCCAGTTTATGGCAAATGATCAGTACTTGAGAGATTATGCCATGTGAGAGAGTTACTTTGTATGGGTAAACCTGCAGGATAGGGAGGGAAACTATTGGCTTATGTTGGCAGTTTCTAGACAATGTGGCCCAAGTGCTATTTAACAGGCAGTATAATGTAGTGGAAAGAGGATTGAACTTGTAGTCTTAAAGTTCTGCCAGTTAGTAGCTCTGTGAACATTGGGCAAGTCATGTATCTCCTCTGAGCTGCAGTTATATGTCTCCAAGTTGGTGATAATCGTATCTGTGGTATGCCTCCCAAAGCAGCTGTAAAGCTCAAGTGAAATACTATTTTATAAAGTCCTTTGTGCATTTTAAAGCTCTATGTTGTTGTCACCTATTATTATTCCTCAGCCTTATAATGCACATATATGCTCCTTTGCATTTAAGTTCTTTTTTAGGTTTGTTTGGAAAAGCCATCTGTATAATTGGGCATTTGGGGCTTGCTTGGTAGTATTTTGCCAGTCTCTGGTAGGGGGAATAAGAGGAAAGAAAGAAGGATCTATTAAGTATCTACCATGTGTCACGTACTCTGCTTAACATTGTACAAATATTATCTCATTTAATCCATACTTTATAAATATTATCTCATTTAATCTTCATGAGAGGTCAATGCTGTGATCCTCTTTTTACAGTTTGGGGAACTGGGGTAGACAGAGGTTAAGAGACTTAGCCAGGGTCACACAGCTAGTTAAGTGTCTATGGTTGGACTTTAGCTGAGGTCTTCCTGCTTCTAGGCCCAGCACTATATCCACTGTGCTACCTACCTGCCATTGATAGGAATGGTCATTTCCCTTCTACAGCTGTAATAAGCAACTGGTAATGGAGTGGAATTGAACAGGATGAGGAAACATTGTGGTCATAGCCAGTTACAGTGAATCTGCTGGAAACTTTGAATTTGTGTGTCCTGACAGTGGTTCATTGATAGGAGTTTTTAATGGCACAGGCACAGCTGGTCTATTTGGTAATCTTTGTAACTTCCTTTTCAGGTCGCCAGTTACTGAGGTTCCAGGAAGATCTTATCTCCTCAGCTGTGGCAGAGTTGAATTATGGTCTATGCTTAATGACACGGGAGGCTCGAAATGGAGAAGGTGAACCATATGACCCAGATGTGCTGTACTATATCTTCCTGTGTATTCAGAAGGTAGGAGCCAGAAATCTTCCCAGAGTTGCATTTTATCTCTAATTCCAGCTAGGACTTTCATGAAGGTATTGTAATAGGGATGGTTGGGGTTTTTAATCAAAACTTAATACTTTGATTTTTTGGATTAAAAGCAAAGTAATGTCAGATATTTATTTCTCAGCCATGACTCTCTTGATTTTTATTTAACATTTTTATTTATGTAAATTGATAAAATACTCTACAGATATCCTTTGTGTTCATTTTAACCTAAGGTTTGCACTGCTTATACGCCTTTTTCTTAACCAGCCAATGAAAAGATGTAACATTTTGCTTGATGGGCTTTCTACCCTATACATTATAGAAATGTGTTTTAGCTTAGGTGCATTTATGACATTTTGTTATAAAGCATAGTGAGAGAACTAAATTTTAACCCTGAGTTTCAGAAAGCAGACATAGATTTTTAGCATGCCACAACTTGTGGCAGGCAGCTCAATATAGTGAAAATAGTCCTGAATGAGGCAAGAAATCTGGGCTCTACCTGTATGAGATAATTCATATAGAACACAGAACTGGAGCCTGAAAGGATCTCCGGGGTTGGCTAGTCCAAACTCTCTCATGTTTTTGTTTGTTTTAACTGGACCTTTGATTTCATTGGTCTGGAAGGCTTAGAGATTTGCCTGGGGGTACTGACGGTAGATGACTTGGCCGGCGCCATGCTGCCACTGTTTAAGAGGCCAGACTTGAATGTAGCTCTTTATCACTCTAAGGTAGGTACAGAGGAGGCAGCTGAACTCTAGAGTGGAGATGGGACTTACCCAGAGTCACTCAAGTAGCAAGCACCAGGTGAGATTTGAATCTGGGTCTTCTGCCAACATAGCCAAAGGGACTCCATTGTTTCATGCTGCTTCCAGTAAGTCACTTCAATCTTTCTGAGTCTTTACAGAGATGCCCTTTCTGTGTAATGGACATGATAATAACTACGATATGTACTTCCTGGGGGTGATTGTGAAAATCAAAGGAAATAATGGATAAAGATGATAATGGCCCTGAAAGAATAGAATGGTGTTGCTGTAGAAATATAGGATTTAGAACTGTTGAAAAGCCATTGAAAAATTGAACAGTACAAGAAATTTTGAGAGGAGAAGGAGTTGGCTAAGCTTAGAGAAGGGTTAAGTAAGTGATCTAGCTGGGATATAGAAACCTAATTCCAAGATGCCCCTTGTTTAGTCTGTTGTACAAGTCAGCTTATGTGTTTTATGGGCAAGGACTACCTTCCCTTCCTAGGAGGTTTTATTAAACCTCTTATCTTTTTTGTAAGGAAAAATAAAATTTTACGAATATGTCAGTTTAATGAGAAAATCCAGAGCAAGTGCAGAAAAGGAAGGAGAGAATCATATGGTGGAGGCAGCATTAGAAGGACACAAAGTTGGACTGCCAACCCCTCAGCTTCCAGCAGATAGTGAACCAGTGAAGTGGATGAGAGGAACACAGAAGGAAGACTGCCCCTCATTGGAGGGCTCCCCCTTCTCCTAAGAACACACTCTACCTGAAGAAGCATGTGGGTACTTGAAATTCATGGGCAGGAAGGGGGATAGAAGTTGTGCAGACAGTATTGCTAAGGCAGAGATAACACCAGATACTGCTGTCCATCAGCAGTGACTCCCACAGTAGAGAGAGTTCCCACCCACCCACCCAACCTGTGCTCTGCCTCGGTGCATACCAAGCCTCATCAGCCTCCAGTGACTATTGACCAAGAGATGTCCTTGGATGTGGAGGAAGCCTACAGTCTGGTGTGTTTCTCTTACTGTGTGTTTTGGGAGATAAACACATCTTCTTTGGAAAAAGCTAAACTAGAAGATTGCTTGTTTCTACTGTGACTCTGTTTCTTTTGTAGTATCTTTTTGAAAATGGCCGAGTAGATGACATATTTTCAGATCTCTATTATGTTCGATTCACGGAGTGGCTTCATGAAGTTCTGAAGGATGTTCAGCCTCGAGTCACCTCTCTTGGTGAGTCATCCTCCTGGCCAAAGTGACTTGTTTCCTGACACTATCTTGAGTTCCTGAAGAGAGAAAACAAAACATAGTTGTTTTAGAACCAAGATGATCTTTATCTGAATCATTGACAGTCTTTCCCTTTCCCTGTTGGGGTAGTTCACATTCATACCTCCATCACCCATGTGGGACAAGAACTTGGAAGTTGGTAAAATTTTCCTCAACTTTGTCCTGTGAAAACCTGTGGACAACATAAAATGTGTGGGGATGCCAGTATGAAACATAAACTTCAAAACGCTTCAAATCTCAGGCTTTTTCATTTGGTTTACCATGTTTAAGAGAACAATGAAATATTTTAAGACAGCAGTCATGGTGTAGTAATACTCAAATAAGATGAACATATGTCAGATGCTTTGCCTGCTGTCTGCATATCACTATTTTTTTTTTCATTTTGGCATCGCTGGTCTTGGGTTCAAACCTGCTCCTCCTCCTAATTTGTGTAACCTTAGCCAAATCAGTTCCTCTGTCTAGGTCTTTATTTTCTTCATCACATAAATAAGAACGTTAAGAGTATCTGCTCTCTAAGGTCTCGACTTCCAGATATGAGTCCTATTGAACTGCTAAGTTCTGTTTTAGTTTATGTGAAGGAATCAGCAAGCAGCATGGTCATACAATTAAGTGACAAAATTACTTCAGGAATGGATTGGGTAATGGGAAGTGGCTGGCAAAAGAGAGCATATGGGGAGAAGTATGCCCAGAAATACCTTCAAGCACCTCTTACCTTTCCTCAGGAACCTTCCAAATGCTGAAGCCATTTTATTTCTGTTTGCCATCTCATTATGTGCTTTCTAGTCCTTTCTGGAAATGATGGAGTTAATTCCATTCTCCTAGGCCCACTAAATGCACTGTTTTTTGGGGTTTTTTTTCCTGGAAATAGATACAGAGAAAAGCCAAACTGCATAGATAATATGTGTGTCTTCTATAGTGAGTGTGCCCCATCTGCTGAGCTAGTTAGGTGAGAGTATACACCCAGCTCCTAGCTAGGACACAAGCATAAGTCAGTGTCTTGCCCCTGAGCCCTCAATTTGTAGTTGATCATTATCCAGTGGGCATGCCCAGAATAGCCAGCAGGCCAACAGTCTTGGTCTCTAGAGGCTAACATATTGGAAAAAGAATACCTGGAAGTCTAAGGATTCTGTTATGTGAAAGAGGCACCTAAAGTAAATGAGAACTACTGCCATGGAAAGATAGTCTCAGGCAACTCTGACCACTAATAGAGCTTCCTTCCTTTATACAAGCCCAGAGTAAGTACCTCTTTGTGCTCTGCCTTGGCCTAGAAAGAGGGGAGTTAGTAGTCCAAACTACTGTGAACCAATCCCCCTTTTAGGGGGGATTAATATCTTTTGCTGTCTGATGCAGCAAGGAGTTTATTTTAGGGCTGTAGATATAAGACCTGAAGACAAGTTAAGGGACTAGAAAATCTTGAGCTAAAGTTAGGAGTGGTGTCATCACTCTATGATCTTTAATACTATTCATTCCATTTCTTCCACTTTGTTCTTTCCTGTCGACACAAATTGTTCAGTGTGTCTCCTCCCATACATACCTCCCATATCTATGTTATGACAATACTCTCTTATTGTAGGTTATGTCCTGCCCAGCCGTGTGACAGAGGAGATGCTGTGGGAGTGTAAGCAACTAGGGGCTCACTCCCCCTCCACGCTCCTCACTACGCTCATGTTTTTTAATACAAAGTAAGTGTTTCTGAAGAATGGGAGCCTATATATTGGGTAGTAATTGCACTTAGGGAGACACAGAAGAGTGGGGTATTCATGCTTATTAGACAAGGTTTTCTTCCTGCCTCACTGCTTAAAACACAAGAGAAAGATCCAAGATACTGATTTAGCCTAGGTCAGAATCTGAGAGGAACCCAGTTTGTTTCTGAAATTGTCTGGTTTTTTTTTTAGAACCTAAGTTTCTCTGTGCCCCAGGGTGGTGAGCCATGCCTATATAGCTATTTAGGATCCCTGGCATCTTTTTTAATTTTTTTGTCTGACCTCAGATATTTCTCTGAGCTACTTGTAGTCAGTAAGTGAGTAAAGTTCTCCTTCCTACATCCTTCTCCTGGGTGTCACATCATTTTAATATCTCCTTACTTTATGATTTAGGTACTTTCTGTTGAAAACAGTAGACCAGCACATGAAACTGGCCTTTTCCAAAGTTTTACGACAGACAAAGAAGAATCCTTCAAATCCCAAGGATAAGAGCACAAGTATCCGCTATCTGAAGGCTCTTGGCATACATCAGACTGGCCAAAAAGGTAGGGAGGTTGAGCCTTTTGGGTAGTAACGGACCCTGTCTCCTGTTGTGCTGTGTAACAGGACCTATTTTGGGATGACTATAGGCAGAAAGTAACCAACCTACTCTGGTTGTCCACTACCCCTCTACCCTCTATTCCCCATTTTGCTGATCTACTGCAGGTAGCCACTGAAAATTGGTCCTTGTCAAATCCTGTAATCCTTAAACCCACTTCTGCCCAGCCAGGTGAGAAGCTCTAACTTTATCCTTGCAAAAAGCAAGAGTTCCAGAGAAGGCAGTGTGAGCTCCATGTTTCTTCCTAAAATGGTGAAAGGAGATGCCTTCTGGCTCACTGATCTGAGGTGTGGGTGTGTATGGGTTCTAGAGTTGTCTGTGTGTTTCTCTCAAACTGTGTTCTAGCCAGACGTGCAAAGGAGCAGTCTGACACAATTTATATGGTGGGGGTGGGTTCTGTAGTTACAGATGATATGTATGCTGAGCAGACTGAGAATCCAGAGAATCCACTGAGGTGCCCCATAAAACTCTATGATTTCTACCTCTTCAAATGGTGAGGCTTCTTTCTCTGTTTGCTGGGAGGGGAGAATTTGATCCCTGGGGAAAGGAATTCTCATGGCTGAGGTATTAAGGAAGTTTCAGATCCTCCCCAACACTTAAAGGTTAAATATTAAATAACATAAAGATAAAATATTTTCATTTTTAAAATAGATTTTTGTTGATAACTTTTTTTGAACACCACCTAGATTTCTCCTCCATATCATTCCCCTTTCTGGAGAGCTATTCTTTATGACAAAATATCTTAAAAAGAAAAAGAGGAGGAAGAAAATTCAAAACTGATGGATATATTAAAAAAAATCTGTCAGATAAAATGTTTTCTGATGCACTTTATTAGTATATGAAGTACAAGTATTTTTGCCATTGTGCCATGACTTTTTTGCTCTCCTTTTTCCCAGGGAGTCCCATAGGATGTATAGAGCTCGGTGCTCATTGAAGGGAATCCAAGAGAAAAACAGTGCAGGGGAGTCACTTGTCAGGTTCAGGAGTGAGGATATGAATTAGGCTTAATATTTTTCCCTTTTCTTCAGTCCCCAGAGTGTGAAAGGCCGAAATGATACATTTTACCTGACACCTGAGCCAGTGGTGGCACCCAACAGCCCAATCTGGTATTCAGTTCAACCAATCAACAGAGAGCAAATGGAACAGATGCTTACCCGGATCCTGGTGATACGAGAAATTCAGGAAGCTATTGCTGTGGCAAATGCCAGTAACATGCACTGAGCATCTCCTTTCAACCAAGATGGGGAGAAACGAGGAAAAACTGTACAGACTTTCACACTAAAGAAGAGGCCTCAGTTTTTTTTCTTTTTTCTTTTTTTTTATTGGTGTAGTTATGAAGCCCTTTTAGGCTGCTTCTGTTGAAAAGAAAATATAAAAGTAAAACCTACCCACCATGCATCATCATAAACAGTGACAGACTGTTGTGCCTGCCGGAGCAATATGTTTCTAAGAAAATCGGACACCCTGGAAAGTTGCTGGCTAACTTTTTTTTTTTTTTGCTGGGGCCTGGGGAAGGGGCCTGGACTGAAGAGGAGAAAATATGACCCCTTCCTCACCTCCAGACAGAATGGAAATTATGATGATCTCCCTTTCCTGCCCCGGGGTGCCTGCCATGCCTGCCTTCCCCAGGGGCCTGGCTGGCCTTGCCTGTTGCTGGTGTAGCCATGTTCTTTTTCTTTCTTTGTGCTCAGACATTAACTTGGCATCTTAATGGAAGAAAAATAAGGGGAGAGAACTTCAATTATGATTTATTAAAAAGACAATTTCTATTCAACCCCGTTAAGACGAAAGACATTTTAGATGTTAAAGTAAAAACTTTACCATGCTTTTTTTTTTGGGCCTAACATTGAGGCCTTAAAACTTGAGGCACATGTGCCTGATGGAATTCTTGTAACATACACTTGTGTATCATATAAAGATACAACACTGTTTCTCTTATGTATTCTTACTCTAGTTGTTTATTAAGAATGACAAGCACGTCTTTTCAACATGCTATTGAACAATGCGTCTTTATTTGGGAAGGGAGAGCAAAAAATGGGGGACAGGTCTAGGGTTGTTTTTAACTCCCTCCAGGTTTGCCATTTAGTAGATAGAACTCCATTCCTCTCCAGTAGTTATTTCTGAAGAAAAGGTCACAGAATTTTGGAGATAGGATATCATCTATTCCCACCTGATTATTGAGGCCTGAAGAGATGAAATTACCTTAACCAGGCTCACACAGTGGCAGAATTGGCACTCAAATCCAAGGCTCTTGACACCAAATCCAGAGTTCATTCCAGGTCAGAGAATGTCAGGGCTGGAGGTTCACCTCTGTCTAGGATTAAATATTATGGGAGGGAAAGTACTTCCTTTGGTGCTACTTAGCACTGTGTGAATACCTAAAAAATTCTGAGTTTTCCACATTCGCTTCCATAAGTTGTAAATTTTCTCCCCCTATATAAATTATTTCTGAAAACATTTGAGGAAGCATGTTTCCTTAATGCTAATCTGAAGAGAATGCCCTTCTCCTACCCCCAATTCAGTAACTTACTTCCCTTCTCCCATTGTTGTAAATGAACTCTGAAGTGCTGTGAGAAGTCTGGCAGAGAGAGGAGCTGTGTCCTGCTTAAAGTCCATGATAGAAGAATGACACATCCTGGAGAGGAACCTCGCTTGGTCACCTACCCAGCCTCTGTATGGAGGATGTGAGCCTCAGCTGCCTGCTCTCATCTGATCTATGTGAATGAGACATCTCCTTGGCATCATAGAAGACGAATGATATGCAGTTCATAGGGAGAGTAACGATAGATAATGACTACAATTTTATTTGGCCTTTAACATTGCCTTCTTTTTGAGGCTGAACAAACAGTATTGCTTCAGGAATAGAACTCTGTATCTAGAAGCTACAGCCCCATCCTGACTTTTATGGTTAAATTAGTAAATATTTACACACTGGAAGTTGGCCCATCTTTCAGAGCTAGATTTTATGTTGGTTCTTGGGCTAGGTAGTGGGTAGCAGTTCCATCTATTAATAATTATAGCTAATATTTATATAGCACTTATTTGCAAAGTGCTTTACAAATACCTCATTTTATCCTCACAACAACTGCAAGAAGTAGTTGCTATTATCTTCATTTTAAAGAGGAGGACACTGAGGCAGACAGATTAAGGGATTTGCCCTGGTCACAGCTGGTGTCGGAAGTGGATCCGAGTTCAGGTCTTCCTGGGTCCAAGTCAACTTCTCTGTCCACTGAGCCACGTGAAGATCTTAACTAATCTGATTCCATCCCCAGCCCCTTGTGTCATTTATCTAAGCACCCCAAAAGTTACCCCCTCAGGCCGAGACAGGGACAAACATTTTAACAAATTCTGCGAGTGCCCCGTTCTCCCTAGTTCCTTGGGGTTTAACTAGTTAAACCCCAATGAGCAGAAATGCCACGCAAGCACCTTGAGAATTGGATAATCAAGATTATTTCTTGTCATAGCCGGGCCTGTGGGAGTTGACCACAGGACCTGTACATTTAAGCTAGGTTATTGTAATTTTTTTAAAAGTCCGGATTTTTCTTCACGGGATATTAGAGAACAAGGGAGGAGCGGGCAGGGTTGCTCAGCCCTCGTCTGCTTCTGTTCTCTCCGAGCTCGGACAAAGAGAGCTCATAGGGGACTCACAACCGCTAAACCAAGGACCCCAGAACCCCGAGCAGCCGCAGGGAGGTTCTTCTCTAGACCCTTTTTACAAAACAAAGGCGCGGGAGCCTAGACCCCGGGCTCACCAAGCAAAGGGCCGCTCCAGGATTTAGGCTCGTTTCCCCCTTTTGACCGGCTTCGAGCCCGGTGCTTGCATCTCCCCGCGGCCTGGGCAACGCCAGCCTCATTCTGCAGTTTGGGCGCCGGACGCCAAGGCTGGGGCGAGACTAATTTTCCCGACTTCCAGCCCCAAGCTCCGCCTTAGATTCCGCCCCGCGTGACGTTCCCGACGAGAGTCCGGCCCGGGAAACCTCCTGAGACTGACGCTTCAGATAGGAGAAGCTCCCCCCGCCCATGCCTGGAACGAGTATCTTTTGCGCAAGCGCCACCCTGACGTCACAGCCCCGCCCTCCCCCCCATGCTCTCTTTGCCCAGACGCGGGAGATGCCGTGACGCCGCGGGCACGCCCCACGCGCTCGTGCGCCGTGACGCAGCGGGCGGGTTTATATCGGCGCGGCCGAGCCTCCTTGGGCCTCTGCGGGAGAAGCGCCCAACCCACGCGGCTCCTCGCGGCTCTCCCGCCGGCCCGGCCCACCTCCTCCTCCCCCTCCCCGACCCGTCCCCGCCATGGCAGACTATCTCATCAGCGGCGGCACTTGTTACGTTCCAGACGATGGGCTCACGGCGCAGCAGCTCTTCAACTGCGGAGACGGGCTCACGTACAAGTGAGGGAGGGGTTCGGGCGCGACCTCCTGGGGCGACGAGGGGACGGGACCGGGTCCGGGCGCAGGAGGGACGGCAGGGCTGGGACGCCCCACGATGGGACTGGCACTGGCGGGGCGCCGGACGGGCACAGGCTGCAAGTTCATTAAGGGGTCCGAGGGGAGGTGGGTCCCCTCAGGCATGACCCTGCTGGGCGTGTGTATGGGGGCGAGAATGATGATGTGAGAGTCCGGAGACTGGACCTCGGGGTGGGGTGGGGGGGTCAGTGCGAGGCTGGGAGGGACTGAGGCAGTGGCTGGAATTTCAGGCCCAAAATATCCTTCCTCGGGGCACATGGAGCTGTCACTCGGCAGCCCTGGGCCAGCTCTGATGACCTCAGAGGAAGGGGATGGCGGAGCAATTTGGGTACTGGAGATAGGGAGAGGGTGGGGAATTTATTCCCCATCATCCCTGAGACCAGACACTTAGGGAGGGGTCCAGAATTAAAATCTTCCCCTCACTTGTCTCTTTGGCTGATCCCACTTTACAGTGACTTCCTCATCCTCCCGGGCTATATAGACTTCACAGCAGACCAAGTAGTAAGTAAGCCCCCAAGCCCCTATGTCGTGGGGGGAGGGGATAGTGACTCCCACAACGGAACTCATTTGGGGAGGGCACCAACTTCTCTTACTTAGGCCAGGCTGGTTCACTCCATATTGACCAGGCCTACTTCTGTCCTCAGGACTTAACTTCAGCACTTACCAAAAAGATAACCCTGAAGACCCCACTTGTTTCATCCCCAATGGACACAGTCACCGAGGCTGGGATGGCCATAGCCATGGCAGTAAGTCTTCTGAAGGCACGGAAGTATGGAAGGAGGTTTGGGTGCAGTGGATCCAGACTGACTTTTCTTTCTGTTTATCAACAGCTGACAGGAGGTATTGGCTTTATCCATCACAACTGCACCCCAGAATTCCAGGCCAATGAAGTACGGAAAGTGAAGGTCAGTTTGACAGAATTCTTGATCAGAGATGGACCTGGAAGTTTTCTTTGTTTTTCTTTTTAAATGCATGGATACTTGACTCAGGGATGTTTGTGACTTCAGTCATTCCAGCCATGGAGGGGGAAAAAAGATTGTTTGTGACTTGATACCTGGGTACATAAGGAGATTGCCATTTTCAACATCTGGTTTTTTACTTTTTTCTAGAAATATGAGCAGGGCTTCATCACTGACCCTGTTGTCCTGAGCCCCAAAGATCGAGTCAGAGATGTGTTTGAAGCCAAGGCAAGGCATGGCTTCTGTGGAATCCCAATCACGGACAATGGCAAGATGGGCAGCCACCTCGTGGGCATCATCTCCTCACGTGACATCGACTTTCTCAAGGAGGAGGAACATGACCGTTTCCTGGGCGAGGTTTGCTGCTGCCCCTTGGGCAGGAACTGGACTTTGTACAGATTTATGTAGCCCTACCTGCAAGAGTGGACTAGGCATTTTTAACACCTTATGTAAAGCCATAGTGTCGTGAGGGCAGCTGGTTTTTAAAGTCAAGTCTGGGAAAATCTTGGATTAAAGTTTTGATGTTTGTTGCTTTCTAGTTATGCAACTCTGGGCAAGGTATCTTAGCTCTGAATCTCAGTTTATAAATGGGGATAATGTTTCCTACCAGACAGAATTGTAAATTTCAAAGTACTAGAGAAACGGCTCTCTTTGTTACTCTGCGGGTGTTGGTATAGTGAGGATTCTTGACTAGGGGGGCCCTGAACGATAAAGAAGGCCAGGAGTCTCCTGTCTGCTGGGTTTCTAAGATCAGTGTCTCTGTTTCATCAGATCATGACCAAGCGGGAAGATCTCGTGGTGGCTCCTGCAGGAGTCACGCTAAAAGAAGCCAACGAAATCTTGCAGCGGAGCAAGAAAGGTGAGGATGTGATACGTGGGTGACAGATAAAGGGGGTGCGTGGTGAGACTCCGGTCATCCCTTACCAGTGTCGCTTCCACCGCACCCCAGGGAAGCTTCCCATTGTGAATGAGGATGACGAGCTGGTAGCCATCATTGCCCGCACTGACCTAAAGAAGAACCGGGACTACCCCCTGGCATCCAAGGACACCAAGAAGCAACTTCTGTGCGGGGCGGCCATCGGGACACATGAAGACGACAAGTATCGACTTGACTTACTGGCCCAAGCCGGTGTCGATGTGGTTGTGCTGGTGAGCACGGAAGGCGGGGAGGAAGTGGGGCCAGCCATGTACTTACCTGGCTGCTGCAGCTGCCAAGATTAACCATAAGTCTCCCTCTCCATCCTAGGACTCTTCCCAAGGAAACTCCATTTTCCAAATTAACATGATCAAGTACATCAAGGAGAAATATAACAACCTCCAGGTTATCGGTGGCAATGGTGAGGCAGCAATCAGCCTTCTGGGGGCTAGTCTCCCCACCCCCCCAGTGCTCTGAGCCCCAGTGATTTGGGCTTGGTCAGGGGAGAGATTCTTTCTGGGCTCTGGGTGAATCTGAGACCGACTGGAATAGGCTTGTTGGGGTCCTTTATCTGAAAACTTTGTTGGGGCTGAGGGGAGCCCCACCCTGAGGAACTTATCTTTTCCCTACAGTGGTGACAGCTGCACAGGCAAAAAACCTCATCGATGCTGGAGTGGATGCCCTGAGGGTTGGCATGGGCAGTGGCTCCATCTGCATCACACAGGAAGGTGAGAGCAAGGCTTTTTGTAGTGTCCCCAACATCCCCAGGGCAGCAGTGGGATTTCTCTAGTAATGGTTCCCTCAAGGAGTGCCCACTCAGTTGACTTCAGACAGTCAAACAGGTTTCTAAGGTCTCCTTTGCCCAGCTTCTGCACAGCTGAGGCCTGGATGTCACGGGTCTGAAGTCCCACTTAAGGCAAGGGGGATTCTAGAGAGGGATGGGAACTAGGCCAGACCTTTGCTGTTCTCTCATTGGCCATGTCCCTGGGTATATATAGCAGCTTCCTCTGTCCCAGTAACACATTCACCCTTTTGACCCCTCTCCTTGCCAGGCCTGGTCTTGCTCCTGCTCACCTTTGCTCAGCTCTGCTCTTCTCTTTCTAAACTCTGGTCTGTTTGTTTTGTTTAGTGGCTCCCAAGATCCCTCCAGACATAAAGTCCCACAGCCCTAAATGCCCTTCTACTGTCACGGGCACCTATAGTAAGTCCGGCCTGGCCGGCCCAGGCCCCCTGGCTGATCACTGCCCGGCTGCTTGGTTGACTTTGTAGCTGTAGCTCCCTGGGTTTGTGGCGCTGACAGTGTGTGTTGGGGGGAGGGGGAGTCACTGATAGGCAGGAAATCTGCCTTGGGCTGCCCTAGGCCCCTTCCCCCTCTCCTGTGCGCCCCTATCTGAAAGAAAGGGACTCACTGGTAACTCCTTCACAGCCACCATCATCTGAGGTTTGATTTAAGGTCCCTACCCTGTTTAGAGTTACTTCTATTGACTAGGTAGGAACAGGATCCTTCCCTCCCTCCCGTCCTTCCTACAGACCCTGGCTAAGCTGCCATCTTGCCTAAGCTCCAACAGAGGGAAAAGCCTAGGTGTGGGTAGGGCTGGCTGTGGGGAGGGTTGTGTAGCTGAGGCTGTTGCCTGCTGTGTGACCACTAACAGTCCTTCCATCTTGTGCCCATGGCTGCCCTGTAACCAGAGCCTGGTGGGAGCTGGGGTTGGGGACCTGATAGGAAGGGCAGTAATGAGACTTATGAGCTTCTTTGATTATCTGACCTCTGTCATGGGAGAGTGTAGTATGTACTTACTCTTTAGTGAGGAGGTCTACCCCAGCACCTCTGCCCCAGTCTTGACAGAGGCCTAGCCAAGGGCACTTGGAGTAACTTAAGTTTGGCTGCTGGGGTGCTATGCCCACAAATCTACTCAACTGAACTGACCCTGTTTTCTCTGTCTCCTCTCTTAGTGCTGGCATGTGGGCGGCCTCAGGCAACAGCAGTATACAAGGTCTCAGAATATGCACGGCGCTTTGGTGTCCCGGTCATTGCAGATGGCGGCATCCAGAATGTGGGCCACATTGCCAAAGCTCTTGCCCTTGGAGCTTCCACAGGTAAGCACTCCCTGGATCTCACATGAAAAGTGCATTGGGCTTAAAATCTCAGCTCTGACTTCTCTTATGCAAATCCCAATCGCTGGACCTGTTTCTTCTGCAAAATCTAGGCTTTTGACCAGATTATCTGTAAGGTTCTTTCCTGCTTTAAATTCTCTATGGGCCAGACAGGCAGGCAGATGCTGAGAAAGGGCATGAATTAGGCCTAGAGCCATATGGTCCATAGAGAACCCACTTTCCCTGTATGTGCCATGGTGGCAGAAAGTCAGAGGGGCTTGCTGAGCAGAGGTTCTCTCCCTACAGTGATGATGGGCTCTCTGTTGGCGGCCACCACAGAGGCCCCAGGCGAGTACTTCTTCTCTGATGGGATCCGGCTAAAGAAATACCGGGGGATGGGCTCCCTCGATGCCATGGACAAGAACCTCGGCAGCCAGAACCGTTACTTCAGGTGAGAGAGGCTAATGGGCCAGCTTCACCCTGGTGCTGAGGAAGGGGCTTTGTAGGACACAGCTGTCCTGGTGGCCACTGCCTAGTGTCTGCCACTCAGCATTTTGATGGCAAGTGTTTTCTTTTTTTTCTTTCTGAGTTTGCTCTTCCCATGGCTTTTAGCCAATCCCTCAGTTCTCCTCTTTAGAAGATGGGAAGTCAAGATCGAATCCTGGGCCCACTTCCAGGTTTTAGCCCACAGCTGTGCTATGGGGTACATGGGTGGACCCTTCTAGCTCTGCTTCTTTTCACCCACAGTGAAGCAGACAAAATCAAAGTGGCTCAAGGGGTGTCCGGGGCCGTGCAGGACAAAGGGTCCATCCACAAGTTTGTTCCCTACTTGATTGCTGGCATCCAGCACTCCTGCCAAGATATTGGTGCCAAGAGTCTAACTCAAGTCAGGTAAGAAGGGTGGGCCTTGCATCCTTCTGGGCAAAGCTGTACCCCAGGCTGGGGAGGGGTGGGGGCAGGGCACAGAGCTTATGCTGTGTACTCTAGCCTGTGCTCACTGGTATCCTTGTTCTTCAGAGCCATGATGTACTCAGGGGAGCTGAAATTTGAGAAGAGGACATCATCTGCTCAGGTGGAAGGAGGTGTCCATGGACTCCATTCGTAAGTGTCCCAGATCCCATCCACCCCTTTCTTGGGCCACTCCAGGTACATCCTACTGTTTTCACAGTCTTGTCTTCTTGCCCCACAGGTATGAGAAGCGGCTCTTCTGAGAAGTGGCCTTGTTTGCTTTTACTGCCTTTCACCTCTCCCTCTCTAGGTTTTTCAATAAAAAGCTGGATATAGTGGTCTGTGGCCTTTGTCATGTAGGGTGAAGGGGAAAGGAGGGGAGTAAGGGCTAGGCTAACACAAGCAGTTTCTGCCATCTCTGGGATTTCACTCTGTGCCTCTGCCAACTCCAATCAGTCTGGGAAGAAGACTGCTATATGCAAATCCAGAATCCATTAAACATTTATTGAGCACATTAAAAAAAAAGACAGGCCCTAACTTCAAGGAGCCTCACATCTAAAGGGGAATACAACACACAAGGAGACAGAAAAGGTTGGGGCAGGTGCCACCATGGGATATCTTATTTTATGAAGCTGAAACCAGGCAGGACAGCAGATACAAAGTGGAGAGATGTAAATCCATTGAAGGAAATGGCCATGTTTAGCCTGAATGAGAGGGTGCCAGGCTTGATCAATCACCGTCTGATTGCTAGACTATGGGGCAAATGGGGATTCCATTTGTGCGGCTTGGTTGTTGAGGGTAGGACAAAGGAACAGTGGGGAAAGATGCAGATTTCAGTTCCATAGAAAGAAAAAGTCCCAAACCATTAAGAACCATCCAAAAGTAGGATGCACTATGAGGCACTTGACTCCCCTTTATCCAGGCCATCTTCACATAGGCTGAACAGCTACTTGCTGTTACTCAGAAACTGACAAGTAGGCCCACCAAGAAACTGGACCCAAAGTGTCTATTTTATGTGCCTGTCACAGTAAGCACTAACAGCAAAGGGCCAGAGGCACAGAGAACCACCCAACCTTCAACAAAGTACTTTCTGCTGGAGGGACTTGACGGGTCACCACACCCAAGAAACAGGAAGGTGGAAGACCCTAAACTAGGCCACAGGGAAGTCTTGGCAGCCCAGAGGTAGAGGGAGGCAATGAGTTTGGGGTCAATTGGAAGAATGAGACTAGGAGGTAACTGGCCTTCAAGAATCCTAGGAATGGAGTGGTGGGTGTCCTGCATTTAGGGAGCAGCAGGAGCCATCTAAGGGGGATACTGATGTTGGGACATAACCCAAAGCAAAGGAGTAGCAGGAGATAAGGCTGGCTAGGGAAGAATGGCACCAAGATTGGGGGGGGGGGGGCGCGGTTTCCCCAGAAGAAAGGCCAAACCTGATGGCAAAACAACAAAGACTTCATCACCTTTATCAGTCTTTTCATTCTGTCCATGCATATGGCAGTGTTCCCTTTGGCAGCACCCTTCCGTGTCTATAGGACTACCTTGTATTCTGTGGCTTCTTTTCACCTCTATGAAGGGAATCTGATCTGGATCTGGGTTCTCACAGGCTAGGTTTCCAATTTGGCTCCTGCTGCTGCCCCATGGGTAAAATCTGACTTTCAACTTGAGAGGATAGAAAAATTGCTTAGAAGACTTGGGTTCAAATCCTCTCTAACACGTACATACTGACTGTGTGACACTGAACAGACTCTCCAGGTTGCATAAAAGGTGCCAGCCTGCATTGGCAGTCTCCTTATCTAGGAGTTCCCTCTGTGTATCAGTGAAATCACAGGGCCAAGTCTCTATCCCTGTCTTCACTCAGACGTGCAGCTGTGATCTCTTCTTGCTGGTTCCTTCACTGCTGCCTGACAGCATTGCCAAGTCTCTATAAACTATAGACCAGAAGTTCTTTACATCTGTCTCGATCTGTCCATGTTGTCTCGTCTCACTTGGTGATGACCTTGGCAGTGGGCACTTCCACTTCTGTCTTTGTATTGAGGTCAACCTTGAACAGCATATTGGAGGTACCTAATGAATTATTGATTGATTGCAACTGGCCTGTGGGCTTGAGAGTTCCAGGTGCTCTGGCTCTGCTCCAGGTGGAGGACATCCTGTTAGAGGAAGTTACTTAGGGGCAATTCATGACGCTGGCCTAGGTTCACAAACCATATATCCAGCACTTGCTTCCAGAACAGAAGTTTTCAAAACCCAGAAGTTCATGGTCAAAATTAGAATAGCCTGCTTTGAGGGTGGGGTTGAGGGGGAGGAGTGGTTCTCTTGGCCAACAAGCAGTGGCTGGATGAGGACAGAGTTAAGAACAGTATTAATAGCTCATCTCTCTAAAGCTTTCTTTATGGTGATACATAGCATTCAAGGCAGGTTTCTTCTCCACAGAATACCTCAGCTCTCGAGATTGTATCAAGGGGATTTCTGGGGGCTTGGGGGAATGACTAAACGCTCTCTGAGGTTGCTGCCAACTCAGGATTCTGAGCTTTCGAACACAGGTCAGGGCAAATGTAGATTTCAGTTTGCCTTGCCTCAATTTACCCTTGTTTTGTAAAATCCACATTATTTTCACAACCTGTGAAAGGAGACAAGAATGATTACCATTTTACAGATAGACACAGCTAAGATTCAGAGGCTGAATGACTTGATAAAATCATACTTGGTAAACCAATCTATTTCTCTGCAGCTCCACTTACTCTACCTGAATTTTCCAAAAGAGAATTCCCCTCCCTGGCCACCACTTCCCTATCCATTGTTGCTCTCTGTTGGAATATAATAGAGCCCAAAGGCTCTACTTTTACATCTGTATCCCCAGTGCTTCTTGAGTAATCCAGGGTTATTTGTTTTAAGAGAAGGAAAAGAAACATTGAACAAACAAAAAGTGAGATTAGTAACAGTTTATTCTACGTGTGAAGATGGAGCTAGAGTCGAAGGTGAGCCTCCAGGTGGGGGAATGAGGGCAGCACCAGCCACCCGACCCTCATTGCACAGGAAGTTGAAGGTAGCACAAGCATTGGGCTGCAAGAGACAAACCAAGAACAAATTAAAACTAGCACAGATTTCTGCTTCCAAAGGAAGCTGGGGACAATGGAGTGGGGGGGGGGGGGGGGGGAGAAAAGAGATAGAGAGAGAGGAGAGTCTGTGTGTTGGCAAAGATTTCTCAGACTGCTTACCGTATCCTGGACCTCAACAGCAATTCCACGCTTTCTCATAGCCTTCAAAATTTCTGGCTGTAGCTTTTCCATGCGGTCTCCAGTGCCCACCACCACAATTTCTTCCAGGAAAGAGAAGCCATTAGGAGGGAGAAGGGGACTAAGGTTCCATTTCTGATATGACTGCTCCCCTGTCCCCACCTAGGAGGAGGGATATATACTTCACCCAATTTCCTACAGTCAGATGATAGTATGGATGATAGAGTGCTGGACCTGGAGTCAGGAAGACTCGAGTTCAAATGTGACCTCAGACTCTTAGTAGCTGTGTGACCTTGGACAAGCCACTTAACAGTTGTCTGCCTTAGTTTCTTCATTTGTAAAATGGGGACACTAACAGCCCCTACCTCCCAGGAGGTAGGCATTAGTGTTCATTATAATTCTTGTTTCCCAACTCTAGTCCTAAATGCTTAAAATGAACGTGTTTAGGGGAAAGGTTATTATCTTTAAAATGAAGTGTGACGGTGCCATCCAGGGGTTTGGGATCTGCCCAGCCCTCACCAATTCGAGGCTCTAACATCCAGAAGAGGGAGAAGCTCTCTTCTGTGATATCCCGATGGCTCCCCACCTAAATGGAGGAGGGAAAGAACAGGCTGGGTTAATAGTGCCAATATAGTAAACACCATCCTCAGTTCTCTCTGCCACCTTCTCCCATAGCTGCTGCCAGCGTGCTCCTCCAGTGACTCATTTTCAATCCCTCCTTATCCTCTGACTCCTTGGATGCTGCCTGTACACACGCCCAGGTCTTCTCCATCCTAAAAACACCGACCATGGACCCTGCCACCTGCCCACACTATCTTTCATCTCTTCCTCCCTCATAGTCTCTTAGAAAGGGCCTTCTAGCCTACCCTTACGGCCTTCATGTCCTCATTGTCTCAACCCCCTACACCCAGGTTCCTGCCTCCAACACTTGGCTGACACTGGTCTCTCAAAAGTTACCAAAGAGATCTATGATATTTAAGTATCTTAACTCCAAAATCCAACGACCTTTTCTCAGTCCTCATTCTGTTGAACTCCAATACTATCTCTTCCCCTGGCTTCCATTACAATGACGTGGTTCTCCTACCTGTCTGACCATTCCTTAGGCTCTTTAATGTGATAATCACCTATCCCCTGCCCATTAAATGGGTCTCTCAAAGCTGTTCTGGGCCCTCTTCCCTACAGTCTCTTGGTGTTCTCATCAGCATCCATGGGCAAAATATTATTTCTATACAAATGGATCCTATATCCAGTCCTACAAACCGACTGTCCACAGGACATCTTTTGGAAAGCCCGTAAGTATTTCAAATTAATCACATTCAAAACAATTCATCAAAAACATTTATAGCAGTTCTTTTGTGATGTCAAAAAAGTAGAAGTGAAGGGAGTGCCCATCGACTGGGGAAGGGCTTAACAAATGGTATTTGAATGTGATGTAATATTATTGTGCTCAAAGATGTTATGAAGGGGGTGAGTTCAGAGAAACCTGGGAAGACTTGAGTGCAGTGAGGAGAACCTGAAGAGCAGTTTAGACAGTGACATGGTAAAGATAAACACTTTGAAAGATCTGTGAACTCTGATCAATGCAATAACCAATCCTGATTACAAAGGACTCATGATAAAACACACTGTCTACCTTCTGACAAAAAGGAGATGGACTCAGAGTGCAGAATGAGACATTTCTCTTTTTGGACTTGGCCAATGCATATTTTTTTTTTTTTACAAGACATGGTTTCATTTTCAATGGGGGAGGTGGGACAAGGGAGAGAAGGTCCTATTGCCTCTAGGATAACGTATAGATTCTTCAGCCTAGCACTTGAGGCCTTCTAAGAAAACTGACATCCCAGGACACTTTCAGGCTCATCTATATTACTCCCCCTCACACATCGTGTTTGTTACAAACTGGCTTCCTTCTTGTTCCCTGAGTTCCACATGACATCTCCCACCTATCTCCCCTCACTCAGGCTGTCCCCACTAGGGATACACTCCCTTCTCACCCCCACCCCTTAGCATCCATAGCTTCCTTTAAGGTTAGGTTCAGATGCTTCTGCCTACCTTATGGCTTTCCTAATTCCCTTAATTGTTATTAATGTTTTCTCCCTTTTTAAAATAATTTGGATTTATCTGTGTGCATGTTATATCTTCCTCCTTGACAGAAAGTAAACACACTAATGGCAGGGACTGTTTCATTTTTAGTTCTGTATCTACAGTGGCTTGCACACTATAGGCCCTTATGTACTGCTTCAGGGGCCTAGCGGGGAGGGAGGAGAACTAGAACCTGGGTTCTGGGTGTTGGGAACAGAACAGATCCATTCCTTGTGTCGGTGAGGCAGGGAGAAAGATGAAGAACTCACATTCCACTGCATGACAGAGTGGGGGACCAAGGCGCAGGGCCCCACAACTCGGTTGCCATTGACAGTAAAGCCCCTGGGGCTGTAGGTATCTATGTACATAATGTGCGGTGAATCCTTCTCCAGCAATGTAATGGTGGTCTTCTGGAATAGCTCATCATCCACTGGGGTTAAATGGTGGCTCCTTCGAGGCAGCCTGCATGGAGAAATACGAGGTAAGCAGCACAGAGAGCGGAAAGAATGGGGCCAACAGTTGGAAGGGACATGTGACAGTTGAAGATGTCAGGGAAATGTGTGAGTGGGACAGGAAGGGCAAGATATGGAGTGAAGGATTGCAGGGAGGGAGCACAAAAGTATGAGGCTCCCACAAAGAGAATGGCATGATGACAACCAGGCATGAGGCGGACACAGGACATGAAGGGATTGCAAAGGTCCGTCAATAAAAACAGTTTGGTCAGAACTAGATAGAGACCAGCATCTCATACTGCATATCAAGATGAGCTCCAAATGGGTACATGGTTAGACATCAAAGGTGACATCATAAATTAGAGAAGGAAGAAGGAAATGACTTGTCAGATGTGTGGATACAATAACACCATGACAAATATAGGAGGTTCTTTTCAAGGGGAGGCAACTAGACCCTTTTAGAAGCAACTGCTTATCTTCCAAGAAAGAAGTGTCTGGATCCACAGAAGAAGAAACTGTCAGTACAAGAGCAGCTAAGTGGTTGAAGATTCCCCGAGTTAGAAACTGAAGCACCAATTTGTTAACCTGATAACAGTAAGAATGTCTTCTGTCTTTCTGGGCTATGTATCAAGGGCTTGACAGAGCCCCCTCAAAGCTTGTCAAACAGGGTAACTTCTGGTGGTTTGATGTGGGTACATATAACATTTCAAGGAGCAAGCTATGAATTACTGCAGAAGACAAAGTTGCAGTGTACCTCAGGGGCACAGGTGGTGCTTTCATAACTGCTACCCAGAGGCCATAAGGCAAATCTGGAAACTGAACAGCTGGTTAAGAAGAGGCTGTCTGGGAATGAGAATCTGACTTCTGGACTATGACTTAAAAATACTGGAATGCCAGGTCCCGGCCAGGGATAGGGGGTGGAGTATATGGCACATATTGCCTCATAAGAATATATATTTGTCTTGCAAGCCTAATCAGAAAGGCTTTATGAAACACGATACCTAACTCCTGATTGACTGGTGATGGATTCAGAATGCCGAAAGACATTATTTTGGACCGCAAACAAGCAAGGGTTTGTTTTTCTTGACTACACGTATTTTTTAACAAAAGTTTTATTTTTCTTGCTTTCTCAATGGAGGGGTTGAGAGGGAGAAGATGTGGGTCTGAATATAAAATCCAACTTTTTTTAAAAGGCCTTTAAACTAAAAGGGAAGGAGGGGTGAGAACTGCCTACAGGGCACTACTAAAGGCGGTAGAGACAATGCAGTAGACACACGCAGACACCCGTAGAAAAGAACCAGCAAAGGGGCAACCACAGAGTCCAAAGTCACCGCTATCTATACAAAAACGGGGGCACGCGGTGTCCGGATGAGCTGTGGGGGGCTGGGGTCCGCAGTGCCAGCCAGGGTGCACGCTGGTGTCTGGGGCGAGGGGAGCACGTGGTATCGGGGTGGGGTACAAGAGGACCAGGGGATGGAATGAGGTCGGGGCACTGCGTGTCGGGCTCAGCAGCGTCACGGTCCGAAGGCACCCGCGTTAGGGCCATGGGGAGGCCCACGGGGTCAGACGGGGCATCAGCACGAGGTGTCAGGGTCACCAGGGAACATGCAGGAGCGTCTGGGGTCAAAACAGTGACAGTCACGGGCCACCCGCGGGGTTAGGGTCATGGGGCCCACGTGGAGTTAGGATAGCGGGCGTACGCAGTGGCGGGGTCACCACGGGGCCCCACCCAGAGTCCGGTCACGTGGCCTCGGGGAGGAACGCGGCGGGGTTCACGCGGGGGTCGCCCAGTGTGGGGGAAGGCTCGGAGGTCACTAGGTGAGGGGCAAAGGGGGCTGTCTCCTCACCACCGCCAAGTCGGTCTCAGCACGGGCACGGAGCGCGTCAGTCCCCGGAGCGCGGTGGTTGCGAAGGCGGCCATTGGCGCGTGGACGGGCCCCAAGTAGGGACTCGGCGGCGCCGAATCCAGGAGGGGCCGTAGACCCTGAGCCGAGGCGGAGCCCAATTACCTGCGCCCCCTGTCGGTTGGAGGGAGTGCCGCGCGCAGCAAAGGGAGCGGGGGGCCCCGCTGCTTCGGCCCCGCCCCCTTTGGCGACCCGCCCCGCTCCGCCTCCTTCGGGTCTGCCCTCTCCCTAGGCCCGCCTCCCTCGCTCCTCGCCTCTGCCCCTGTCTCAAGCCCTTGGATCCCGCCCCATATGCCCTCCCCGCCCCCCACTCCCGGCTCGATTCGGCTGTTGGAGGCTTCTGGCGTCTCCAGAAGGCCCCCAAGCTCCCCAGAGGCCGGTGCTTCCCCCCCTCTCCTGCTGTCAGGGCCTCCAGCGCCCCTGGGACTTGGGCGTTGGGGGGATTCTGCGGTCTGTGCCCCTGCTCAGGTGTCCCGCTGGGGAAGGTGGGCACCTGCTTGCTTGGCCCCAACCAGGCCCCAAGGCATTGTGCAGCCAGCCGGGCGCCACCCGGGCCCCTCCCCTGCTCAGGTGTCAATGCGACACCACCTCCCCCTGAGCTTCCGAGTGCTCCCCCAGGCCTTCAGGCAGACACCTGTGTCCCCTCGCCTGCGCTGGATGGCAGTGAGGGGGGTCGCAGCGGGTGGGGCGGAGGAAGCCTGCAGCCCGCAGTGGCTATTGGCATTGAGAGAGGAGCTCAAGCAGGTCACTCACAGCCCCTGACCTCAGTTTACCTGACTATAAAATAACGGGACACGTGATCTTTAAGATGCTTTTCAGCTCAGAATCGTAAGGGGAAGGGGAGAGGGGGGAATACATACACATAACTATGATCCAAGATAAGTGCGGTGGAGGAGACTAAAGGCGGGGATTTACAAAGGTCTATCAATCACCTGGAAGAAGCAGTAGACTAGCTCTGCTTGGCACCAGAGGGAAGAACTAGGAATATGAGTGAAAGTTGCAGAAAGGCAATTTTAGGCTTGATTTGAGGAAAACTTTCTAACAATTAGAACTGGCCTGAAGGTAGAATGGGCTGCCTTAGAAGGCCAAGGATCCTCCTCTCACTGAGGGTCTTTAGGCAAAGGCGAATAACTACTTGTCATATACATTGTAATGGCACTCTGTTTCTGGTTTGGATTAGCCTTGTAGGTTACTAAGGCTAATAAGGAACCTTCCGACTTGAAATTCTGTGATTCAAAGAAACCCTGGTAAAGGTCTCCAAGTTGATATTGAGGGAGAAGTGACTCACCTTGGCTGGCATTCTGGAAAAATCAGAGAAGGCTTCACGGAGGAGATGGAACCTGAAAAGATTTAAGCAAGGGAACAGGAAACAGTAACTGATTAACCAATACCGAGCCAGTTTTCCAATAAGATGTATGGGTCACTCGAGATGTATAATCGTGAGAAAACTCCATCTATCAATCTTTAGATCTCATGGGTTTCTGGTCAGCATAACCTAGGTCCTTAGTTAAGGGACTTTAAGCAACAGGTAGAGGTGGACCAACTTCCCAGCCATGCAGGGCTAGGTTCAAACAATGCGATACAGTTTTCTCTCACAAGACAGAAACTGGACTAGACCCGTAATTAAATAAAAAGGGAACTAAGCTAGCTCCAGAATTGAGTCACCAGATGGAATCAGTGTGGTTCACTCAATTCCCACAATTCCCCCACACATTAGTTATAAAATTATATCCACTATTTCTCTGTGAATCAGTTTAAGTAATGGAGACATAGACATAGACAAATCCAAGATATGTACAGAGTAGATGGAAGGGCTGGACAGAATAGTATAAGGCTGGGATGATGGCTTAAAGCAAGATGATTACAGAGGTCCTTGAATGGCAGGATTATCAAGTCCAAACCAGGGGTTGGGAACTTGTGACCTCAAGGCCACATGTAGCCCTCTAGGTCCTTAAGTGCAGCCCTTTGACCGAATCCAAACTTCACCTTTGGATTCGGTCAAAGGGCCACACTTGAGATGTAGAAGGCCACATGTGGCCTCTAGGCTGCAGGTTCCCCAGACTCCAAACCGTTTCTTTATAAGGATGAGAAAACTTAGGCACAAACATGAAGTTCATTGCCCAAGGCTATAGAGTTACTTTATATAGATGTCAAGGAGGTAGATAGAGCCAAGACACAAATGAGTCTTGTGATTTCCAATCCAGCGTATTTCTAGAGTATTAACACCAGCTACTGAAGATGAGTTTCCGAGTAAAGGAGTGATGCATCGGATCATCAGTTAGCAGCCCCTGCCTATCTCCTCACCATGCCTCACCAGCACCTCATTTAGACTGACTGTCCCTCAGTTTAGAATAGGAGTAAAGATTAAGGAAGGTCATGCTGAAGGGTTTAGCCTCAGCCTCTTAGAAGATGAATTTTCATCCAGTCAGGAGCTAGCAGTTACAAAAACAGCTGAGAGACTAAAGGCACCATCCAGTTCTTGGCAAAGGCACCAGTAGCTGCTGATAGTCGACACTGGCTCTGAGGCCACTAAAGCCTCAGAGGCAAGTCCCATCAAAATGATGTTGCCTAGGCTGTTACGACTGTAAGTACAGAAAGCAAAGCACTCAGGAGAGGTTGAGTGTGTGGGCACTGTGGGAAAGGAGCTAGGGATAGGGGCACAGGAGAGGGAAGAAGGGACCTGAACACCTGTAAGCTGGCTCTGGGCCACGGCAGAAAGGGGAGTTGGCTAATCCGATCAGTTTTCAGGTATCAAGTTCCCCAAGAAGCACCAGCTGTGGGAGGAGGGAAGGGGAGGGGCACTGAGCCAGGGCTATAGTTCTTTTCTGTTACCAGCACCTGAATGCCTTTATTGGGGCAACAAATTGTCTCATTTTTGCTACCCAACTCCTTGATGGGACCCCTTCTTGTTCTGTGCCTGTCTCCTGGTGAGGTATGAGAAGCTACAATTACTAAGGCTGTTACTATCCTATAAGTGTTAATAGTAGTGGTGCAGCAGCAATGATGCTTCTGTTTCTAGAGTGATTCTTAAAGTGCCTTCCCAGGACAACAGTCCTGAGAGAATGTGTTGCAAATTTTATTATCTCTGTTTTAAAGAGAAAACTCTTAAGAGAAGGAAAGGTAAAGTTCTAAGAGTTACAGAACTAGAGTGTGTCGTGACTAGGATTCAAATTCATCTCTTCAGACTCCCAAGTCCTAAGCACTTTCCACTATCACTCTAGAGGTGCCTCTCAACATTGCCCCCTTCCCCTTTTCCTGGCCCCTAATTCATATTTGCACTACCATCCCCACCTCCAATAATTTTCCACTCCCTTCTAAATAATACTTTGATTCTTCCCCTGTCTCACCTTGCCTTCCTTTGATCTGATTTTTAGTTTTTCACCCTTATCCCCTCTCAATTTGGAAAAGAGCAAAGTTCAAAGCAGCGACCTGGCCTCCCCTCCATTTACTTGGCCTGAAAGCTCAGGGGAAAAGACAAAAACTTTGGGACAACTTCTCTAACAATGAAGATTTTCTGGCCAACTTCCATTTTCTTAGCTCTTCCCTGAACCTGTAATGCGGGTCAACGGATGCAGAGTGTGGCAGTGTGGTCCTGGGACTTGAAGGGGGAGGGCTGTGGCCACGCGTACAGAATTGGGGTGTGTGGCAAGGAGGTTTGAGGATAAAGGGCTATGGGTGAGGGAAAGTGATGGGGATGCAGGGGGAAGGAGATGGGGAGGAAATGGCTGGGAGCAGTATTGATGTTGTAGGGGAGGAACAGGGGCAGGAGTCAGACTGGCGGAAGTTGGGGGCTGGATGGTTGGGGCTGCAGACAAGACTGGGGGCTTCGGGGGCAGGACTGGGGCTACAGGGATCAGACTAGAGGTCTGGGGGCGGCAGGATTGCAGGGACAGGACTAGGGGTCTCTGGACTTGCCTCCTGGGACCGCGGGGCAGCTCCCAGACGGGGAGCCCCGCCCAATCCCGTCCGTGGCCTGGAACTTTCCCAACCGTCGGGGACTCGGCCGTTAGGGGGCGGCCCCGCACTCGGGGAGCTAGGGAGAGGAAGGAGGGGATGGGGTGGGGCGGGAGGGAGCTGTCCCTCCCTCTCTCCTTTCCTCCCTCCGCCCAGGCCCCCTGCCCAGCAGTCCCAGCTCCGTGCAGCTGGCCGTGGGAGGCGGGGCGGAGTCCAGAGGAAGGCAGGGCGCTCGCTGATTGGCTGCGACGGGTGCTCGCGGCGGGGGGGGGGGGGGGGGGGCGGGGGCGGCGCCGCTATAAAGGACCCCGAGACTTGGGGCGGCCGAGACGGAGGAGTGCGCAGAGTGGCCCGCGCACGGAAGGGTCCGGCTCGCGACGTATCCGGGGCGGGGCTCGGCGCATCTCCGTACGCCAACCCCCCTCCTCCCCGCCCCAGCTGGCTGCCCGGCCCCACCAGAGGGGAAACTTCCCCTGCTGCCCCACGCGGGGCCTCGGCAGGTAAGAGGGGCCCGACCTACCCCACCCCCCCCCCCCGGACCCCAGACTGCCCCAGGTCTTGAGTGTCCTGCACTCCGCCCGCTCGAGAGATCGATAGCCCCAAGCCGGAGGCCACCGCCCCGTACCCCAAGCATGCCCCTTCGGAGCCCCTTCCGTGTCAGCCGTCTATGGGACGGCTCCCAAGCCCAGCCCCACTGCCGGAACCTCCGTAGAATGTGGGGGCTCCTTCTGTAAGCCTGCGATTGCACAGGATCCCCCATCGGTGGGCTGACCCTGTCCCCCTGCTTCCCTCCGACGCTGTCCTCTGAACCTGCCCCACCCCTGCGGCGCCCACTCCGTACCCTTCTCGTGGCTGTTCGGAAGAAAGTCCCAGCGGACAGCCCGCACCCCGGCCCTGGCCGACTGGGCGGAGGGTTTCCCGGCCAAGCCTAGGGGGCGGGGGAAGGGCCGGCGGAGCCTAGGTCGGAGCCTCCGGGCACTGCCATGTGGCCGTGGCCAGGAGGAAACTGGCGTCTCGGAACCGCAGGCTGAAAATGCAGGAGCTGACGGCGAGGAGCTCCCGGTGCCCCGGCTGTTCCAGCGAGAGGCAGCCCCGCCACCCGCAGCGGTAGGAGAGGGAGGAGGCGGCGGTGGCGGCCGGAGCCCTAACGGGAGGGGGCTGCTGGGTCGGGAGGGCCCAGGCTGGAGCCGGGTGGAGAGGAGAGAACCGAGGTGCACAGCCGACTTGTAGCCAAGCCACCCAAATGGGGAGGCGAGGGGCTTTATGGCCCCTTCTCAGCGCCAACAGCCTGTGATTCTGGTTGGCTTTATTCCGGTTTTCCTCCGAAATGCAAAAGTCTTGTGAAAGTTTCCTTTCCTTCTAACTAGCCCCCCTGGAGTACAATGCTCCCAGCCAGAGCTAACACATCCTAGCTTGAGACAGGGCAGACTTAGAGGGCTGGGATACCCCAGGCCGGTCTTGCCAGTAACCCGGGGGGAGAGTCAGAGTGTGCTCTTCTCAGTAATTCTGGAGAATGGAGGCTGGACTGCTTATTGGGAGTGGGTGGATGTGTTCAGATTTCCACTAGGCCTTGGATTCCACACTCTCTCTGATTCCTGCTTCTTGGCTCCTGGGCTTCCCACAAGCATTTCCTTCTCTTTTGCTCTTGCTCTCACATCCTGCTGAGAGTCTGCAGCCGCAGGAGAACTGGAGACTTTAATCCAGGCAGTAGGTTGGACAGACCTAGGGTTGGGGTCAACAGGGTACAAGCTGGCCAAGGCCATAGCCTGACCTGATGAACCTTTTTGCTTGCCTGTATGACCGGGTTTTTGTAAGCCTGGGCAGGGAAGAGTTACTAGAAACTCTGTCCTGTGGGAAGCAGGAGGTGATAGTCACATAACAATTGGGAATCTGTAATTAGACCCTTCTTTAAAACATCTGATCTCATCATCAGGCTTCTCTCCTGCTCTTCACGCTCCCCATTCCCACCCACCCCACCCCCAGCCTGATTCTTTGAACCTGCAGGCCCCAATAGAATGGGTCCCAACAGCCAGAAGAGAGTTGCTGTCTTCAGCTGCCCTGGCATCCTGATAGAGATCAAAGGATTAGAGCTGGAAGAAATCTAGATGCTTACTTTGAACTCAATTCACTTTACAAATGAGGAAAGTAAAGGCCCAGAGAGATTGTTTTGCTTTTAGAACCCAAACCTCTGACTTCAAATCTAGCTGTAGAATGCTGCCATCCAATGGGTGCCCTGGCATGACAGCTTGGGGTGCAGGCCTATATTAGCACAGAGAGAAGCCTGATAGGCAACTCTGAAAAAGGGAGGGGAAGTTGGACATCTGACCCCCGGTGGTATATCTCGCATTTTATGAAAGGCTTTTCTCACAAAAGCCTTTTTTACAAATAAGGAGTTAAAAAGTCTTGGCTGGGATTCACCTAGGCTAGTCCTTAAACTGCCATGTAAGTCTAGCATTATTTTCCACTACATAAACACTCTGTGTCTTGATAAGAAAGGAATGAAGCACAAATATGACCTTTTCAACTGAATTTTAGAGAAATTGGAAAAAAATCTGAATGTACTGTGCATCCTCAGGATGAGTACTGCTTTCTTCTACCTTGCCCTGAGGTCTGCCCTAGGATAGGGAGGGGAGGAGACCCCTCCCTAGGTTCTTTGTTCTGATGCTGCCAGGACAGTGGGCTGGTGGGCATAGGGTACCTCCTAATACCTGCTGGGGAAATGTTACAACCTGTAGAGCAGTCAGGATTAATGGGGCAGGGAGGTACCCTGGCTGGTAGAATGGGAGATATAAAAGTATTGAAGTCAGCGAAGCCTTACTTTTTTTAAGCACCCACCAAGTGTCAGGGACTGTGGGTGCTAGGCATTAAGGATACAAAGGGACGGAGGAGCAGATCCTATTCCTAAGAACCTTGCAGGGGGAAATAGTATCTATACAGATAAATGAGCAACTGGTATTTATAAGGTAACTCAGATGGTGGTGGTGGTGATGGTGATGGGGGGGCAGGCAGGAGGAAGGAGGTCAGGGAGTGCTCATGGAGAAAAGGACACTTGAACTCAATGAGCAAAGGTAGGGAATCTCTGAGTAGTAGAGGAGTCCCATGCAAGGTTTGGATTCTGTGTTAGGCAAGTGTGTTCTCTGTTCTGGGCCTCAATTTCCTCAGCTGTAAAAATTAATCTAGGCTATGTGATCTCTGTGGTCCCTTCCAGTTTTGAATCCTATGATTGGCATAAAGAGGAAGATCTTTATTTGGGTAGAAAGGCCGAGGTTCGTATAGAAGCTTTCCCTTAGGTACTTCCCTGCCTCTTTCCTCCCTCTGCACCCCCATGGAGGCCTTCGGGGTTATATATATGTAGCCCAGTAGACCTAATCTTTGGCTCCATGGCTGGGCACAGATTCTAAAAACCAGTCTCCCAGGTTTTGTTGCCCTTTCTCCTAGAGTCCTGGGCAGCTGGGTTCTGACCTCCAGAATTGCCCCCAGGAGGTAGAGGAGGCTTCCTCCTTTTCCCTCCCTTCTCCCCCTTTTCCCTTCTCCCCCTTTTCCCTCCCTTCTCCCCCTTTTCCCTCCCTTCTCCCCCTTTTCCCTCCCTTCTCCCCCTTTTCCCTCCCTTCTCCCCCTTTTCCCTCCCTTCTCCCCCTTTTCCCTCCCTTCTCCCCCTTTTCCCTCCCTTCTCCCCCTTTTCCCTCCCTTCTCCCCCTTTTCCCTCCCTTCTCCCCCTTTTCCCTCCCTTCTCCCCCTTTTCCCTCCCTTCTCCCCCTTTTCCCTCCCTTCTCCCCCTTTTCCCTCCTTCCCCCCACCCCCCCACCCCACACTTCTGCCCTCGGTGGATTCACTTCCTCTCTCCTTGCAGCCCCAGGGCCTAGTTCCTTTCAGACAAGCAAGACTCTCCTCAGTCCTAGGTTCATTTCCTTCTTTATTGCTTCTCAGAGGTTCTCCCCCAAGCCACCCAGTGACAAGAACCAGGGACTCAGTGGTTTGTGTCTCAATGTGGAAATAACCCACTGGATGGAGTCAGGTACTGAGTTTGATCCTGGCTTCAGCATTTATTAGACGACCTTGCCCCCTCCTGAGCCTGAAGATCCTTGCTTTCAGGTTCCTCACATAGATCGTTGTGAGGAAAGCCTATTGTAATGCCTCAAGCATTAGTCTAGATCCAGCAGGACAGCTTCCTTCAGGCCAGGGCAGTGCCCATGTCTAGCCCCCAGACCTGGCTGGGGCGGGGGTCCTGTTTGAAATGGTCTGCCTCTTCAGAGGAGGCCCCTTGCCTTGTGTTTGGGGTGCAGGGTGAATCATGCTCTGTGGGGGGGGCCTGGGGGGCCTTTGGAGCAGCAGCTTCCTTGTGTTGGTAGTAATCCCCAGGGGGAGAGCCTCTCTTGACCTAATCCGGATTAAGGTTTGAGGCAGCTCGAATTTCCTGGCTCCCAAGGAGCCATTCTCCCTCTTTCAGGCCCCAGGTCCCAGGGGCAGCCTCCATCTTCCTGCCCCTCCTCCTCTAGTTCTCCCCCCTCCCCTCCATTGTTCCTGTAGCCACAGGTGACTGCTTTGTTTTCCTCCTGCTTTGGCTCAGTTTCACCAGGTGCCTCGTCTTTTATCTTCCTGGAGTTGGCTCAGCTGGAGTGGGGGCCTGTGGTGTGTGTGTGACAGCTGAGAACTGACTGAAGCCCATTACCTCCCAGGCAGAGTTGGGGCCATTGCTGCAGTGCAACACCTATAGGGAGGCTGGTCCCAGTGAGGAACTGGAGGAGGGCAGGGGTGTTGGGTTAAAGGAGAGGCGGGCACCTGTGGCGTTTGGAACTGGTTTCCTCAGACAGCCAGGAGAGCTTTCTTCTCAGAGCCCTCACTGCCATGGAGAATACAGGCAGGGGCCAGGCCTGTCTGTACTATGGTAAGTGCCGGCTTATGATACCCCATGCCAGGGTCCTGGGGGGCCCCCAGGGGCTGAAATGTCTCCAACAGCTTGACAGCGGGCAACGGAATCCCAAAAGCAGCTGTTGTCTCCAGAGCATTCCAGCTGCAATTGGATTTCGTTCCCTGCTTTCCTGCCTGGGCACCTGTGGGATCTCCATCCCCTTTCCTCCCCCGTGCCCTTTGTCCTCCCACTCTAGGGGGCCAAGTGCTGGAGGAGAGTTGATCTTTGGGGGTACTGCCCCCAAGTCACTTCGATTTCTTTAGGATGGGAGATTCTTGTCTACACCAGCTGGGCTTCCCTCCTAGGCCAGCTCTAACAGGGCCTGAAGCACATCTGTTGGGCCTCCCTTGCCCTCTCACTGGACTGCTAACAGTGTAGAATCAGTTACAACTCAGCGTTGTCTGCCACAGGTGCATCTGGCCACCTGCATTGGATCGCCAAGTAAGGACTAGTTATTTGGGCAGCCTGGGGAGCAAGGCTGGGCCAGCTCAAAAGGACAGTATTTATAAACTAAATGGAAATTCATAGGATATCTCTGTGGAACCCTCAATCTTGTATTTTTCTCCCATCCTTACCTGGCAGGGGTTGTTTGTATCCTGAGATCAGGGCAGGTGAGTATTCTCTTCGTGTGTCAGGACCTACTAGTCCTTACTTCCTCCTTCCCTCAGGGAGTTTCCTAAGGCAAGAAATAGGAAGAAGACACTGGCCTGTCCCGTGGGGGGTGGGGGGCAAGCTGTCACATTGAAGAGGAGGGGACCCACTGTTTTGGCATGGAGCCAACTTCCTCTTTTCTTCAGCTAGTCCCACCACCCTGGGGCCCACAGCAGCTCCAGCTGGGCCCCTGGACCAGCCCAGGGGCTTGGTTGGAGTGGAGCAAGGTAGCTGCTGTTATACTTTCTGCGGGCTATCTTAGGCTATGGAGCCTGAGGTGGAAAAGTGCCAGGTGCTGAGCTTGACCTACCCTCCAGTACAAGGAGATGCCCAACTCCTTCATTCCCCCGAAGATGGGCCATTTGGCCCCCTTTGGGCCCCAAGGCTTCTCTGCTCATTAAAGATAGTGTCTCATTTCCTGGGGAAAAACCACTCCAACTGTCTCAGGGTTCAGCAGCAGCAGTCCGCAGCTGCTGGCCTTGAAGTGGCTGTGACTGGCTGCCCAGCAGGCTGAGCTGTGGTGCTGGTGTGGGTGAACTTCCTGCATGGCCCTTCCCCCAGCTGAGGTGGGGGGGGGGGGGAGTGAGAACCCTCACAGCTGGAAGGGACCTTGCTAATAATAACTCCTGGTGGAATTGCCCTTTAAGCTTGACAGAGTGCTGTCCTCACCACAAACAACTCTGAAAGTATTAGTATCTCTGTCTTAGATTTCTGCTAAACTTGACATTTTCACATCACACCAAATGAGATTCAGATTCAGCTCTCCTGACTAGTAGAGTCTGTATGAGCCTGCTGTTTGGGGAGGCCAGTCCTGGTGCTGTTTTCCCCTTTGTTAACTGAATCCAATTTCCTAACATGCTCTGTATAGCTCAGAACAGTAAGTAGTTTAGGGAAAGGGAACAGAGCCTTTGTTCTTTTGGGGACCTATCATAACCTGCCCAGAGGTCCGTGCTTTATGTTAAAGCCCATAGGCTGAGAAAGTAAGTGAGTTTGGTTGGCAGGGAAGGAGAGACACCCCAACAGTAATGCTTCTGCAGGGCCACTGGGGCCAGAGAGAGTGCAGCCCAGCACAAGCCTCAGCTTTCTTGCCCTTTCCCCATTCCGAAGCAGGGGTGGTCCCAGACCAGTGTCAGAAACTTGGGGTATTACAGATAGAACTCACTGGAACTTCTGAGACCTCTTCCTTTGCCTTGACTTGGGGTGAGAATTGCTGGTTCTCTATTCATGACTATTTTGGGGGAAGAGGAGTTCCTCCAAGATAAAGATCTTTTGCAGTCTTCAGAACCCAGGGACTCCTGAACAGGATGAAACAAAGGGAGAGGGAGCCTTATGGCAAAAAGCAGGCAATGCAGTGAATGGAAGTGAGAGGTGTGTGTGTGTGAGAGAGAGAGAAAGAGAGAGAGACTGCCTGGCCTGTGCCACTGCTTCTCCTGAAAGACTCTGGACTAGAAAGCGCTTTGGAATGACACGATCACTCCCGTTGAGCGGACAGCCAAGAAGCCATCGGGCATATCGTGTCTGTCCAATGCCCTTTCGGCACCTCCTGCAGGGATTCCAAGAGTAGGGACTGAGGGAGAGCCTGTTGTAAGGAATGCCTCTTGCCCCAGACCCCCTCTCTGAGGTGCATTGAGTACCCAGCTGCCAATAGTGGGTTTACCTCTACCTGTGCCTCTGAAGGTTTTGCAAAGGTCCTTTAGAAGAAGTCTTTGAGCAAGTCTTCCTGCTTGCCTTCCTTTCCTGGCCTCTCCCCACCCCCAAGGATGAGTAGTTCCAGACGGCAGATCCTGTCTGGGCTGCTCCCTCTATGAACTTAGCAAACTGTTCCTCTCCCATTTTCTCTTGAGTCCTGTGGAGGCCAGACCAGAGACTCTGGCAGAGAGGAAGGTAGGGTGGCCTATGCAACTGGGCTGGATCTGAGGGTGTTGTTCCGAGTTGGCGGGTCTCTTCCTGTCACTGCAGACAGTCAGTAGTTGGTCTGGCGTGAGCAGGAATTCTCAGATCACCTCTTGGCTGTGAGTGGTGGAGAGAGCTCTGCATTGAGATAATGGGCCTGAAGAGTAGGCTCAGGAAGTGAAAAGAGAAGTGAGATTAGAGGCAGGGTCTCTGGAAAACTGAACATTTAGAAAGAAAACCACAGTTTAGCACTCGAATGAGGCTCTCACTCATCAGAGGCTCCAGAGTTCCTCTCCTACAAACACTGAAGACTCCAGTGACAGAGAATGCAATTTATCCCACATTAGAACATCTTGTTGTTAGACTTTCCTTATATTGAGCCTAGATCATTTTCTCTGTGGCCTCCCCACGTGAGCACCTTCCAAATATGTAACTACGGAAGGTGTTACCCTGACCCTCTCCATCTCAAGTCATTGTTTTGGTTACTTAGGCTTCCTAAAAACATGCTCCTCCAATCTAAAGACGGTACAGCATTTATGTCTCTGACTGGAACAGAGGATACATTTTGATGCCTTGTTCTAGAGCCTGCTTCTTAGAGTAACCTAAAGGAACACTAGCTGTTTGAAAGGCTGACAGACCTAATTATGGAGCAGCAGAATTCGGGGACTTGATTTGTCTCACTGAAGTACCGATTCCTGAGGAGGATCTCAGGGAGAAGTGCCAAATGCCAGTTTCTGACTCCCCAGCTTAGAGGAGGCCTTCTTGCCTTCTGGGCTCACCCATGAATCAAGGCTCCCACTGTAGCTTTCCCTCAAGACCAGAATTGTCTGACATTCCTATTTGTGGAGCACTCCCTTGAAGAAGGGAGGGCTTGGTAGAAAAAAGCCCTCGTTCTAGTCCCAACTACACTTCTTACCTATGTGACCTTGCAAAGTTCCTTTCTTGTCTATGCCTCAGTTTCTTCATCTACAAAGTGGGAGACTACAAGAGAAAAGTGCCGCCTCCATTGCAGCTGTGGGGAACTTTGGGTGTTAAATGTTGCTTATACTGTCATCACCATAGTCAGTGTTTTTCTTGCCTTTTTTTTTCCTCTTTAGAATCTTTGTTAACAAGGGATACCTAACAGGGTAGGAGAGGGATATACACTTTTTTGGAATGAATGATATGAAAATTTGTTGTTCACTTTCAGTCAGGTCTGACTTTTCCATGACCCTTCTTGGCAGAAGTACTGGAGGGCTTTGCCATTTCTTTCTCCAGCTCATTTTATAGATGAGTTCAAATGTGCCCTCAGACATTTAGTAGCTGTGTGATCATGACCTTGTTTGCCTCAGTTTCCTCTTCTGGAAAAGGAAATCGCAAACCACTCCAGTATTTTTGTTAAAAACAAACCCCAGAAGGGCTCCCAGAATTGGACGCAATTGAAACATTAAGAACAGCTTGCTGACTCCAGGTCTAATGCTCGATCACTATGCCACCTTCTGCTCCAGTGTCAAAAGGCATCAGTAAGGATGTTAGATGAGATTCTCTTCAGGCCCTTTCTAGCTCTAAATCACAGGATCACAGATAAAGCCAGTTTAGTTCAACCCTTTCATTTTACACATGAGGAAACAGGCCTGAGATTGTGACCTTTCCAAGGTTCACAAATACAAGTAGCACAGCCAGGATTCACATCCAGATCCTCTGACTTCAAAATGAATGATCCAATGTTAGAGACATATACTGGCTGTCTGGGACAGGCATTGGGGAATCTGAAGACTCGTAAAACCTGGAAACAGGAGGAATAGGCCTTCTCAAAGGGCCTTGGAGCAAAAGGTGGGATGTGGGGCAGGGATAAGGAGGGAAGCAGAGGGGCAGAAAGTAACCCAGGCCCTCCTAATTACTTCAAATTTCAGGATAGTTTTTCCTGTACTGTATAATGCTTGAAAATAAATTCTACTGCCCCTAACATTTTCTCAGAGGATGATGTTTTGTGTCTTTAAGTCCCTGCACATTTACAAGTCTTCAACAAACTTTTTTTTTTTTTTTTTGGCCCATGGGCCCTGCCCAAATTCCTCACCAAAGAGTTGGGTTGAAGAAGAAAAATCCTAATTTTAAAGAATATGGAATGGTTTAGTCTAACATTTAGGTTGTCTGGGTCTACTAGCAAATAGACCTACTATTAGAGAGTTTTCTATTACCCCAACCACACTCATGATCAAAAATTAAAACCACTGACTACACATCTTTGATCAGCCATTGTCTGGTGAGATGGAGGCATCATCACTTTAATCACCTTTTACTGAGCGCGTGGGTTCCGTTTCTTGGGGCTTTTCCCCTGGAAGGCATTACTAATATCCATAGTTGGGTCTTTAGACAACTTTATACGTAACTCAGTCATTCTGGCCAGTTCTCATGACTGCCTCTATAAGCTACACAATATTGTCTACATTTTTTTTGAGGCAATAAGCATTAGGTTAGTATAGGGAGTTTTGTTCTTCGAACTTTGAACAAAGTGCCTGGCACATAGTAGGCACTTAATAAACGCTTGTAGATTGACTGGAATGCACAAAAATGTTGCCACCCTCTGAAATCAACAGGAGGTCTTAGGTCACCTAGTCCAGTCCTCATTTTAGAGAGGAAAAAGTGGCCCAGAAAGGGAGAGGAACTTGCCCAGGGTCGCACAGCCGAAGACGGAATCCAGGTACGATGATAAGTAGGTCAAGTATTCTTTTCTACACAACTTACCTTTCACTGTTCTATCAAAAAATTAAAAAGTCCATTGCGATTGGCTAAATACAATGCGCCCAGGAAGGCACTGGACCTTTAAGGCCTGGGAAAGGAAGGCTGGAGCCAGATCACAGCTGTGTTTCGCAGTACGTACCTTCACCCCCTGTGCTTGCTACATTGAACAATTCGTTGTTCCCTGATCGCGTGTGTCCAAGCCCCCTGCATGTATTCACCCGGGGGGGCTTCCCCACTATACCCTCCGTGCAGTGGTTTTTCCTTCCTCACTTTCCTGGGGGGCTCTGCCTTGATTTTCCCTACTCCTAGCAAGGGGTGGGGGGTGGTCTCCCTACGTGCCTGCGAGTTTTCACCATCTCTTAGATTGGGACTTTCCAGGACACATTTTAACGCTCCTAACGCCCCCAGGAGACCGACAGCTTTATCCCCATTTTATAGATCAATGAACCCATTTGGAGGGCGCAGGGCGGGGCCAAGATGAGCTAGGGCTGGGATCAGGGTCTGCGCCCAGGTTAAACCACACTCCGCCCGGGCTCCAAGCTCCGGGTACCCGCCTACAACGTGCTCGGCGGCCGGCCCGGCTCCGGGATCCCGGCGGCCACGTGGCCGTCCCCGATTTCGCTCCGCTTCCGGCCCCTCCGGGGGAGCCGGCTTCCGCTTCCGCCGTCTACTTTCCGGTCTCCATGGCGACCGAGCGCTTCGGGGTCGGAGAGACTTTGGGGGCGCTAAACGCGGCCCTGCGGCCCCCGCCGCCCTCCTCCGGCCCCGGCGGCTCCGTGTGGTTCAAGGAGAACAGCGCCCGGAACCTGCGCAGTCGCGATTTCCTGGCGCCCCGCGGCGCCCTGCAGGCCCTGTTCGAGGACGGACAGGTGGGGTCGGGCGACGGAAGGGCCCCAGCCTGGGCCCTGGGCTTTCCCCCATCCCCAGGGCTTATCCACGGACGGCCTCGGGCGGGCCTCAGGGCGGGAGGGGTCGGTGAGCTCCAAGCACCCAAAAGACCCTCCGTCTGAGGTGTGCAGGGCGGGACCGAAGGAAGCTTAGGGGCTGGGGGAGGGGGGAATTAGGGAAACGTGGAAGGAAAAGGCCCCAGAGGGTGGGAAGAGGGAATGACCCCTCCTCCCAGGCCTCCCCCCCCCTCCAGGTTTAGCAGGCTTTCCTAATCATCCCTCTCCTTTATCTTCCTAGGTGCCAAAAGACATCCTTGATGGGGTAGCAGCTCTGGAGGGCCCAGGTGTCCCCCCCATTCAGAAATGCACCCAGACCCAGGCGGGGTTGGCACTCCAGCTGGAGAGGCCCACCGTCTTTGAGCGGGTCCTGAGCTCCCTACAGGGCTATGTGGCGCCCCAACCTACCTCCTCCACCTCTGAGCCTAGCATCATCCTGGACTGCGTGTCCCTGCATGGTCCAAAGGGGTCAGATGCCTTAAGCCTTAGCCAGCTGAGAGCTATCCTGGTGGCTGATCACCTGGCACAGGTTCTTCGGACACAAGGGTGAGTCAGTGAATGAGTGGACTTCTCTATGTATCCCAAGCTCCAAGGGTTTGGCTGCGGAAAACTTGTCTGGAAAGTAAAGTAAAATCCAATTAAAGAAAGAAAGTTTGAGGGCATTTCACACTCGGAAACCTTGTTCCCCACTCATCTCCTACCCTAATTTATATTAGGTAGGCACCGATATAGTAGACAGAGATGGAAAGAGAGATACCGGACTTGTATTAATGATATGTATAGCCATCATACCTCCACATAAGTACTCCAGTCCTTCACTGAGGTATAGAGGAGACCCTTAATTTTCAAGGACAATGCCAGGCTGGTTAGAAAGGGCCAGGAGAATGAGTGTGTGTGCCAGCTCAGAACTCGTCATTAGTTTGGCCACTCACTACTGAATTTTTTGTTTTGTTTTGTCTAGAGCAACTCAAGAAAGTGTTTACTGAAGTGCAGAGAGTACGTGATTTATGATGGCGGAGTGAGAACTTAGAATAATGAAGTTAGGTCTCTGGGTGAATATAATTGTCAATGCAGAAGCTGTTAACTCAAGTGCATAGTTAATGAATAAAATGATTATTCTTTACTTAATGGCAGCTTTAGGGGAAAGACCACTTGGAGTAGTGAAAATAGGCCGAAAATAGACCTTGATTCAACCCTTGTTCACTGTGTGTCAATTTGGGCAGATAAAGTGACCTCTCTGAGCCATATTTTCTTTACATTGGTAACTGGGATGTTATCTACCCCCCAGAGCTGTAGTACTGTGTAAAACCTAAAGCTGCTTGGAAGTAGGAGCCATTGTTATGTAGATCTTAAAAAAGACATATCTTTATATCTACATAATTTGCTTAGACTGTGGGCTTCTCTTAGTCCAATTTTTGTAATTTGGATGTAGGGTGAAGGAGAAGCAGGGGGCCATTCTCAGGGTTTGAACCCCAGTGACTGGGTAATTAGTGGACTCATTAACAGAAAAGTCTGAAGAAAGGAAAGCTTTCAGTGTTCGTAGATTAAAATACTCACTTCAGTTTAGGACATGTTGAATGTGAAGGACCCACAGGAATGTGGGTCCAGAACTCTGAAGAGAAGGTTGGGCCATTGACTGTTTCTGGTATTGGTGCAAGTAGGTTCAGCGTCCCTGTTTGCTCTGCAGGGTGACTGTTTACCAGGTTCCAGCTGTACAGGACCCTGGGCTCAGGAATTTCTTGCAGCAGCTAAAAGTCAACTGGCCATCAGCTTCAGAGACATCCTCAGCCCCAGAATCCACTGTAACATTGAAGGAAGTTCTTAGCCATCATGCCACTGTCCCAACTGAAGACTTACCTCCTGGAGTGGTGTGCAAAGTATCCTTGAAAGAGTTTTTGGAGCAGCAGCCAGGCCTGGAAGGCTTTGACCCAAACTTGGACATCTGTTTAGGTAAAAACTAAGAAGTCACCTTTGGGGGAGGGAGAGCATTAAGGACATTGGACCGAAGAGAAACACCAGTCCTGTGCTGCTCTTTCCTTCTCTTCCTTTCCCCTGTAGTAACTGAGGATCAGCTGGGAGCCTTGACTGAGCTCCAAGAAGCTGCACGGCACTGCCTCAGGACTCTCCCCTCGAGTCACAGCCAGGTATGTAAGGTCTCTTTCTCCCCCTTACCCCTCTTCTCCTGGCCATCATCTGAACTGATCTGGGTCAGGCCAGCCAATCAAAAGCCATTTATTAAGTACCTGGTATGTGTCAGGAACTATATTGAGAACAGGAGGCCAGCAGTAGTGCTGACCTCTCTGAGAGGCTGACTGGCAAAGGACAAAGAGCTCGGACCCTGAGTCAAGCCTTGGCTCTATCACCTCTTAGCTTTGTAACTTATTCTCTTGGTACCTCAATGAGGGTTCAGATACTTGTACCTGCCTCCTGTAGGCTGAGTCTTCTGCTGGAGGTGCAGCCTGCTCTGTGCTTCACGTGGTGAGCTGTGAGGAAGCATTCCAGCTGCAGAAGATAGACCTGCTCTGGAGACTGGTGGATGCCAATGCCCCTTCCAGACAGGTTGGTAATGGACCAGAGGGAACTTGTCATTCCCTTACCTCAACCACCTGTGGAACTCAGGTTTCCCTCTCCACCTTTGCAGACCTGCACACACTGATCTTTAATTGGATAGATGTGTTCTGCTGCCTTCTCTGGTCATGACTTACTGTATCTTTCTTGCTTTGGTGTCACAGGCCATGCATCCCCCTCTGTGTCATCAGACCTTAAACCCCCAGAGGGTTAGGAGTGGGTCCTTTTGTATAGAATCTTGAATAGGCCACAAGTACCCCATATCTCACCAGGATTTGGGACGATACAGTGGTGCACACAGCCCATAAGTCGTTACTGATTTACTCTGATGTCCTGGTCTCTGTGCCTGGGGAAATCACAGTCCAGCTGGGAAGCCAAAACTTAGACAAGATTATAAATGTTAAATGTGATGAGTCAAGAGAACAGGGCAGGGGTATGACAAGATGTTAAGCATTTTGATTAGTGTGAGCTAGTGGTGTCACCATCTTACCTGAAGGATCTGGGCCAGGAGGCAGAGTGAGGGTGAAGTCAGAGTGCTGGAGGGAGCCTGAAGAAGCCAGCCTGGCTGACAAGTGGGAAGAGTGTTTGGAGAGGGAAGACAAAAGAAGGTTGGCGAGGGTTATGAACTCTACGTCTTTAGTCTTTATGTGGTGGAATATAGGGAGTCCCAGAAGGCTGTCAATGAGGGAAACGTGAGGCTCAAAGCTGTGCCGTAGGAAGATAAGTTGGGGTAGGATAATATTAGAGACACGAGGGGAGGGTGATGAGTCAGGGTGCTATTACAGTCGCCAGATTGGGTGAGTGAAGAGATCAAGGCTAGGATAGCCTGTGATGGAGGAGCGAGGGCCAAACACACTAGGTAGAACTGATGGGCCTTGTGATTGACTATAGGTTCAGGCCTGAGGCACCGACTGTGCTCTGCAAGCTGAGCAGTTAGGGTTGTGGAATAGTTATCTCCAGGCCAATGTGGGGACTCTTCCATGTGATCCCCCCTCTTTCAGAAGCACCTTGTCTGCGGACCAGTGAAAGTTGTGGGCTCCCCTATCCTACTGAGTGCTCCCCAGTACTATAGGTGAGTAGGCGTGGAGCGGCTGAGGTCTAGATCACTTTCTGAGGATGACCTTGTGGTGGGCACCATTGTGGGGGCAGACACCCAGTGGGGTTGAAAAGTCAGCTGGCTAGCCCCACAGAGGAAATAGGGCAAAATATATAAAGCAGGGGGCCTTCCTTGGGTGGCTTAGGCCAAGGGGACAATTCATCTTATTTTCCAATGGACTGTTTTTGGCAGGCTCCGGCAGTCCCAGATGCGTGAGGCCTCAGTGCTGAAGTATGGTGTTGACTTTGTTCAGGGTAATGCTTCATTGGTGTGGGAGCCAGTGCCCTAGGGGATCACCCTTCCTCATCCCTGGGGCTTGTGGCTCTTTCCTTGCCAGAGGATGGAAGGTGGGAACAGGTGGGGCCTTTGCTGTTTCTTAGCAATGTCTGAGCTAGTAATCTGAATTAAATGAGGGATGGACAATACAGAAAACCTTTTCTGTTTGGCTGTGGAATGCATTGTCTTTTTTTTTCCCCAGCAAATTTACTTTTGTTACCATGTTTTATCTCCTGTGCCCCTTACTGAGCTGGGGAAGGGAAAGGGGATTAGAAAGATAACCGAGAGAACCATCTGGGAGGAGAGAGCCAAACATTTCCCTTAGACCGATGTGTCTGTCTTGGATTTTGCACCCTATATAGATGAGACCTGGGATGAAATAATTGGGTCTCTCACTTGTGCTGCAGTCAAGTTCGAAATGCTAAGTACAGCCCATCGAAGTCAGGTAAGACCTGGCGAGAACCCTGGGAGGCCACAGTGGAGAGAGAGGAGATATGGGAGCTGGGACGCTATGGGCCAGGGCTAGGCTTTCCCCCTGTAGAGCAAGACCAAAGGGTATATTGGCATAATGCCATTCCTTCACGATGGGGAAAATAATGCCTTTGACGTCTCTGGTCTGGGGTATGCTTAGAGTGTTCCTGGCCTGAATGGGGAGGAAGCTGTGGTGGAGTAGAAATAAGGACCTAAAATAAATCTGAGAATCCAAGGGGAGACACGAGCTATAGTCATGCCAGTGGGCAAATCACTTCTCTAGGTCTGAATTTTCTCCTTGGCAGAATAAGGGCCTTGGACTAGATAATCTCTTTTTCAGCTTGAAACTCCTGATTCTAAACATGGCTTCTGCCACAGAGGGGAGGTGGGGCTGACTCCAGACACAAGAGCTCTTGGGGTTCAGGGACTGTCATGTTGCTGACAGATGTCCTTGGACCTGGAGGATACCAGCATCTCTACCAAAGGCACCAAGAGTGGGGCTTTTGTCATGTACAACTGTGCCCGCCTTGCCACACTCTTTGATGGCTATCAGCGGGGTGTGGAGCAAGGTAAGCTATGGGACAGGGACCTCATTCTGCCTGGTTTGATCAGATGCCCTCAGGGGCAGGAGAAATCAGGAGTCATCAGCTCACCCTTCTGTACCCAAACTTGACAGTGTCTTTAGAGCGGTTATAAACATCCTATTTCTCTGGCTTATCTGGATGGCCCAGCATATTTGTGGCAGGCCCCTAGCTGTTTTCTTATTTTTAGGTTTGTATCCTGCTTTCCCTGATGTGTCTGAGCTGGACTTCTCCTTGCTTCGTGAAGAGGTGAGTGACCAGGACAAGGAGGGGATTGGGATAGCTAGCAAAGTCCCCGTTAGCGGAGCCTGGTTCTGGGCCCTGTGTTTCTCAAGATGGTCACCCAGTGGCTGGGACATAAGGCACTCATATGAAAACATTAAATATGTGGAAAGCCACATATGAACTTGTGCAGAAAGACAAAGACATGGGATTCTTGGGTAAACTGGACTGAAGCCTCATTAGTTTGCTCTTCAAGGCTCTAGAAATGGTATTCTCTCACTCCAGCAATTTAGTTACCCCAACTAAACTTCAGTCCATCAGATTTCAAACCGAGCTTCCTGCAGGTCCTGGGCCTCAGGAGATGAGCTGGCTGAGTTTGGACCAGGTGATGGCAACTCTAGTAAATGAAGGAATTTCTCTGTACAGGGTGAATGGCTTCTGCTTTTCAATGGCATCATCCCTTTTCCTGAGGTGCTCAGCCAGTCAGCACAGCTTCGTGTCTCCAGCCCAGGAATCCGGATAACAGCCAACACAGAGGCGGTACGGCACTCCGTGCCTGGTTGCGGGGCGGGAGGGAGTGTGTGTCATGGAATGGCAAGTACTCTTAGGCATAAGCCTGCTTTGTCAGGAGAGAGATGCAGACTGCCCCCCTCTTGCCAAGGAATAGAAGGCCTTGGGAAGAATAGTAAATTCATTTCTACAGCTCTCCACATGGACTGGCACAAGAGGTGGTTTATTTCCCAGGGGGCAGTTCTGGAAAGTAGGACTTTACCTTTATACCTAGGCAAATTATACTAGGACCGTAAAGTCTTGACCTAATGGCTGAGGAATTCTGTTATTTTTTAAGAAAAAAAAAGTTGACAAAAAACAACTTTTTCTCCCTCCTACCTCCCCCCCCCAAAAAAAATCCTGCATGGGCCTTGTCCCAAAAGTCCAAGGATTTCCTTTACAGGGGACCTGCAAGGTGAGCCTTCTGCTTTCACTTCTTACTCTAACCATCCTATGTACATAGGTGAGACTGAGGATGTCAACTTCTCTTGTCAGGTGTGCAAGTTTCTGGTGCATCTGAGTATGGACTTTAGCTCCTACTATAACCGAGTGCACATCCTTGGGGTGAGTTAATTTCTGACCTCCTCTGGGGCCAGAACAGCTGGAGGGCTTCACTAAGGTTTTCTTAGGGAGGAGTAGGCTGCTCCAGTGGTAGCAAAAAGGAGAGTAGTAACCTAACTCTGATGGGTGTGGAATGGCCTCCTTTCCCTGCAGGAACCACAACCTCATCTGTTTGGCCAGATGTTTGCTCGGTTACAACTAATGCGGGCTGTTCGGGAGGTTTTTCACAGCGCCTTGGCCACCTTGCATCTTCCCCCACTGAGCCAGATCTGAGAGCACCGTTGTCCTCCAAGGACCTTCCAGATGTGCCATTCACTGCTTGCCCCCATGGCACTGGACTCTACTCTGCTTCCATGGTCTCAGGGCATTGTTGTACTTGGCTGTGGTGACTTGCTGTCTATTTTGGACAAAAATATCCCCCACCAACATAGCCTTCAGCACTCTCCAGCCGACCCATTTCATCTGCTGGGCCATGTTCTCAGCAGTGGCTACTCTTCCTCAAGACACTTTATCATCTCTTTGATTTACTAACAAATGTCAGGGCCCCAAAAGCCTCTGGAATGCTGGCAGAGGCTGGCAGCAAACTAACATTTCTATCTGAAATAAAGTGCTTTGTTGGTTATCAGCTGGGCATCTTGGGTTTCTGCTCAGGAGGAACAGCGGCTGAGTTGGAACTTTAATTTGAATCCATTTTTCACTTCCTGCCCCAGCCTCATCAAGCACAGACATTAGCATAGAGGGATAGGAATGAGGGAACCCTCCTCTCCTGCTGTCATTACATCATCCACATGGCCCTTTCTGCTGCTCACTGGTGGAGTTCACACCATGGGGCAGCAGCTCAAACCACAAAGTTGCAGTGTGAGACACAAGTAGTAATCCAATTTAATAAGCTTTTATTAAATATGTGCACAAGCCAGTGTATTAGGTGCTGGGAATATGAAGACAAAACAGTCCTTGTCCTCAAAGAGCTTACAGGTGTACTGAGGAAGGGAGATCTTGAGAGAGAAGGATGGACAAGAGAATGTGGCATTGAGGACAGAGGTAAACCATAGGTCTGAGGGGCTTGGGGGGGCGGGGAGGGGTGGCGTGGAGGGGAATATACTTCCCAGTCACCCTTTCTCCACTGGTCTTACTCAACAACCATCTTTTAAGTCTCCTTACTGGAGAGACTGATTGAAAGTGAGCCTTCAGGGCTTGCTGATACGACAATTCACATCCAGTCTCCACCTATGGCTTGGTGCCTGTCTACGTCCTCTCCCAGCCCTGGCCTTTTCCATTTCCCAACTCAACCGTGCCATCAGCTGGTGCGATATAGTCAGGAGAGCACTTTTCTAAATGGCCAGACACTGGGGGAGGTAGGTATGCATTCTGGAAGACTCTTACATTTTGTCTACACTGGCTCTCCAGGAAGAGCCAGCAGGTTGAGGGTCATCAAAAACATCCAGGAGAAGTTGTCCTCTAAATCTCAGCCAATGAGCCGACATCCATTTCATCCTTGTGGCCCCTGAACTTACTGTAGTTCTGGTCTCAGTACCTTGCCCGAGGCTCTATAATCTGGGCTTTTGAGACCAGTGATCTCACAGTTCATCCACAGTCTGCTGTGGGATTGCAGGCTAGTCCAAACGCATCCTCCTAGGAGTGAGGGAGCAATGAATGGAGGATCAAGGGTTACTTTCAGAGGTAGAGGCAATACCTGCTCACCCATCTGGCATAGGATTCTGAAGAATCAAGTTTTTCTTCAGCAGAGTGTTGAGCTCTTGGGCTAGGCCCCCAGGCTGTAGGGTGAAGGGAGAATGGGAATACTTTCTTTGGTAAGGTAAGCCAAGAGATATCCCAGAGAACGAACGGAGTCCTGTGGAAGAAACAATGAAACAGGAAGAAATCTTTCAAGGCTCTAAAGTGTCACTCCTTTGGCTGCAACAGGCCCCACCTGCTCTGAGAACACTACTGGCCCAGATATCAGCACGGATGGGAAGTAAATCAATGCAAAAGCCATTTGCTGCCCTCCCTCTGGATTCCTACTGCTTTTGGGCCAAATGGGGCCAGAGTAGGTCTCCATGCTTTGAGTTTTTACTGGCCTTGCCCTGACTCCACCACCCAGCCCCCCATCCTCTCTATGCTACTGCCAGAGGAATCTTTCTGGTACACTGTGATAATGTCACTTCTCTGCTCAAGAACTTCAGTGGCCCCCCCCAAAGCCTATCATATAAATTACCTACTGATTCTGCTACTGAAGGTCATTTACAACCCAGCTCCAATATACCTGTTCAGACCCACCACATACTACCCCCCTTCAGAGTTCCACTTAAAATAGCCTACATCATTACCCATATCTTCAAATGATTGAGCATCACCACCACCACCACCATCACCACTTTCAAGTTAAGTTTCCCAAATACGAAGGATACTATACAAAGTTTCCCCGATCCACCCCACTCCAATCCCTTTCCCATGAAAGAAAGCTCCCCATGTGCAAACTTCTCCTAGCACTCTGCAAGGATCTCTGCCTTATTTCAGTTTCTTCTATTTGTGTATTTGAATAGACCAGAAGCTCTTTCAGAGTAGAGCCTGTATCCCAAACCCCGAGCATAGCGCCTTGCACGTAAATGTCTGAATTCATAAGTGAACGAAACTGAATTGAAAGTTGAAGTGAAATTTATACAAGATGGAGCACCAGAAGCCTAGGCCAAGCTGCATGGCCTGGAAAGAGGACATCCCAAAAAGCAGAGACCGGAGCTGAGATCATTAGTTACAAGCATGCTACACTCATTTTGGCCAGCTGATTCCACCTGTGGGGATGTCCTTCAGGTCATCAATTAAATAGTTATTAAGCACTTACTACATAGGCTGCTGGGGATGTAAGCACAAAGAATGAAGAAATAACTGCTTTAAATAAGCTTATGTTCTAACGGGGGAGTACATCAAAAAATACATTGCGCAACAACACATATATATGCACTTGTAGAATAATTAAATACAGAGCATTTTGGGGAGAGGGCACTTACACCTGGGAGAGGGGTGAAATGGAGAAGGGGTTCAAAGCACAAGTTGATGACTCAGCTGGCCCTTAAAGGAAATGGGGGGATTCTGCAAGGCCAGGGGGTATAGGCAGTGCAAAGGCCGATGGGAAACGGAGTGTTGTGAATGAGTAAAAGAAGGCCTGTTTGTCTGGATCACAGGTATGAGAGGGGGAGTAACATCCAATGAGGGTGGAAAGACAGGTTGGGCCAGGCTGTGTAGGTTTTAAAAGCTAAACAGAGCTTTTATTGTATTCTTGAGAATAGGTCTTAATCTGGGGTCTGTGAACTTGTTTAATGTTTTCACAACTATTCCTTTGCAATCCTATGTATTTTATTTTATGACTTTAGAAACATTCTGAGAAGGGGTCCACGACACAACAAAAGGTTAAGAACTCCTGGTGTTAGAGAAACCAGGAAGGCACGGGCATTGGCAGAGTGGAGAAATCACATGGCCCAACTTACACCTTAGGAAAATTGCTCTGGTGTCAGCGTGTGTGCGTATGACCTGAAGCAGACATCAACTTGAAGTCACTAGGCTAGAGGTAGCTGTGGGGATGGAGAGAGGGGCTCACATGCAAGAGATGTGACAGTAGGAACAGCAAGATACGGCAACCACCAGTTACGAACCTGGGAGACTAGAAAGCTGGTGCCTTTGACAGAAACAGAATCTTGGAAGAGGTGAATGCTGAAGGCAGGGAGAAAGAGGCCGGCTTTAGACATGTTGAGTTTGAGGTGTCTCTGGGACATCTGGTTTGAAATGTTCAAGCAGTAACTGGTGATGCTCGACTAAAATTTCAGGGAAGAGATGGGCCGGAGATAGAGATCTGGGAGTCACCTGCATAGAGATGAGTTAAATCCATGGGAGCTGATGAGGGTACTCAGAGACAGAGCAGGGCCCAGGACAGAACCTTGGGGATCACCATAGTTAGGGATGTGATGTGGATGAGGAACCAGCAAAGGAGCCTGGGAAGGAACCGTCATGAAAGCCCAATAATGTCAAATTAAATAGCTAAGTCAAGAAGGATTAAGACTGAGAACAGACAGCGCAGTAAGAGTTCTTTCTTTTTGGAGACAGCAGTTTCAGTTGAGTGATGATGTTGAAAATCAGAACATAAAGGGCTGAAGAGAAGAGACCGTGAGACTCAGAAAAGCACAGAAACCTCCCAGGGTACGACTGTGGGGACTGGGCACTATTATACCTGAAGGCTAGAAGGAACCCCCAAGGTTCAAGCCACCCACACAAAGGACAAGAGGAAAGGCTGCATTTCATAAAGGAAGGTCAGAAAGCAACCAGGGATGGGGATGGGGGAGTGGGGCGGGGGGGTAGAAGGGAGACTGCAAGGCAAATGGAGGTCAAAGGAAAGGCAAGTAATCTTGTTCCGAGGATGCGGAAGGTGGCAGGGTAGTGAGACATCCAGAGCTTCTGATGTCCAATGCCAGATGGGGTGAGCCAGCCTTAGCTGCCTTCATCAGTGACACAAGGATGGAGGGCACTTTGACCCCTGCACATTTTTCATTTCCTTTAATAGTGCATCTAACTTACTCTAGAACAGAAGCCAGATGTACTGAAGACAGAACTGGACTTGGAACCAGAAGCCTGGGGTCATATCCCAGCTCTAACACTCACTGACTTCTGGCAAGTCACTTCAGCTTTTTAACTTGTTTCCTCAGCTACAAAGTAAGAAACATGCTCTTTGGACTCCCTAATTCACAGGTCACTGTGGGGAAAATGCTTTGCAAACCTTAAAGTGATACAGAAATGTGGTCTGGAGAATAGTTCTGTGATCCAGGAAATTTCCCAAACCCTCTCTGGGCTTATTTAAATATAAAAGAACAGTATAATCAGGATTTTAACTCTCACTGTGTAAAGCACCTTCACTCCTCAGATGAAATCAACTTTGAAACTCCTTCTTCAGCACCCTCTGCCCAGGAGCCTGCCTCCCAGTGACTAGAGAGGCTGAACGTTGAAGAGCTCCTCCAGGAACCTCCACATTAATGTTTACTGACTCTGATGCCCAGAAGACCCTGGACTGGAGAAACGGATTTGTTCACAGAAGTGTCTGTCTTTCCAGACAGGAGGTCCTGGCCTTGCAGCCATGGAGAAAATAGCCTGCTATGTCCTCTCAGAGCCATTCTTCCTTACCTTATGTTCCAACATCCTCAAAGACCTTTGTTCTCTCCATGAAATAAGGCTTCTTAGGTGCCAGGATCAATTGTAGCTTTTTTTATTCCTTCACTGAACAGGATCAAGTATTTGACACACTGCCTGGAGTAGCAACAGAACCAGGGCTGGGATTGCCAGGGACAAAGTCTCCATGAAGTGCAGCCATGGGCTGGATTTTTCTAGCTGTTCCCAGGATACTGCTCACCCTGTCCAGTGAATGATCTCCAAACCATGTCCAGAGAGGACACAGTGATAGCCTTTGCATGGCTTGCTGGCCCAGCAGTCAATTTCAGACACATCGGCCACATGGCAGACTCTGCTGCTCACAAAAGCTAGGCCAGTAGGTCCCAGGCTCCAGAATGTCAGGCGCTGGTCGACAGAGGCAGAGACCAGGAGGTCTGGTCTCAGGATCCTTAGTCCTGTCACATGGGCAGCATGAGCAGAAACCACAGAAAACTTCTGTATCACATGCATACAGGTCTTTGGAGCAAGCTTCCTGTCCTCTTGTGATAAGGCTTGCGGAACAAGGGGCATTTCAACAGCAACCAGGCAGATGTGGATGGATCCATCATCACTACCACTGGCCACCATATACCGCCCTGCACAAGTCTCTCTTATGTGAAGACTGTTCACCCCACAGCTGTGTGCCTGGATGGTCAGATAGGGGCGTCCCAGATCTAGAAAAAGCAAAAAAACCCATCAAAGATTAAAGAACCTATTCAGGAAGGAAAAGAGAGAACTCCTGAGTTGAGAAAATCTGGAGTGAGGTAAATAGAGCAACACTTACCACAAAGCAGCTGCATTCCTTCTGGTGACTTCATGACCCTAAGGGCATGGTCTAAGGTAGCAGTGATGTCCCAGAAGGCAACACTTCCATCCGTGGCAGCAGTACACAGGACCACACTTCTGTGAAGAGCGAAGCATTTTCAGAGGCTGCTGGATAAAGAGCTGCCCCACACGATGCCTTTCAGGGCATCAAGAAGGGAACTCTGCCGTTTCACCCACTGTTTTTAGCGCAAGCTTTTCCTGCTAAGTTTCATGAGCTTGTGGTGAAGAAGTCCAATGGAATAGAGTTATGGCTGGGCTTCCTGTCTGGCCCAAGCCCCTACCCCAATAAGAAACAGAATGCAGACTAGGATTTTCAGACTCGTCCATCAGGGAGAGGCCAGTGAAGAGGCTCACTGCACAGACCACAAACCCCACATGTCCTTCCCCATCCTCCTCTCCCTCCCATCCCTGGATTTGTCTTTCTCACTCTAAAATCCCAAGCCTTTCAACATCTTCGCTGGATTGCGTGGCTTCCACTTGAATAACAGATTTCTTTGGTTGTTTAGGCCCAATGCTCAGGATGTCATAGGGCACAGGTCTTGAGGCAATTTCCCACAGAGGCCCAGGCCTGACTTACCTTGTTCCAGTCCCTGCCTCATATGTCAACGTCTGGATCTTCAGGACACAGCGCTGATGGTAAAAAGACTCCGCTAAGAGCTGTAGTTTCCCAGCTAATTCATCCACGAGAAAGAGCCTTGCAGAAAAGAACAGGAGGAAAGCATGACTATAGTCATCTTTCAATGGAGCAGCAACACTGTTTCTACCACATGATTTCTGTTTGATTTGGGAGTTCACTGTGCACCTTCTCATGTTTGAGTGTGGCAAATATCGAGCTTCTCGATATTTCACTTCACTTCACTTGCTCAGGTAACCACAGGCAGGTCACTTAACCTTTCCAAGCCTCATTTTCCTCATCTGTGAAATGGAAATAAATGCCTACAACAGCTGCCTGCCAGGGTTTTATTCTCTTTTCTTCTCATGTTTTGATAAGTGTGATATGATACTGCATCTTCTGGACTGTGGTCTCATTCGAGAGCATTCAGGACCAGACTGTGTGAAAGGTCATTTATGTGAACTGCTCTTTCCTTCCCTGTCCAGTCCCTGTTCCCATCTCCTTCTCCGTTTGTCTCCCCTCAGGCTTCCCTAACGTTCCCACAAAGAATCAGCAACTCCAGAGAAAGTTGTCACAAAAACAGAATGTGTTACTCACCTCACAGATCCATCACTACAGGCTGCAGCCAAGACAAGCCCAAGACTAGACTGCTGAGGACTGGTCACCACTACAATGGACATGTACCTGAGATCAGAGACAGAGCTTACTCATCCTGGTGAAGGGAGCACCTAATGGCGCTTAGGGACTAGGGCTATGCTAAACTCCTCTCTAGTCACTTAGGTACCGTCAGAGCTTCAGCATGACTCAATAAAGCTGCTGCCAAGTCCTGCTGATTCTACAATTCTACTTCCTCAATATCTCTTGCCCAGCCTTTCTCCTTTTCCTCCCATTGCCACCATGCCAGCTCATGTCCTTACTATCTCACTCATGTACCCTTAGACATTTGTACTGATTTTTCTTTTTACATTGCCTTCGTTTCCAAACATAGTCCCTTTCACTCTCCCATAAGCGGAGAAACAACCCTCGTTGCATAAAATAAAAAAGAAAAAGCCTCTTCCCCTCCACCTAGAATATCACCTTCTCCATGAAGCTTTTCCCACTTGCTCCATCCTCTCTCAGCTCCCAGAGCACTCTGTACGTTAATGGCAATTACTACATTCTACTTTGTATTAGCATTAATTGTCCATATCTTTTCTCCTCAAGCAGGGCTATATATTTTGCATCCCCCCAAGAACCTAGGCTAGGGCTATGCATACAGTAGCTGTATAATAAGTACTTGCTGAATGAAAAAAAGACCTCATTAGATCAGCATTTCCTCCAGAAGATCAAGGGCTAGCCTTCTGCCATCAGACTAAGGAGTGTCCAGTCATTCCTTCACTGCTAGTGACCATACTTCCTATCAGACTCCCCACCCATGAGTCAATATAGCCTCTAAAGGTTACCTGGTTTCAGGGTCCATCTTGATAACCTTGTGCTTGTTCTTCTGGCGGTCCCAGAGCTCATCTAACCGGTGAGAAATCAGATGAGTAACTTGGCAGGTAAGGCCTCCCGGGGCACTGAGGTCTACAGTGACCAGAAGTTGATAGCATTGCATCTCGGCCCTACCGCCAGCAGAGAAAAGGAGGCTTTGGAGTCTTGCCGCTGGCTCTCCTCTATTGGTATCTGCCTCACACAATGCCAGGGTCCGAACACTGGAGATGTGGTTATTGATGGTGGCAAGCAAAAATACTGTGGAGGAAGCAGCTACAAAAGCTAAGATGTTCACGGTTGTGTCTTCACTACTTGTGGCCAGAATGTCAATGGTGTCACCCCCCTCTTGAGTCCTCACAGCTCCAATATACCTCACGCAGGTGAGTTCTCGGCCATGCAGGGACTCCTTCAGGACTGCTTGGCAGCAGCTGCCCTCCTCCCGAGCCTGATACACCAAGACATCCCCAGCCTTGATGTAGGCAAAAACCATGGTGGCTGGAGTGCGGGCATAGCCCCATGAACGGTGGCCTCCACCACAGGGTACTATGTGAAGCTTCTCATGGGTCCTTGGGCTCCAGACTACAAAGTCAGTGGAATGGAAGCCAAGGACAAGTAGGCTTCCATCAGGGGCAAAGTTGAGCCCAGCCACCCAGTCCATGCCTTTGCAAGGTTTTTGTTTCCACAGTGGCTGAAGCCGCTGGCCCTGCACACGGAGCTGTTGGAAGGAGCCATCCCTGCCTGTACTATAGACATAACCCTTGTGGTAAGTCACTGAGGTAACACCTTGCTTCCCATGAATCCCAAACAGAACATCCACAGGAGCTCCCTCCTCAGGGGTGAGAGAATCATTGGACCCACAATCCTCATCACTGTCAGCATTGCTGCCATTCTCCCTTCCTCCTACCTCTTCCCCACTTGGTTCAGCAGTGGCCTCTCCACAAGGAAACAACAGCAAAGAGCCCCGGCGGTCACCACAAATGAGGAAGTCCCCTTGGGGTAAGAAGGTGAGGCAGGTGTGCCACCTTTGTTTGCAGAGCGGCAGGATATAGCGACGTTGCTCCACCACCTTGTCCACCCTTCCTAAAGGGCAGAATGAGACATCTAACCACAACAAGACACCCTCCGGGCCAGAAGCAAAAAGAGCACAGCAGAAATCATTCCTTTCTGGATCCTGGGGCTGGCGTGTGACCCAGTTCAGGCTGTGAACTTTCCCCTTATAAATCTTCAGTTCCTTTGCCTCTTGTGGGTAGTGGAGGGGAAATATTTTAACGTGACCCTCTAGGTTCCCTAGTGCACATATCACACTACCACCAGGTAGCTGAACAGCATCCAGCAAATTATAGGACTGGTAATTGATATCATCCAAGATGAACTTCCACTGTTTAACTGTCAAGTCATAAAGATACACGGCTCCAACATCAGTCATCACGAGAAGCCACGAAGGACTGATTAAAGTTAAGGCTTTTGGAGATCCCTTCTTTGTCAATGAGCCAAAGCCGAGCGGTAAGAGACTGTTGCCCAGAAGCCTGTCGCCTTTAAGGGGCCAAAGTCTAATGCCCGAATCAGCTCCACCTGTGACTGCCCAGGCTTGTGTTCTGTGGACAGCCACAGCCCTGATGCTACGACCTTTGTGCCCTTTAAAGGTCTGAACTATTTCACCAACGTAATTCCATACAAGGCAAGCTGAATCCTCTCCAATGCTAATGATATAGTTGTCCAGGAGCTGGACAGACCACACCCTGGACTGGTGACCATAACATACCAGGACACACTGAACTAAGCTGTGAGGGGCCTTCAGGTCCCCCACTCTCCAGACCCGAATGCTCCGGTCATCAGAGGCCGAGGCTAAAAGGCCTTTGCTCTCCAGGTAGCAGATACTGAAGATGACCCCACTGTGCCCACTTATCCTTCTTTCTACTTTGACTCTTCTTTCCTCACTGGTGAAGTCAGCTGGGTGCCAAATCACAAGCTGGTTAAAGACAGTTCCAGCAACCAGCACCAGTTCCTGCCAGTCCTTCCCCACCAAGCAAGCAGAATAGATAATACATATCTCATCACAGTGTACCTCTTGCAAGGCCTGCTGATGAAGGTGGTCATAAAGGACCACTGAGTTGTGTCCCAGGGCTAGGGCCAGGGCAGAAGAGGCTTTTCCAGGGCCCTGGACCCAGTGAAGATCCCAGATCCAGTCATGAAGCTCACAAAGCTGAGAGAGCCATGTCAGCTTCACTGCCTCCTCTCCCCAGCTCAATGTCAGCACACGGAGGCCTTTGCTTCCAAAGACAGCCAAGGTTGTCTCTGATGCCTGCGTAGATGCTGGGCTCTGAAGTTCCCTGATGCCATGGATGTAATAATGACAGAGGACACTTGGCACAGATTGGGTTACTACAAGCTGCCCGCCAGTTTCCAAGCAATAGATTAGAAGATTAGGCCCTTCACCTGGACAACAAAAAAAGTAAAATAAAATCAAGGTTACCAACAAGGACACTCAGAATAAAGTCCCTATCAATATGACCTTAGAAGAAATGCGGGGCTCAAGTAGTAAGTGACCTGGGATTTTGAAACCAGGTGCTCTGACTCCAAAGCCACCACTCCACACTGCCACTGGCCAAGAACCTATGACCACAATTCCCTTGCCTCCCTGTCCTACTGCTGCGCATGCCTGGCGAAGCCCCAATCTTGGATTACTTCCACCATCTGCCTCCTTCAAGCCTATTCATGTGCTCCTGAACAGAGCTGAAGGAAATCACAAAACTGTGCCAAGGAGGCCCCCTACAACAGGCTCCTTCTCACCAAAGCAAGGCAGACATTCTATTGGTCTGATTCTAACCCACTCTCCACAGCTGCTATTCCAAACCTTCCCATCTCTCCAAGGACGTCACACTTCATAGTTCACCCTCCCCTCAAAAAAAAAAAAAAAAGACCATTCACACAGAGGTTTCCTCTTTCCCTTCCTCACCTTATATCACTCAGACATCTCTATCTATTCCAGCCTCAGGTGAAGAGGTGGCACTTCTCATTGCCAAATATAATAGCAATTTAGATTTGAAAGCTCTTTCTCACCCATTAAAAGGCCATGTGACCTGCTTAGGAAGTCTAAGTCACATGTGGTGGGAGGAGCTTCCTGAGAGGAAAAGGAAGTTGTGTCACATGAAATGCTGAGAGAGCCATTATGGCTGTTAATGGCCATCATGACAGAGCTGAGGTAAAGACAGTTGACCTGTGGTAGCTGTACTGTGAGTTTGGGGGAAGGTCCCCAGCAGGGGGTTGGAGAGGTTTTGGGATGGCAAGGCTCCATGCTGTGACATTATGTTTTAAGTTCCTTGCTGTTATGATAAAGTGGGTTTACTGGTTGTGGGAGCAGATTGTTCGGTTATGGGATCTGGAGAGTTATACTTTCGGATACAGAACAACATAGGCATATTCACCATTATCGTTGACGTTGTGTTTATTTCCTTACTGTTACACCAAGACAAACCCTTCTACAATGAGCCCTTGATCCCATTCCCTCCCCATGACTTGTCCCCACAACAGTCCTTCCCCTCAAGCTTTCCTTATCTACTGGTTCTTTTCCTGCTGCCTACAAACACAAACGTGTCCATGTCTCCCTCAGCTTTAAAAGAATACTTGATCCAAGTAACCCTTCTATCTATCATTTTACATACTTTCTTATCATGGCTAAACTTGAGAAGGGATCTACAATCAGTACCTCTACTCTCACTCTCTACTAGACCCTCTGTAAAGTGACTTCTGACCTCATCATTCAATTGAAACTGCCTTTTTCTATAGTCACAAATGATCTCTTGATTACCAAATTTAAAAGCCTTTTCTCAGCCCCTGAGATGTTCTTCTAGCCACATCACCTCTCAATCAATCAATAAGCATTTTTAAGTGCCTACTGTGTGCCAGATATTGCACTAAGCACTGGGGATATAAAAAGAGGCAAAAGACAGCCCCTGGCCTCAAGGAGCTTACAATTTAATGGCCTCTCTGCTCAATGAGCTCTAATTAGTCCCTATTACCACCCGGATCAAATATAAACTCCAAATGGCATTTAAACCTAAAATCTGGTTCTTACTTACTTACCCAATCTTCTTACCTTTTACCCTTTCCACATACTCAGCTACATTGGCCTACTTACAGTTCCTTCAATATGACACCCCAGATCTCTGTATCTTTGCATTCACTGAATTTCTCCCAGGCTTGGAGGGCTCTTGCCCTCTCACCTCTGCTTTAGTTCTCCTGGTTTCCTTCAAATCTCACCTTTCCCAGCCTTCCTAGATGCTTGTGGGAGACTGTTTTATCTTATATGCACCTAGTAATTTACCAGTTGTCTCCTTCTTTAGAATGTATACTCCTTCAAGGCAGTGAATATTTTTTGCCTTTCTTTGCAGTCCCAGCATTTGGCAAGATGCCTGGCACAGTAAATGCTCAATAAATGTTTGGTGACTAAGTGTATCTGGTTGGTCTAATACCTCTAATTTGTTCCACTAACCTCTGTATGTGTGTGTGTAGCACCAATTTAAATAATCCCTTTATAAATAAATTTTAAAAATCATCAGTGGTTTTTTTTTTTTCAGCAGAAGTCTAAAGACAAATAGTTACTAGAGGCCAGACTTATCCATAGGTCTGGCAGCTACTAAATCCTGGAGCCATGGTAGTATGCAGACAGCCCAATGTTTTTGGAGTCAAGAGCATCACAGATGCATGGCTACTCTGGTGGCTTTTAGTAGTATAAGACAGCCTTAGTAGCATGCTGGCCTTCAGACAGCTGGATTTTTACAATGAGCCCAACTATTTTCTGCCTGACCACCTCCAGAGTTCCAAATACCCCCCCCCCCCCAAGTTCTGGGTTTAAAGAGCATCAGATGTGGAGTAAAAATCCACCTTGCTCTACTACTTGGTATTCGTGTGATCCTGAGCAGGTCACTGTGGGCCTCACCCATCCTCCTCCTCCTCTAGAAAATGTACTAGATCGTCTCCAAGGTCTCTTCTGGCGCTGAATGTTACCATCACTTTACGTGTGCCAAGAAAACAGATCCACCAGCCACTCACTGTGGGAGGGGTCACAGGCCCGAAGGCCCCCACTCCCGCCGCTGGCTCCGCCCCCCCCCTCCGCCCCTGTGTCTGCAGCGCATTTAAAAGACGAAGGCGGCCCAGCACCAGAGAAGGGAACTGATTTGTCCAAGGTCACACGACGAGTCGGGAGCAGCGTTGGTTCTGTCACTGCTTCTCTTCGGAGCCGGGATAGGCTAGGCGGTTCCCCTCGCCTGCCTCTGCCTACGACCAGGGGTAAATGCTGCCTCAGTTTCCCGTCCTGGAGATCTGATCCAGAACCCGCTTCTAGCCTGACTCCAGAGAGCTTGGCCAAGCCCCGCTCCAACCTCCTCCTCGGGTCCCGGGCCCACCTCCGGACAATCTGCTCCGACGGCCTCGTGGGGCAAAGAGCGAGCCTGGGCTCGAGGAGAAGCGACTCGGCCAAGGGCACCATGCCAGGATCGGCGGCTCCGCTCCGCGCGTCCAGCAGAGACAGAGGTCCTCGGCTTCTCCCGGACCCGCAGCGCGCACGCGCGCCAACGGGTCCGGCCCGAGCCCCCTTACCTGCCAGAACTCGGTCCCCCACACACTGCAGGGCGGTGACCGGCGCGAGCAGCAGCAGCGACTCTGCCTTCCCCGTAGGAGGTTCCATGGTCCACACTGAGACCGCTCGGAGGCCCGCACACCGGCCGCGCACACACACACACGCCGGCTCCTGACAAGGCGCCGTACTAACGCGAACGGGCCCAAGACGGCACCACAGCCAATGGAGCGGCCTGTCACTGACCGCTTTCCCGGCCCAAACCTTCCAAGGTCGACCGTCATTGGCCCGTTTCATTTCAAGACCGCCCCGATCATGCGAGTGATTGGAGCAATTAGTGGGAGGCCGTCCTACGAGGAAGCCAATGGGCCGTTCCCTGCCACCCACGTGACTCTAGAACTCTAGCAGGCCCCTCCCTCCGCCTGTGGCCCCTTCTGCCCCTGGTTCCGTTCAGCCACTAAGCTGAAGACGCTGGCCAAGTGTGGCCCTCCTCCAGAGAGCTTCACAGAAAGTCCCGGCCACTTGACGCCTTTAACTTTTTATTTGGCCGTTTTAGAAGGCCGTGGGGTCTGCAGCCGGGGCGAAGCTGGGTGGGGCTGCCCCTTCACAGTCCCCTGCCCGAGGCCCGGCATCTCCCGCCGGTTGCACAAGCTGGCCCAAGATGCCCGGCCTGGAACTTCGAGGGTCCAGGCCCTTCCAGGTGGTGTCTGGGCACACATCCCAGTCCGCTTGATTAGAGCAATAGTGGGTGCGGTGCCCGTGCCTCCCGGCCACATGAAGTCCGTCCCAAGGGGAATTCCCTGGACCCGGAACCCCGGCTCCGCTTTGATACATCGGAGATCAGAGGATAGGAAACTCAGACCTTTTAAAGTACTTTAAGACGTTTTACTTTAAAATACGCCTTTCTCCTCTCCACAAAATTGCTATCTCGCCCAGTTAGCGCCCAGCCTAGCCGGGGAAAAAGAGAGCCATTACCCGGCTGCAGTCTGGACCGGTAGGCAGAGGGTGGTGCAGCCGTGTCATGCCAGTCTTTGTGCGGTTCTTAACCGTTTACACTTTATGAACTAACCCCCAGACCTCCACGATTCAGCTTCAGACGAGCCTCTTTTGTGCTGACTGATACTCTGCAGAAGACAGCTCAAGTCAAAGTTGTCAGTCAGAGGACTTCTACATGCTCTGATGGGGCAGGCCTACACGGCCCTTTCTTTCATGGATCTAGTAGGCTTATGTCAACTAGGGTCTTTTGCCCTGCTGGTCAGTCACCACAAAACGTTACCCGAAGAGAGTGAGGAATCTATCTCAGAATAACTAGGTGGAGAAACAAACAGAGGCCTCTTTGGTTTAGTTCTCCTGAAGGATTTGGGGGGGGTGCCGGGACATGGAAAAGCAGAGGGAAGAATACACTCACACACCAGAATGAACCCTCAGTTAGCTGCAGGAGTATTTGCATATATCAGTGAATGAGGCATGGTTGTACACAAGTCACCAATTGCATATGCATGATAAGATATAGCAGAGATAACAGAGAGACGGCAAGGAACCAGAAGGTGCAGTGAGTGTCCCAATTTCAGAACAGTTACAGGCAAAATGCGTTTTCTGAAAAATTCTAGTATGTAGAAAGCACCTCTGAGATTGCAAACAGACTGCTATTGTTCAGGAAGTGCCTCCAGGAACTAGTCTGTCAGTTACCCACTGCTTACAAAGAACACATGAGTTTAAATGAAAAAAAAAACCAAACAAAAACCATTCCATAAAATTGTTACTATTGCACTTTAAAAGTTTCCCCTTTTCCCCAATAATTTATGCTTCGGCATGATTAAAGCCTATTTTCCCCTGAGAAGAAACCATTGCTACGTGCCCATATGTATCATCCCTCATCCTGCTGCAGGTAAGGCTCCTGGTCCTGGCTCTGTCATCAACACGATGTGACCTTAGGCAAGTCACTGCTTTAGTCTTGGGTCCTCCTCTGTAAAATGAGAGGATCTCTAAGGTCCTGTTCAGCTCTGACATGATTGCTTCTCTTCCACCTGAGCCCAGCCCAAGGTTGAACCCTGAGCACCAGGAAGTCTGGCCTGTGAATCAGAGGCATGAAGCTTTGAGGGCTGTGGTATTCCTTACAGCGGGAAGACCTGAACACCCACCTTGGCCATGTCAGGATAGTGCAACAGGGAAAACAAAAAGTAGCATTTCACTCAGGGATCCAAGTTCCTAGAAAAACTTAGGAATTAGCCAGTATTCCCTACCCTCCACCCCCTCCCCTGGAACTCTTAAGCACCAAATTGGCTTTTTTTTTTGGTGACATTTCTACAAATACCTTAAGGGCTTAAATTCTCCTCAACTCCAGGGTGTGAAGATGAGAATCAGACTCTTGCCTATTTTCCTCCTGGCAGACACACAAAAGACTTAATTAAGCCAGACTTCAAGCTTTTCCATTCCCTCCACCAGGAGACTGCTGCCCTCAAAATGAACCTCCTTCTTCCCCAGCCACAGCCTGGGCTTGCGCCAGGGAGCTAACTATTGGATGATTTCTATGGAAATATGGGAACAAACAGCCGCACCCCAGTGGGGCCACCAGAAGCCCCAGCTACGTACATAGGTTGAACTCACTTGGACTCCCAAGTAAATTCCTTCTTACTCTTTTTCAGGCCCTTTTTTCCTGGAGAAATTCCACGGACACAGGGCAATAGGGCTCCTCTGGGTGCTCATGGTTGCCACACTTCCTCACTAATTCAACATTCTGACTACCCCAAGCTTAATACCTCAGATATCATCTTAGAGCCTTCCTGGAAGAAAAGGCAAAGAACTATCAGCTTCCAGTTAAAGCAAACAGTGTACCAAGGCTGCCATGGCTGTCACTGAAGAAGCTGCTCCAGCTTGGTCTGTGGCTCTCCGACCCCGCCCCCACCATCAGAGTTCTACGTGTACATTCTTGTAGGATTTGTCCACTGTCCATGCATTCTGGGCCTCAAGCTCCTCCTGGGCATAACGAGCCATCTCCTGATGGAACTGGATCTGGCGACTCTTGCTGGGGTCTATGTTAATCCAGTTGTTAGCTATCCATTTGGTTCCCTGGGTGACCAGACAGCCACCATGCAATGAATATTCATCCAGTTCTCCTACCCAACCTGCAGAAAGATCAAACAATATATCACTCAGCAGAAAACAGCTTAGATAGGGAAGAGCTCACGACATTTAATTACCTATCAGAGCCATTTTGAGAAAGGATCCAGAAGCTCTGAAAGTCTAAGCTCTGAAAGTGATTCTTCCATTTGCAAAAGGGATCTGAGTCATACACAAATGCATGCACCTCTTCCAGCTTCCTGTCTTTCTAAATATAACCTCAATTTTTGCCTCCAGCCCTGGGCTCCAAAACACATCTCCAGCTTCCTAACAGGACAACCCTACTTGGATATCTCACTGGATCCTCAAATTCAGTTATCTTTTCCCCTAAACCACAACCTCCTACTGACTTGATTAAACTGTCTGGGGAACCTCCACTTGGTCTCTCATGTTCATAACCTTGGGTTATTATCTTCTCTCTCCTCTTCCCTGCTCCTTCCATATTCAATCAGTTAAAAGCATCCCATCTATTCCACATCTGTGGCATTCCTTGTCTCCATTCTATTGCACTTTTTATGAACTGATTTGCCCCATTTGTAAAATCCTTGAGAGCAAGGACTGTCTTTTTTTTTCTTTATATTTTTACCTCCACTACTTAGAGAAGTACCTGGGACATGGTGAGTACTTAATAAATGCTTGTTGCTTAATAGTCTATATTTGAGTATAGAGCCTTGCTGCTGTTGTTCAGTCTTGCCTTACTCTTCCCAGCCCCATGAACCAATACTGTCCATGGGGTATTCTTGGCAAAGATAATGGAGTAGTTTGTTCTCCAGTGGATTAAGGCAAACAGAGTTTAAATGACTTGACCAGGTGCACTCAGCTAGTAAGTCTCTGAGGCCAAATTTGAACTCAGGCCTTCCTTACTCTAGGCCCAGTGCTCTATCCACTGAACCACCTTACCATCCACTCATACTATTACTGGACTGAGTAAAGCTCAAATATCTTTGCTGAGTACCCAAGGTCCTAAATCTGCTGGTACCCTACATTTCCAAACTTACATTACCACCTCCCTGACCTGCCAAATGTCCTGTTTCTTATTCATGATATTTCTGATACCCTGCCCCAACCTATTCTAATAGCCCCTCCCCAGTCCTATATGAGGACTGATTTACCTGAATTCCTGTCCATCCTTTAAATCCAAATTCAAATGTCATCACCTCCATAAAGCTTGCCCTGATCCTGAAAAGAACCCTAAAACACCCCCAAACTCTTTTTTTAAGTGAATATAAGTCTTTTGTTAATAAGCATTAAAAATACTCAATTTAGAGGATTTTATGCCAAGGGTTCTGCCAAAGTTTTGTTTAAAAACTGAAAGATCCTATCACTATGAAAGAGTTTGAGAACCACTTTCCTACAGTATGTATTCTAGTCATTTGTCTATGTATCATGTTCCTCCTATAAGTTACAAAGGCAAAGGCCATGTCTTACAGATTTTTTTTTTTAGACTGGATCTCCCTATCTTGTCCAGGCTAAAAGTACAGCAGCCACTCATGGGCTCAATCCCCAAACTAACTGGTACAGAAGCTGTTAGCCCCACTGCCTCTCAAAATCCCTGAACTCAAGGAATCCACCAGCTTCAGCCTCCTCGCACCACCCCTGGCATTAACAAGTGTTCTGTACATAAAATGGGCCCCTAATAAGATGTTCACCGAATTGAAGATACTATCTATTCCATTTAGGATGCCTTCTCCACCGCACCCCGACTCTTCTGCCTAGCCAGACCTTACCAACCCTTCAAAGCCTATCTCCTTCAAGAAGCCTCCTGGGATTGCAGCATCTTGGCTTGATCTCTCTTTCCTTCGAGATCTGCTAGAACTTGACTCTACCACTCCTGATGTACAGAGCTGGTATAGACTTGGATCATCTGATTCACCTAGCTCATAAAACTGGGGATGAAAGAGCCTCAGAGAGGGCAAGGAACTTGTCCAGCTCACACAAGTAGAAAGGGTTTTCCAATTCATTTTTGGTCTTATATACTGTCTCCTTATTACCACATATTTACACATATATGTGTATCTTGTTTCCCCAACTATGTTACAAGCTTTTTGAGAATAGAGACTGTGACTTCTACCCTTCATAGCCCAAAGGCTGGAACTAGAATTGAGGTCCCTTCATTCACAACAGTTAATGACACTCCTGTGACAAAGGGCAGCTATGAAAGCGTCAAGTGAGACCTTCATGGAAATGGGAAAGTTCTGAAAGAGGTAGTTTGGTAAGGAGGTAAAGGGGGTAAGGTAAGGGAATATCAGCAAGAGATTTTCCAATTCAGACTTGTTTCATTAAAGGTGATGAGAGGACCAGCCTGATGCTTTGAAATCTAGAATGTCAAAGCAGAAAAGGGCCTTGGGGATCATTTTGTCCCACCCCCTCAAATCCAGGCCAGAGGATGAAGTGACTAACAATGAAGTAGGAGAGAGCCAATAGAAGTAGCTCTAAAAGGAATTCTGGGGCCCCAGCTTGACAGCCCAGAAAAGGCCAAAGTCCCAATGAGGGCACCTAAACGAGGACCTGTGCTTATTTCCTGAGGAAGCACATCTTTTCTGCCCACTAAAGCCACAGTGGTGGGGGCACGGTACCTTGCCCATCAGACAGGTAGTTGTACCAGAAGACAGCTGTGCCTTGCCGAGGCTTCACTCTCAGGTTCCCCTTGTCACAGTGTTTCCGAGTGTCTCGGAGATCGATGTCATTCTGGATCAGGGACTGCAAGTGGCACAGCAAGTAGTAAATGTTTGGGCTGCCAACACAAGAAGAGCCTAAGAGAGAGGTGAGGTATGGGTGGGGATTTCTAACTCCTACCTCTTGTCCAATTTCCCCACCCCTGAGCCTGGCAGAAAGCCAGATTTGGATAGCTCCCCAATACCACAAGGCAGGCTGTGAACTGTTTCCACCTTATGGCAGAGCCTGAAGGATCAATGCAGGAAAACTCATCACTAAAAGCAAGGTGACTCTTCCCTACCCCCGAGTCATTAGAAAAAGCCAGTTCCTGCCATTCCAGGAAGCGACACAGGAAGAAACAGAAGGAATAATCAGCTGAAGCCCTGACCCAGGTCACACTGCCAAAGGCTTCTACCTGGGTCAGTTGCCATTCCTCTTCTTCAGGTTCTGCAGGTCAAGTTGACCAAGGCCTTCACATTCTCTCTGGAGGTCATCCAGTCAATTTCAGAGAGAGCCATGCCAGCAAAAGTATGCACAACATAGAGAACCAATTGCGCTACAGTACTTGTTCCCTTACCAGCTCATCATAGGTCCTGTTATCTGCCACTGGGAAGGTTGTCTCCCCACCACCGGTGACATTGTTCAGGTAAAACAGCACAGTCACATAGCTGTAAGGCAGAAAGAGGAAAGACAGCAGTTTGGATCTCCTTTTGAAATAATGAATATTGATATGTCCAAAGGCAGAAGAAAAGGAATCCGTGAAAAAGAAATTAAGAAAGGGAAAAGATAACTGTGAGAGGAAGAACACAGAAGAGATGGGGGAGCTGAGAGGAATGAAAAATCACAGATTGAGATGAAGATGAATGTAAAAGAGGGGCTGAAACCATTGGATAGGGGGAGAAATGGGAAGGCAGAAGGCAGAGATAAATGCTGGGCAGCATATGCTATAAGAGTCAATGACTCAGGAACAAAACAAGAGGGCTTCCAGAATGGGTCAGGACCAGAATGGAAGGTGGACAGCTGGACTCTATAATGGGCAGCATCTGAATTCCTACTTCATTGAACTTACCACACTCTCATTCCCAAACCTAATCATAGAGATTCAAAGCATTTTAGAGCAGGATGGGATCTTAGTCCAATCCCCCCATTTTTCCGATGAGGAAACTGAAGCCCAGAGAGGGTGATTTGTTCAAGATCACCGAACTAGTTATTGACACAGTAGAGACAAAAGCCTAGTTTTTCCTCCCTCCCAGTACGCCACCTTTCTATTATGCTGCAGGGCCAATGGGAGGTCCTTACCGACAGGATGTTTCAAAGGGTGACGTCTCATTAGCAATGAGTTTTGTATGGCTGCAAGCTGTTTCTGGGAACACGGGCCCACTGTCCATGTGGGCATGGTAATGCCCGCCCTGGTCATACCGGACCACCTGCATAGGCTCACTGTGTTCCACAATCTCTCTGGGCAGACGAGTGAGACGAAGCACCCTGGCAGAGAAAGCACAGCAGAGCAGAGTGTGGTGAGGTCTTGAGGGTCCCCCTGCTGACCTCCTTCAACAGTGCAGAAAATGCCCAGGGATGGGGATGTGCACTCACGCTCAGGGCTCTCCTGGCTTTGGACTGACAGGCTGATGCCTGTAGGGTGGCTGTGCTGCCTTCAAGGAGTAGAACATTTCTAGATGGGCCTTCTCATCCTCCAAAGCTGGTGCACCCTGAGGAGCCACCGAAGTGGCACAATGGGATGGACTACTTCCTCCAGAGGTGACTTTGGGCAAGTCTCCTCACCTCTTGGGACTTTATTGGATTAGATGGCCTGGGAGGACCCTCCCAGCACTAAATCTGGAGCTACCTTAGAGCCGGGCTAGCCATCCTTAGGAGGCAGGTGAGGTATTACAACACATATACTCTGGGGACCCCGAGATCTGGGCATCGTGACCCTTCCATGTTCCCTATGGGAGAAATCCAGCAGAAGAGATTTATTCACATGCCTGAGAAAATAATTTAGCCAAGACAAACCATGCCCATCATATCTAGTAGCACTGAAGTGCCAGGTGGTCTCTAGTCCTAGGTTATTCCTAGCCCCCAGTAGAAAAGATCCCATATGCTGAGAGACAGAAGATTCTCAAAATGATCAGATATCCAGGAGGTAGGAATCTCTTAGGATAGATACCCCATCCCCCACCCCAACAACTCCAAACTGGAATGAATTAGCATTAAAAGCAATTCCCTCAATGAATTCCATTCCCAATCTCACCAGAACAGAGAAGACAGCTCAGTGGGAAGGGGTGAGATTAGATTTCCATTAAGATTGGCCTCTGCTCTCAAACCAATCAGTCAATCTGGAGAACTTCTCCACAAAGCTAAGGAAACACCATCCTCTCATTTCTAAACTATCCAGTCACACCAGGAAAGGTCCCAGGGAGAAGGGCTGAAGGTGGGGACAACCCACCATTAGAGATCCTTGCTCCTAATTAACTGAAAACAAACAGCCAAACCATTTTTAATTCCAATTGTATCTAGTTAGCCCCTAATCAGAGTATATTTGTTTTAATTAAACATTTATCACCTGACTTTCAATTCATCACAATCCAATTTTAACAAATGCCCCATTTAATGTCTCATTAACCGGAGCTTGCTAAATCAATTTAAGACATTCCACACCTTCCCAAAACTTCCTAGTCTTCCTCCAATCTAGTGAAATCCAAAGTTAGGTCCCAGGGAGAAGGAGCTTTGACACAGCCTAAGCCGGCCCCACCCCAACCCCACCAGTACCACGGGGCACATGATAGGACTCAACTGCTGCTAGTAACAGGTCTCTTGTGTTATGCTTGGGTTTACCAAGAGTCCACATAGAGGCCCATATTGGACCCAATTGTTCAGCTGCTGCTACAGGCAGGAGGAGAAGGGCACTATCTCGGCCTCCACCCCACCCCCCTTCCCAGCCCAATCCACACACTTTCCAAGGGTGGGCTTATAGAGATGAAGCTCTTCAGGAAGGAATTCCTCCCAGGAGGGAGCTGTGGATGCCCTAAGTCACTGCCCCTCCCCCCCAACCCTATTCTGAGAGTCCTATCGCCATTCACAGCTATGTGGCCAGAGGCTTGGGAGAACGGCATGGCAGTATCCCTCTAAAATGGATAGTCCTTGGGCTTCTAATTTGTCTCTCCACAAAAGGCCTTATTCAGAAAGCTAGGTGCTCCATCGTGCGATGACTGACTTTGATAGGCCTGGCTCTCCTCAACAATGCAAGGTTCTAAGACAACTTCAAAAGGCTCATGATGGAAAATGCTATCTATGTTCAGAGAAAGAATTACAGTCTGAAAGCAGATCAAAGCATACTATTTGCTCTCTTTTTCATTTTGTTTCTTCTTTCTCCTAGTTAATTCCATGGGCTATAATTCTTCTTTGCAATGTGACTGATTTGAAAATATGTTTAATGTGAATGTATATATAGAATATATAGAGTCTATATTGGATTGCATGCCATTTTGGGGAGGGAGGAGGGGAAGGAGGGAGAGAAAATTTGGAACTCAAAAGCTTGTGGAGCTGAATGTTGTAAACTAAAAATGAATTAATTTTTTAAAAAAGCATGGTGCTAGACTTGGAAACCAGAGGCCCTAGACTAGCTGGGTGACCCTGGGCAGATTGCTTACCCTCTCTGAGTCTCAGTTTCCTCATCTGTAAAACAGGAATATAAATATTTGCTTTATCCACCTCACAAGGTTGTTGTGAGGAAGGTTCTTTGCTCAACTACAACATGTGCAAGGTGTTTCTGCAAACCTTAAAGCACCATACAAAAGTCTGTTATTGCTCTGGAAAGGCCAGAGGCCTTTCCATTAAACATTCCATTCACACTCTATCCTAGAGCTAGATTCATCAGGCATGTTTCTTGGGAGAGAGTCATCACAGAACATTGGAAAGCAACAATTTTTTTTCTTTTGAAGGACCTTAGGAGAACCCTCCTTCTCTATCCTGGCAGCCTCTCAGGCAAGTCTTCCTTAGACTCCTCCTGCAGCAGTAAGAGCCATGCCCACGCACAAGATTCTCCTTGTCTGGGTGGGGGGCGGGGGGGGGGGGCTCCAGAACACAGGAAGCCAGGCATCTAGATCGGTGAAAAGCTAAGACAAGTCCCTTCAGCCTCTACTGATCCCTTTCTTCTCTGTGCCATACAAAACACTTCCTCTCCCACTCTGCCCACAGCAGCGTGCGGCTGTCCTCAGGCCTCACCTCTGCCGGATGGATCTCATGACCTGATGGGCGCCCTCGCCCTGGTACAGCCAAGTGTGCTGGCTGTTTCGAACCAGGTCGCTCACCTTCACCTTCTGACTGCCCATGTACTTGTGGAAGTCCCGGAGGTTTAACTGCTTAAACTCCTCCAAACTTAGCACACCTGTGAAGAGCAAAGAGAAGAGACCTTTGTTGGTACCATTAGAGGCTGGGTATATCCTCACCACACACTGGGCAATCCCCTGGATCCAAGGCTCTCTGGTTTTTGTGTTTCTTTGTAGCCCCAGGGCCTGGCACACAGTGAGTGCTTAATAAATGGTGACTTGTAGCCTAAGATCAAACTACAGCCAGAACACGGTAAACTCTGGGCACCACATTTTAGGAGAGAGATGGCCAAGACAGGGCATTTTCAGAATAGGGTGGCTAAAGATGGTGAGAAGACACCAAACCATGTCTCACAGGCAGTGTTTAGCTTGGAGAAGAATACTTAAGGGATCCATCATCTCTGTCTTCAGGTATTTGAAGGGCTGTCCTATGGAGGTGAGAGGAAGCGTTCTGTGGGGCTCCAGAGAGCAGAACTGAGCCCAACGGGGGAGATGTACAGGGAGGCAGGTTTGGCTTAATATAAGGAATGAATTACACATACCTTCCTGAATATAAGAACTTTCTAACAAAGCTGGCCAATAACAGAACAGATTGCCTGATGAGATAATGAACTCCCCAACACTGGGGGTGTTTAATTAGAAGCTGAATGACCACCTGTCAAGTAAGGAATGAAAAATATAAAAGGAATTTCTGCACTGAGTAAATGGTTGCACCAGATAATCTATGAGGTGACTTCCAACTTTAAAATTCTATGATTTGTAAGTCTCTCTCTACTCTAGCAGCATGAATGTATTGGGTGCAACAACCTCTGAATCCATGGCCTAAATAATCTTTTGTCCTAAAAAAATTACTCAATGAGGAGAGGTGACTACAGTTCTCTAGGACAAGGGGAGGCTGCTGGGTAAAACATACATTCCTCTTACTCAGAATCGCCCTTTCAGGGAAGGAATCTGGGTTTCTAAAAGCCTGACTGACCTGAAAGAAGGGCCCAGCATGTCTTCTAAGGGCAGTGTGACAGCTGAGCATCCAAACAAGGAGGACCAGATATCATAGACTATCGGGCTGCCCACCCTAGGCTTCTACCTCTCCCATGGGGCCAAACAGGAATCCACAAGTGTTAATGCCTACTGGAAATCCCACCCATGCTGGAGACCCCATCTCCCTGTCACATAAAGACACAAAATACTGCTTGTTCAACTGCAGCCCCTTTACGGAGCAAGTTTTCTGGGGGGCGGAGGGGGCAGAAATCATCTAGATAAGATGTTTTTCTGAGGTTTCTCACTTCTTTGTTTGCTTTATTTTTAGCAGAAGTTAAATAGGTTGCAATCACATCTGGGACTAATTTAAATGTCTGAGTTATAACTCCATCTCCCTTGCCTCAAAGAGGGAGACAAAAAAAAACAAACCCCTAATAGCCCAAAGAAGTAAAACCACTTTCCTATAATCAGATTAGCTTATGAAAACTTACTAAGACATTTCTCTGAGTTTTGGGTCTTGGTCAGCCCAGGCCATGAGGGAAGTGAAAGCCTACAGGCAGAGGGAGGTTCTTAGAAGTCCATACCCTGGCTTAGCCTCTGTTCTCCTGGGAAATGGCCAGCACTGCTTCTCAGCATGTCATGTTGAGGCTCCCAGTCTTACATGGGCATCTACAATCCTCTGAGCCCTGCCCAGAGTATCTCAAGATGTTAGAAATTACCTGCCTTGCTCATATCTGAACCCTGCAGGCTCACATGCTGACAACAGTGGGTGACGACTGCATCCAAAGTGAGGCTAGGCCAAGAGACCAAGTCCAGTGATGAAAATGTCAACAAAGCTACCCTTCTGGTCAGTAGACTGGCAGGCACAGACAGGATGCTCAGTGACTTTCCTGTGCCAGGACTTCAGTCTCTCCTCCAGTGACTCCCCCCACCATACACCTCCTCTTCCGCCTTGCACCCATCAAGGCCCTGCCTGGTGCTCCCCCAGAAGTCTGAGGATACAAGGCCCTCCACAATCTGCCACTACCTTACCTTTCCAACCATTCTCATATGATGGCCTGTCTCTGTAACTCCACACTATTCTCGCTTCCCCAAATGGGCCCTGTGCTTCCCCCAATCTCTACACTTGGTATATTTTCCCTTTCCCTCTTTACCTGATGAATTACTTACTATTCACCCTTCAACTCATGCTCCTCTTTCAGGAGTGGGCCTTCCTTGATCTTCTCTCCTTCCTCTCCCTATGGGGAACAACATTGCCTCCTGGACCTCAGACAACACTTTGCTACTACAAAACACGTTTCATGCAATAGTGGATGTTACAGTTATTTATAATTCATCCTGAAAACTCCAAATAGATACTTAAGAAACCTCTGTTGGAAATTTTAGGAAATAGACCATTATGCATTCAGGCTTTTCCACATATAAGGATAAGAAGAAGTTGAAGAAGAGAAGGAGGAAAAAAGAAAGGCCCCAGCTCCACAGGGTTTGGCATTTTTGGGAACAAATCAGAGCCCCTCATAGAGAGGGCTAAAGGCTGCATCATCTCAGTAGGTTCCCAGAGATGTGACCATGCTTTTGACTCATTTAAAGGAAGGAGGATGACTGTGATTTTTAGATCTCAGTTGAATGCTAATGGTAGCCTGGATAAATGGTTTCTCCAAAAGAGGGAATGGGACTGGATTTATCACAAACCTTAGGAACATGGGGAACATCAAGCAACAGAAGCCTCATTGCATGCATTCTTCAGCCACCTTAAATGACTGTAGAGAACTCAAGCCCCATTCCTTTTAAGGGAACCTCCAGAGACAATGACTGGTCCAGAGAACATTCCCCCAATGGCCCAGGCTTCATCCCAATCTCTCCATTTTCTTTTTCATCTGAATCCTCCCTCCAGCTGCTTCTGTTGTCTCATGCTTCTATATGCCAATCAAACCCCCAACTTTTATGAATAAATACATTCTGACATTTGCTGAGGTTAAGGTATAGAATAAGCACTTAATAAAGGTTTGTTCTTTTATTCATGTCTAAGTAGCTGTATCCTTTACATTTAAAACCAGTCCACCTTTTAAAGGTTCCCAACTGAGAAAGCAAATTCTGGCCTCCAGTCCTCTCTGCCTGGATGACACTGAGAGGCAGAGGGCATCACCAGGAGTTCCTGGGCACATCACCACAGCCACCCACTCTTCAACAAGATGGCCCCAGTGAGCAATACTACTCTAGACTGGAGGCTTGATGAAGGGGAAAGTCAGGTTGGAAGAGCCCCACCTCTCTGGGGACCTACACACAACATGTATAAGATGGCTGAGGCTGGTGCTCTGGGGAGGATTTGCTCCCTCGGGCAACTGGATTTAGCACAAACCTTGTTGAGGGTCTCTGCCCTTAGAACTTTCCAAACTCACCATCACCATCAGGATCAGCCTTGACGGCAGTATACATCTCCCGGATGTTCTCAGGCGTCATCCACCTCCCATTCCCCAAACGGGTATGGGTCAACACCTGAAATGACAAACACAGATTTATCTTACCTGGATGGAATCCAGGAAGGTCCCTGGGATCCGGATTATATACAATTCTCAGTTACAAACTATCTGCAATTCCCTGAACTTGTTTTGTCCTCTCTATATTTGTGCAGACAATCCTTCCCCCCACACCTGGTATTCCCTCCTTCCTCATCACCACTACAGAAATCCTTTGACCAGCTGTAAGTGTTCTCTCACTCTCAGATTTTTCCTAAAGCACTTTATCTGCATCTCTTTATAAAGTAATCACATTCTACTTTATATCCTATAGTAAATTAGAAATTTCTTGAGGCAGAACTGTCATCTTTTATCTCCTGACCCCTAGTGCTTAAGCACAGTGACTTTACAGAGTAAGGGCTTAAGAAATATTTGTTGAATTGAAATTTGTTGAATGAAGAGAAAATGTGAGGCCCCAAGGAATTATTTATATTCTGAATAATAGATAACATTTATATATGCCTTAAGGTTTGCAAAGTGCTTTATAGATATCTCACTAGACTCAATCAACCTATTTTACAGATGAGGAAACTGAGGCACCACAAGGTGAAGTGACTTGCCCACATAGCTAGTGTCTCAGGCAGGATTTGAACTCAGGTCTTCCTGACTCCAAGTCCTATGCTCATATCCTTTAAGATCTACCAGCCATATTACACCACAGACATGCTCTAAAGGCAGGCCTCCTGTTACACCACAGGTACATTGCTGAAATATTTAAGATCATAAAATTTGGTGCTCTGAGGGGCTTGAGGGGACACCTCAGTTCAGCCTCCTCATTTTACAGATAAAACAACTGAGGTTCTGGAGGGGAAGTGACTTGCTCAGGGTCACCAGGTAATTTAGTAACAAAACCCCATTTCAAGCCATTTTCCAAATCCAGAGCTCCTCTTACATAGTAAGCCAGCCTGGCCTTTATAGCATTCATTGTTTGGTCCATAAACAAAAGTGGATAATCCCCACCCTGGTAATCAGAATCCTGGGCTTTCTCAAGGGTATCAAGACCAGACCCTTGGCCTGACAGGGTAGGAGAGGCCCTAGAGGGAGCCTCCCCTTCCTCTCTTACCCCACCCCCACCCCTACCTTAGCTGTTCCTATGTGGGAAGGCCCAGCCTTCTTCTGAGAGGCCAACAAGACCCTCCAGACCAGGGAAAACAAAAAGAATCCTAAGGATACATAAATGGAAGATCCAGGCCCTGCAAGGGGGAGACTGGCAGTTGACAAAATTAGGCAGTAAAATCCAGAGCTCAGGTCCTCCACTGCGGAAGGACCAAGTACTGAAGGGAGGGGGATTCCTACTGGGATCTGGACTTCAGTGAGTTCCTGAGCCTAGGCACAGCTGTTTCTCTGGGGAGGGGGGTAGTTTTACCTTCTGAAAAGCTTTTCTAAAAAGGGTAAGGAGCAGGCAGAAGAGACTTTACAGTAACACTACTCACTAACTCTGTGCTGCACATGTGGACATACAGGCAGGCAGCTTGCCCAGAGGACTATGGAGGAGCAAGAGCCAAACAAAGCTCCTTCCTCTTGGAGGAAATGCTTCCCCAGTAAGCCCCACTTCCTCTACCTCCTTGAGCTGCAGCTGCCCATCCTGGTTATGGTCCAGCAGATTGAAGATGTCCATTGGGCTGACTTCAATCATTTCCATGGCTTCTTCATAGTCATCTGTGGGCAGCGTCTGGCTCTTCTGCAGCCCTTTCAGCTGGGCCAGGTGGATAATCAGCTTGCACTCTTCCTCACTCAGAAAGTTGGGAATTTCTGCCAGGAAGAAGAGGAAAGGACCATTGGCCAAGTTACCAGTTAAAAGTAAAGCACCCATCAATGGCACCTGAGACACAAACCAAAACTGGGGAAAGCTAAGCTGTGTCTTTAGAGTCCATTAGTTTCTCTGGGTCAGTTTTCTCACCTATAAAATGGAGAGAAGTACATGCAGAAGTACACACTCTCACACACACACACACACACACACACACACAAACACAAATTATTATTGCAATTACAAAAGGACTTGCTTCTAATTCCTTCCTTTCCTCACCAAAAGGCATGACAAAGGGTTAATATCGGGCAGGTTTCAAGGAGACAATTTTCTGACAGTACAGTGACCTGTGGGGCTGACAGTTTCTCTGTAGGAAACCAAGGTTTCAGTCACCTCATCGATGGCAATATTTATAGCCTCCAGTGTGGGAAAAGGACAGAGGTGCCAGTAACCTCACACCCTCTTTAGCCATTGGACCCTATTAGAATCTTACGCTGTACACAATACATTACTCCCCTCAGGAACCCATGGTCTATGACAATCATTAAGAGACTGTGCAGGAGGAGCCACACACCACCCAAGGCCAGGGCCGGGTTGTGCCAGGGTGACTCCCACAGCCCTGTCTCAGCCAGGGTCCCCCCCAGGGCCTTCGCTTAGGTCAGGTTACAACGAAGCAAGTTTCCTTGTGAAACTAAGAAAGTAGTTTAATAGCAAACATTAAGTCCATTCCTATTTATCCATTCATTTTGAACTTAGGTTGGAATTACCTACTGAGTTGCTGGGCTTCTGCAATTACCAAAAGCAGGTTTTGTTTGGACTCTGAACTTGAACTTGGGACACTTGTTTGGATGGTCACTCAGGTTTCTAATGTAGTCCCTAGGCTAGGTATTTTTTTTAATCAATTTAAATACTTCATAGAAGAAATCTGGTCATGAGCCTGTGGGAGAAGTGGTCTCAAAACACAAATTCTGTTTCTGCTCGATGCTCATTTGGTGATCTTCTGCTGTCACTGAATAGATGCTGCCATGACAGTATAACGGGAGTCTTAGCCTACTCCCAGACGAGTCCAATGTTGATCAACTACAGACCTCAGTTCATATGACATTTGTCATTGTTCGGTCATTTCTCAGTCATGTCCAGCTCTTTGTGACCCCATTTGGTGTTTTCTTGGCAAAGACACTGGGATGGTTTGCCTTTCTTTCTCCAGCTCATTTCACAGATGAGGAAACTGAGACAAACAGGGTTACGTGACTTGCCCAGGATCACACAATTAAGTGTCTGACGCCAGATTTTAACTCAGGAAGATGAGTCTTCCTAACTCCAAGCTCGGTGCTCTATCCACTGTGCCACCTAGCGACCCTTTCATGTTACATAAGATACTACAATAAATATTTCTGGGTTGTGCAGACAGCTTGTCCAACGCTTTCAAAATATCCCCTCAAGTCTATCTGCCACTTACCGTATCTCTCTCTCCACTAAGCAATTACTATTAATTACATCTCTCACTGATAACAACAAGAAAAACTGACTGAAGATAAAGGCCAGAGAAGTTGCATACTGTTTGTTCACAGCATAACTATGGCTGTAATGCAGGGTCATGAAGAGACAGGATTCGTGACCCAAACCTGGCACAACCCAAAAGAACCAGGCAAATTCTTTGTGTAAACAACTTCCGAGCCTCTAAATCTCCAATCTAAGCCTCAGCAAAATGCCTGAAAGGTTTACTGGGGGCTGACGGCTGGAAGCCTGCTTAACTAGGTGCAGGGCTAAATCAAGAAGACCTAATTGACTTGGCCAAACGCCTGATTGCTTTTCCACAAAAAAGAAAGAAAGAAAAACCAACTGTTAAAGAGTTTATTAACAGATGCCTAATCCAGGGACCTCCCCAAAGGGGCAGAGTTTGAATAATGGCACCCAGCAGCGACCTAATCGAATGCAAACAAGTCTGATTTACAGACTACCGGAGTTGGAATAAGGAAGCCCCAGGCTGCCCTCATTAACACACCTGCCGAGCTGAGCCCAGGCCCCCCATTAGAAAGCCAAAGATTCTAGGCAAACACCTCATTTGTGTTGTCTTTGTTAAACAGTGGACTCGTAATGAAGGGGCTGGCCAGGGAGCCTATGGAGAGGACCATGTATAAAAAAGCCTTCCTAGGCAGATTCAGCTCCAAGGAACCACTCTGCTCCTCTGAAACATCCGTCTGTCTACAAGGCTAAGTTAAAGGTGCAGGATGGTGGCCAGAGGGTGCATGGAGAGGCTGCTGCTTGCCTTGGTAGGTCTGTGTGGCTACTGCTTTGGAAGGGCTGGGGCACATTTCCCTAGAAGCTCCTCTCGATGCATGTTCATTCCAAGAAGCATGGCCCTATGCTATGATATTGGCTATTCTGAAATGCGAATCCCCAACCTGCTGGAACATGAAACCATGGCTGAAGTGATCCAGCAGTCCTCCAGCTGGCTGCCGCTGCTGGCAAGGGAATGTCACCCAGATGCCCGCATCTTTCTCTGCTCGCTTTTCGCACCAATTTGCCTGGACAGGTAAGACTTTGAACTCCCTATTTCCAGGGAAAAGCTCCCCACAGGGTAGCTAATGACATGTGGCACTATCTCATCATGTCCTTTGGCTCTCTCTTGAGATGGGCCAGCTGGGGTAGCACTTCTCCATCAGCCGCTGGGTTTGTGTGTTTGATGAATCTTATTGAAGCTACTGTAAAAACACAGATGGGTATTTCAGATCACGCGCTCCCAGCATAGAAGCCACCACTGTGGAGTGCCCTACTTTAGATCACTGTAGCCTCCTCTTTCCCACTTCCGCTAGGCGATTACATTCCACTGGGAAATGAGGAACTATCCGACTGATTCAACAGTCGGATTCCCACTTTGCTATTCATGTTTTCCCTCTCTTAGAGCAGGTCTCTTTCAGTCCTGCTGTTCATTCTTAAGGTCTTCGGTTGCTGTAAAGGGGATTATTGAGGATAACCCGTTAGTTACAGCTTAGTAGTCACCAGAACTGGACAGGAGTTCAAGGTTTGATCTTCTCCCTTTTGCTCTCCTGCTGTAAATAGTCCCCCTAAACTACTCACGTGGCAGCCTCCCTTTCAGGAAATAAATGGATCCATACTCCAAGGTGATTCTTAAATTACCCTTTTTTACAGAAAGTGGTGCCAACAAGAACATCCTACTTGCAGCTAGTAATGAAGATGGTGCCAACAGGAGGCCCCCATTTTCCCTCCTTTTCCCATAGCTGTGATTTAGGGATAGAGAACACTAATGGGTTCTGAATGGAAACACCAAAGAGCATCTTGAGGGCTAATGACAAGGCAGGTTAGCCCCCAGCCTACCTGGCACTAAAGGGAGGGAAAAAGCAACTCCTCTGAGAAGAGTGTTTTCCCAATTGATTAACCAGGTATTCACTGTAATTTCATTCAGTTTGACAAATATTTATTAAACTGAAGCCGTATGCACCATACTGTGCTAGGCACTGAAGAATTTTCAGTTCAGCTGAGATAATGTCCCCACTCACATAGAGCTTACATCTAGTGGATAATTTAATGTACAATGATGCATGATAAGTGAGATAAGGATAAGAGATCCACTTCCCAGTGCTGTGTAAGGCTGGGTTGGAGGTGCTGGGGGTGGTGGTGGTGTGTGTGACAGTAAAGCAAGCCTTCATGACTTCCTGGAGATAGTATTTGGGACTGGAAATACCAAGGGGTGAAAGGTTGAAGACCAGAGCTCCCATTGCCCTTTTCTAGAAGGTCTGCAGGTGAAAAGGAACACTCTCCTTGCTTCAGGCGTTCCTGAGCTCCTCCATCCAAAGAAGACCCTGTTTCAGTATTTTATACTCCTCATGTTTCCAGGGTAGGTGGGTGGGTAATTGAAACATTAGTATTTATGGGATGAATGTTTACTGCCCTACCATGGTTTGGGGAGGCCCTATCTGATTGTAAACATTTCTGGAGCACCAAGGTAGCATGATGGATAGAGAGCCGAGTGTGGAGTCAGAAAGACCTGAGTTCAAATGTGACCTCTGACACTGACTACCCGTGTGACCTTGGGCAAGTCATTTAGTCTCTGAATGCCTAGGTTTCCTCAGCTGTAAAACAGAGATAATAGCAGCACCTACCTCCCAAAATGTGGTGAGGGTTAGATGGGATAGTATTTGTAAAGTGCTTAGCACCGTGCCTTACACATAAACATTCCATCCTTCCTTTCCCCAACTATTCTCAGGAAAGATACTGGCATTTAAGACATTCTTTAACCCTTAGTGAACTCACACCAAGATAGCGCAGGGTATTAGAAAGAGTGCTGATGCTAAAGTCCACGCTATGACTTCAGGTCCTGGCTCTGCCACTTACTAGCTGTGGGTCCTTTGGGAAGTAATAACCTCTTCTGTAAATTGAACAGAACGATTCTTGTGCACGGGTCTGTTGGTCTGAGAATCTGAGAGCCTGACAGAAATGTGAGCCAACACTTCAAACTGAAAGCCCTCCCTGCCTTGGCTCATTGTTTTATGAGTTGCTCTAGACCAAAACATTCCTCAGCTCAGGGCACACCTCCCGTGGAAGATAAAGAACTTAAGTCTCCTGTCTGTGTGTGTAGCCCTTCCTTAAGGAGTGTCGGCACTCTTCCTCCTTTAGGATCATCTACCCCTGCAGAAGTCTTTGTGAAAGTGTTCGGGACAGCTGTGCCCCCATCATGGCTTGTTATGGATACCCCTGGCCCCAGATCCTCCAGTGCGATAATTTTCCTGTAGATCACAGTCTGTGCATCTCTGCAATCACCGACGACATGAGTACGAGCAGGAGAAGTAAGTTGGCCTTGTTTAGTACTACTGCTACTGCTATGGCCACAAGTACCACTACCACTACCACTACCACTGCACACAGACCTAGTCATGATAACAAAGGCTGTTCTTCCCTCAGTGCTCAAATATGTATGTGTGTTTGGCAGGTGGGTCATCAAGCCCATAGGCTTGTTTTATAATGTATACGATCACAGGATTTAGAGCTAGAAGGGACTCAGAAGCTCATCTAGTCCCTTTGAAAAAAAACTTCAGTCTAAACAAGTTAAGTGACTTGCCTAAGGTCATACAGATAAGTAGAAGAGCCAGGAACCTGACTCAGCTCCACTGGCTTTAGATCCAGGGCTCTTAAAAAAAAAAAACAACAAAACCAAACAAACCAAAAAACCCAACACTTTAAAACAGGTGTGTACATATAGAGAATTGCATAAGAGAGTAACAAAATTATCCCATAAGTGATACCCCATTTGCATTTTTTTCTTTTGTGCATTGCTCTTTTTTCCTGGTGATCACTACTATCTTGCCTCTGCCCTCCCTTGTAACTAGTCAGTACACTGACCATGTCCTGAGAAGGTTCGCTGGTAGCTCCAGTCCAATGCCTCTCTTCCCAGAGATGGGAGCTATTTCTCAGCACCAGCTGCTGCTTCTGTTTTCCCTTTCATTATTAAGGCCACCATGTCAATTGTTCTTCTGCCTCTGCTCATTTCACTGTGCCAGTCCATGTCAATGTTGCCATATTTCTTTGAATACCTCATACTCATCATTTCTTACAACACAAAAAAATTCCATTATATTCACATGCCACAATTTGTCCAGCCATTCACCAATTTACAGCCACCTATCTTGTTTTTAGTTCTTCCTACAACAAAAAGTTCCATAATAAACATTCCTAAATAGGGTCTTTTCCCTCTCTCTTTAACATCCTTCAGATAGCTGCCTAACAAACAGCTTCACTGCTGGGCCAAAGGGTCTGAGCAGGGCTTTTTGAGTGTCCTTCCAAGCTGTGTACCAGAAGGGCTGAACCAATTCACAGCTCCACCACTAGTGGGTTGATGCTGCCCTTATCCTTTTACAGCCCCTCCATCAAATGTCATTTCCCTCTTTCGTCATATCTGACACTGACAGGTGTGAAGTGAAACCTCAGAAGTGTGTTAATTTTCATCTCTTGTGATTTGGAGCATTTTTAGATGTCTATGGATAGCTTGCATTTCTTCATTTGAGAACTGCTTTGACCACTCACATATTTCGGAATCCAGAGCTAGGAGAAAAGAGAGCTGACTAGCCAAGTCAGAGGTATTCTGCTAGCATCACAAAAAGAAACAAACAGAAGAAAGTTCAGTCTTTATGGAGCTAAAAAAGCAACCAGCACCACTGCTCTGGCCCTTGAGCCCTGTATAATGCAGTGAGATGCTGGGACATGGGCTTCTGGCAGCCCTCCTTCCACAGCCCTGGCAGGTGTAGGAGTTAAATGGCTAAGTTGCCAGGCACAGAGAGAACTCTGGCTCCCAAGTTCACCAGTTTGGCACCTAGTTCCCCTGCTGCTGAGAACAATGGCTTCCAGTCAGTGGCATTCTCCCCTTCCCCCACCAGTTCCTCGAGCCAGCTGCCGGGACTGTGAGTTGGAAGATGCAAGCTCCCCAAAGGAGGTTCTGGATACCTTCTGTACCAATGATTTTGGTGAGTACAACTGCCCTGGCATTCCCCAGTGCCTCAGCTCCCATGACCCTCACTCCGTCCAGCAAACAAAGGTGAACGTACATGTTCTGTATCCCCAGCACTGTGCTAAATACCTCTGTGAGGACACAGGGCAATTCATTTGAAGGTGATGTTCAAATGCCAAAGTAAGGGTCACAAGACAAAATGTCAGTGTTTTGGGTCAAAGGTCAATGAAACAAAAAAAAGTCATGTCCTACATGGCAGGGCAATGGCCCTTCTACTGTTAAATGACAACAGAGGTGGAGTTTCCTTACAGCATTTGGGATTTCAAAGAGCCTGAGAGTTTACCCAAAGTGAGTCAGACTGAGAAGTTTTTAGCTCACACTCAGACAACTCAGGATGTCAGGGGAGGGGGAGTTCAAGCTGATATAAGCTAATAAGCATTCATTAATATGTAGAGTGAGGCTGGAGACTTTGCACAGCCCTCCCTCACTTAAATCCAATTCACTTGCAAGTCATGGCATTACCTTCCTGTCATGGTGCCCTTAGAGAACAAGAACAAACAACAAAAACTATGAAAAGTACTGTGACAGGCACTGGGCTGGTAGCAACATTAAGTGCTTATGTTCTGGGCACAGGGGATACAAATACAAGCAACAAGAAAGAGTCCTTGCCCTCCAGAAGTTTACATTCAGAACGAGGGAAGACCAGACATAAAAGGTAGCTGAAAAGGACTGGGGGATTTAGGACCGGGATAGTGGAGAAGCAGAGCCTGGAAAGGAATGAAGGGAAGCTAGCCTGGGCCCATCCCCAAAACCGAGACCCAAGAAGAACTCACCAATAGGAGAAGGGGATCAACTGGATATACAAAGAAAAAAAGAAAAAATGTAGGCTCAAGAAATTTATATCCTACTAAAAGGATGCAGGATAAATAGATAAGAATATTCATGACAACGGGAGGGGCAAGGAGAGAGCTCCAAGCACTAAGGGCATCAGGAAAGGCTTCTGGCAGGAAAAGCACAATTGGGCCAGAAATGGTGAGAGGATCCATTTCCAGAAGAGACAAATTTCTCATGCCTCTGCAGAGGCTCTGCCAGCCCTGCCTGTGTCCTGGGCAATAAGGTAGGTAACCTTAGGCAGTTTCCTGGTAACAGGTAGGCCTGAGGACCGTGACCGGCAGACAGGACACTTGGCCAGCTTTGGAGCTGCTGCCATTTGCCACCCATCCGTGCCTTATCCTGAATGATTCTCTTGCCCCCTGCCAATCCTCCACCAAGGCTCCATCCACTGCACTTGGGGGTGGGGTCCTCTGGTTCTCTTGCTATCTTTGCCATATGACCTGCTTGCCTCATCTTCCAGCTATGTAGGTCCTTGATATGATCTTTCACCCCAGTGCTCAGAAACAAGCCATCACTGATAACATGCTGCAGCCTCCTTCCACCTATCTCATGTTTTTTTTTAGAGGAGGAGGGAGAAGGGGACTTTGAGGTCAGCTATTCTAGTCCTTTCTCAGCTTTCAGTCTGACCACTAAGGTATTTCTATTTGAAAGATAACTGACTGAGAGAGAAGTCCAGGGAATTTGATGAGAGTGGAAGGGCACACGGAAGTAGAAAACAGGGAACATGGTAACAGAGCCAGGGACCTGAAAACTGCAGGAGGAAAAGACTCCAAGGCCACATGTCTGGTGGCCCAGGAGATCAAGGTATAGTGCAACTCTGTTTTGTTTTACCTGTTCTAGCTGTGAAGATTCACATCTCTAGGAGAAACCGGACCTCGTCCAGCATCTTTGACTATGATATGGACTCCCGGCTGGAGGTGCTGAAGCGAGGGCCCCTGCTGCCAACAGAAGTTCACCCCAGACTGAAGCAGTGGCTAGAGTGGGATGCTACCTGTGTGCACAACCTCATGCGGGGCACTCACACAGGGGCCTACATTATCAGTGGTGAGGTCCAGGGCAACCGACTGGTGGTTAACAAGGTTTATGCCTGGAACAAGAGGAACCGGAACCTGCATCTTGCAGTCAGAAAGTGGAAGCACCACCGGTGCAGAGAGTAGGACAGCCTCACTAGCAGGAGAAAGGTGTGAAGTCAGATGCCTCCCTCATCCTGGGGCGATCTTATACCTTTTCAACCTAAGGACTCTGACTGGAAAGCCAAAACTCTGGCAGGGAGGCTATCTCACTTAGATCCCTAGTAATTGATTATCCAAGAAAAAAATGACTTGTTGATCCAGCTCTTGTCCATAATGTACCCTCAGAGATGTGATGCAATACTCATCCTGTCCTACTGCACTCACTTTGCATTTCAAACACATGCAGGTATGATGGAAGACAGACTGACTCTTCCCAGACAGAAACACAGACAGGTACATTAAGTAATTGGTTAAATAAGATGAAGCTGGCCGGTCCTCCAACTGACATAAGATGAATTTCAAACGAGGTAGAAAGAAACACAGTAAAAGGTTGATAAGTGTGATCCCTTGGCACTAGGTATTATACTAAAGGCCCCAGGAAGGGGCCAGTTTCCTAACAATGGAATAGATACCCTCCTTGCTCAATTCCTCCCACTCTGCTGCTGCCACCTCCCAGATATCTGTTCTCAGAATCCTTTGTGGGTTCTTACCTTCAAGAACCTATCCTTACCCAAATTTCTTCATTGGCAGAGCACAATGGCTCTGAAGGTAGGGAGAAAAGAAATGGTAACTCTGGCCCTATTTAGCTCTGACCCTGACACTCTGCTGTCTGCTGGTTGTGTGTTTTCTTGAAATCTGAAAGCTTTATGAAAAGATCTCCATGTAGACTCAGTGCTCTGCAATCTGAACATATTACTAACACTTCAGAAAGGGCCCCAGAGACTTACTTGGTAGATCTTTCTGAAGCCAGAATCAATATACCAGGCTCACCAAATCAGGATATATTCTTCTTGAACTTTGCTGAGCCTAAGGCTCTTATTGGAAACACTTTTAAAAAGACCTCTGGGATAGTCAATGAGGCTTCCATGTACACATCTAGGGTAAGCTGCATAAAACCTAAACTAATATTCACACTTAAAATCTAAGTCTGCTACTGTTAGATCTCTAGGATTTATTATGAATACATCCTTCTCATGATATATGTCAAACTGTCTTTGTTTAAACTGGAGAGAGAGAGAGAGAGGAGGAGAGATTTGGCAATCCTGTAATAAACCAAACATGATTTTTAAAATAAATATTCTTTGTACATTAGTGATAATTATCTTCAATGTTTAGGAAAATAAAAACATGACCCAATGAGAAAGACATTCAACATGCCCCAGTAGAAAATTTGGTCAAGGGTTCTTAGTATTCAAAGGTTGCTGGAATAAGATAGGCATGTGAAGAGTGTGACAAACTCCTCACAAGAAACGCAGTCAGAGTACATGAGATGGCATATGGGCATCAGAACACCAGACTGATAAATATTAAGCTGCTGCTCAGAAAAAGAAGCCTATACTTTTCAAACAGAATTTTAGAGGGCCAAGCATGATTAATTTTACCTTTATTTCTGAAATGTCTAACTGGGAAAAAACCAACTCTTTAACACTAGGAAAATGTAAATATTAACCCACTGAATATCTACTGACTGCCTATCTGTGCTATGGGGCCTATAAATCAAAGATATGGTCCTTGCTCATAAGGAATTGATCAACTCAAGCAAGAAGAATGAAAACTTGGCCAGCTACACTGGGGTGCAGGCTTTGATAATAGTGTGAGATGGAAAAGGAGGATCTGAGGAGTAAAACAGGATAATGTTCTTGCAATGGTGAGAGGTAAGAGTTCTTAGATGACATAAACTCTTCTCAGGGAAGTAGTAGCAGAATTGGGGCACAGTGGAAAGGGTTAGACTTGGGAGTCATATGTCCTGGGTTTAAGACCCAGTGTGAGCCAGTTAGTAGTTATATGACCTGGGGCAAATCATTTTACTGCTCTGACTCAGTTTCCTTTTCTGTAAAATAAGTACAACTACTTACCCTACTCAAATGAGATAGTGTATGCAAAGTACATATGAACCTTGAAGTGCCATATATATGTTGACTTTTATATCATTCCTTGGAAATAGGAGAGGTGAGGCCCTGGGCACATTCCAAGACCTCATCAGCCATCTTCTCTCTTCTCTTTGGGATTTGCCATATTTGAGATATTACCATAGCTCTCTGATTCACTGGACAAGTACTCACTGTTTCCATTTTATCTCAGCATCAGCATTACCACAAAGAAGTGCCTAGAAGCCTAGCATTCTGGGAGATTTTGGTGCTGAGAATAGCAGGGAGGGAAAAAACTGAAGGAGCCACACTATACCACCGCCATCAAGGAGGCACTGGGTATTGGCTCTAGCTCATCCTTTCCTCCTGTCTCTTTACTGCTGATAATGTATTCACAAAAGGCCAATAGAGGATGGGCCCAGGTGCTTCCTGATACCAGATTCCAGGTTATTAGGAGTTTCGACAAAAAACATTACTTAGCTGGTTAGCTATTTCTGATAAAAATACAAATGTGTAGTTAAGAAATTACCACTTAGAGCAGAACCAGGAGAACACTGTACACAGAAACAGCAACACTGTGTGAGGTTCAACTTTGATAGACTTCGCTCTTCTCAACAATACAATGATCTAAAACAATTCCAAAAGACTCATGATGGAAAAATGGTATCCACATCCAAAGAAAGAACTATGGAGTCTGAATGCAGATCAAAACACACTATTTTCTCTCTCCCTCTCTCTTTTTGTTTTTTTTCTTTCTTGTGATTTTTCCCTTTTCTGATTCTTCTCTCACAACATGACTAATGTGGAAATATGTTTAATATGATTGTACATGTATAGCCTACATCAGTTTGCATGCTGTCGTGGGGAAGGGGGAGGAGAGAGAGAAGGGGGGAAAATTTGGAACTCAAGATCCTGTAAAAGTGAATGTTGAAAACTAAAAAAAAAAAAAAAATCATCACCTAGACCTTTAAGGACTGAAGAAGCCCAATTTGTATTTTCCTGTCCCCATGCTTATTCTCCATTCTATAGGTCTAAATGGGCTAGAAGCCAGGGCACACCACAGCTGGATTTCTAGATCAACTACTTTAATAGGAGATGTTCCAGTAGATCGTACAGGAAGATTAGAGTGTTAAACCAAAAGATTTTCAACATGACTGACCCAGAGAGACCATAGTCTGGGAGTTTTCATGTTACTTAGCCTAAAAATAGTGTTTGTTCATTCTCATGGTTATACCCTTTTGCAGGACCTTCTACATTTCCACAGGCTTTTCTCCCCACCTGCATCTTAGCGAAAATCTCATGGGACTCAACCCACAACAGGATGACTAAAACATTATTAAAAACGTTTCAACCAAAATGCCAATGTTGTTTCTTAAAACAGAGCTTCAGATGACACATGGGTCCAAGTATATCCCCCAAATCACAAACCTCTGATCCAGTGGTGTAAAGTATGTTCTCAGACCCATGGGCTTCTGACAGTTGCAGATCTCAGCCACAGTCCTGAAGTCCCTGGGTGCAAAAGGCCAAGACTCTCTTGGTCACTGCTACCAGAGTTTGCCCACAAACCCTAGTTGTAGGAAAGATGGTCCTGAGGATCTCAGGCACAAACTTGGTGGACCTTCCCCCTCCCCCTCACGCCTGACAAGTGGCTGAGGCTTTGGAAAAGGACCAGGTCTGCTAGGGTTTGAGTTCCTACTGAGATCAGGGTAGGGAGAAGGAGGAGTCAGACATCCATTTAGCTATTTCTGATAAAAATACAAATGTGTATAATGCTGAGGGTTTTCACAAGTTCCTCATCAACCTTTCTATATGAACATTCTATTCTATCCTAATTGAGGTCTAATACTCAAGTATTTGTAGTGCAATGCACCAGAACTACTAGAGAAGATATTTTAAAAGCAGTGTCCCTTCGGAAAACTCCTCGGAACACTGGAAATTAAATGAGACAACCAGCTTCAGTTTTTAAATGGAATTATCCAGCAGCAACAGTCATTTAGGAGGATTCTGGGATGATAAGTTAACATCCTGGTTCTGGAGTTTATCACTTTACTAGCCTGTTTCTTGTCAGGCACAGGCTGTCCAATGGCCATTATCAGTTCACTGGTGTAACACCATCCATGAAGATAGAGGAAACAAGAGACCATGATTAAGCTAAAAGGGATGGTTCAATTCCAGGTTACCCATTAACTCTCTGATTCTGAAAGTCCACAGAAATCACATTTTTTAAATTTGATACTTAAGTACTGGGATGGGGAATTGGGTTTGGGGTTTTTTTGGGGGATGGGAATAGTTTTAATGAAGAGTTTTCATTTTACCTCTTAAAGAGTTACAATGATCCAATAATCACTTTGTATAAAGCAGTAAGACTAGAAATGGAAGCTCTTGCTACAAAGTTTAAAAGAGAATTCATTCAAATGGTTGGAGGAGGCAGTCCACCAACACTGCTTCTAAACAGCTTTCATCTTCTTAGCAGAATAAATTTACTTTTGTGATTTTTTGGGGTCTGTATGTGTGTGAAGGAAGGAAAGAGGGAAGTCAAGTTGTTATGAACATGAATTTTCAGAACTTTTGGATTGAAATTTACTCTAGAGGCAGTTTCACAAATATAAACTGTGGCCGGGGTCTCTCTCTCTCTCTCTCTCTCTATATATATATATGCATGTATGTATGTGTGTATATATATACATACATAATACACACACACACACACACACACACACACACATTTGGCCAGGAGATGAGGAGTGTTTATTTGTTGAAAATAAAAGGTTTTGGGTTTTTTTTGGTCTTTTTTGACACATGATATTAAACAGCCACCTATTATACAAATAAGCTCAGTGGGTCTATTTCTATAAGGAATTTTGTTGGTGTGTTCTTACCAAAGAGAAGTGGTTTCAAGCTGAGGGTCTTCACATCGTGTATTTTGTTGGGGATCAGCTCCACCTTCTGCTTGTAGCCAACCTGGATAATAGCACATTGGGATCAAATGAACACCCTACTCACCTGCTAACCTCCTAGGTTCCAAAGCCCCCTGGTACAGTGTTTGTGCACATATTGGCCCTTTAAGGTTTGCGGAGCACTTATGTTATATGTTTAACAAATGCTTGTTGAACTTTAACTGAAAGTTACAAAACAGGGCTCACTTATAGCACATCAGGCAAAAGGCCATGGGAGACAGTTTAAAATTGTACTGCAGAAATGGTCTTGGAAATAATCTCACTTCTCCAGGGACCGATGGATTGCGATATCCTGGGAACTAAACCATCTCATTGACAAGGTAATTGGTGTTCTTAGGGACACTGACCTCCCTTGGAAAAGGTGAAAGAAGCAGAAGCTTTGAAAAAGCAGAGAATCAGGACACTACTAATCAAACGGCTACTAATGGCTCCACTGTCTTCAGTTTCATGTTATAGATAGATACTATCTATCTATATTACCTCTACATATGCACATGTATCTATGTAGTCTATGTTTAAGTATGTGGCATGTATGTGGTGTGTGTGTGTGTGTGTGTGTGTGTGTGTATTCTGACACTGCAGTTGCTGAATGGGAAGGTAAGAGGAGGAGAGGAAGCCCGGTCTCTAGATGCCATCTGCTTCCCTCTGCCCGATCTCAGGCATCCACACCTAGAGGAGACCAAGGGTGGCAAAGCCCCTGGATATGGAGTCAGAGGGACCAGCATTTAAATTTTGGCTGTGACCTTGACCACTCCGCTCCCCTCTTTTGGCCTCAGCTTCTCTGCCTATAAAACGAGCGTCCGCGGTCCTTTGCAGCTCTATACTTTCTAAGTGCCCAGATGGGTCTGCTCACCTTGATGCCCTCCAGACGCATGAGGGGAGCCCCGAGGACCGAGGGGGCTGCGGGGGCTGCAGGGGCGGCCGGGGCTGGCGCGGCGGGGACGGCTGCGGGGGCGGCGGCCGCGGGGCCCGGCTCGGGGGACGCCCCTTGGCCAGCTACCGGCCCCGACCCCGGCCCGGACGAGTCGCCGTTGCTGTAGTGCACGAAGAAGAGCAGCGCCAGCACGTTGCCCAGGTAGAGGTGAACGAACACCATCAGCACCAGGAAGTAGGAGCGGGAGCAGATGCCGCGGGGCTTGCCCCCGGCCAGGCCCGGCGGGACCAGCGGGGCCTTGGTCGTGACCTCCCCGTCCGTCCGCCGGCCCAGCAGCGCCCAGGGGGGTTCCGCGGCCTCCTCGGCCTCGGGCCGTGAAGCTGCCGCCGCCGCCGCCGCCATCGCGCCGACTCCAGCCCCGACTCGGTGAGGACGCGCGGCGGAGGGAGGATCTGGCCGCGGAGGCCGGCGGGGGCCCCGGGAGGCACCAAGCCCCGGCCCCGGTCGCCCCTAGTAACCTACTAGAGCAGAGAAGCGGAAGTGGCGCTGAGCAGGCGGGCGCGCGCCGGCCTCCCCTCCCTTTCCCTCTCCCCGCTCCCCCCTTGCGATGGTTGCTAAGAGACGGAACAAGATTGAGGATGCCGCATCGGCCTCCTTCTGCCCTTCGCTCCACCTTCGCAACAGTTGCTAGGAGACGGGTTGGGACAGAGGATGCGCAGGCAGAGGCGCGCTGGGGGAAGGCTGTGGTTCAGAGTGGTTTGTTTCTCCATTTGTATCCCTAGTGCTTAAAATATATACTACAGAATAGAGACTGGACTTGTGATTTCATTGGCTTAGGGAACAAATAATAGGCAACCAGATAATATTTCTAAAGTGCCTAGATCACAGTGGGGGCTTAATAAATGCTTTCTCTCTCTCTCTGCTAGCCTTACCTTCCTGATGCTGGTCAGCACATTCTGCAGGATCTACAGTCTTAAGGAGTTGCCCAGGGTCACACAGAGAACAATTTCCTGGCTTTGAGGAAGGTTCTATCCATTGCATTTCATTGTAAGCACTTAATACTTTTTTTATTCTTTCCTAGTCTCCCACATACACCTGGAATAGACTCCCTTTGCTGATATCCTACTTTTCCTTTCTTCTTCAACACACAATTCAGGTGCTGTCTTTTTTAGGAGCCTTCCCAGATTTCCTCACTCCCCCAAGCATGGTGCCTGGTCCTCTCCTTTGTACTTAATCTATGCTCCCTAATATCTTAGTCATTTTTACATCTGTTCTATCACCCCAGTAGACTGTATGTTCTTCAGTGTTTATCCTTGCATGGCTAGTATTGCACACTGCTCCTTGTTCACAATAAATGTTTAATCCTGGTTAAATTGAATCGTACTCTCTGAAACTGGTCCTTTACCCTAGTGTCAACTCTAACACAAGCATTCCACATTTGTGTGAGTCCAACACAAGCATTCCACATTTTTTGTATAAGTCTAACCATTAGTAGACTGTAAGCTCCCTTAAATATAGCTCCACCACTGTTAAACAAAATGCCCTGTAAATAGTTAAGCACAGAATAAAAATATCTAATGAAATGAATGGTGGGAATAGTAACTAAACTGCAACATAGATCTGCGATCAAAGAATGGAGTGGCTCTCAAGTAGTTTCAGAGTTTCAGAGACATCATGGTGGAAGGAACGTATGTTTCTATTATTCTTTGACCCACTCATTCTTTGGGATTATTTAGTTTCCAAATAATTTCTAATCTATGCTTCAATGGCCCTTCATTAAACATAAGTTTTATCATAGTCTGAAAAGGGTGCATTTGCTATTTCTGCTTTTCTGCCTTTGGTTGTGAGGTTTTCATGCCTTAAGATATGATTAATTTTTGTGAAGGTGCCATGTACGGTTGAGAAAAAGGAATATTCCTTTCTATTCCCATTTAGTTTTCTCCAGAGGGCTTTCATATCTAACTTTTCTAAGATTGTATTCATCTCCTTGCCTTTTCATATTTATTTTATGGTTAGATTTATGTAGCTCTGAGAGGGGAAAGTTGAGGTCCCTTACTGGTATAGTTTTACTGTTTCCTGGTGGAGGGAATGTACATAAGTGGCAATAAAGACTTTGTTGTCCTTCAGTGGCTTCAGTCATATGACTTTATAACCCCATTTGGGGTTTTCTTGGCAAAGATACTGGAGTGGTTTGCCATTCCCTCCTCCGGCTCATTTTTAAAAAAATTTTAATTAAGCTGGATTTGAACTCACATCTTCCTGAATTTAGGCCAAGTGCTCTACCTACTGTGCTATCTAGTTGCCTCGAGCGAATGCCTAAGAGTATGCCAATTCCTCCTGCTGTTTTATGTGTCCAGGGCATGATAAAATGCACAACCAGCAAGTGAACAGGAATGGGGTATCTTGGAGAGCCAGATTTCTGAGACTGTAAAATGGAAAGAGCGTGGGGAAAAAAAAAAAAACTAAGATGAAAGTGCTTGTTAAAAATAGATTATGAGTTCCAGAGGGGACAATGAAAGGGGAATGGTTAAATTGGATGGAGAGACTACAGCAGAAGGAACAGACTTTTCACTTTGGCTGGAACATTCTTATTAAGATAGGAGGAGGTGTGAATTTGCTAGCCAAAGGTGGAAGTAACAATAGATAGTTGAAAGAAACTCCCACTCTGAAAGCCTGAAATTAGGGTTATGGGGATACTGGGGAAAATGTACTGGTACCCACAGCCATAGAGCTGAGATGGAGGCCAGAGGTTGGGATAGACAGATATAAGGGTAAATAAACATGGGGCGATTAGGTTCAGGGGCTGAGCTGAACCACAAGCAGGGCCAAGTTGGTAGTAGTATCACAAGATGGCAAGGACTGAGGCATATCCAGTACAGTGTGAGAGAGAAACATGGGTTCTAATCTGCCTGGGGCAAGGGCACGGCAGCTCTGGCCAGGGAGATGGTGGCTTTGGTCCTGGCACTTACTGGTATGCATTTCATTTCATAAAGGTGTTACCCATCAAAATGGCCAGAACAGATGACCAAAGGCTTGGGCCACCAACACTGGCATTCAGGTTCCTGAAAAGCATGCTATTCCCCTTCTAACACATACCAGGCCTTTCTTATATACAGACCTGGTGGTCATGAAGCTGTTCAAAAATCTTTGCCTAATATGTAAAGTTTAGGTTATTTCAGTGGGCATTCAAGACCCTCCATTATATGGCATTACCCAATTTTTTTCAGGATTATCGCAGATGAAATATCACTCCCTCTTATACACTACAGCCAAACTACCCTCCGGCTCTAACAATATGCTCTGTACCAAAGGTCTGATTCCAGGCTTTTTGTCTTTCTCTGATGCCCTCATCACATATAGTTATGGAACAGTGTTGTACTGACTAGAGTGCAGGACTTGGAATAAGGTAGACGTGGATCTAAATCTTATCTTGTGCTCTCTTGTAGCTCTATGACCTTGAGCCTTGAGCAATTCCTTAAAACCAATTTTGATTTGCAGTTTCTCCATCAATGAAATCACAGATCCATCATGCACTGGTTAAACTTTATGGCATCTGAAGCTCAGGCCTAGGTCTTGTATAAACTTTATAGCTTTTACAGCAACTAGTGCTTTGCAAATAGGAGATGTCAAATAAAGTCTGTTGTTGTAGCACTACTAGAGCATCAATTAATGTCTCCAGTGGCATTTAAAATTCAGGATCTAGACAAACACAGAGTAAATATGTGCACGACAGCACTCCATCCACTTTTAAACTGTGTCCCTAGAGAATGTCCTCTCAGAATACAACAGTCATATTTCTTACATCTTTAGTCACCCAACTTAGGAAACCCCAGAAAACAAACAAGCCATGAATTGTTTACATAGCTCCCAATCTAATCACTTTCCCCAAAACTATGGGATTCATACCATGATCTACTGGATCTTTTTTTTTTTTTGGAAGGGCAATTGGGGTTAAGTGACTTGCCCAAGGTCACACAGCTAGTATATGTGTCAAGTGTCTGAGGGCAGATTTGAACTCAGGTCCTCCTGACTCCAGGGCTGGTGCTCTACTCACTGCGCCACCTAGCTGCCTCCGATCTACTGGATCTTAAAAATAGGAATCAAGGACAATATAACCTCAAGTTTCCAGAATGATCAGGAACAAGGTACCATTGAAATAGAGGCTGCCGTAGGAATCTTTCCCTGCAAGGCAGAGAAGAGAAACAAATCTTTTCTGACTTACATCCAGCTGTTGCAGTAGAATATTGGACTTGGGAACCGGGAAACCTAGGTTCCAAGGCTCAGTTGCTTAATAGTTGTGCAAACATGGTCAAGACATTTAACCTAAACCTCAATTTCCTTATCTATAAAATGGGGGTAATAAAGAGTAAATATAATGCGGAAAGTTCTTGTTATAGTTGTAGTTTACAGCATATGCCTTTATGTATTTCACTTGGATCTAGTTATTTGCTTAATAACTTGTATGACCTTCACTGCCCTATATCTAAATGTAGCAGTGTAGTTCTTGGCACACAGTAGGTGCTTCATAAATGCTGGCTAATGAATTGACTTCTAATGTTTTATCAGCAAAGGTGAACCTAGGATGCCAGTGGAGTACAGGATGGAGAAGGTTCTCTCAAACTAAAAAACTGTAGGTATGAGTCGTTCTACAAACCCCTGTTGTCCAAGAAGCCATGCAGTCAAATTAGGACAGACTCATCACCAACCTGGCCATGGAGTGATTACATTTTTGGCCATAGCAACTTACAAAGACCATTCACTATGGCTCAGAGGAGCTGCAATATGAATCAGTAGAGAAAATAATCACACTTGTGAAACTGCAGTTCATTAAAAGTACTGATACGTCTACATTTCAAGGTTGTGATATGAAAAGTGCTTTGTAATAACCCTTATGGTGTTCTCTTGAGGAAACAGGTACTGAGGAAACCGTTGTACAAGGTGGCAAAATACAGTGGGTAATCGAGACATGGAGAGATGGAGCTACTCTGGCTCACACTAAATCCTGAATAGGTAGACTGGTAAGCTGTTACGTGCAGAGCTGAGGTGTCGTGGTTCCCAGGCAGCAACGACACCTCTTGTCTTGATACTCAGTGAACTTGTCACCCAGTGAGCTATCAAGAATTCTAGACCACAAGTTGCTTATACACCCCAAGGACTGTTGAAACACAGGCTTCTTCAGATAGTGCTTAGAAAAACGACTCCACACACAAGCCTTTTAAAATTAGAAATTTACAATTTATTTGAATAAACCACTAGAATTCTGGGAAACTTTTAAGAGCAGAGTACATTGCCCCAATTCATCTTTCCTCTCTAAAGGAAAATCGAGAGATGGGGCCATTTCATGAGGAAACATCCTGCCCTTCTTCCTGTTCTACCTCATGCAAAGCAGAGTCAGAGTCTGCCAGATTCTCCCAGCTTTCTAAACTGCCAGAAAACTTAAAAGTGACAGCCAGTTAAGGTCTAGAACAAGCCTCATTGAAAAGAAAATACATTCTGTTGAGCACTTGATTCAAAGTTGTAAGGGCTCAAAGCTGTGATTATGGTACAGAAACCCTTTGTGGCTCCAGCATCAGTGCAAAAGCAATTTGTGTATACTTGTGTGTGCGCACACATGCGCGCACGCACACACACATACACACACACACACACACGTATGTGCACAATTTCATGCACCAAGAGCAGCAGTCATGCAGTTTAGAGAAACTCCTTGGTGCTGCCTAATGTCAAGGGTATGTGATGGCCAGTGAATTACATGAGCAAAGCTACAACCAAAAGCTCTAGAAGCAAAGCTGGGACCCATTCGGCCCTTCTGGTGCCACAAAAAAAGACATCACAAAAAGAAGAAGGTTCCAAACACTGGAATCCTCAATGTGAGGAAAACGAGGCACCCACCCCCTTCCTGTTCTCAGAAGGAACGCTCTTCTTATTTACAATTAGCTTATGAACGTGGTGTTTCTAGATTGATTCTTCACTGCCCTTCCCTCTTCCATAATTGCCTATCCTCTTACCAGAAAGCAGGGCTTTGCTTTACAAGGAGAGCAATGGGGGAAGGACTTATAGATCAACCCCACCCAACAATAACCCCTCCACTGTCACAGCTGACTCTCAGGTGGAATTAGGTTCACAGTTTACATAGCACCCAGAAGTAAATGTATAACTGGGTGTTGGAAAGTGAAAATGGATCGGTGTAAGCTCCAAAGGAATATTCCAACTGCTTTACAGTCTCACTAAAACCCTGTCCCTACCTCCAGATGGCCAAGCAGAGAACAGAAAAATTTATTCTTAAACTCTTAGGCCCTGAGGACAACTGCAGAGATAAAAAGCTCAGCAAGCTCTCCCAGAGGAAAGCCCTGTCCCAACGCCTGAGCACAGCTGAACACATTATCCTCTGGAGATAAAAAGAGGTCAGAAGCTTTCACAGGAATCTTGTTATCTTAGATCTGCTGTCTCAAAGGCTTCTAAATATAGGTTCAAAGATATCGTAGGACTGTAGGACTACAACTTTTGTGCAGTCTAAGATGAGAAACAATCCTAAAATTGGCATCAAATGCCCTCCAGAGTCTCAGGGATACCTGATATTTAAGGAAGTCATTCCAAAAGGAGCAAAATAGTGAACAAAAGTAAAAAGTTCAAATCAAAGTCAATGGGGAGCTTTCTAGAGTGGTCAAACAATGGTGAGCTGTGTCCACTCAAAGAGAACCTCAAAGCAGTCCCAGAATTAATGTAGGTTACACATAAGAATGAGTCCAAGCCCCTTGCTCTGTGCAAAGACAAGGGACTTCTTGACTAACACCAACCGTAGGATGGGAAAGCTCTCTCTGGAGAAAAGGAGCAAACGGGCAGAGACCACTTTCAGTCCATGGTGACTCCAACATGGTACTTTCTCCACTTTTACACCTGCACAGCAGGAGGGCCACCAAAGATATACCCATACTTCAGACCAAGACTGTTCACTTGCATAGGTTTTCCATTTCCATATGAAGGAAGGCATCAAGATAATACTTTCTTTCCAAGACCTCCAACTCAGGGGACACACTCAGGAGTCTGATATAGTCTGAGGGGATTTCCAATGGGTCATTTCTTTTTATTTTTATTTTCATTACTGCTATCCTAAGAGTCATAATTTTTAGATTTTTCTCTTCTCTGTTTCTTGACCACTAAAACTCCTTGGATCCCCTATACCAAAACCACAAAACTGGTCCTTGCTGTCTTTTCACAGGACTCAACTTACATCCCTCCCTCTGATGGGCAAATAGAGAGTAATCCAGGCACTGAGAATCCTTATCAAGGCATCCTGGTAAGAAACCCTTGATCAAGGGGTTCTTCACTTTGGGAGAGGTCCTCACATGCCCCTGGCACCAGTTCACAAACATACCCAAGAAGACTCACCAGTACAAAGCTGTAACTAAGCACAGGGGTAGGTAGTGGGGAAAACAAAACCCAAACTGATAATGCTCAGTAATGCAGTTAGAAAGATGGATTAAAAGCTACCCCTATAAGAAGCATAATGGGGCTTATCAAGAAAAATCCAATTTTGGTCAAAAAACCTCAGGATTCAGGGCAATAGGACTCAACCTCAACCTGTCCCTTTTTTTGGATTCAGAATTTGGTGAGATTCCCCTAGCACCTAGTATAGGAAGAAGAGCTGCTGAATGAGCAGTTGACATGATCCAGCTTACAATGCTCCCAGACTCCTCCCCAGCAGAAGCTCCTGGAAGAGGTTGGTTGCTCTCTTCCCTGGGCAATCACAGCTGCTGCCAAGCATATCTGAGCAGGAAAAGGGGAGGCAACCCCAAGAAGGCCAATGTGGCATTTCATAAAGCTCAGCACAAAAGCGGTGTGGTGGGGAGCAAATGTTACTTTCTAAGCAGAACATCTAGAGGAAAAAACACTCCAATGCCAATTTATTTTTTAAAAGGGTTCTGTGTTATTCTAGGGTTTTTTTTTTCTTTTGTATAATTTTACAACCTTTGAAAATTACAGAAGTTGTAATGATCTAATACTATTAACAGCCATTCAGAAAAACTTTCCCTCCCTCCCAACAACAATCCAGGGAAAATTTAAGAAGTCCCATAAAGATGCCAATTCAATATGGCCTCTACCCTGGCACAAACAAAGCGGAAAGATGAGAAGAAAACTGAAAGTGACTAAAATGGGAGAGCTTTGAAGGGCTGGGCATTGTTCTTGGTCTGTGCTCTCCAGGGGCAGTGCCCATTCCATGCAATGATGCTGCTGGACGCCTTGTTTTCTCAATGCTCTCTCTCCTCTCACCCGTATCCTTCTGTGGTCTGACTTATGTGTCATGGAAGTCCTTCAGCAGAGTCCTCCTCCGCTGCTCAGCTATGTGCATCTGATTCTCCAAGTCCTGAAAAGTAAGATCACACCAGCTCACCCTCTTTTCACTGAGATGGAATTAAGGTCAAGTGACTAGGAAAGGACCCCAGATGTCATCGAAGGAAAAAAACCCCTATATAACATTCCAGAGGCAAGTTGCTAGCCAGAATCCACTTTAAGACCTTCAGTTCTGGGAGCCTCTACCCACCCTAGTGGAGTAGCTAATTCCATTACTAGACAGTTCTAAAAAATCTTTTTTAATTAAAGAAAATACTTAAAAAATTTTCAGTTTCAAATTCTTTCCCTCCTTTCATTGAGAAAGGGAAAAATTATGATACCCATTATATATATGAAGTCATGGAAAACATATTTCCATGAGTCATACTGCATAAACAAAAAATCCCTGAAATAATATAGGAAAAAAAAACTACTCTGATCTGAACTAAGAGTTCAGGACAATCCTAACTGTAAGTTCTTTACACTGAGACAAAATCTTTTGCTGCAATCGCTACCCACTTGTTCCTAAACCTGTCCCTTGGGGCCAAACACAAGCACAAGGGAGACCTACATAAGGGCCTTTCAAATACTGAACATGAGCGATCATGTTTGCTCCTGAGTTTTCTCTTCTCTGGGCTAAATATTCAATGTAACAAAAATGTGAAAGCCATTGATTCATTCTGTGAAAGTTTGGATGTAATGATCATCTCTGGCCTCAAGGAGCTTTATTATCCCTGCCTCATCTGAAAGCAAAGTTGTCTAATCCTTCATCAGGAAAATGTGCCTGTCCTGAGGGAGGCTTCTGATAGGGTCAGCTTTTCAGACCCCTATGTCATGGTGGCATTCAGCTTGCAGATCACTAAAATTTGCCCAAATCTTTCTCCCGTACTTCTCTACCCACACAGACCAACTCTACTTTTCATCTTATTTGATTAGGCCCATTGTTCTAAACTAGATTCTGGTGGTCTCTGCTGGCATTGGCAATCTCTTACTAGGCTTCTGTTCCATCTAGTCAATAACAGCAGGACATTCAACAGGAAGAAGAGTGACTTACCCCTCTGTCATAGCTGTCTGCTCGCTCCACCTTCCATGAAAGGTTCTCAATTTCTGCCTCCAGCTGGGCCTGCTGATACTCAAACTATAGCAACAAAACAAAAGGATGAACAGGAAAGAAAATCTAGAAAAAGGATGTGAGTAGCAAATGTAATAACACACAGCATGCACTTCAGAGACCAATATTATTAAGCGTTTTACTCATTTTCCCAAATAAATATATTAATAATTTTGAAGCAAAAAAAAAAAAATTCATCTGGAATGTTACAATTTCCCCTTCACAGCTACCTCTGGATGACACCTAGATATATATTTAAATGCAACTTCTAAATATAGTATTAGCAGAAAAATGCAAGAAAACCTGAATGCCTGTTACTCAAAACAACAGAAATGCTTTAGGGTCAAATACTGCGATCACAGTGGGAGGAAGTTTGTGCTATGCCATCAGGATTGGTGCCACAATCAATCATCTGAGAATTTCCGCTATTATTTTTCCTCCTCATTTCTACAGTCAGCTAAAATAAGGGATACACTATAGTCTTTCCCAACTCAACTAGGGTAGGGCTCTTCAAGTCTAGTCTAGTAAAGTCCTTTGTGAGTTCACATAAAAAGGAAGAGGCTCTGGGAATTACCCACCAAGGATAATATAGTTCAACAGGTGGTCCCTACTCAATCAATCTTTCCCAGAATTCAGATAAAAGGCCAACCCTTAATGATATTGTGTGCATATAGGAGAGGGATGAGGGAAGAAGGTGCTTGTGGAATATACTAATTTACCTCAAACAATTAGAGAAACAGATGTTGGGAAAAGGAGTCAAAAATCAGTTGTGGCTTAGGGCAAAAAATACATATGCTTACTATACATTACAAGAGTTGTTACTGATTCACAAATAGGACTCAATTAAAACCCAAGGCATTCTTCTGGGTAAAATGCCAAGTTAAAAAAATATAAAACAATAAATTAATCAGTCAGTCATACACATTTAATTTTCCTTATAAATTAATCAAGAACCAGTTATATATGAACATGAAGTCTTCTCCAGATAACATGGAGAGAAATGAGCTTGTATTGATTAGAATGAGAAGAGGGCAGAATCCTCTTACCAGCTTCTTCCTAGGTCCAGATTCCATGTAGTATGCATATGGATATGTGTACTGCAGAGTATAACGACACTGTAATAAAAAAATTTTTTAAAGATAGTCTAGACTATGACTTTTAATCTCTTTGGTTCTTCTTCTGGTTCTCCAGTCTCTAATCAACCCATATAAATAAGTTTGGATCCTCAGGCACAGGGTCTCAAAGAAATTAATTCAAGTTTAAAAAAAAATTAAATAAAATTTAACACAACAAAAACAGAATGAAATCACTATCTTCTTGGTACCAATGGTTTGACCAATACTGCCCACTCCCTACACTGACACAGTCCTCACACTGTGGTTACAGAGGTTATCATCAACACTAGAGCCAGCCCAGTAGACGCAAAATAACCTCTCTAGCTTTTGGTTGGCCCTTGGATAACAGACACATAGGTCATTACCAGGTTGGAAACACGAAGTCTTTCTGGCTTTGCAGGGCTTGCCAAAGATTTACATTCTGTTGGCAAAGCCTTTGAGAACCCAGGATCTCCTCCACACCATAATGAAGCTCTGAAGGAGGGTAAAATACATGTTGGTTCAACACAAGGCTATAGGACAGAATTTAGTTTACATGACTCTAGAGATAGTCATGGAGTACTTAGAAAAAAAATGTAATTGGGAGTAGCGCAGAGTTTCCAGGTGGGGGTTGCTTCAAATTCCCCTGCTACTATAGTACTTGAGAGTTTGTATCACACAATCATCATCTCCTATCTCCTAATCTATTCATTGATGGATAGCTACAGGGAATACAAGCTGCCAAGTCATTTCAGGTAAATTTTGTCTCCTTATGTAGCTTAAGCTTACTGAACGCAAGGCTGTAATTCAATTTAACAAACATTTGTCAAAAACATTATTTGTAGGGCATTTTCTGAATGTTGTATCTTATCTGTCAATGGCTTTCCTGTATGTGGAAGTAACTGGTGGCATTTCAGAAGACTAACACAAATTTCAGAGTCTCTCCAGGAGGCTTTTATGCAGAATTCTTTCCTTCTGCTGTCTGTCACTAAGACTTACAAAGACCTGAAGTCAGGCAAGGGAAAAACAGCCTCACCTTGGCTAGGAGCTTAGCAGCATTCTGCAGGTACTGCCAATCGATCCAAGTCCCCAGATTGTTCATCACTCTTTCCTGTATCTTCTCATGAATTCGCTGGTAGGTCTGTGCCTCTAGCTGTAGGCTCTTATTGTGATTTTCCCACTGTAGCAAGGATAGAGGGAAGAGGAGAATGGAGGACTTTGGGGGGGAAGGGAGGAGAACAGATGGACTATGGGTAAAGGGTCAAATAATTGTCACAGTAGGCAAGGAATGCAGAAGTGGCAACCAGCAGAACAGCTGGAAAAAGGCACTGCCACACTGAAATAAGAAAGAATATCCTGGCCTGCTCCTATACTGGAGGCAGTGGGGGCTTTATGTTCTTGTGAGAGAGGTATTGCTAGAAAACAATGAAGCTTCACTTAATAATCACATATGGAACTTGAATTTCTCACCTACTAGAAAAAATTACTTCTACCCCCAGGTGAAAGGTGGTCGATTGCTAAAGTATCAAGAAAAATTCTACAAAAATATCCAATTCAAGTTCAAAACCATGTGCTGGGGAAGCCTTCAAAAGAATAATTAATGATCAGGCTAAATGTGAACATTCAGTGTAAAGTCCTCAGGAGAAGGAAAATACTTCATTTTGTATAACTGCTACACAATAATAATTTCTGGACTACATACACAGGCATTTCCTTGGCACTAGTTATGGAGATACTAAGTACAGAGCCATATACATAGTAGGCATTCAATGAATTTTTGTTCAACTTTTTGTTCACATTGTCAGCAGGTGTACTCAAGAAAGAAACAAAATCTACAGTTTGTAAAAGGGCAATAAGGGAATGTTTGAGCTGGAAAGAGCCTCAGTTCCACTCCTTCAGTTACCTGAGGATGAAACTGAAGTCACAAGAACCAGGAATCAGAGCCAAAGGGAACCCTAGAATCATCTAGGTTCTGAAAGGTTAAGTATTTGCCTAAGTATATACAGCTAGTATGAGCGACTTGTATCTGGATTAGAGAAGGGTGGGTATTAGAATGCCACAGCCTAGACAGGTTAAGAGTCATAAAATCTAGAGCTAGAAAGAATTTAAGAGACTGTTTAGTAGAACACCCCGACTCCCCACCCCACCTCTGCAAATATAAAAGCGAAGGAAACAGTGAGCCAGAGATGTGGTGACATGGCCAATGTTAACACAAGGACTTGGGAGTAGAACTGGAATGTGAATCCAGGGTCTACATCTCCAAATCCTGCACTTTTTCAACTTGTGACATGACATAGGACTTTCACTACAAGGCAAGGGGTGCCTTTCTTTCATGCAATTCGATTTATCAGCTAACCATGAACCCCAAACCCCCTACCCAACATTTTTTTTAAAAAACCATGGCCCAGGAAGGATAAGAGACCATAGATAAGGATGAAAGGGGATACAGTATCAAGGCATATTATTATTATTATAATGTTTACTGAAAATCAGCATCCTGGCAGACCCAAAATATTTCTGGGCAGAGGGCTCTAGGACGTGCTTCTTAGAGTATACAACCTGAGCAGCAGCAGCATGAGTCCATACCACTACAGCATAACAGAGGGCAATGTCATGCCATAAAATATGGTACTATAAGCTGCTCATAAACCAGAGTCTAAGGAATTTTTGAAGAGCCTTCTTAAGCCAATGTTAATCGCAACAGTTGGCTCTAAGTTCTCCATCACCTAAATTGGGGTAGTAGAACCTACCACATCTCTACAAATTATTCACTGCTGCCAGCATTCAGCTTAACCATTGCTGGCAAACCAAAGGAAACTAAACTCATGGCTGTGGGTCAGCGAGAGGTCTCCTACCCTCTCAAAGTAGAACAAGTACTTCTTAAGGGCCTCCCTCGCCTGGGCCTGCTGACTCTGGTTTACAATATCAGGATTTTCTTTGTACCGACTGCACTCGTAGTACTCGCTGCCATGGGTCTTCCAGTCTCCTAGACACATCCAGCAGAAATCTGCACAGAATAGCAAAGAACAAGTCAATTACAGCAGCAAAGAAACTGTTCCCATATAATGCCCATGGCAAAGGCCCATGACTTGGGAAGCAAAGGTGAAGCAAAATCACTCTGAGTTGCTTCAATTTCTGGGCGCTCCTTTGCCCAAGGTGCAGACTCAGCGCACCACATGGTGCTATGTGGTTAATAATGTCCCTCTGTTCATCCTTATTATTCACCTAGTACAGAGACTTCATAAATGATAAAATGGCAAAAGAGATACTTCACTTCTGCTACGGACAGACTATTTACAGAAATGATATGCTCTAACAGCCTACATGTCATCAACACAGAGACATCAGTGACGGGCTTACAGGAGAGATGAGATCTGCCATGTACCATCACATTCTTTCACCAGGAGACCTAAAAATTGTTTGAAAGCGGCCTGCGTATCACCCTAACAGTAACATTTCAACAGAAACCATTAGTCCATTCTCCCTTTTTTTCTTCCATACACACAATCAGAAGATCTCATATAAGACATCTTAGCACAGTGCCCAGCACACAGTAGGTGCTTAAAAAAAATGTTAAATGCTAGAATGACATATGGACAGATAGCTCTGAAGTAGAAAAAACAAGACAAAAAAAAAAAGAGATGAAAGGAAGAGCATCTTTAAGAAGGACAAGTAACCCAATGGACAATTTCATGAACAACCTGGAATTTATTTCCATTCTGGGAAAGAACCAAGAAGGAAAACTCAGAAATCCTTAGGAATGTTATTTCTTGACCCATTAATTTCAGCTCAAGACAGCATAAGTGCCAATAAAATAATCTACTGACTTCCCCTCTCCCAATAAACACTACAAACAGCCTGGCAATTTGCCACCCAAAGAAAACAAAGGTCATTCTGGCCACACCAGATCAAGGAGAAAATACTGCAAGCTGCCAGAAAGAAACAATTTGAGTGTGGAAACACAATCAGAATAACCCAAGACCTGGCAGCTTCTACATTAAGAGATCAAAGGGCTTGGAATACAATATTCTGGAGGTCAATGGAGCTAGGATTAAAACCAAGAATCACCTACCCAGCAAAACTGAGTATCATGCTCCAAGGCAAAATACAAATCACTGAGAAAATACCTGCCAGCTATTATGGATGAGCTCATGAAAAGAGAAGCAATGGAATTAGACACTAGAAAGAGAAACTGATGTAGGATCACATGGATAAAAACTGTGAAAGCTTAATTAGGAACTTGGTGCAAGAATTCTTTCAAAAGGTTTCATCTCACCGATATATGCACAGTTCATTAATTTTGATATAAAAAGTGCTTCACATCGGCAAATATAAAAATAAACATGAATACCAGAAACAACGGACACCACCACAGGGGCCCAGAATGTGAGCTAAAGCCAAGACTTACCATGTTTACACTTAGAACATTGCTGAAAGGGAAAGAAAAAGAGATATTAACATGCATATTGACCAGAAGGTTTCGCATCATTACTGATAAGTGAACTATCAGGGTTTCTGCTCACCATGTGATTGCAGCCTCCATTCTTCTCAATACAGATATTGCACTTGGGACACTGGGAAAACAGAATCGTTCCATTAGGTTCAATCGCTACGTTATGTTGGTTTTAAGACAAATAACACAAAACTCTCGGCACCCACGCCCAGTGGCTAATTGTGCAAGACTCCAGGGGAGGAAAATCTCACTTTAACGTGGTGGTTCAGGGGCTCAACAGGAGGTCACTGGCTCTGGAACAATAATTCCAAGGAAATGAGATTAGTATTCTTGACTCTGACCCCCTCCCTCAAGTACCGGTCGATCTCCAGTAACTGTGCGATCTGCCGGATAAACTGCTCAGACTGAGCTCGGAACTGAGTCAGCAGGAGGGCAAAATCAGTCCCCACAGGAATGTCAGAGCTGCCTCAGGATATAGTAATCTGAGTCCACTTGCCCAGAGTCCTGCTTCCAGAACTGTCCAACAGAATACATCAAATATCTTCTCATACAGACCCAGCAATCATTAGTATAACTCATTACATAAAAATCATTTCGGAACTCAACTGACCATCTAAAATAAGTTATTGAGCTTCAAATAAGTTTCACCTGTGTATACCATTTAAATGAGCTCATGGACGGATGAATGGCACTGGGTTATTTAGCGACCGTCTCACAGGAAGAGTGACAAAAATTCAAGTTTCCCATGCATCTGACCTTCCTGTCAAGCAGTTCTGGGAATTATAGCACTGTCTTGGAGCAAAACAGTAACAGGACCCTAACTTTTCACCCAGCTATTTCATTTTGCTTAGGAGTCCCCTTCTCTGACATGTTCTGACGTTATCTTTCTTGCCACTATAAGGCAGCAGCTATATGACTGGTGGCTGGTCTGAGAAGAGAGGTTCCTGACTAATCCAGTTCTTCACTGCCAAGCCAGAATTGCCTACAAGGTATATTTACAAGTAAGGGAATCCCAAGATACTACCATGTTAAGGATGTCACTGTTAGGCCTGACAAAGGAACCCCACCCACCCCAGCATACCCGATGAAAGCTATAGCATAACAGACAAAAGGAGGGAACTGGTGATCTTTCCTGATAATCGCCAATGACAAGGTTGGTGACGGATAAGATAAAAAGCATCCCCAGGGAGCTGGTAGTCTAAACATTCCTTACATCTTTAGTGTGAGCACTAATGTAGTTTGCCGTTTCAGAGTCGTCTGCACACTTTGTGAGCCATTTCCGGATTGTGGCGCAGTCTGTAGGGGCATGATACATCTGACGACACTTGAAACTTAAAAATCAGAAAAGAAAGGGATTCAAATTCCAACAAGTTCAGTCTGTGCTAAAGTCTTAAATCTCCCTTTTACCCAATTAGTAGCATCTGAGTTTTTCCAAAGGTGTAGTTTTGAATCTCAAGGCCTCTGAGACTTGCTTATTCAATAATTTATTTAAACATTTCTTAAACTCGCCTTCAATCTGAATCCTCTTGAAACAAATTCTCAAGTCCCTAATAAGATGTAATTTCCACTAAAAAATATTCAACCTGGTCTCAACCCTCTTTACAACTCAGAATTAATCACCCCTAACAATTAAAAAACACTTTTTTTAAAGAGTTGAACATTTGGTCTTCCAAGGATGGCCTAATTGTAGCAGTTCACTTCAATTATAAGAATAGCCCAATCTGTGAGCCAACTCTGCCTCTCAGTCCCTAAATAAACACAACCTGATACAGGATAGATTCATGATGACTTTTGCCTTTTTAAATTTCTTACTATGAACAGGAATATTTAAACATGTGTTTGAACTGAGGTCACAGGGAAAGAATGAATGTTATATAAGAGAAGCATGCAGACTGAAATAAAATGATTAGGTGGATTAGACAATCTTTAGGGTCTCTTCTAGTTCAGGCATTTTATGGCTTCAGGAATTATTTAGAATCTAAAGAAAGAAATATGGACCATAATTTTACACACTATGGAAAGTTATATCTACCTCAAACACATAATTATATGGTAATAAGTAAAGAAAGTATAATAGCACAGGTATGTAAAATAAAAGAAATTTATTACAAAAGCTTCATCTTAACCACTAAGAAGCCAAGTGTACTAAAATCACCTTCCTCTGCTAGTAATCAATGGGGTCTGTGATGGATCACAAAGAGAGGAGAAAACTCAAAATTACTTACTACTTGGAAAATGATTCTTCAGGCTAGTTGACACCTATTTTAAAAATAGGGATGGGCTATTTATTTTTTTTAGGATATACAATAAATTATTTGGATAAACTAGTATCTTGGTTAGATACTATAGTAATTAAGTGAGATAAATTAAATACTAAGTACTATTAACATACTACAATGACCAGAAATACAAACAAGGAATCCACAGACATTTTATGCTCATGCCGGCTATCTCTGTCTGCCCGTACCAACTCCCTGTATGTAAATTCAGTATTACAAGCAAAGTCACACAGAAAGGGTCTCCTATTCCAATTAACTCAAAACCGCTCAAGGGTATATCCCACTACATTTATTCCTGCTCCCCACCACAGACAAAGGCATATAGGCATATAGATTTGAATACAGACATAAATACAGAAGTCTCTACCAAATTAAATAAAAATAAAAGCCTCAATTTGTCTTGATTTCCATTCTTGTAATAGTTATGTAACCTTTCAAAAGGATGTAGGTTTGGTTAGAAAAACTAAACTTCCCTAATACTCATAAAGTGCCAAATCTTGGAAATGGGGATTTCATAACTGACATAAAACAGTCGAAAAGCACTGTATTTTGCTTTTCTTCCTTTTCTTAAAAATTAAAAAAAAATCACATAGCTTCTAGAAGTTTTTTTTAAGCCTAGAGTTGTTGTTAATAAACAAAGAACAGACCTATGGAGCAATAATTATGCACATGCACAACCTGATCCCAAACACTGTTACTATGTTCTACTTAGCAAATTTCAAGAAGCAGCCTTAAGGATCAGAAAGGCAAAAACTTAGTGGTCCAAGTCCTGTAAGACACGCAATCCATACAATCCACCTATTCTGATATCCTGTCCCTTGTTGGCAGCACTCTAGATTGCCAGAGCCTTTGAAAACCATTCCCTAGAGTTCAGTACATACCTCAAGGATCAAAACCAATTTGTTTTCTTAAAAACTAAGAATTTTCCACACACTCATGGAAACTACAGTATTTTGTCTTCTCTGGACACAACCTTAATTCTTGTTAAGTACTCACCTACCTCAAACTCTTGGGGGCAGATCTACCTCAATTTGGAAAGAGATGGGGAAGGGAGAGCTCTGGTGTCTGGGTAGGAAGACCCATGAACACACATCTTACCAGAACACCTCATTGCATCGATTGCACTGCACTCGTCGAGCTCTAGGCTCCTGTACCTGGATAACCATGGGGCAGTCTGCACCGGGACACAGCTGGAGCTGATAATGGCTCTGGGAAGATAGCAAGGGAAAGGCAAAGCGTCAAGATCTCAGGAAGGTTGGTAACATACACTCATCCAGTTTCTACTGGCACATGATGGGGGAAGGAAGTGTGATCGCTTCATAAGATAATATTTTCTTGCATGGGATATTAAAAAATTAGAACAGAAATAGGTAAGGAGATCTCAAATGAGGATAATTCTTTACCAATGCAGACTGGAACCCTGTCTGCAACTTCCAAGTCTTAGTTCGCTCCTAGTCAAAAACCCAGTGTGTATAAGATACAGGACATCGCAGGTTCCAAGGTCTGTTTTCTATGCACTGCTCCACTTCCTCCTATCTGCTCCACTTTCCATAATGAAAATATAAATATTAAGGGGCAACTAGGTGGCACAGTGAGTAGAGCACCGGACCTGGAGTCAGGAGGACCTGAGTTCAAATCTGACCTCAGACACTTGACACATTTACTAGCTGTGTGACCTTGGGCAATGCACTTAACCCCAATTGCCCTGCCTTGCCCCCTCAAAAAAACAAAAGAAAATATCAATATTGTCAAAAACAGATATGAAGCAAGTCTATAGAGATTTAATAAAAACTGGACAATAAAAGAACCAAAAAAGAACTTTTAAAATTAAGCTTCAAAGAGACCCCTGAATAAGAAAAGCCCTGTTTTCTTCTCTTTTTATTTTTTTAATTCAATTTTATTTTTAGTTCTCAATTATCTCACTCCCTTCTCCCTCTACCCCATGCTCTTTAAAAGCAAGAAAAATACAACCTGTTACAAATATGTAATCATGTAAAATAAATTCCTACATTAGCCATATCCAAGAAAAAAAAAAGAGAAGGAACTAAGCTTCAATCTGCACTATAAGTCCTTCCGCTCTCTATCTGGAGGCTTTACCATGTGTTATCCTCAGTCCTTTAGAACTGTGGTTGGTTATTATGTTTGTCAGAGTCACTCTTTCAGAGCTGAACGTTGTTGTTACTGTTGATATTGTGAATACTGTGAATGAAAGTTGCTGTTGCTGTATACAGTGGTGTTTTGGTTCTGCTCACTTCACTCTGAATCAGTTTATACAAGCCTTCCCAAGATTTTCTGAAACCATCACCTTTTATTACATTTATTACAGCGCAAGAGTATTTCATCATATTCCCATATTATAATTTGTTAGTCATTCCCCAATTAATGGGCATCTCTTCTGTTTGCAATTCTTTTACACCACAAAAAGAGCTGCTAGAAGATTTTTGTACATATGGGTCCTTTCCCTTTCTTTGATATTTTTGGAAGTAGAGACCTAGTAGAGAGTTGCCAGGGTCAAAAGGTATGCACAGTTCAATAGCTTTTGGGGCATATTTCCAAACTGCTTTCCAGAATGGTCAGACTAGTTCACAACTCTACCAATACTGTATTCGTGTACCCATTTTCCCACATTCTCTCCAGCATTTTCATTTTTTGTCATCTTATCCAATCTGATGGATATGAGGTGGCACCTCAAAATTGTTTTAATTGGCATTTCCCTGCTTTTGAGCGATTTAGAGGATTTTTCCATATAGCTGTTGTTAGCTTGTGTTTCCTTCTTTGAAAACTATCAATTCATGTCCTTTGACAATTTAATCAATGGGGAAATGGCTCTTTTGCTTGTAAATGTGACTTAGTTCCATAGATAACTTAGAAATGAGATCTTTATCAGAAAAACTTTGGCAAAGATTTTTTCCCAATTTCTTTCTAATTTTAGCAGCATTGGTTTGTTCAAAAGCTTACATTATATGTAATATAAATCATTAATTTTATCTCTGGTTGTGTAATTTCTTGTTTGGTCACGAACACTTCTCTGAGCCATAGATTTGACAAGAAATTTTTTCCATGCCCCAATAACTTGCTTTTAATATCACCATTGATGTCTAAATCATGTGCGCGTTTGGAGTTTATCTAGGTGTACAGTATGAGATGTTAGTTACTTAACCCTGTTTGCCTCAGTTTCCTCATCTGCAAAATGATCTGGAGGAGGAAATGGCAAATCACTCCAGAATCTTTGCCAAGAAAACCCCAAATGGGGTCATGAAGAATCAGACATGACTGAAACAACACAACAACTGGGGTTCTCTGAGTAAACCATCAAATCATTTGCAAAAAGTAGTAGTTCTGTTTCTTCTTTGTCTATGCTTATCCCTTCAGTTTCTTTTTATTTTTCTCACTGGATTTCTAAATCATTATTAGGTGTGGCACAATTTTTAGGTTTTTGCTCAAGGAGGTTTGTGGGAAACGGGTTACCTTCCTCTATTCCAGCAACTATCTGGGCTGCAAGTCCTCCCATTGTACTTTGTAGCTCATTTAGGCTATTATAATCTATGCTGCAACACAGTTATTGAATAACTATTCAATTATTATATTCCAGCATTTGTCATTCACATACACGCCTTCTACCCCCTCTATAAAAGGACCATGTCTTATTTTATCTTTGTAGCTCCACCACTACAGTGTTCCCTGTCCACAGTAAGTGCTTATTAAATAGTTGCCAAAGAAACAAAGACTGAAAGAAAAGGGTATCCTAACTGAAAGCCAGAAAATTAACTAAAACAAACCAGTTATTCAAAGCTCAACCTGATAAAGCACCAAGATGAAAAGCAAACATGAGGCAAATTATAGGAAGAGAAAATAAAAAGATGAATTGGGTATGTTCTAGTAAAAATAATACTGGAGGCACGGCTTTCATTCTAGTTGTATGCCTCTAAGCCTTTTCAGGAATTAGTTTCTTCATATGTTTAAAATAAACGTGCCACTTGATTTTACATGAAGATCTTTAAAGACAAAAAAAACTGTAATTTGCCTTTGCCTGTGAGGCAGGGAGAAAAAGATCATGACCCTTGTCTTACAGACAAAAACCTCAAGGCTCCAAAACAAAAGTGACTTGCCTGGAATTACCCGGTAAACAGCAAATGACAAGTTATTTAAGCCCAGGTCTCCTTGCTCTGAGTTCAGAAAAGGAATAAATGTGCCTTAAAATGGTTAACAATTGTTATGGAAAGGTCTTTCGAATTTATGGGTACATAGAAATAAAAATGTTAACAATAGATAGCAATTAGGAAGAACAAGACTCTTCTGCGAAGCACAGGAGTGATAAGAGCCTTTGGGCTTGGGGCCTGCTGATACAACATGCTCCTCTTGCAGCACCCATTGCTCTCTGGCCCCACAGTCAAAGCTCTAGAGAAGTGGCAAAGGGAAGGCAAAAAATGCCAAGACTTGTTAAAACGATACCTCCACATAGTCCCGGAAGAGGTAGCGCCTGTATTTGTCTTTCAACTCCTCACTAGGCAGCAAAGGAAACACAAAATCCTCTGGTGTTCTGAGAAGGCAGTCCTGAGCCATACAGGAGACTCCTAGTAAATACCAACACAGGAATAAATATGAAAATCAAATCTATTTTTTCCCATGTAGTTTGTTTGCATCAGAGGATTAATCAGTTTTCATGGGGAATAAGACAAGATGAGTCATGAAGGATAATCTATTCATTTGTTACCAACCTAAGAATTTTCTCAAGTCCACAACAAAAAATACAAAAGGAAACAAGATATTAATAATTGCCATAATTAATATTAATAGTTGCCATAACTGTGCAGTCCTCTGACATTATATATACACACCATTAAGCACTTATGCTAAAAATTCTCCAGGTGTTATAAAAAGTGTTGCCCCAATTGCAGCCTACACATTAAAATGAGAACTCTCTGAGAGCAAAAATTAAAAAATAAGTATACATGGAAAATACAGAAATTACAGGCAGCACACAAGTCTTAGAAAAGCCAGATTTCGGTAGGGAAAAATGGCCTATATTTGGTTCGATTTAATTGAACTGATAATTATATTATGAGAAAGAAATTTTTACAATGCTATTAATTTGGTTTCAGTAACATAAATCACATTAGAAGAGCAAAAACCAATTATCATGCAAGTCTAATTTACATGCTACTTTATGAGTAGCAGGAACATTCTCTTGGGATACAAGTGACAACAAAAACCTTTCAAACCATTCTTGTGAAAGAAATTCAACCACTACCTATAAGATTCTTCCTAGTGTTTGCACTACCAGAGTAAATTCTTAAACTCCATCCAAATGACAGTTAACTCACCAACTCCTACACCGTCTTTTACCAGCACTGTACAATGCTGCTCCCAACAGCTTCGGCAAAACTGGTGCTGACAAGCCAAAGACAGTAAATTTTCTTTTCGAACAAACTGCATGCACACTGCACAGTGATGGGAGGAATGTACCATTACCTGGGAGAAGGCAACAAACTATTAGTCTACAAGACAGCTACAGACATTTCTTACTAAAGATAACATGATTAAATGTTAACAGAGCCTTGAAATTCCTTGTCATACAGTCACAAACTTCACTCCTAAGTGAAGACAAAAGATCATTTTACAGGCAAACAAGATAATCAAATTATTGTTTTGGCGCCCACAAGACCAAACTGGAGAACTGTGATTAGTCTTGGCCCCTAACTTCCAAGTAAGAGTCATTATGAACTTCCAGGTCCTACACAAAATAGGGATTAAATCTGTAAACTTCACCCAATTCAAAGTTGTAGCTTTATGCAAGACCTTGTAGGTATCAAAGTATTAGACTTGGAAGTTTGACATTAACATTTACCAGATTCTTCCTAATTTATCAAATCTTGGGTGTAGTGTAAGCTACCGGTCCTGTCCCATTCTGTCTCTTTAGCTGTGAGACCCTGGGCAAGTCACATCACTTCGTGGGGTCTGTTTCCTAATGGGATGGAGAAAGGGGAGGCAGACTAAATGTCTTGAGATCCCCTCTAGCTCTAGTTCAATCCTATGATCTTAATAAATGAACATAATTTTATATATTGGTTTCAAGTTTTTTTCTTTGCATGTTTAGATTATAAACTTCAAGAGTACACAGAGAATACCTTTTAATTCTCTTACAACTTCCCATAATCACCTGGTATAGTGTCTACATTCAGCAAGCACTCAAATAGTCATTTGACTGAAGTCATCTTAGATGGACAGACTTCCCAGTCAATTGCAAACTTCCATATAGTCCCCAGACCAGTTTCATTTGTGTATGAGAAGCTTTCTTCCTATTGGATTCAAACACTTTTCATTCATCAAATCCTCTTCCTCACTCCCAAAAGTCCTGAGCTAGTGCTTTCCTCTAAGCCTTGGTTCATGCATACTGTGACTGAGAGACAGCATCATATAGTGGGAAAAGGAGTAGATTTGGAATTAGAAAACTGGAGTTTGAATCCCATCTCTGTTACTTACTACCTGGGCAACTACTGGGCAAGTTCACTTAAACTATCTGGGCCTCAGTTTCCTTAAATGAGATAGTGATGTTCTCAAAGCTCCCTTTTAAACTTTAAACCTAAAGTCCAATGATTACATGACTTGGATATAATATTCTGTCACAAACCCAAAGCAATATGTCAGCACCACTGCAAACTAATATTTATAGACTGCCTAAATTGTTCCTAATACTAATTGGAAAATACTGGAGGACAAATGGCCTATTTGCCATGGTTGTTTGAAATCTCACTTCAGTAGATATCGAATGCTATTGGCAAAGAGTATGCCCTTTCTTCCATTCTCCAAAGCTTACATAATACCCTAAAAACAGAATTCTATGATCAGTTTTCAAGTTTTAAATTTTTTACAATTTAAGAAAGAGTACGGGCTGGTCACCACTTACTAAAAAGTAGTCATGGCCATTCTAAGGCATATGGAAGAGTTAGCAGTTACCACAAACTTGCTCCTATTTCTCTTCTCTTTTCCACCAGTGATGAAAAGTGCTGTGTGTTGAAATCATGTCACACCCTTTCCTAGGATGTACCACTGCTTGCTAGATTCATTTCATGATTCATTCTTACATAGCAGGGAGATGATCTACTTAAAACTTTTAGACAGCCAGAGGGAAGCTCCCTCTTCCTAGGCTCCTAAGTAAACTAATAGAACTCTGAACTCTGCATTCACAAATTACCTGACACTAGAAGCACTCTCTCTGATACTGGTCTCAACAATGATCCAAACGAAGAAACAGAGCCCAGGAACATGTGAAGCTTTTGTTATTTCACTAGTTAATACACACACACACACACACACACACACACACACACACACACCCCTTTTATATCTATATAATGTTGCTTATTTCTTGGGATGACAGAAGAAATTATGTGCTCGGTTCAGAGTTAGCTGCTGAATTCTGTAGGACTTCTGACTACCTCTTCCCCTCAAAGCCTCATGTAACCTGGTTTTAATTCACGTATAAAACACATACTTAGTATCTAGGCACTGGGCAAGAAATAAGACTTGCTTTCAGAAAGCACTCAGTCTAGTTAGGAATAGAAGCCAGAAGCACAAATAACCACAATGCAAGGCAACACAGAAAAGTGCTAAAACCGGAATGTGCTGTAGGAATTAGGAGGACAACAAAAATCACTACTGGCTGGGAGAAGGGAACAGACCCTAAAGTATGGGTATGACAGATTTGAGTAGAAATGGAAGAAGGAATGAAGCAATCTAGCCAGAGGGGAGAACATAAGCAAAGACACAGAGGTGGGAGAATACAAGGCAAGTCTAGGAAACAGTATGTGACCTGATTTGGCTGAAGCACAGGGTGTTTGTACAGGAACAATGAAAGTGACGGAGGAAGATAAACATTTCTCAAAGAATGGCAGTAGTTTATTCCCCACTTACATGAAAAATATTTTTGTAACGAAATATTAAGGCCTGTATTTGAAATAGGAAACATCTGTGACATATCTAACCTCTAAACAAAACCCTAATTATAGTAATGATTTCAGGAGAGTCTCAAAACAGTAATATTAATGTGGAAGGAAGAGCTGTGGTCCTGAAGGAAGGAGATACAGACAGTTCTCGTTTTACATAAATTCACATTACGCAAATTAAACTTCACGTAAAGAATTCTGAAAGAAATCTGCATTCAAAAAAAAACAAACCCTGTTAATTTTACTGTACAGTACTGTGCTCTCTCTTTCTTGCTCCTACCCTTCTGCCCCTCTGCTTGGAGCTCCACAGCCTTCTATCCCCTCCACAAAGCAAACAAAAACCCCACAAAAACCACCCAAAAACAAACAAAAAAACCAAACTCCAAGTGAAAGCAGAAGAACAGACATGAAAAGAGAACTGCTGCCACCACCACCAGACTGGGGCTTGGCTTGAGACTTCCAGTGCTGAGGGAGGAGACCTTTGCCCAGCCCCACCCCACCTACCCATGTCCAGCCCCCCGAGAATGTTTGTCTTCCGTCTGTCTGCACTTGAGTATCGTGTGTCTGTCCCCTGCGTATCACCAGTCCTCTCCTGTCTGTGTACATGTCCAGCCCCCATATGTCATTCCCACTTCAACATGTTCTTCCTTTGGTTCTGGAAAGGTCCCCACATGGTTGGCCCTAACACCAATGTGTTCCTCCTTCTGTTCTTGCCTCTCTGTTCCAACCCCCACATGTCCTTGAACTGTATGCCAATCCCCTCACCCCCAGAGACATGTGCCCCCCTTCCTGCTTCCTTCCCTCCCTTCCCCACGTCCTTGGGCAAGTTTGCATCACGTAAAATCGCTTTACGTAGAGGTCTGCGGAACGGTCCACTTACGTAAAGTGAGAACTGTCTGTACTCACATGTTTCGATGGACTGGGCTGAACTCGGGCCTCAACTAACAGCTGAGCAGAATTGGACTTGTGTCTAAAAGACAAAAAATGGGATTTAAAAAAAAACCATTTAGGATAAAAGAAACAGGAATCCAAACATAACCAAATATCTTTCTCTTTAAACAAAGGAATGGTGGGCCAAAAAACCTGAATAAACTGTACTGGAACTACAGAGAAGTACCTAATATGTTCATGCTTTTGGTTTCTAAACTATTCCTGGGAAACATTAAATTTTCCTCCCATTCTTAATCTACTGTGTTTTCAACCAGTATAACAAGCTTTGTTTCTCTATACACTAACCTGTAATTAGATACTGTTTCTGAAGGACTGTAAGCATTCTGAGATTAAAAACCCCATAGAAAATTAGAGTATATTTAATAATGTGAATCAAAGCAGAGGTAGAATTATTCCTAACATATATCAAGTTTTGCAACTTATTTAGGTGAAGATGCCCTCTTTCAAACAGAAAATTGAGAACCAGCCCCACTGAATTACTGGTTTTATTTCCAGTTTTAGCAACTCATCACATAAGGTCAATGTGATGAGTCTGGTAAAAAAAAAAGTTAATGTGCTATCAATATACATTAGTATGGTGTCCTTATCACAGGAAATGGCAAACCCAATGGTATATGCACCTAGAATACCCTGAGAAGTTTTAGACACTGTACTTTAAGAGGGACATTGGCTACTCAGTGTATGTGCAAGAGGGAACTGGGAATGATGGATACAGTAATGTCTGGGCAGAGGGTGGGTAAATGACTCAAACCAATGCCATGTGAGACAGGGTAGAAGAAACGGATTTTTTGCAGGGAAAAGACAAAGAAAAGACAGGAGAGTTGGGTTTGAATATTTGTAAGGTTGTCAAGTAGACTGAAAAACAGACTTCTTTTGTTTGCTCTGGGAGGCCAGACAAGAACCAGTAAGGGATGAGGGGGCAGATTCTGCCTAAATCGGGGGAAGAACTTCCTAGCCTATATAAGTGGAGCTGTCCAACAGTAGAAGAGGCTATCCAAAGAGATGGGAGCATCTCTGATTTAAGGAGAAAAGGAACCTAAGGGTATCTGGTCCAGCCCCTTTTCATTTTACAGATGAAAATAATGAGGCCCAGAAAAGCTGAATGACTTTCCCAGTAATAGAGATACAAAGAAGTAGATGAGGGATTTGACTCCAGGTTCTCTGATCCCAAAGTTAGTACTCTTTCTTTTGCAATAACATTTCTCTTCATCAGAGGTGCTTAAATGTTGACCAGAAGAAAAGCTGCAAAAGATTTTTTACTGACTTGACTGACCTCTCAGGTCCCTTCCAACTTTAAACTCTATGATTCTAAGTGTCTTCATTTGAAAAACCTCAAAGGGAGGCTACGATGCCTAGCACTGTCAAAGAAGTGAGGAGCTAGTCAACAAGCATTTACTAAGGAAGACACTACGTTAAATGCTGAGGATGTAAAGAAAGGCAAAAATATAATCCATGCCCCCAAACAGTCTGATGGAGTAGACCACATGCAAACAGCTGTGTTTGTATAAGATATATACGGTGTAAAACGGAGGCCATCTCCCAGAGAAGGCAGCTAGCAAGATCTAAGCTGAGTCTTTAAGAAAGCCAGAAGGCAGAGGTGAGAGGTAAAGCATTCAAAGGATGGGAGGCAGCCTGTGAAAAGGAATGGAGTCAGTAGACAGCGCATTATGTGCAAGAAATAGCAATTGGCTGACATTGCTGCAAAGGTTGGGGGGGGGGGGGATAGAATTAAGTCTGACAAGCATGGAAAGGGCCAGGTTATAAAGAGCTTGCAATGTCACACAACAGGCTTTATATTAGATTCTGAAGGGAATAGGCTTGACTGAACCAAGGACCCTGTAAAATAGAATATATGTCACTTGGGCTCTTAGCCTTGAAGGGTAATATTAAGCCAGTCTAGAGGGATAATAATAGTACATATCCTTGAATAAATGTTGTGGTCAAAACAAACATTGTATAAGAAGCACATTATAGAATCACAACTTCTATTTTGCTAAGTAACTTTATTGCTTACTGAAAGAGTTAATCAAATTGGAATATTATCGTTTGTGACAAGACAGCTTCCATGTTTAAAGTATAGGTAGGGTATTAGTGGTGCTCAGAACTAAGGACAAAGTCACAGTCATTTTAAATGTGACCAAGTAGATCTCCTGAGTAGCAATTCTAGAGATAAACACTCAAGTTTTCATTTGGGATTACTGCACTCATCTGCCATCCCTAGACCCCAAGTGGATACTCTGGTCACTCTCTAGTAAAGCAGGGCAAACATTCTTACCAGCCACAGAATGGACTCTGCTCTTAGGGGGGCCCAGCTGAAAAGTAAAATGGCATTTCTACCAACAATTCCAAACCCTGCCATTTAAAGTGAAACACCACTCCAATAATAATTTTCTAGGCACTAAAGGAGAATAGTTGTTAGTGATAGCTTTGTTTCACAAGTGTAAAAAGCAAACTTACATTTTTCATTCATTCCTCCACCCAAACACTTACCTTTCCAGTATCTCTGAGACTTGCCAGTGGAAATTAACTAATACAAGTTTAGCCACTGAATGAGACACCTAGAAAGAAAGAAGAAAGAAGAAAAGGAATCACACATATCATCTTTCTAAGAGTACTGAATATTCCTAGATGGATATAAATTAATTTCTTGAACCTAGAAATCACATGTGCAATGTGGACAATGTTAACGACTGTCACAGCTCTGTCAACAGCACAGGAGGAAGCGAGGGTGCAGTCAAGGGGCAAAGAATCAAGACCGAGATTCTTATCTTCAACTAAGTTAAGCAACTGTTTATTAAGAGCCTACTGCACACAAGGCACACTCTGTCACTAATTCTGATTATGAACAAGTCATTTTCCTTCTCTGTTTCTCCTTGTTCTGCACAATTTTGCAATCTGATTGGATGACCTCTAAGTTTCTTTTTAACTTGTAATTCTAGGAAGTCTGAAGGAATCTCTCTTAGAAAACCTATCCATCACTTTGGGCAACTTTAAAAGATTTTATTACAAACAATAACCAAGAAAGAAAAATAAACATACAAAAATAAGGTGGGGAAAATCTTACATAAAATCTTCAGCGTCTTAACCAAATGAACATACACACACATATGAACTCAATGTATTTATCATTTTAGTTCTGCTGATCTTGCTTTGCATTACCTCATGAGGTCTCTATTTCCTTCCATTTTTCATATGTATAGTATTTTTTGTTATTTTTCAAACAGCTAACATTTAATTAGCACTTCAAGGTTTGCAAAATGCTTAACAAAGATTGTATCATTTAATCCCCACAACTCCTCTGGGACATAGTGCAATTATTATCCCCATTTTACAGATGAAGAATATTAAGCAGAAGGAGGATGAATGACTTGCCCAGGGCCACACAGCCACTAAGTATCTGAGACTGCACTTGAATTCGGGTCTTGCTAACTCCATGGCAGGTACTTTATTCACTGAACTGCCTCGGTTTTTTTGAGATTTGATGTCATAACTGAGAACTGATCTTGAAGCCATTCAGCCACCTCTGCTGAATGACACTGTGCCAAGACAAGGTATTCCAGGCAACTCTCTAAAAGGCTTAAATTTCAGAGAAGGTGCCAACTTGCCCTGAAGGAGTTTCCTCATCTGGTAGTTCCCTATGTCAATGAAATCATAGGTCCAGTTCCTACTCCCATCAATATGATCATATTCCATTACATTAATACACCATAATTTAATTAGTCACACTAACCATTATATATATTGGATGTTTCACTGTGGACAACTTCTGATGGGATATTTACACAATGAAAATCACATAATTTGACTCAGATAATAAGATGGATGATTTTTATACAGTCATAGAATGATTCAAAGGACCTCAGAGTTTGGGATTTCAAAGAACCTCCAGTTCATTTTACAGATCAGAAAATTTGCCTTCACAAGGAAGCAGTATGATTTAGCCAAACTTAATTGTTTTCTAGGACTGTACATTTCAGAAGTATAACAACACAGATATAAGAATTCTAAGGAACCATCACATTTCACATACCTTACAAAGAGATTGCTCAGATGCCTTGAGAAATACCTGGGAAGACTTTTTTTTTTTCCCTTGCTTTTTGGCAGGGCAATTGGGGTTAAGTGACTTGCCCAAGGTCACATAGGGGAAGACTTATTTTTAACTGATGTAAAGTGAAATGAGCAGAAACAGGAAAATACCATACATAGTAACAGCAACACTGCATGATGATCAACTGGGAATGACTTAGCTATTCTCAGCAATACAATGATATGGGACAATTCCAAAGGACTTAGAATAAAAATGTTATCCCCACCCAGAGAAATAATTGAAGGAATCTGAATGCAGATCAAAGCACTTTTTATCTTTTTTTAAATTTATTTTTTAACTTTTAATTTACAACACTCAGTTCCACAAGTTTTTGAGTTTCAAATTTTCTCCCCTCCTTCTCCTCCCCCCTCCCCCCACCAAGACGGCATGCAATCCAATAGGTTCTACACACACCTTCACATTAAATCTATTTTCACAAGTCAATACTTTTTTTATCTTTAATTTTGGGCGTTTTATTTTTTGATCTGTGTCTTCTTTCACATGACCTTTATCAAACTACTTGCCTTCTCAGTGAGAGGGGAGGAGGGAGGAAATTTGGAGCTCAAAACTTTTAAAAGGAATGTTAAAAAAATTTTTGTTAAAAAATTTTTTACATGCAATTGGAAAAAAATAAAATAACTTTGAAAAATTGAAAAAAAAGAGATTGCTCACATCTTCTAGAGACAAAATAGCGTACAGTTAGAAGGACACTAATTAGGAACTTGCATGCTTTATTTTTGAAACTTAAAATACAATTCATTGTAAATAAGCAATAGGTGTGAAAATAGAAGACAAACTTTTTGCAAACACTTGTTGAGTTGATACTTACAGCTAGTACTTTAAGTACTTTAAAAGCCTTAAACTGTTATGAAGTCAGTTACTATTACTTTTTAACATACTTACAGAACACATGATAGCAGAATGAGGATTTCAACACAGGTCCTGTACCCTTGAATCCATACAGCTCTATCATACAACAGTGCTTCACTATACCTTGTTTCCAGGGGGTAGTGTGTGAATCAATTATTTACATTTACATTATTTACATGTATGTCTCCCCCTAATGTATGTATGTATGATTGCTCTTACTTTTTGACACAAAGGTCCCACTCCTGGACACATATCCCCATAAAGTTAAAGACGAATAAGTCTCACATTTAACAAAATATTCAAAGTAACATTTTTTTGTAGTAACAAAAATTTGGAGGAGAGGGAAGAAAAGGAGATATCTTTGGGAATGGTTAAGCAAACTGTGGTATGAGAACGTAAAGAATATCACTGTGCCCTAAGAAATGACAAATAGAAGGAACTCAGAGAAACATGGAAGACTTGTATGAACAAACATATATTAAAGAGAACAGACCCAGCAGAACAATGTACATGATGACAACAATAATAAAAACAAAAATGACGCTAAGGTAAGTTGTAGCAACCAATTTTGGTCTCACAGAATAGATGGTAAAATACATTTTCCTCTTAGTGCTAGGACCAGTATCTGAGAGGGGTCCCTCCCTCTCCAATATATGTTAGGAAAAGGAGACAAAGCCAGGACCTGACACAGCCTCTTGGGGGCCTCTGTCTGTATTGAGGCGACTTCCAGGATACCCAAAGCTTCAAACTCCACAAGGTTGGCACCCCTAAGACATCGTGGATGTCTGAAGACACAGAGTCACTACACTCTGCCCTGCTGACCAGACACAACTCATATGGAAACAAGGGATGCTTATGTCTTTCTGCATCCTGGTGGCATATTCTTGCGATGTTAGAGCTAGGTAAACCTTCCATTTGTTAAATGTTCAATGTCAATGTCAGGCATGCAAGGCAACAAGCATTTATTAAGCACTTAACACGTGCCTGGGACGGTGCTAATTGTTGGGGATAGAGACAGAAGCAAAAAGATGGACAATCTCTGTACTCAAGGAATTTATGTTCTCATGGAGGAAGACAAGAAATAAAAGAGAGCTGAAGGAGGGAGGAGAAGCTACCTTTGAGGGGCCATGGCGGGGTTGGCATGGTGGAGGGATGTTGTAAGGTGAAAGGCCAAAGGAAGTGAGGGAAGATCCAGGGTAAGAAAGCAGCTGAATCATGGTGGCAAAGTCTGACAAGTCAGAAGTACAGACATGACAAGAAAGGTCCAAGAAGTGCCTCATTTCATTCCAACATCAAATCTGAGCAGGATGAAATGTCCGGACACTTCCTTACATGTTTCTTGGTACAGAGCTGTGGGACTTATTCCCTGGTTATTTTACTAAACTCTTTTTTTTTGTTACTGTGGGGCTTTCACAGGGGCAGGACTAAGGGTTTTTAATCTTATTTCCATGAAGTATACATACAATAGCCCAGTCACTGAGCCGCCGCGGAGGACTCAGCAGCCTCCCCCTCGAGCCCCCTTGCTTCCCAATGCTCCGTCCCCCCTGCCTGCCTTCTCCCACCACTCCGCTGGCCGTTTCCACCAAGGAAAAGGAATCGTATCGTATGTCCGCTATCCGGAACCTCCACTCTTTCGACCCCTTTGCTGATGCAAGTAAGGGTGATGACCTGCTTCCTGCTGGGACTGAGAATTATATCCATATAAGAATTCAACAGAGAAATGGCAGGAAGACCCTCACTACTGTCCAGGGGATCGCTGATGATTATGATAAAAAGAAACTAGTGAAGGCATTTAAGAAGAAATTTGCCTGCAATGGTACTGTAATTGAGCATCCAGAATATGGAGAAGTAATTCAGCTACAGGGTGACCAGCGCAAGAACACATGCCAGTTCCTCGTCAAGACTGGACTGGCTAAGGTTGACCAGCTGAAGGTTCATGGGTTTTGAGTGCTTGTGGCTCACTGAAGCTTAAGTGAGGATTTCTTGCAATGAGTAGAAAAATTCCCTTCTGTCCCTTGTCACAAGTTTAAAAACCTCACAGCTTGTATAATGTAACCATTTGGGGTCCGCTGTTTAACTTGGACTAGTGTAACTCATTCATGTAATAAACTGAAAAGAGCCCCCCCCCCAAAAGAAATATACACACATGCATACACACATATGTATATCGACAACTATTTCAATACAATTAGTTTCCTTTGTAATGCTATGTATTTTATTTCATGCATTTAAAACATTTAGAGAAGGGATCCATAGATTTCACTAGATTGCCAAAAGGATCAGCATAAAAAAGTTTAAGAACCCTGAGATACATGGTAGAAAACAACTATAATGGGAAATAACTGTGAATAACTGTAAAAAACAAAAGGCACCGATAAAATATCTTTAAAACACACCAAAATTGGGCAATGGAAGGATATACCTGTTTAAATTAGATTAGGTTAAGAAAACACCAGTGGAATGGTACTGTCCATCAAGAAAATCTGCTTTTCTCACTGCATGGAAATTCAGAACCTCAGGAGAAATTATGGTGGTGAAATATATAAAGATGAAGAAGGGAAAAACAGAACTGATGCTGTCATAAATATATCATGTAGCAATGGCCTCAAAGTCCCTACCCTCAATGAGTTCACATTCTAATAAGATTCTAGACTTAAGTACACAGATAAAAATTAAAAGGTATTTTGATGAAGCAAAGGATATTACTAGAGGGGAAATCACTTATGGGTTCCCATAAAGGTGGAAACTGACTTGAGCATTAAAGATAGCTAAGGTTTCTAAGCAGAGATGAGAAGGGATGAATTCCAAGTATTTTCTCTTAAGCAGGGCAATGTTAGACATAGGCTAGCAAGTCAGGAAAATGCTATATCCAAAGTATAGCTGCGTTTCAGTCAGGCACCTAGGGGCCTTTTAAGACACAGTGACACAGACAGCACAGCAGCAGGGGTCAAAGTGTTGGATTTGAAATCAGAGGACCTGGGTCTCATTTTTAATTGGGAAAGTGAAGGGCCTGGAATGGATGGCCTCTAGGATCCCTTCCAGCTCTAAATTGGTGATGATCTGAACCTCAGGAAACACCTGGGGACAAGATAACAGTAAAGCTAGATGGACCCAGAACTGGTAGAGTGAGTGGACCTGGCAAGCTGATCAATGTTAGCTGGTAGAGAAATCTTCAGGGTGTCATGATAACTCTGCCCTCATTTAGGCTATGATCAGCCTCTTTTAACGACTTGGATGAAGACAGAGACGGCATGTTATGACACTCAGAGATGACTGAGCATTAAGGTAGAGAGCTAACACAGAATCAATACACAATATCTTAAGAGGCTAGAACATTTGAGAGAACCTAAAAAGATGAAATTTAAGTCCGAAAAAAAAAAAACAAACCAAAACAACTGGGGCAGCTAGGTAGAGTAGAGCACCAGTCCTGCAGTCAGGAGGACCTGAGTTCAAATCTGGCCTGAGACACTTGACACACTTACTAGCCATGTTACATTGGGCAAGTTACTTAACCCCAAATGCCCTGCCTTCACCCCTCAAAAAAAAAAAAAGAAAATAAATCAACTATGCAAGATGAATTTTTAGAAATCAGTTCTTCTGTTTATAGTTTTAATGTTATACCAATCACACTTTATAGAACTTGACAAAATTAATTTGTAGGAATGAAAGACACCAGAAGTTCTCAAACTTATTTGGTCTACCATCCCCTTAAAAAAAAAAATTTACTCAGGGCCCCTCTGGAAATCTACTTTCTTGTACCAGCAGTGGCATGAATATACGATGGAGAAATGGACACAAAAAGACAAAGACATGGGGCTAGGTGAGTCATATAGTCATGCTATAGACAGATTTTAATGGAGTGACTGACAGTATTTTATACAGGTTAGTTACTGAGTCATCCTGACTTCAAAGAAAAGTACAATAAAGCATTGGGTAAGTTTTTTATCTTCTTGGTCCTACGAGTGAGACACTAATTTTACTCAAGGCTAACCAAATTGAAACATTTATGTTCCCTTGCATATAGATAACCAAACTGAAATATTTCTGTCATCTCCCAAATAGATAGTTAGCTACAAAGGCGGTTTTCTTTGCCATGTCTTCTTATCCTGAAACTAGCCCTTGCCGTGCACAGGAACATTCTCAATTGACCTTGCCATGCAAAGATCTAAGAGTTTGCCTTGCAGAGGTCTGATGAGGCCTAATCAGGATATAGCTGGCTCTCCACACTTTCTTTAACACTTTAACAGGTTTTTTAAAAATTTGCATCACTTCAAAAAAATATATAATATATATTTTAAATTTTTTAAATAATTAAACTTTCTATTTTTCAAAATAATTTAAATATTCTATTTTTTAATTTTTTAAAAAATTTAATAATTTATTGTAAATTTATGTTTTTTTTCCTGCATTGAAATTTTGATGCTGCAGTATTGCATCATATAACTGTATGGTATCATACTGTGAACAATTCATTACATGCACGTATTCCTGTCGTTGCATGCTGGACTTCCCAACAACATGCAATGGGTTCACCTGCCAACACTTGCTTGTTAAGACCTGTCAGTGGCCCTGATCACTGATCAGTTATAACTTGCATTTTGTGTGTTTATTTGAAAAATAAAGTAATTACTATGACTTTAACTCTGTTGCACAACAGATGAAACATGTACCAATGGTTTTTCAAAATTGTCTTCTCTTCTTTATGCTTCTATCGCACCCTTATTTTTATTCAATTTTTATTCAACTGCACCCAAGGCTACTACTACCCACCCCGAACTGTTACAATGCCTCCCAGGGGGTGGTATCACCTACTTTGGGAACTAGGAACAGGTCCTAGACTATCAAGGAAATTAATGATAAGAGCTAAGGGTGAAGGGGTAATAGCACTTCCAGATCTCAATCTATATTATAAATCAGTAGTCATCAAAACCATTTGGTACTGGTTAAAAAAATAGAGAAGTAGCTCAATGGAACAGATTAGACAAGACAGAATCAGAAATAACGGAACTCAATAAACCAGAATTTGTTTAACCCAAAGAAAATATAAATTGCAGAGGAAAGAAATACCTATTTGATAAAGAACTCTGGGAAAACTAGAAAGAGGCCTACTAGAAATTAAGTTTATACCACCAACTTATACCATACTCTTTAATAAATGTGAAATGAATATGTATCCTGAATATTAAAAATCATCCCATTAAAAATTAGAAGAGAAACATCATACATAAACCTTCCACAGCTATGGGTAGATGTATTCTTAAACAAAGAAGGGATGAACGCAATTGAAAATTATCAAATAGGTTATAGGTTACCTTGACTACATGAAACTGAAAAGCTTATGTAAACATAAAATGTGTCTAGGCCACAAAAAGTAGCAATTGAATTTAAAAAAAATCTGTCTCAAATTTCTATGTTAAGGGTTTGATATCTAATATACGTATCTAACTAGCAGATACAAATAAAAGCAAAAGCCATTCTTTAATAGATAAATATTCAAATAATATGAACAATTTTGTTTGCCCCTAACTAAAAAAAAAAAAAAATTTGTGATTCAGTCATGTCCAACTCTTCGGGACTCCATTTGGGGTTTTCTTGGTAAAGATGCTGAAGCAGTTTGCCATGATCTTCTCCAAATCATTTTACAGATGAGAAAACTAGGGCAAATAGGGTTAAGTGACTTGCCCAGTGTAACACAGCTTACTAAATGTTTGAGGTTATATTTGAAATCAGGAAAATGAATCTTCTTGACTCTAGTCCCAGTACTCTATCCACTGAGCAACCTAGTTGTAAACTATTAACAATTATTTAAAAAAACGCTCCAAATCACTGATAAGATGCAAATCAAAACAGCACTGAGATTTCACTTCGCACTCAGCAAAATGGCAAAGATGGGAAATGATAGGAATAATCAATGTTGGAGGGCTTTATGAGAAGTATGGATCAATTCTCTGCTGCTTGTGCTAATTTTGGCCTAACACCACCAAGAATACACAGGTGCTCCATTAGCCACCAACACACCATCCATACGTGGAACCATCAGTTATAGCAAATGGAGAAGTTCTGAATGCCCTCACTTACCTTGGTAGTGTACTTTCCAGGGATGTACACATTGATAATGAGGTTGACGCACGCATTGCCAGAGCTAGCTCAGTGTTTAGGAGGAAAGTATGGTAGAGAAGAGGTATTAGACTGATTACCAAACTGAAGGTCTACAGAACCATGGTGCTGACTTCATTGTTGTATGCTTGTGAAACCTGGAGAGTCTACCAGCACCACACCAGGAAACTGAATCGCTTCCATTTGAATTGTCTTAGGAAGATTCTGAAGATCACCTGGCAGGATAAGGTACCAGATACTGAGGTCGTTACTCGAATTAAACTGCCAAGCAACATGAATGTAATGGAATATTAAATGTTCTATAAGAAATGATGAACACGAATACAGACAAATATGGAAAGATCTACACGAACTAATGCAAAGTAAAGTAAGCAGAGCTAAGAAAACCACATACAGGACTATAAAAATGTAAACTAGAAGAACCACCACAAAACAATCAAAAGTGAATGTTGCAAAATTAAAAAGAACAAGTTTGGCCCCAAAGAAAGAATATGAGAAGAAATGTCTCCAGACTCCTTTGCAGAGTTGGGTGTCGCACACTTGTGAAACATTGCATATATTTTCAGATTTTTTTTCCCCAGTGGATTGATTGGTTTTGCTAATGTTTTTTGTCTTCTTTTTCTTCAAAGAAAATATTCTTTGTTATATTGGGTAGCTTTTGGGGAGGGGAGATAAAAAAAGGAATTTTTGTGGAGAAAAGCTGTTTAAATAGACTCATAAAATGACTGAGAGTGTGATGTGAGAACTAATGCAACCTTAGAACGAATGAACAGCAGAAGCACAGGGCTCAGGATAAATGAGGTGATAATCCTCTTGTTCTCTGCCCTAGTCAGATCATATCTGTCCTGTATCATGGGCATCACACTTTAAGTTGGAGGTTGACAAGTTGAATCATGTGCTAGAGGATAACCAGGATGGCCAGGGGATTTAAAGTCATGCAATCTGAGGACTGCTTGAAGAGCTGGAGATTTTTATTTGGAGAAATGAACAATAGAGTTAACATGATAGCTATTTTCATATCTGAGGGATTTTCATTAAAGAGAAACTAGATTTCTTTTCTTCTTTGGCCTTTAAGAGAAAAAAAGAGTCAGAGAGAGGCAGATTTTGGCTCAATGTAAGGTAAACCTCTGTAAATAACTGGAGCTGTCCAGAAGTGGAAATATGCAGCTTCAGGAAAGTAGTGAAGTCAGTATCATTAAAGGACTTCCAATACTACTTATCAAGAACATTTCAGAAGAGACTCATGCTTCTGGTTCAGGTTGGACTAGATGACACTTAAAGTCTTTTCCAACTTTGGGATTTTGTGTTAAGACTTGCATTAAGATCACTCAAAACAAAGCTTCAAAAATTTTAATTTTCAGATATCTCTGAAGAGATCCAAATAGAGGGATCAATGAGAAGCCCATGGTGTCAGGTCCCACATAAAGCCATTTTAGGAAACAATGAGATTCAAGTGGGATGGTCAAACAAATCCCCACACTAACTGAGGCCCCTCCACCCAGGGTTGAACACCTGATCACTTCATCTCCCTTCACAAAACGGGTTCTCCACTATAAAAATCCCTAGCCTCTCCTGAGTAGGAGAACCTTCCTTAATCCGGCGTTCTCCCCTCTCCCTTGGGGTGGGATGCCTTAAATTGGGGTCTCCCTTGAGCTGTTTGGTGTATATGTTACCCTCAATAAATGCCTTTATTTGATTTGGAAACTGCCTGAACAAATTCTTTCAAGACGACCTTGTACCCCAACAGTTTGGGGTGCCCTGAATCTCATGCTATCTACTTAATATTCAAGCCTGACAGGAGAGTCACATGATCTTTGTATTGATTTTGGCACTCCAGAAAATATATCCTAAAATATGTCCTTTATGCTGACCACTAACACCTGGCCCATTATAAAACTGCTACAATTAAGACAGATGAGGTCTATTTTAGCTCTAAAGCTAACAAATCTCCAGCTAGATAAAATATTATTTACAATTCATGTTATTCACAAATACAGTGGCCTGGATTTGAAATAAATACAGTCATTTAAAATCAGAGGCTGAAATTCAAGTTGGAAGAGTGTAACTCTGAGGATACAAAATCGACATTGGTTGGACTTCAAGCTCATAGCAAAAGCAGCCAGTGTTGAATTATTCCTAAGAAGTCAGACAGGTTTTTTTTCCCTTTCTACAGGTGAAATCCTGGAGTACTATGGCTCATAGGAAGGGGTGGTAAGGCAGGGCAGGTAAAGGAAGTGAGGAAGGTCTGAATGAGAATCTTGTAGCAATTCCTAGTTTGGAAACATACTTAAGGGAAAATTAGGCAGGAGTTGATACTTGTTTTCCTAGGAAAAGATGGTGTTTATGCCACTGGAAGCTACCTAAAAATCTCAACATACCCATAATCCAGGGATTAGAAATCCCTCTTTAGATAAGAAGAATCTTAAAATAAAAGGAATGGGAACTTTTGCCTCATTCTGCGTTCTGTAAAGTTTTTCATAAGAACAGTGACATTTATCATGAAATGTCAACAATGAAGTTTATTACGAACAAAACTAGGAAAATGCATCTATGGTGATCAGTTGTTCAGACACATAAGACTGATGCTTGGACAAGTAACATTTCAAAGCCTTCAGTATAAAGAAACTTTTATTATAGCAATATACCTCAAAGTACTTCACAGCAATGGTGCAAGTATAAAAAATACATTTATTCATGTGTATTTTTTACTTCTACTTCTGGAAATGCTCAGGAATTACATACATATTCAGAGTTTATGACAACCACCAGGAATTCTGAGATTCAAAAAGCCAGCACTCATGCAAGAGCATCCATGCCAGTATGGGGATCTGCCTCCATGATTCTCTTTCTTCCCAGTGTATAAAATTAGCCCTGTCTTAACCTGGTTTTCTCCTTTTCTGATCATCTGCTAACCTACTGTACTGCCAAAAACCAAACCCCTAGGCAGATGGAAATTGATTTCAACATCCTCCTTGAGTATTTGCAACTAATTAAGACATAATCCCTACACAAAGTTCAGCAGTCAAGAACACTAGGGATTTAAAAGCCAACTTTTTCTACTATAGTAAATAGAAACAAAGATTCTAAAGAATCCCAGAAGCCTAGAAAATGAATATTCTTAAATCTTTAATGCAGTTTAACCAACATTTAAAGGCCTATTACATGTAAAGATCCTGCCAGGAACACAAACAGAAAGAGTCCCTGCTCTTGAGGAGCTTACATTCTAATGGGGACATAATCTACATAAGGAGAAAAATAATTACAAAATATACACAAAAAGCAATAAAATATAACTTAAGAGAGAAGGCGAACACTAACAATCACAAACAGGAAGGGCAAAATGGCAGCTGTATTCCTGGGCTCACATAATTCTGGATCTCAGAGAGTGAGTGTGACAATGCCTTCTCTGGCCTACAGAAAAAAAATTCTCAAACTTTATTTGTCTGCGACCTATTATAAAGAATCATCCTTGTCTACCAATTAAAAGCCTTAGTGACGGAAGCAGCAAATCAAGAATTAAAAGCATAGAGTTCTATTTCTGGCTCTATTTCAACATGCTTCGTGACTTCACGCAAGATAGTTCTCTCTGTATTAATTTTTTTTCCCCTTGTAGGGCAGAGCCTGGCAGTGGATATATTTAAAACTTTTATGTTCTTAGAATAAAAGTGCCAGGCAAATATCAGTAATTATAAAGATGAAATCACTGCATGTAAAGGAGCTATTTTTATACAACTGAATCAGATGGTCTAGCTGTGTATTTTATTCATTAGGTTCAACGTGCAACATCTCCCCACACCTTACTCCCCCACATATACACATAAAATTTCTATGTAGTTCTTTCGCAAATCAGTGTGTCCAGTCCTACCCTCATTTTGCATCCTTCTTCATCATCAGACATATTCTGGCTTGTAATACAGCTAATATGGTCATCTTATACTGTTGCTTCACTTCTTCTATGTGCCCTGTCCCTCCTACTAGAATCTTTATGTCAAGGACTTTTGTCTTATACTTCTTTCATCTCCCGAACAGTGCCTACATGGAACAGCTCAGAAAATGTGTGTTGAACCATTACAGGAATAAAGGTGGTTCTGAACTGGTCCCATCATGGACCTCACTAGAGTACAGTATTCAAATCATTCTCCTCTGAGTGAATCCACAATTGAGTAGTGACTCAGAAAGCCATGAAGTCTCTGGACAGGTTAAGACTTTCATTCAGAGCGGAGTGAAGGCTGTCATCTTCAACCATTTCCGTTAAGTCCTTCAGGGTGCCCTGGCTAAGTGAGAGGGCTTCAAACTTGAAAAAGATCATGGGGCTACTTTGTCTGCGTAATTCACAACTGCCATATGAAACTAATGTGAAAACACTGTATTTTCCCCAAAAGTTTACTGAAATCACAAACTGTACCTTCATAACACTGATATCTGCTACACGGATGGGAATTTTAAATTCTTAGTGAGTCAATGAGGCCATTCAATAACTGAATATATCCCATTTTAGGGTCCAATTGAAAAATGTGAAAAAGTACCACAAAATACATTCTGTTACTGTACATGGCTCAACCAGACAAATGTAAAAAGGTAGCCTGTTCTATATCTACATTAGCCAAGAAAAGTCATTTGCCTTAAAGATTCTACAACCAAACATGTTACTGTAAATCACATACAGTTTGAACAGAACCACGATGTTCAAATCATACTTTCCAGGGCCTAGCACAGTGCTTTACATATGACCAGATGCTTAATATTTGCTAAATTAAACTGAATTGAAAAGCAACTCCCCTAGTGATGGGGATGAGATCTGAACCCCTAAAAGGAAAACACCATGTCTTTGAAAGCAACCCAGTCCCTGAATTTTCCCATACATTTCAGTAGCCCAGATCACTAGTGCCTCTGTCCAAGGCATCAGGCCCACACCAGTACACCTAGATTACTTAATCAGCTTACCTGACAATCCTTAATCTCATCTAGATCCCTTTCTCCAATACCTCAGGACCACCCCAGGCTACTGGCCACTCCTAGATAACATCCAGATCTTCCTTTGGTATAAAAATATTCACCTCATCCTCATTAAATTGAACAGAGTCCTTAAAATCTGGCCAGCTTCTATTGGTAACAGAATAAATCCTCTCTGGGACTGAAAGAAGGCCTGATACCACACCCTGTTCCCTTACATTCTGGGGTTCCCAATGCCCCCAAACCATAACACTATACAAAACCTAGTACATAATAATCACAATATACACTGAGGATATACACAGCTGTTGTAGGCATATGTATGTAAAGGAAGATTTCAAATCATTCCCGTTTGTTGTGTGAAAATGTGCTAGACACCTCTGTTCTACAAGGTAACAGAATAGACTGAAGCCGTATTGCTGCACAGCTACAAGAAGAGCAGAAATTTGTTTTTAATGAAATCCACACTGCCCACATCAATATTTTCTAAATAAAAATATATATTTAAGGCTTTAGCCACACAAATGTTTTGGGATGGAATAAACTTATGGAAACAGATTGAACACTAGGTTCTCTGACTTAGCAAATATAACAAAGTAACTAGCAAATAAAATTTAAACTCTTGTCATTTCAAGGCCCTGGACAAGCCTCTGATATCTCTGTTCAGCTTTCTTTCTCACTACTCTATGTTCCATTCAAAGTGAACTAATTGAACTTGCAATTGCCCATCCTCTTTTCTCCCATTTTGTCACCAAGTCTTTCCTCATGTTGTCCCTACATTCATCTCCATCTGTTAAAATCTCTCCCTTCCTTCAAGGCCACCTTACCCATGAAAACCTTTCCTGACTTCCACTAGGTACAAAATCATCTCATCTTTCTCTCTCAAAATTTTTTCTCACAGTACTTTTCCTGGACCTTAGCATATCTACACTCCCCAATATCACTATTACTCCAAGTGTGTGTATGTGTGTGTGTGTAACATCTATCCTAATCAATTCAATTAATCTTTACTAAATGCCTACCATGTTTGAAGGCACTGCTTTGTTAAGATACAGATACCTATATCTCTACCTACCTATATAAAATACATCTAATCTAGATGTAGATATATCTATTTTTATAAGATATATGTCTTAACTATAGCCATCTATTTTTTAATTAAAAATTCTTACTTGCCAACTGCCTGAATTCTTTTACGTCTACATTTGTTTACATCCCATGTCCTGTGTTATTGCTATGTAATAGCAATACTATATAACAGCTTCTTGGCTTAACCAGAAATCAGAGATTAATTTATGAGATGAACTGTAGTTGACAAGGAAGTTGTGTTAGGCTGGAGTCTAGGGTATACAGCAAAGAGCTGGAAGACAAGGTTAAACCAAAGATTCTAAGTAAGTTCCTTGTCTGGAAAATGAAGGGGTTGTATTATATGACTTCTAAGGTCCCTTCCAGCTCTATCATTATGATCCCATGAATAGATAGAACAGTGAAATTCTCTCTTTCCAGCCAAGTTCACTGGATCTCAGCTACTGCTGCATTGGTGCAGCTATGTTGCTTCTAGAGCGCCCAGGACATACTCCCAGGAATTGAGGACCTGAACAAATTAACCTGAATAACATTTCTAAGCAGACTACAATATGTTAATTGAGTGATTTTCAAACTATAAGATCCTAACTCCACCTAAAGCTTAGGTGCAAAATTTTCTTCTTCAAGTAGGCTGAGGTAAAGTTTTGTTTCGTTTTTTCCAATTAAAGCAGAAGGAAATTTAAAGCCAATCACGTTGGATCTTCCAGTTCATCATTTCTTTTATTCACTAAAGTCATTATAACATTTATCCTGCAAGACTCAGTTAGGTGCTAAAAGAGAACAATGGGAAAAGACACAGCCCCTGAAGCTTATCACCTAGTTATTCTTCCTATGGACCCAATCAGTCAACAAGCACTTATTAAGCACCTACTATGTGCCACTATACTGCTGAGAACATGCTTCCATTTGCTTAAACTTTCACAGATCTCCTGGAAAGTTTAGAACAGAAAGGTAACTTCAGTTGCTATTAGTTGTAATACTAAGGCAGTTGGAAATGACAGACATCTTTATCTTCTATTCACAAATGATGTACTAATGTACTTTTTTTTTAAACTGAAAGAATATAGTCTGTTTTAATCAATAAGACTACCTAAAGATGGCAAAATGGATGGCTTCTACTATGCCTATTAGCCTACTACAGTTAGTTTTAGTCAAACTATCTTATATTTTTCAGGAAAAAAAAAACTGATAACAGCCTTGCAAATAGATTTAAAAAAAATGTGTTTGCCCACCAAACTTGTCACCAGCCCTTCCCCCACTTACCAATGTCATAGTGATGAAACATCTGATGGCAGTGAGCATCAGTGGCCTGAAAAAATACAGGTTGTAGTTTCAATTTTTATTAAAAATTCTTACTTGTCAACTGCCTGAATTCTTTTAAGTCTACATTTTTTTTCATCCCATGTCCTGTGTTATTGCTATGTAATAGCAATACTATATAACAGCTTCTTGGCTTAACGAGAAATCAGAATTTATGAGATGAACTGTAGTTGACAAGGAAGTTGTGTTAGGCTGGAGTCTAGGGTATACAGCAAAGAGCTGGAAGACAATGTTAAACCAAAGATTCTAAGTAAGTTCCTTGTCTGGAAAATGAAGGGGTTGTATTATATGACTTCTAAGGTCCCTTCCAGCTCTATCATTATGATCCCATGAACAGGAAAAGGGATGTAGATTGAGGGAACAAGGCTGAAAAGACAATGTCTACTGGTATGATCTAAGAACATGGGTGAAAATTGAGAGAACTGAGGATTAGAGAAAGCAAGGAATGGTTTTGCAGTGGGAGGATTAGAAAGGGGGTGGAACAGAAAAGGGAAAGGTGAAATTTAAGACGCAGATGAAGGTGAAAGAATGGTAAGAAGACGATAGAAAGGTGTGAAAGGGGTAAGCCACTGGTGCCCCTCCATAGCAAGTAAGACATGACTTGATGAAGGTTTTATGAGGGAAGAGGTCTTACAAAATTAGTAAGCTATTTATCAAGTATAGTACATGCAACCTTTGGATAAAAGAACAAAATTGAGCAAATTAATGACAACTCTGTCCCTTCTTTTCTAATCCCACTGTAAGAAAGGATGGGAGGATGTTATGGTAGAATTTACACTTGCTGTGAATCACAGGTAAAGAATCCGCTACCACACAGGCATTTTGCACATGCTATACATATTGAAAAAGAATTTGAACATTTCCAAAGAATCTTATCTCCTCTACTTAGTCCTGACAACAGCTGTGACCTTATACTATTATTAAGCTCAGCACAAAACATAATACTCAACACAAGGTTATTTATCCAGAGTGAAATATGAGATCATAAAATAAAAAATCTTTCCTTAGCTATAAAGGGGATCATCTCCCAAAGATCAAAGTATTTTACTAATGCATTATCATTCCAATTCCCTTTGAATTCCTAGACCAAAAAGCCACTTCAAATTCCTTCTCAAATTCCAACAAGAGGCATTCTAGAGACAGGTTGATGACTTTTTCAATTATACGGGGGAAAGAAAGGAGGTATAAGGAAGAAATTTACTTTTATTTAGGCAAAGGGGCTCTATTTTGTGCCACATTACAGATATTTGCATTCTTTCCATAATGCACATATTAGCTTACTACTAAAATATTTTAGAAATTTCTATAGCATTTTAAGGCTTATAAAATATTAAGAAGTGAAAATATCACTCCTATTAACTCCAGTTCAAATAAAAAAAGTAACTTGCCTAACAAGGGTTATACAGCTAGCAAATGCTGGAGCAGAAATTTGAACCCGTCTTCTAATTACAAGTTCAAGCCTACATATTTAAGATACTCATTGCTGCAAACAGAACTGCCATGAAAACTTACTGCATTTAGAACTGTGTCTATATGCCTGACTAAGAGGGCAAAAAGGATTCAAAATCCTGCTGTTGTTGACAGCAACTAAGATGCAGACAACAAAAATGAGAGAGCACAGGCAACAGACAAAGCACTCCCTTGACAGCTGAAGGCTCTTGCAGGAATTAGAGAGCAGCAGTAGCCAGAGCCACAAAGGCCTACTCACCCAAAGGCCAAACTTGCTAATCATGTATACATTCACTCAGAAGTTATTACAGGAAGCAATACCAGGAGAGAGAGGAAATATTTTTCCCCCTGTATTAAGCCTATGGAAATTCACATTAATAGCTTAAAAATATGTGGTCCATGAAGAGAGGTGAACAAAGGCAGCTTCTTCCCTTAAGCTAGTTTGCCCACAAGTTACCATAACTGATTAACCCCATATTTAGTTACCACCATTAAGAGAAATGGAACTCAAGTGTCCTCATGAAACTGCCAAGTAGCAGTGCTAGAACCTAGAAGAACCTTTTCTACCAAAAAGATATTTGTATTATCTACTGATAACCTTTATGTATCTAAAAATTTAAAACAATTCAAAAGAAAATTTCAAATAATAGCTCTTCTGTTGAAGTCTATCACTTTTCCTTTTCAATGCTAAGGTTTAGAAACATGAGCTGGATGACACACACCAGATGGGAACAAATGCAATTAAATTTCATCAGATGTTCTCTAATCAGGATCTCTTCCTGTTGGAAAGAGAGTTTGTATTAGATTACATAAACACTGATCACAGGAGTTAGGGGAAGGGGGTCAGGAAGACATATTTGGGATATCTGAAAACAGCTAATGAGAGACTGGTATATATCTCAGGTGATTTTTTACATCTTTAAGGGAGACGGAATTAAGTTAAAGAAAAGATTTCCTTCCCTTAAGTGCCACTCCTATCATACCTCTCTAAAGACAAACATAAATCTATTTAAAATATGCGTATGTAAGGGGCAGCTAGGTGGCGCAGTGAGTAGAGCACCGGCCCTGGAGTCAGGAGGACCTGAGTTCAAATCCGGCCTCAGACACTTGACACATGTACTGGCTGTGTGACCTTGGGCAAGTCACTTAACCCCAATTGCCCTGCCCAAAAGCAAAAAAAAAAAAAAAAAAAAATATGCGTATGTGTACACATATATGTCTCTACCTCAAATATCTTTAAAAAGACCACACCAAAGAATTAAAGGTCTGCTGATAAAAAATTTCTTTTTATTTATACTGTCTCCCCTCTGCAAGAAAGCTTTTCAACTCCACTGACCTTTCCACTTTTTAGTAACTCAGTAATAATGCAGCACTAACAGTACACTGTAGTTCACACCGTGATTTGTGATATAGAATCTAGCAAAGAATGGAAAACTGTTCTACACTGTTCTTTCCTATGGGTAATTCTTCAAGATTATAGCTCACTGAACAGATATTTGCATGCAAGGTCCTATGAAACAGGGCTTTTGGGGATAGAAATATATAAAAGGACATTCCCTGGGAAAGTAGTCATCTAGTGGGGGAGAAAAGACCAATACTTTTTGGGTTCAGTGTCATACATACTCTAAACCAAGAATTTCAGAAAGAAGCCTTCCTAGCAAAAACTGCTTCTGGAAGGACAGGCAGAAATTCTGAGAGATTTACGGTTGGGAAAGAAAAGGTCTTTCAAAATAGGAAAGGGGCATGAAAAAAGGCATAAAAGATGGAAGGCACAAGGTGCATTTAGGGAATAGAAAGTAAAGCGAAACCAAAAAAGATATGGGTACACTGGGGCTAGACAGAGTATCCTGAATGCCAGGTTATAAAGTACAAAGAGCTGCTTAAAGTTTTTGATCAGTAAGAAAGGCATGATTAAAGCAGTACTTTAGAAAGGTTTATCTAACAACAGCTTGTAGGAAGAACTGGATCAATCAATAAAAAAGCATTTATTAAGCACCTCTAAGCACTGGAGGTACAGAGACGAAAAAGAAGTTGCTCCTGCCCTCAAGGAGCTTACATTCTACCAGGGAAACAACATATACACATATAAGTATATAAAGAATATATTAAAAATAAGTACAAAAAGGCAGAAAAGCTGAGCTGATAAGGAAAAACCTAAAGTAGGAGAAAGTATCTGAGGTGAGTTTCAGGAGAAACTACGGTTTTTAAAATTTTTAATTTTTTTCAAGTAACATAAATCTATTTTCTCTCTTTCCCAACTTCCTTCCTCCCTCCTCCCTCCAAGAAAAAAAAGAAAAACAAAATCCTTATAACAAATATGCATAGGTAAGCAAAACAAATTTCCACACTGGCTATGCCTAAAAAAAATGTGTCAATCTTCATTGCACCCTAAGTCTATCACCTCTATGTTAGGAAGTAGGTAGCATGGGAAACCAGAGTTCTAAGAGATGGATTAGGGAGAAATCTGAAGGCTAGGAGACTAGGAAACTTCTTGAGGATAGAGATCTCTAAAAACTTTTTTTGTATCCCTCAAAGCTTCTAGTTTCTATGTTAGGCACAAGCAGTCAAATATTTGCTGATTTGACTAACTGGTTTCCAGGAGAGTCCACTTCTGGGTCATAAGTCTTTCCAAGACATTAAGAACTGCAAGAGTTTGCACAGTATGAAACCCAAAGTCACCACATCTCAATAAGGGATCAGTAGCTTATCCCAGCTAAATTTCCTTAAATATCCTTAGCAGATTGGCTACCAGATGGTTAATTTTGTTCAGGCAGAGCAACTCATTAAGACCAGCCACAAAGCTATGCTTGGCAGAGCTGCAGTTTATAACAGTAGAGTACATATTTACATCAATGAAATAATGGATTCTGACAAATTATACCTCCTTTAACTAATGCTGAAATACCATGGAACTGCTACTTGTAACACGAAGTAAAATGCAGTCATAAAGAATGAATACATTTTACTACTTTTATAATTAGAGATACTGCCAATCAAGTCCTTTTTTGGTAGCTATTCACTCTCAAAACTGAAAAATAAATTTTACTTTGGTCACAGAATTCACAGATTATGAACTAAAAGGGACCCTAGTCCAAGTTCCTCATTTTAAAGATGAGGAACTGAGACCCAGGTAATAAGTAGGCAAGACAAGATACTCTTAATCCAAATGCAACAACATTTTTTCCAAGTTCCCTCCAATTGAGCCAAATCTGTTGATGCAAAGAAAATAAGCATTCTAGGCTCCTGGTGATTTCTTTGGGTTAGTTTTCCCAAATGCCAGCAAAATGGTACTACATAAACAGCATGTCCTCAAGTCAACAAATGCCCATTTGAAGCATCCTAAGAAAGGCAGAATTCCTGGACGATATCTCCCACACATACCCCCTTTATTCTTTTTTTAAATTACTAAGCAAATTGCATTCAATAACTCCAAATAGAAATTCTTGTACTTACTTTTTAACATGAGGGTCGTCTTTGATGTTCTGCGAGAACCTATCTTGAGAGAAGGTGAGATGCTGCCCTGCATGTCATTCCACCCTGCTTTCCTTCATTCTCATCTCTTCCCTACAACCTTCTCCTGTCATAGATGCCTTTGAGAATGAGGTAAGTTTTTCTTTCTCAAATCTTTCCTGGTGGAGTAAAGGGGACTAAGGGTCTGGATGTGAAAAAGCTTTTCTACATTAAACAAAGGCAGTTGGTTTACCAACAAATTACTCATTAAGTAAATTAGCTATGTAGCCAAAGGCAACCAAATATTTCATTACTACAAGTACTACTACAATTCAGGTCAGGATTTACGAGAGAGAGAAACAGGAATGTCTACACCCCACTTCTTTACCTAAAATTACATTTTACTTGTTCTCCATCCTCCCACCCCCTTTTGTCCTTTGTGGTAAAGAGAAAAAACAGTCCAGGAGAAAATGGAGATGAGGGGACAGACAGTATAATGAACTTGCTCGTGATTCATTCTAAATAACAGTAATAATCATAACAAAAGCTAACACTTATAAAGCATTTACTACGTGCTATACTACACTGTGCTAAGTGCTTTACGATTATAATCTCATTCCTCACAACAATCTTAGGGAAGTAGGTGCTATCATTAGCCCCATTTTACAGATGAGGAAACTGAAGCAGACAGTGTTAAGTGACTTGTGCAGTATCACACAGCTCATAAGTGTCTGAGGCTGGATTTGAACTCAGGTCTTTCCGCCTCCAGACCCAGAGCTCTATTATGCCACCTAACTGCCCATTTTGAAGCTTTGGAAACAGGAAAGCAAAACTATTCCACAAACAATAGGAGACCAAGTCCATGTGGTTCCTAAGAGAGGAACAGAACAAAAATGATAAAAATTTCAAAGAGCCCCTTTAAGATAATTTGAAAGCTGGAAACAAAATATACATCCAACAATTAGGGAATGGCAGAACATATATGAGTTTTACTATAATATATGATTATAAATGTGACAAATTCAGAAAAACATGGAACACTTGCATAAAAATGATGGAGACTGAAAAAAAGCAAAGACAAGATAAACAACGTATACAATGGCCTATAACAATGTGCTACAAGCCAAAAGAGAGACGCAACAAAAATGGTCAAATTTAGCATCAAACTATGAAAGGTAAAGACATGGCTACCTCCTTGCCGGGGAAATACAGAGGGAGGGAGAAGGAGAGAAAGAGGGAAAGAGAGGGGGAGAGGGGAGAGAGAGGGAAGGAGAGAGAAAAATGTTTATTGTATCGAAACAAAATACAGTAATAACATTTTCAAAAACGAATGTTGTATTCCTAGTCTTTTGTACAACTGGTAAACATAGGAGTATCTCAGGATTCAAATTTGCAATTAAGTAAAAATATCTTCTCTGGAAAGCAGTGAATACGCCAAGTACAGAGCCATGGATACGGTGGACACTCAAGAGTTGTTCATGATGATGACCTTTTGAAGCTGGCAAGAGAAGGGAAATTCCAGCACCACAGTTGGCCTTGAAGTCTGACCCAACATTTCTGAGCCCCCCCATCCCCCTTCTACAAGGCAGTGCCTGTCCTCACACTTGGGATAAGGGCAGTTTAGACAGGCCCAAAATATGGTAAGAAGGAACCACTTCTGAATGGAAGAAATTTAACCTCTACCTGGAAAACACCTGTAATCCTCTGCCAAGTCAGTAGTTCACTCCTAAGAAGGGACAATCTGTGACTTCCTAGACACCTGAATATGAAACTTACATCTAGAATCAGCTAATCCAGGCAACAGGGAAAATTCACTGAGAAGACCTGACCAGTCCCTCCTTAAAACGCTCATTCTTCAAGCTAGTCAGAGAAAGGAGCTATATATATAAAAAGTGGTATATGTTAAGACCTCTCATCACTTCACAGAGCAGAAGAAGGAGAACAAAAACCAGACGGCTCTGAACACAGGTTCACTGCCCATTCCCAGGTTATTCTGCTGACATTCAGAATGTTAGATTTTGTCTTTCAAAATTGTGGTCAGAAGTAACCATAGTTGTAATTGGTCTACAAGAGTAAAAATGTTTAGTGGAAAGGAAAAGAAGGGAATTGTGAGAGATTTTCCCAACTACAGTAGACTTGAAAACAAATCTTATGAAGAAAACATGGCAAGACAAGATTGTCTAGAGAACAATTTTTCCATTTCACCACAATTTAGTCAGAAATTACCATGGAAACGAGTTCTTGTAAAATTTGCTACATGTCTTATTAGGTAGCAAAACTCATGCTAAAAAAGAGAAACTAAATGACATTTTTAATTTACGTTTTAGGTTCTGTTTTGTATTTATCTCAGATTCTGGGTCTATGAACCGAGACTGCAGCTCAGTTCAGATCTAAGAAGATAATTTAAGTAAAATGTATATTGGAATGCAAAAGAAGCAGCGGAGTAATTCAAATTCTGGCTCTGCCACTAACAACTTGTGTGAACTTGAGGAAGATACTGCACGATTCCATAAACATTCAAGTAAGCATGTACTCAATATGAGGCTGAAAAAGCAAAGGTAGTCCCTACTCTCAAAGGCCTTATACTCTACATGCATACAAGTATGGAAATAGAAGTTAAACTGGGGGGAATAGGAAAAGTTTCACATAGGTAGTAGTAGCTCCCAAAACTGAGCCTTGAAGGAAGAGGCTTGGGGTCCTAAAAGGTGAAGATGACAAAGGAGCACATTCTAGGCATCGGGGAACGCCTTACCTAATTAATGCATGGAGATGGAATGCCTGGTTTGGGAAATATTGACAAACTTTGTGAAGCGAAGTAATATGAAATGAGTCTTGAAAGGCAGGCAGAAGCCAGATTATGGAGGGCATTAAACTGCAAATTTTATTTTATCCTAGATGCAATATGTAGCTATTGAAGATTTCTCAAAGGAGAGAAACCTGGTCAGACCTATGTCTTAGGAATATTATTTTAGCAACTGGGTGAAGGGTTGACTGAAGAGAGAAGAAACTGGAAGGACTTGTTTGAAAGCTATTCCAATAATTAAGGCAAGAGGTGATGAGAGTCTGAAATGCAAGATATTGTGAATGTAGAATCCAAAAAATTAGACAAATGATTAGATATTGGGGGGGGGGGCGGAGTGTCAAAAATAGTGGTAAAGCAGAGGTCTGAGTCAAAAAACGACTCTAAGAGTGTGAACTTGGATAACTAGAAGAATGGCAATATAATTTGTGGTTGGAATAAGGGAGAAAAAAGTGTTAGATGGCCTCTATATTCTTAGTAAGTAAAAGGTGAGGTCCTCTACTGGGAGGAAGGGGCAGAAGATATCAACGGGCACTTAGGAGAGAAGAGAGAGTTTGGAATAGAAGCTGTGGATATAGAGAATCAATCAGGGAATGACAAAAAGATAGCTATGCAGCAGCAAGGGCCCAATTGAGGTAAGAAGATATAAATTTGTAATAGACCCGGTAGATTTGGTTATATGACTTTCTCCAGCAGCTTTTAGGAGCACATGACTAAGAGAGAAGGTAGATGGTGGCAAAGTTGACATCGGGCAAGGTATGGCTGGTAACAGGACAAAGGAACAGGTGATACCAGGGCAGAAGATTGAGTATACTTGAACAACGGTAAGATCAAGACTGTGAATGGCAGGGATAACAGGCTGTTAGATCAAGGAGGGGATAGATGGACAGAAAGTCCCAATACAGGGGCAGCTCAGTGGCACAGTGAGTAGAGCACCGGCCCTGGAGTCAGGAGGACCTGAGTTCAAATCTGGCCTCAGATACTCGACACACTAGCTGTGTGACCTTGGGCAAGTCACTTAAACCCAAATGCCCTGCCTTCCCCCTCTAAAAAAAAAAAAGATAAAAAAGAAAGTCCCAATACAAAAAAAAGGTTCAAAAGCAGTAAAAGAGAGGGAGAGATAGGAAGATGTTAGGATCAGAGAAGAATTTCAGATTTCAAGATCATGGCAATAACAGAGTTATGGGTAAGAGGTAGATCTAAGAATACAACCATTCCTGGGGGTGGCTAAGACAGAAAATATAGATGAAAAAATAGGAAGTCAGAATAGTTGTGGGGACATCAACATTTATGTCCCTCAGTATGAAGGGGTTGATACTGAGAAGAAAACTTTGCCAGGTACTAAAGTCCTTAAGAAAAAAGGGAAAATGTTCCGGGAGGCCAGTAGATGATTAGGCAATACAAACAAGAATTTGTATTGGTCAATATAAACAGAAGAAACAACTCTCACGGTAAGAGAGAGACTGCTGACTGACAGAGGTAAAGGAACAGTTTAGAAATGGTTATAGGAAATAAGAAGCACGCTGGTATTTGTTCAGCATGATGAGGCAAGGAGCCCCTAGGACTAGAGAAGGTAATCAGGAATGAAATGTCTTCTGGAGGAAACTAAGCATCCATTATTGCCAAAAAAAAAAAAAAAAATGGAAATGGTGAAGTGAAGAAGCCCTCAGTTTCTTCATCTGTCAAATGAGAGGGGTGGGCTGGATGACCTCTAACATTTCTCCCAACTCTACTACAGAAATCCATAGCAATTTGCTCTTGTGTGCTATAATTTAGAGAAGAGTATTAAAGAGATATTAACTCTTCATTATTCCTCAACCTAAGGACTTCATTGTTTCTAAATAAAAGCCAAACGCTACAATCTGGTATTTAAGGACTTCCAAATCTGATCTCGATTTAAGCAGCATCTCATTTTTTCTAAATCCATTACCCACGCGCCCCCCCCCACCCCCCCGGATCCCTTACAAAGAGCACACCCTTTCTCTCCGATGTGTTTTTGTTCAAGCTGCTCTCTTCACCTGATTTTCTCAGCCTATCTTTCTTCTGGGGATTCAGCTCAAACTCCAACTCCTCCACGAGGCTTGCTAGACTACTCCTAGTGATCTCACAGTGATCTTGCCCTTACATGGAATCTTATAATTGCCTTGAACTATTCTCTGGTTTTCATGTAAACACATCTTCCCAACTCAATCATAAGCAAGGTGAGGACAAGAACTGTGTCTTCTTTCATATTCCTTGGAACACTGTTAGCAGTGCAGAGGACACACAACTGAAATTAAATATTCCTTGAATGAAAGCTGGGATATTTCTGAATTAAATGCCCTATGCTCCACAAAATGCTTTTATTGCAACACATGCCCTTCAGAAGGAGGCCTTCCATTTATGCATGCATAGACTTCAAGAGTGAAAATACATTCAGGGCCGCACTGGATAACTTTGAAATTTCTTCATGAGTAATTACTGCACACTTGAGATAAATGTCAGAGCTATCAGTTAGCCCTTATTGAAAGGGCCTTCCTGTTCTCATAAACAGTATACACTACTGACAATATGAAAACTACATTTATGAAAGAATTAGAATACTCTGTGTAATAAAACTCAATGACTAAATTTTCTTTAGAGCCTCCTATCTGAGCACACAACAGATTGTTTCTTCCCTCCCTAAACGTACTACTTCACATACCAATACCGGCTAAGGACTATGCCCTTAAAAAAACTCTTAATATACAATGATGAAATAGTTCACTGACATTGATCTTTAATTCCAAACATACTGTGAAAGATAAGCATATTAAAGAGAAGATTCATGGGTCCACACAAACATGAACACACACATGGAGAGCTTAAAAAAGGTCCATTAAATACTCACTATTAGGCCAAATTTCTTAATAGCCAGTCTCCCTGGGAGCAACAGGCTTCAACAACCTTTATCTCTCAAATCCATCACTTCAAACTATGATCCCTGGTCCTTTCTCCTTCAGAAAGCTGATTTTGCACAGTCCTCCTGACTCTTTCTAAAGATGCCTCTGGATTGGAAGAAGACACTTTACTCAAGGTAAGGCCCCTCATACCTAAGCTCACCAATAAGCACAGACAGAAGATGAATGATATTTATGACTGCCTTCCTGGTATAAGAACTGATCTGAGAGTGGGTACTTAACAAGCCAAAGAAGGTATCTTTTCCCTCCTTGAACACCAAGTCTATTTCTCTTTTTACTTTATTTCTTTCTTCCATGTATTTCTAGTCTTCACTCTTCTGTTCTCCCTTTCTCAAGATTCAATTCCTCTTCTTTTGCTGACCCACCTCCCACTCCTCATCTTTAAACAAAGGGGACAGGACACTAGATTTCTGCAATCTAAGACTTGGAATGATGGATCAAAGAGGGCAGGGAACCCACCAAGTTCACCAGGTGTCAGTGATGCCAGGACAGGTTTACCCTGGTATAATGGAAAACAACACTGGATTTGAAAGTCTGGGAAGGTGGGTTCAAATCCTAGCTCTGCCACGAACTACCTGCATAACCTGGATGATTAGACTAGGGGATTAGTAAGGTTTCTCCTAATGATAAATCTGGGATCTATGTGACTCAATGATTTTAACTGATTTTAACTGTTCAGATCTCCAATTACTCTGGTAACCAGAAAGGCAGTAGAGCAAACACAGGTCAAAGGACCTGCGTCTGCATCCCATTTCCCATGGTTACAATCTGTGTAATCTTGGAAAAGTCACCTAACCTCCCTCAGAGTTCATTTTTGTCATTTGTAAAAGGAGGAGCTTGGACCAGATGGCATCCTGAGGTTCCTTCCAGTTCTACATCAGACTAACCTAATCTCCAAGCTCCATTCACACCTAAATTTGAACAGCAACCTAGGACATGAGTATGTTAATAACAAAAGCAACTAAATCTTAGCAATCAACTTCAGGGAATCAATGTTGTATCATACATCATAGATTTAGAACTGGAAATGACCTCAGAAGCTATCTAGTCCAATGTCCTCATTTTACAGATGAGGAAACTAAGATCCAAAAGGGTTATGTGACTTGCCCAAGGTAATGTAAGTTAGGGGCAACGGGGTAAGTTTCAATCTCAGGTCTTTTGATAGCAGTATTCTTTCTACTACACCACACAAAAACTTGATGAATGTTTTACTGTGCCCAGAACTTTATGGCAAATACCAAAAAAAGAACAGTTATCTAGTTGGCAACTAAAGCATACGTAAATTCAGCAATAAAACAATAATGCCAAAAATAAAAGTGACAAAGCAACACATGATTAATTTCTAAAAAAAATGTCTAATGACGCTGTATGCTACGATTCTGTAGGAAGAAGATATTGCTTTAAGTTGAAACAGTCAGGAAGGCAAGTGAAGCACCTATTTTGAATAAACTAAGCTACTTTCCCTCTCAAGGGAGCAGGGAAGCCACCCATTGCACCGTACTATGTCAAACTCCAAAGCAAAGGGGGGGAGTGTAATGTTTTATTTGAATTTAGCCAGAAACTGTATCCTGCTTCCTCTCATTATCAGGTGCTTTTATTCCATTTTATGGTTTAAATGTACTTCATTTCCAAAATAAATGCTATCCACATCCAAAGAAATATGAAGTCTGAATGAAGATCGAAGCATACTATTTGCTCTCTTTTTTTGTTTTGTTGTTTTTTCTTTCTCATGGATTCTCCCCCATTCAGTCTAATTCTTCTACAAAAGATGACTAATGTGAAAATATGTTTAATAAGAATGCATATGTAGAGCCTATTATTGGATTGCACGCTGTCTTGAGGAGGGGGGAGAGGAGGAAGGAGGAAAAAACTTATGGAAGTGAATGCTGAAAACTAAAACAAAATTTATTTTTTTCTAAAGTGCTTCATCACATTTTCATGCCCAGACTGAACCACTAGGCTGATGTGAGTTAGGCCTGAATTGGAACACGATGAAAAAGGGGCTTGAGCTAAACTATGAAGTGGACAGGATTTTAAAAAGCACAGAGAAGACAGCTATTTCCTGTGGGGGATAAAGTACATATAAAGTACCAAAGCACCGACACATGCCAAGTCTGCTTAGGCAAAATGAGATTTACTCTGACCCACGTGGGCTCTCAAGATCTAGGAACGGGGGATTTATAAACTAAGATCAGAAGATTTGAGCACAATCAGCCACTTTTTCTTCCCTTATAGACCTTTATACCATGCCTCATCCTGGCACTAACCTAAAGGTAAAGAGCTGAAATAGCTTTTAATTTGGAGTGGGCAGGGTGAGGGAAGACCATTATTTTTAACAGAAGTACAAACCTCAGATACGAATCCCACAAGTTCTTATTCACCAAGGAGCCCAAAGCTTCCAGGGCAGCTTCTCTGCAACCTATAATCAGAGAGTTGCCTAGAACACTGAGGTTATGTGACTGGCCCAGGATATACCACCCATATACCACCGGTATATGTCAGAGGCAGAACCCATGGCTTCCTGGCTCTTGTACCAGCTCTCTATCCACCACACCAAGTGCCTACAACACACAATGATTTTTCGATTCAATAGTTAGGAATGTTATTCACTGAGAACATGCTTTCAAAAAACTCTGAGTCTCTTCTCTAAATTGAGCATACCAGGAAAATCATGAGATGCCTAAATTACAAAAGTAAAAAAGGCAGGATAAGGAGAGATTCCTTCACTTTCAAAGAACTGCCCACATTTGCAGGGGAGTAGGAAGTTGCAAGCTACTTTCCTAAATTCTCCTAAAGTCCTACGGGTCAGCAAGAGCCTTAAGATATCAACCAAAGTACTAATATGAAACATTTTATACCTTAACATAACTGTTAAGATACTCTGTTAAGGTACTCTAAGATACCAAAAGCAGTATAAGGAGAAGTAGTTTTCTCTTAAGTCTCCTCTAAAGAGTTACTGCTAAGACTGACTTGACAGAAGTAGAAATCTCTCCTAACAATAAATATCAGTCATCATTACAGAAAACAAGTGAGATCGATCATCAGTCTAGTGCTTGTAATTTTTCAGGGCAATGAGAACTATCAAAATTGTTTATTAGTCACTCATAAGTAATGGGGTAGAGAATTTTTGTTGGGATATTTTATAGTAACCGATTCTTAGCTCTTGAGAGTTAACATGACTCACTTTCTGAAACAAATGGCAATACACTGAATTCTTCTAATGCCTTATACATTTCTGATTTGTCTTCTCTACTGCTTTCCTTCTCTAAATTTTAACTAAAATAGCATGGTGAATTGATAAGTGTATTCTCTTATTAAAGCACACCAGGGAATACAAGAAACACATTCCAAAACATGTTTAAACTACATTTAAACCTAGCTTCATCTACTTGTGACAAGAACAAGGAAGCACACAAACACCCTTCATTCAATCTGGAATTTCCTTAATCCTTATGAGAATTTCACCTCAAAAAATTCAGGTTAATTTTACTTTATTTTAAGTAGCCTCCACCCATCCCTTCCCCCTTTCGCATCTTGGAAACATATAACTCCTGAAATCAGTAATTTTGCTCACCTTTAACATAGTGGCCAAATTGGCCATGTGCTCGTTCAGAGTGCCCTCTGACTCCTTGTAGGTCAGGCAGGTAAACTGGTATTCCTCTGGATCAAAGGCATCTGCTCCCTGTTGTTCCACATCATTTGCTACCCCATCATAATAATCCTCTATATCCCCAGGGTCCTCATCCTCTTCCTCATCTTCCTCCTCACAATTTGGGTCATAGTCCTCTTCATTGCTGTCAGATCCCTGGCTATTCATGTCCACAGACATTTTAGTGTCCTGCCAAGTTGCAGATCAGGAAAGCAGTTGCTGTTTTGCCCCCTCCCCCCAACTTTAGTTCTGTCTCAAATGCATTAGGTACTTCTGTCTTCTAAGAGAGGAAAATGAAAAGAAAAAAGAAAAAAAAATCATTAACTTTTTTCACAAAGAATTATAGCAGAAACAGCTTTCATTATCCCCAAGACAACAATGTTACTGTCATCTCTCTAGGAAGCTATCTTTGGTATCAGAAGACTCTGGCTCAGCTCAATAAATATTTATTGAAATGAAAACTCTGAAACCAAAAAACTGTGAACATGTCCTCTGACTGCAGGAGAAGCGTTAATGCCTGGCAGTAAGAATTTAACTAGTTCTATGTCACACTTCCAACAAAATGCTATTTTTCCAGATTAATGAAGGCTGGTACATTTCATGGCATGGGAGGTATGAATAACAGGATTTCGTCAATTTAAAATTAAGGGCAAAGCATGGGAAAACAAAATGGTCTAAAAAAAAATCTTAAAAAGACAAATTCTCATAGAATGTCCCTACTCCCAAGGGCTACCAAATGACTACGACAGATGACCCATAGGTACAAAAGAGGGGCCTATCCTTCACAATAGGATGCCCACAAAGACAGCAAATTAGGGGCAGCCAAATATTCTCCCCATACCCATTATGGCTGCCTCCTCATGTAGGATTAATACAGGTGGCATTTTAAGGATCAGAATTCCTGCCCATTACTACATCCAAAAAAAGAGAAAGCACTGGCTTTTTAATAACACATTAGGACATTATCTGTGAGGATAAATGAAAATTATAGGTCTCTAATGAGCATCTTCCACCATCAAGGGCAAAATGACTAGAGTAAGAGTTCCTCCCTCATTTTCCCTTAAAGTCTTTAATGGGCTGTCAGGCAAAACGCATAGATAATCCATTACTTGTATATTCAGCCCCTGAACAACTGAGTTAGTTATGTGAGAGAGGGAGGACACCGAATATAATTATGCTGCTTTCATATTTCAAAGGGTGTAAAGCAAAACAGTAGATTCCAAAAAAAATATCAAACTTTCACACTTCTCATAGAACTGAATGCTATGTGTAATTATAGATGAAAGAAAGTGACTACTGAGCTAGAAAAAACAAAAAGTTGTAAGTATGGCAAATAATCTAATTTTAAAATCTCTGCTGGCAGAGTCCAACAAATCTTCAATGATTTGAAGATCTGCAAATGTTCTATTGTTAGCGATCATCTGAATAAGAAAATCATCGCACTCAAATGAACAATTACCTAATGCCTCTAACTGACATAGTTAGCAGCCTAAAACCCAAGCTTTCCTATTTCACAGCACTAGAAGGAATTTATGAACTCTCAACTGGTCTAGACACAGTATCACAAAGAACATCCATTTAATGGCAGGGATAAGGACTAGACCTGGGATTTCATTAGAAAATGCTCTATGACTTCACCTAGTTCTCCCCCTTTCCAGTGACTTACCTTGGGAATTGTGAGCCTGTTCCCCATCCCAGACCTGTGATTTCATTTACATCATAATCTCCTGGTAAGAAAACTTCCTTTCTCAATGCAGGTCAGCACATTCTCTGCAACTTACAGTCTTAGAGAGTTGCCTAGAGCACCGAGATATTAAGTAACTTGCTCAGGATCACACAGCCCAAGGCAACACTTGAACATCAGACCATTCTAGATTCAAGGCCTACTATCCAATACTCCATGCTGCACCTCATTTTCATAGAAAGGCTATTTTATCAAACATATAAAATGATGGAAAATGAATTTCTAACAATTTCAAATACAGTTTGCCTAAAAGATTATGGACTGACACTTCGAATACAGGTTGTCCCAAAAGTCTTAGTGCCATTTAAAACTATTAAAGCTTTAATAGCACTAAAGCTTTAATGACACTAAGACTTTTGGGACAACCTATATGATACAAATTTTTTAGCTGAGTTTGCTATGCACAGCTTTAAGGCTTAGAAAATCATAGTAACTATGCTGTTTTTACATTTGATTTTTAATAGACCTGTGACAAAAGGGTAGGACAAGTTACTAATAGTCATTACAATTAAGCATCATGGTAAATAAAATAAAAAGCAAGTACCAGTTTCTTGAAGATCTGTCAAGTAGATGTCACCCAAACACTCTATATCGCATGATTTCCATCTAAAATCAGAAGAGAAGATTACATCAATACAATTTTTTGAAAGGCACCAACATACTGATGTTTAATTCAAGACGAAAAGAGTCATCTAAAAGGGGGCCAGGAGAGACCATACATTGTGAATGTTAATCTTCTCCTGGATACTCTCTCAATAGGCTTTCATGACACTGCTCTACACTGCTCTCTCCTGGTACTTCGCCTACCTGTCTAACTATTCCTCAGTTTCCTTTGTTGGATCTTCCTACAGGTCATGCCCCCAAAGGCCTGTCCTGGGTCCTTTTCTCTTCTGCCTCTACACCACAGGTTCTTAACTTGAGGTCCATGGACACTCAAAGAGTCCATAGAAAGATTTCAGAGGGTCCATGAACTTGGATGGGAAAAAATTAGATCTTTATTCAATAAAATTAGTTTCCTTTATTAGTTTTCTATGTATTTTATTTTATGCATTTAGAAACATCATTCTAAGAAAGGGCTCAGACTGCCAAAGGGTCCACGACACAAAAAAGGTTAAGGAGCCCTGCTTTTTAACATCTTGCTTGTTAATCTCAACAGGAATCACTTGTTCAATTCTCTTCTTTATGCAAGTAATTTTCAGATTTATTTATCCAGCCTTAGCATCTCTAGGGAGCTCTAAGTTTCACATTTCCAACTGCCCATTGGACACCTCAAATCTCAAGCTATTGAAAACTGAACTGATTATCTTCCCTCTCTCCTCTGCCATCCTTCCCAAATGTTTCCCTCTTCTTAACTCCCCTTCTACTGTGGAGGGCACCACATTCTCTCAAGTTAACAAGATCCAAGACTTAAGCGTCCTCGACTCTTCATTGTCACTCATGCACATACCCTGTCACCAAGTCTTGTTATTTCTACCTTCACAACATCCTTCTTGTACATGTTCTTTCTGTTCACACAGCCACCCTTCTGGTACAGGCCCTCATCACTTTACACCTGGACTACTGCAAGAGTCTGCTAGTTTGTCTGCCTGCTTTAAGTCTCTCCCCACTCAAATCCATCTCTCAACTCAGCTTCCGGTAATTTTCCCAAAGCACAGGTCTGACTATGTCCCCTCTCTACTCAAACTCCAGTGGCTCCCTATCACCTCTAGAATCAAATATAAAATCATCTGGCTTTTAAAGTCCCTCATAACCTCGCTGATTCCTATCTTTCCAGTCTTATTTCACTCTCCTCCTCATACTCCCTCTATGATCCAACAACACTGGACTTCTTATTGTTCCTCACACATGATATTCTACCTCCTGACTCCATGCCTTTTCACCGGCTGTCCATGGTGATTGGAATGCTCTCCTTCACTCTCTCTAACATCTGACTTCCTTTGAGACTTTGCTCAAATCCCACCTTCTTCTTCTTTTTTTTTTTTTGGTTTCTTGGCAGGGCAATTGGGGTTAAGTGACTTGCCCAAGGTCAAACAGCTAGTACATGTGTCAAGTGTCTGAGGCCGGATTTGAACTCAGGTCCTCCTGACTCCAGAGCTGGTGCTCTACTTACTGCACCACCTAGCTACCCCTACAAATCCCACCTTCTAAAAAAGACCCTTCTTGGTCCTGCTAGATAACTGACTATTTATACTGTATGTTAACTAGTATGTATGCAGGTTTGAGTATGTTCTCTTCCCCCATTAGAATGTGAACTCCTGGGGCACCTAGGTGGCTCAGTGAGTAGAGCACTGGTCCTGGAGTCAGGAGGACCTGAGTTCAAATCCGGCCTCAGACACCTGACACATGTACTAGCTGTGTGACTTTGGGCAAGTCATTTAACCCCAATTGCCCTACCAAAAAAAAATGTGAACTCCTTGAGGGAATGTAACATTTTCACCCTTCTTTGTGAAAACAAAGTACTCAGTAATAAGCAAATCTAGTACTTTACTAGTAAAATGCTTGTTGACTAAGTCACTAATTTCTGAAGATAGTGACTAATAATGATTCTTTGCATTGGAACTAGACCTATGATTTCACTGACTGGAGTGCTCCCAATGTGGAACTTTTTATAGCAATGCAGGTCAGTGCCTTCTCTGCAACTTATAGTCTCAAAGAGTTGCCTAGATTACTGTAAAGTTAAGTGACTCACTCAGGGTCACAAAGTCACAATGTGTCTGAGGCAAAACTTGAATCAAAATCTTCCTTGCAGTCTCAGAAGCCAGCTGTCTTACTCACTTTGCCACATGACCTCTCAATGGTTCCATGGCTTACTCAAAAAAACAAGATGGAAAAGTAAACTAGGGAAAACAACTGCCCAATACTCAATACTGCCCAATTTCCTTTTCCTACTAACATTGTTCAAACTTCTAAAACTAGTCACTAACTCAAACAATCCCTCTGAGGATGAGACCAAATTATGTAACAAGACATTAACTTTTTCAGATCAAGTTGTGACTTAAAACAGAGGCTCTCACTGAAAAAATGACTCCTTCTGTCATAGCCCAAAACTTTCAGTATGTTGCTATAACTGAAGAATTTAAGCTTCTACTCCTATAAAATTTTACTTTAAAATACGAAGCATTCTACAAGAGAATCTTTCTACAAGATTTTTCATTTGGGGCAGCAATATACTATCTATAAGGCACACCTATGCCCACTCCTCTGTGTCATATTACTACCATTCCCAGTTAGAGAGAATCTAAACCTTTTGCAGACAAACCAACTGGGACCTCATAATTACACTTCATGTGATCCAATTAAATCAAACAAGCATTGATTATCCAAGGAAAAAAAATATTTCTACCAGCTTGACTTTCATAGCTTCCTTGTAAAAAAAAAACACTTCAAAGAGAAAGAAGCAAATCTGAACCAAAGGAAAACCAAGATTGAAGTCCTAACAATGGCCTGAGAGGTCATATTTTCAAACAGCAGAAAACAAATTCTATTACAACTTTCCCTTTGGCACTTTTACTAAGAAATTGATGGAACATGATATAAAAATTAATGGTGCTGCTTCCCCCAAAACTATGCAGTAAAGGAAGATTTACCTCTCCAAAAACTCCGACTATCCCTTCTCCCCAATACCAAGGGACAGGAAGGAATTTTCAAGGTTTTTCTCTTTTTAATTTTTTTTGGCTTTTTTTGTTCTGAATTTAACCAATATCAATAATCAAATGCTTCCACATACAAATAGAATATCACAAGGATAGTATAAGAAATCACCAATCTATTATATATTGATTGTTTTTTAAAGTATATAATAAATTCAACACATTAGTCTCAAAACTGGCCTGCTTTTCTGGATCCACCTCTAAATTTCACAAAAGAATCCTTTAAGAGACATAAACCCATAGCTGGCATGTCCCAAATTTGAATGTTCTTCCTCTGAATCAAATACAGAAGATTCTAGATAGACTTCTAAATCACTCAAGTACTGCAAAAAAAGAAAAGAAAAAAGTGCGCCAGCTAGGTGGCACCATAGAGTCCTGCCCTGGAGTCAAGAGGACCTGAGTTCAAACCTCAGTTCAGACACTTGACACACTTACTAGCTGTGTGACCTTGGGCAAGTCACTTATCCCCAATTGCCCCTGCCTTCCCCCCTAAAAAAAAGGAGAAAGAAAAAGGAAAAAAAGAAAAGGAAAGACTAAGGCATTATAGCTTCAATTTAGAGATTCAAAGAACCTCTAAATATATATATGTATGTATGTATATGAAAAGTTTAGGTTCTCTTACAAGGTCAGTTGTGGCAACAATTTGGCTAGCAGCTGTTTAGAGGGATGAAAGACCAACACAAGCCCAACAAGAACACTGCCAGCACAACTTCTTTTGATCTGCTTTACTATCTTACTTTAATCCAACATACAAATATCATTCACTTAGTTCAGGAGGAAAAGCCAACAACCTGACCTTCAGAGCAAATACAAACAAGTTACAAACATATACAATATAAACAAACCAGATCACAAATCATAGTTACCAAGAAACCATCAACATCTCGGTTGACAAGCCAGGAGGCTCTTAGAGCAGCTGGCCAGGCCAGAGTCCCAGAGTCCCAGAGCCCCATTCCAGGACTCCTCCAAGAGTGAGACTCAAGCAAATAACTCTGTTCTCTCTTTTTATACAGTTTTCAGATGTCATCAAATGTCATCTGAGCAAGCAGAACTTAGGTGCCTACTATTGGCTCTGGTTTTAGCAACTCCCCTTAGGACCCTGGGGGCTTCAGGCCCACATTGGCTTAGCACCTAGTAATTAGGAATTTGGGCCTGGGGTTTAGCACCTAGTTAGACTCAATTAATTTAGCATTCTAAAACAGTAAAAAAAAGTCCCAACCTAATTAATATTACATCGGTCCACATCTATTTCTCTGTTACTGGTTCATCTCAGACTAAAAAGAATTCCAGTTAGTTCTAAGCATGACGTACTGCATTTATATTTAATAGCAGGCCAAAACAGAGGCACATAAAGGGTTTAGGCACTTGACCAGAGAGACAATGTGGTAGTGGGTACAGGGTGGCCCTCAAACCAGGAGGACCTGAATTCAAGTCTTACCTCTGACACAAGCTGGCTGTAGGACCCTACATAAGTACCCATCCTCCTAGTATTCCTAGAGGACAGTTTGGTTCAAGACTATAAGCTGCAGAACAGTTGCTAATCTGCATTGGGAGAATTTGCATTGGTATCTCACCTGAATAACAGAATTTGCAACCTGGAAGGGACCTCGGTAGCCACCTAGTCCACAATATATCTGAAAAATGGTGATACAGCCTTTGCTTGAAGACCTCCAAGGAGAGAAAACCTACCACTTCTTAAAGTAGCCCATTACATTTTCACACAGAACCAACTGATGGGAGGTTTTTCCTGCCACTGAGCCTAATTCTACCTCTTTGCAACTTCCCACAGCACTGCTCCTCATTCTGCCTTTTTGGGTCAAAGAGAACTAGTATAACCCTTCTTCATATGACAGTTTCTCAAGTATTTGAACACAGCTATTATGTCCCCCCCCCCCGCAAGTTTTCTGTAGCCTAAACATTCCCAGTTCCTTCAACTGATCTTCATATGCCATGTACTCCAAACTCTTCACCATCTTGGATGCCCTCCAGTTTGTCAATGTTATCCTTGAATTGTGGTACCCAGAACTGAACACAACGAAATTTGACAAGGACAGAGTACAGTAGAACTATCACTTCCTCATTATTACAAGCCACGCTTTGCTTAATGCAACCTGAGATCACTTTAGCTCTTACAGCTCCTGAATCACACTGATTCATATTGAACTTGCAGTCCACTAAAATCAGATCTTTTTCAAAATAACTACTGTCTAACCCCCATCTAAGGAATTCCACCTTCCTATAATCAATCAGCCTAACATTTTAGCTTGCCAAGATCTTTTCAATATCCCACTATTCAGTGTGTTAGCTCTTTCTCTCAGCTTTGTGTAACCTGAAATGTTGATGACCATTCCATCTTTGCCTGTATTGCAGTCAATAACAAAAATGTTTAACTAGTACAGAGCCAAGCACAGATTCTCGGAGTACTTCACTGGAGCCCTCCTACATGTATAATGCTGAACCATTAACAATTATTTTCAATTGCATTTTCAGGTCTGTATCTCTTTATCTCCACAATAAAAGGTATGAGACACTTTATCAAACTGTTCTAGACTCAAGGTACACTATATTCACAGCATTCATCTACCACTTGAGTTAATCCTGTCAAAAAAGGAAATGAAGTTAATCTCACATGACTAGTTCTTGAGAAAAATGCCTAACATTTACATGGTAGTTTAAGATCTATAAAGCACTTCACAAATATTATCTCATTTGATCCTTACAATCACTCTGGGAGGTAGATGCTATTAATATCCTCATTTTCAGATAAGAAAACGGAGTCTGAGAGAGGTTAAATAACTTTCCCAGGGTCACAAACCTAGTGTCTGAGGGAGAATTCAAACTCAGATCTTCCTCTATACATTGCACCTCCTAGTCACTTCAATGAAGCAATGCTGGTTTTTTGTAATCACCTTCCTTTCTAGATGTTCTCCAAATAGCTCTGCAATAATCCAATAGCTCTTTAATAATCAATTCTATAACTTTCCCCAGAATCAAAGTTTAACTCATTGGCCTTTGGCTTGCAGATTCTGTTTGCTTCCTTTTTTTTTTTTTTAATCAGGCCACTTGTCTTTCTCCTTTTCCACGATCTTTCAACTATCACTGACAGTGACCATGTAATCACATCTACCAGTTCAGTACCACAGGTGACTTGAATTTATCGATGGCAGCTAGGTGGCGGTGGCTGCAGTGAGTCATTTTTCAGTCCTGTCCAATCCTTTGTGACCTGTTAAGGGTTTTCTTGGCAAATATACTGGGAGCAATTTGCCTTCTCCAACTCATTTTACAGATGAGGAAACTGAGGCAAACAGAGTTAAATAACTTGCTCAGGGTCATACAGCTAGTAAGTGCCTGAGGTCAGATCTGTACTCAGGAAGTTCAGGAAGCTGAGTCTTCCTGACTCTAGGCATAGCACTCTATCCACTGTGTCACTAACTCCTTACTTATCTTTGGTATCAACTACACATTAATCATTTTTGTTCTCCCACTTCCAGGGCAAAGGCCATTTTCCTTGGGGTTCACTGACATTACAGAGCCAAACCAAAATACATATGCCAATGAAATAAATGCATGAAGAGCACTATGTGTCAAGCATAGTGCTAAGGGTTGGGGATATAAATACTTTCATTAACGGTTGCCCTTAGGAAATCTAATCATGAAGAAAAAGTATATAGAACAATGGCAACCATGTTTTGGTCTCAGAAATCACAAAAACAGTGAATAGAGTCATAGGGGAGTAAATTAAGAAGGGAAAATACAGGCAAACTATTTGTCAATAAAATTATAGCTGTTTGCTGGTAAACAAGCTCTCTATACTGATGAAATCACAGGTCCAAAATAAAACAAAACATGATTTTCACGTGACCAATTTCACGGTTTATTTGAGGGACCTCAATGATATCTAAACCTATGATATCACAGATCTAGACAGACTCATATAAAAATTTTCATTTTTATAAAAATTTAAGATACATTTTACTTTGCACATATACTGAAAGTACCCTAATTTTCCTTAAGGAACCAGAGAGCACAATAGAAATGCCAAGTACTATTACCAAACAACATTGGTAATAATACATTGAAATTCTGCTGTGTTTCTTTTTTTAGAGACTGGCGCTCTCTATGTAGTTCAGGCTGGAAGGGCAGTGAGTGGCTGTGCCCACACTGATTCCAATACTGATTGGTCACTAAGTTTTATTTGCCTCCATTTTTCATATCTGGGTCAGTTCATCCCTCCTTAGGCATCCTGCTAGTCTGGGGAATGGGAAGATGATATTGATGACAGAATTCTTGTAGACACCAGATTAGTTCTAGCCAAACAGAGGCTGAGAATCCCAGTAGTAAGGATTACAGATATGCACTACCACCAGGCCAATCTCCCAAGGTTTTAATGCACACTAGAAACTTTTCAGCTTCACAAACCTCGTGGGCGAAATTCAAGATATACTGACCCTATTTCCCATAAAGAAATAAAATAAAGACCTGGCAATGCTGAAACACAATGCAACAAAGTTCAGAGACTTAATACCCACTTCTAAATTTCACCACTAAATCTGGCTTTTGAGCCCCTTAAAGGTTCCAAAAAGAAAAAAAAAATGAACCCTGAGAAATGTATGCTTTTTATCTGAAAGGTTAACTAACTTCAATATCTGAAAAAGCTAGTAGTAACTGATCAGTTTTCCAGAGGATATCTATTTCTCTATTTGCCAGAGAAAAGCTGAGTCCAGAAAAAAAAAATTATGATTCAACAACTTAGCTTCCCAACTTGACGCTGATAGAAAAACCAGGTCATTTCCTACCACATGACCAAAACAAACCCACCTGACACATAAAAGTGATAAAAATGAATGTTAATTGGCAACAGAGTTCAAACTATTCCTGCCCAGTGCCCACTGTGGCCATTATCTTTATCTATTTAGTTCATTTTGCAGCTTATTTAACTCACTTTTCAGAACCAAAGTTTCTTCTTTCTGAAAACAATTACAAAGTTGTTTTTTTAAGTCAATCAACAAACATTAAGTGCCTACTATATGCCAAGCACTGTGCAGGATAGCATGTGAATAAATATATATTAAATGGTAATAAGGGTAATGGGAGTGAGTCAGGAGCAGTGAAGAGCAAATGCACATTTCTAAGCACAAAATATCCCTTCAATACCACCACAGGAAGAAACCTGACATTTCACACTAAGGAGATAACAATTTGTCATTTTGTTTCTGGAAAATCTGAGAGCCAGGCCTGTTGCGAGTCACTTTTATTGATGTATGGTTTACAGGCATGGAAATTTATTCAATGGAAAACTCAGCAACGTTTCATAAACAAGGCTTAATTCCGTACAACATTCAGAAGGAAGACACCGACTAGTAATGGCCAATCCAAACCACGATCTCTTAAGACTCTCTAAGGGCACACAAAAAGTGGTGGTTGTTGGGGGAAGGGGGGTGTAGGAGGAGAACGGGCCTAACTTCCCGAAACAAGGGGGAATACCCAAACCCAAGGGCATATCCCCACAAACTTCGAACCGCTTCGCACGTATCAAAGGAAGAGGAGCTGCAGGGGGTAGCCAAGCCAGAGCGCTGGGGAGGAAGGGAAGACCCCCGCCCCCTCCACCGCCTCCGCCCTACCAACGCCCGTGTATGTGTACACACACACACACACACACGCACGCACACGCACTTACACACACTTGCCCCCCTCCCCACCTGGCCAGGGTTAAAGAGTGGACCAAGGGCCAGTCAGCGGCAGTTAACTACCCCAAGAGAGAACGAGCTGGGCCCGGGGCGGCAGAGGCTGGCCCTGGCAGCCTGGCCGGGCCTGGGGGGCACGGAGAGTGGGCGTCATGCTGAGCTGATCGCCGTGGGGTAGGGTCGAGGAGAGGCCCAGGCCTCTGCTGGGGAGAGGTCGGAGAGGGGTCCTAAGATTCAAGGCCGGGCCAGTGAGGCCGCCCTGGCTCCCGTTCTGGCTCCGGCCCGGCTCTGGCTCTGGCTCCGGCTCCGGCTCCCGTCAGGTGTAAACAAGGCCAAGGCCAAGGCCTCGAGCGCCCACCCACGCCTCCTCCCGCACTTACCCGGGCGCCGGGGTCCCCGCGGCCGATGTGCCCCGGGCCGGGCCAGGCCTGGCCGGGGCGGGACCGGGGACTGGGAGGAAGGGACCGGCGGCTCAGTGGACAGTACCGACGCGACTCCCTCGGGCTCCTTCCTCCGGCAAACGCCGCCGACGCCTGAGCCGGAAATGGCCTGTCGCGGTTACGTCACTTCCGGGGCCGGGGTCAGGGTGGCTGAGATTCCACCGTCTGCAGTCTTGGGCTCGAGGGCTTGTCCCCGTGAGGCCGCCGCTCCCATGAGCGACCATGGAGAATGGCAAGGCCTGCCGGGATTCTTCCTTTACCCCCCAGTCTGAGGCACTGCCCTCGCCCGGACCCCAGACGTCCCTGACTGCTTCCTACCCTGAAGACTAGTCTCTTCCAGTCCTCAAAAATCACGGTCTTGAGATCTTAGAGGTAGAAGGGACCTTATCCAGGCCAACCCTCTGATTGCACGGATGAGGAAACTGAGGTCCGAAGAGAGGCTGTAAGTGTCCCAAAGCCACAGAGGTAGCAAGCTGCAGACCAGGCCTCGGAACGCAGAGCTCTTTCCTTGAAAGACTTGGATTGAGTTGGAAAGCATTGGTGAAGAGTATTTATCCGTGACTGATTGTGTGGTAGAAGTGAGGGAACAAGGCTTTCCCTCTAGGAGCTCTCATCATTGCCTAATTTAAAATCCATGTAAAACATCCTGGGGTTCACTTACCCAGAAGAGTGAGGGTGACCAGAAGCTGACCTTCGTCTTGAATTGCTTCACTGGTGGGCTTTGAAAAATCAGGACCATCCATCTGCTTTGAAAAAAAAGGGAGGGGGTGCTAATAGTAAAAATTAATTCATAGGAGCGAATGAGTGAATGAAGTGCACTTACTGCTCTCAATGGGCCAAACCCAGAGCCAAGCCATCCAAGGAAAAATACTTAGAGATGATAAGCAATCCAGACCCTGATATTTTTGAGTGTCTTTCCACAGAATTTTCATATAGCTATTTAACTGTATGGTATTACTCTGAAACTTTAGACTAGTCTGAAAAGGAAGTGCATTTGGAGCTAATAGATTGGCCTTCCCCAACAATGTTAAGTCCTTTTACCCACAGAAACCAACCCATACGTACAGCTACATTGTACTGTTGTTATGCCTTGGAGTCTCCAAGAAGGGAAACAAATTTAAGATTGCTAGACAGGTAATTCCCTTCCTAGCAGACCCATACTTTTCAAATAGGCAGAGTCTAGATCTCTTACTGCATACCGTTTGTGGCTTTAGCCCCTTCCTACTGCTCCTCTATGCACTGAAGGCCACATTTTCTTCACTTGCAAAGAGGCATAGCACTTGCTAAATTCCATTTTTATATGTATTTCAGGACTGGCCCCCTCTCATCCTGAGTTGAAATGAAGCTAAGAGCAAATGGTGAGTACAATGGGGAACTGACCAACAAGTCCAGTCTTTACTTGCTGATGCAATTACCACATGGATTTTGGAGAATGCAGACATTCCATAACTGGCATAACTATATGGCAAATAGGAGTCTCTTTTACTGGCTTTGGCCAAGTAGCCAGAATTAGGGGTACATTCCAGAAGTATTGGTTAACATTGTCACTTCTCTTGATTTCACCTCTTCCAGTCTGGTAGCATTCCAGTGAGAGGCAATATTGTAAGAGGAGAGGTGTTAGCCCCTCCCCGTCTAAGGATGGCATGGGTTCTGTGAATATGGGCTTCAGTTCTTGGCCTCTAGCTTTGTTTTTTGGTTTTAGGTGAAGGAGATTGGAAGCTACAACCTTGTGAATTTTAGAAGGTCATGGGGGTGGTGATTGAAGGAGGGCAGTTTGGGCAAGGGGATAGTCAGAAGCAAAACACTTTCTAGGAGAGACAAGGTGAACGGAGAGAGAAGAGAACAAACTGGGGGGAGGGAATAGGATGGAGGGAAATACAGTGAAGAATAGTAACTGAAAAAAATTTTGAAGCAAGATTTTCTGACAAAGGTCTCGTTTCTCAAACTTGTAGAAAACTGAGTCAAATTTATAAAAATAAGAGCCATTCCCCGATTGATAAATGATCAAAAGATAGGAACAGTTTTCAGATGGAGTCGTCAATGCTACCTGTAGCCGTATGAAAAAATGCTCCAACTCACTATTGATTGGAGAAATGCAGATTAAAACAATTCTGAGGTACTGCCTCGTATCTATTATATTGGCTAATAGGACAGAAAAGGAAAATGACAAATATTGTAGGTGATGTGGGAAAAAAAATGAGACATTAATGCACTGTTGGTGGATTTGTGAACTGATCCAACCATCCTGTAGAGCAATTTGGAACTATGCCCAAAGGGCCATAAAACCATGCGTATATCTTGGGGAGAGGGAGAAAATTTAAAACCCAAAATCTTGTGAAAGTGAATGTTGAAAACTAAAAATAAAGAAAGTAATTATTAAAAAAATAATACCATGCATACCCTTTGACCTAGCAATACCATTACTAGGTCTGTATCTCAAAAGAGATTAAAAAAACAAAAAGGAAGAGGACATATTATATACAAAAATATCTATAGCAGCTCTTTTCTAGTGGCAAAGAATTGGAAATTGAGGGGATGTCCATTAATTGGGGAATGGCTGAACAAATTGTGGTACGCGATTATGATGGAATACTGTTGTGCTATAAGAAATGATGAGCAGGATGCTCTCAGAGAAACTTGCAAAGACTTACATGAGCTGATACAAAGTGAAATGTACTGTGTACAAAGTAACAGCAATATTGTAAGATGGTCTTCTGTGAATGACTTAGCTATTCACAGTGATCCAAGAGGACTCTGAAAGACTTATGACGAAAAATGCTATCCATCCCCAGACAAAAAACTAATGATGTCTGAATACAGATTGAAGCATACTTTTTTTTTTGCTTTCTTTATTTTTCTTGAGGTTTTTTTTCCTCTATGTTTTCTTTCACAGCATGACTAATATGGAAATGTTTTGCATGACTACACATGTATAACCTATATGGAATTGCCTGCCTTCTCAATGAGGGGAGTTGAGGGAGGAAGGGAGAGAATTTGAAACTCGAAGTTTTAAAAAAAGAATGTTAAAAATTGGTTTTACATGTAACTGGGAAAAAATAAAATACTAAATAAAAACAAATAAATAAAAGGTCACTAGAGCAAAAGGTCCTGGAGTGGAGTTCATGCTAGAGTTTACAGCCAGTTATTGGTCTAGCTTTGAAGCCCCTAGAAGGGACCTTTGGGATCTAGCTCAGTGGTTGCTGAAACTGGCTCATTGAGAAACATGTCCCATTAGGACATGAACTTGGTGGAACCAATGCTATGTACAAGCAAAATCTGAGCCTCCTCCTCCCAGAGACTAGGGTGACATAGAGGAGAATGACCTGAGGGGTATATTGAAGGGAAATGTTTATATTTCTTTTCTGGTTATACATTTGAGGCATAAATATCCCATTATAGCTAATTGATATTAATTGGCTAAATGGAACTGAGCTAGGTACTGGTAATTAATGGTGGGGCAGAACCCACCAGAATGGAAGCTCAAGCTGATAGTATTAGACAAAGATACCCCAACCCCTCAGAAGTGCCTCTAGGACCCTTAGGGTTAAGTGGAGCTGGCCTAGCTTTGGAAGAGGATCACCAAAGTATTAGCCACACAAGGACAAGATAGAAGTCCATGCTCAATGGCTACCATGAGATTGAGAAGTCACACCAATACCTCTCCAAGGCTTGGGTCTGAAACGTGACATTATCCAGGAATACTCTTGACTTTATGGGAGAGAGTATGTCTGTCTCTGCCTTGTGCATTTGTCCAAAAGCAGCCATTCAGGACTCTTCTTTTTGGGCCAGAGGTGTGGATGGGCATGTGTGGGACAAAAGACCATTACTCAATTAATCAAGACAAAGGCTTGGATACCTTGAAAGCAGAAAGTAGTTTATTACTTTCTCGCAAGAAAGGGTACAGCCCCTTGTCGTTCAGGGTAGTGCCAGGGAGTACGACTTTTGGGAGCCGTGCACCTGCCTTATATTCCTAACGCGACATTTCCCCTCACTAACCCCCTGTCTCCTCATCCCATTGACTGGGCTTGGAGCTCACAGAGTGTTCTCAGGAATCTAACAAAAGGCAGTGGAAAATTACAGGGTCTTGCCCAGAGACGAAGGACAAAGAAGGATTTCTGCCACGTGTCCGAAAACAGGGTCTTGTGCTGCTGCGAAGCATGTTTTTGCCAGGTCAGTTAGCTGTGGGTGCTGCTTTGTAAGGGAGTACGTTCCAACAAGCCCAGGGCCCATTTTCCCAAGGCCACTGAGGGGCTTCACAAGTTTTATTCCCATACAATTTTTATCCCCATATAGGCAGGAACTTCTTCCACCTGTGATACCGTAACATTAAGCCATGAATCAGGAAATGTCTTTAGTTCTCTCAACAAGATATCAACAAATATGCTCACTATTCTCAGGGAGATACTTTTGACATTCTGACAAGGTCTCATGCCCTGTAAGGTAATTGAATAAATCAATCAAAAAGGATTTATTAAGAGCCTACTTCATGCCAAAGATTGTGCTAAATTCTGGAGATACAAAGGCAAAAAAAAAAGAAATTGCTCTTGTCCTCAGGGAGCTTATGTTCTACTGTTAAATAATTCCCTTAATCTATACTTTACAGATAAATGAAATGAAATAATAAGTGTTGGGAAACATGGGAATGTCTTTTTTATTGCTAAGATCTTTCATATGGTTAATCAGAGAGAATTTCAAGAGGTTATAATTTTATAGAGTTACTTAAATGGTAAATAAGATCTGAGACCTTCATAGCTAAAAGTTTGATGTATTTCTGCTTTTTCCTTCACTCCCTTTTTTCTATTTGTATATCATCTTTGCTATAAATTGTCTATATTTCTTTTTTTTTATTAATTTTTTTTTTATTTTTAGTTTACAACACACGGTTCTACATAATTTTGAGATCCAGATTTTCTCCCCTCCCTCCCCCCTCCCTCCCCAAGACGGCATGAAATCTCATATAACTACCATGTATAACTTCGCATTGAATTAATTTATACACTAGTCAATTTGTGGAAAAGAATTATGACCAATGGGGTGAATCATGAGAAAGAAGAGACAGAACCAAAAAAAAAAACCCAAAAACAAAAACAAAAGAAAAGAAAAAAGGCAAGCATGAAGTGTGCCTCAATCTGCATTCAAACTTCACAGTTCTTTCTCTGGATGAAGATAGCATTCTCCATCGTGAGTCCCCTGGAGTTGTCCTTGCACCTTACGTTGCTGAGAAGAGCGAAGTATGTCAGGGTTGGTCCTCACAGAATCCATATATCTGTGGTTGTGTACAATGTTCTCCTGGCTCTGCTCCACTCACTCAGCATTATATCGTGTAGGTTTTTCCAGATTGTTACAAAGTCCGTGTCATCCCCATTTCTTATGGCACAATAGTATTCCATTACTTTCATATACCACAGCTTGTTCAGCCATTCCCCAATTGATGGGCATCCCTTTGATTTCCATTTCTTGGCTATCACAAAAAGAGCTGCTATAAATATCCTTGTACATATGGGTCCTTTTCCCGCTTGTGTGATTTCTTTGGGATACAACCCTAGAAGTGGTATTGCTGGGTCAAAGGGTATGAACATATCTACAGCCCTTTGGGCATAGTTCCAAATTGCTCTCCAAAATGGCTGGATCAGCTCACAACTCCACCAGCAATGTAGCAATGTTCCAATTTTCCCACATCCTCTCCAGCATTTGTTATCCTCTTGTTTTGTTATTTTAGCCAATCTGACAGGAGAGATGTGGTATCTAAGAGTTGTTTTGATTTGCATTTCTCTAATCAGTAGTGATAAATTGTCTATATTTCAACTCAATTAAACAGAAATTTATTGAACTCTACTATCTAAGGTACTGAATATGCAATGTGTAAAGAAATATGACAGTGTCCCTGCCCTCTTTGAGCTTATCATTTATAAGGGGAGATAAAAAATGTACATGAATAATTATAACATGGTATGACATAGTACTATAGTTCAGAGGAGGTCATTTCTACCTGAGGAATCAGAGAAAGCTTCATGGAGAAGGGTATTATTTAAACTGGGACCTAAAATATGGGTAGGGGTTTACCTGGTAAATGAGGAAAGAGGAAGAGGGAAGGGGGCGCTTTCTAGGATAAAGAATGGAGCCAGCAGTAAGTAGGCCAGAAAGCGAAGCTATATAGGGTAATCAATAAGTATTTATTAAGCACCTTTTTTCTACTAGACAGTAATTGTCTAGCCCTTGGACACTAGACCCTGAGAATAAAAAGACAAAAATAAAACAGACCTGCTATCGAGAGACTAACATTCTATCTACCAGGGAGACAATATGTGCACATATAATGTGTACAAAACATATCCGAAGTGAATACAATGTAAATTTTGGGGGGGAGAGAACTAATAGCTGGGGGTGGGGGGGTGGGGTGAAGATCAGAAAAGACTTTGTATAGAAGGGATTGCTTGAATAAAGTTTTGGAGGATTTTATTGTTTTGTTGATTGTAGACTTAAGAAATTGAAATAGAAAATGTTAATAATGCAGATTGAACTTAAAATTGTGTCATGTGTACATTTCCCCCTGTTGATTTTATTTTGTTTTTGTTTTTTAGCAGGGTAATTGGGCTTATTTTTCTTCTTTTTTTTGTTTTTGTTTTTGTTTCCCTATTGATTTTAAATCTAAAAAAAGGAATATGTCCAAGGCACAAAACTTCTGAGTATAATGATTTAATTAGCAAAGCTAGCATTTGCAATCGAATCAGGTCATCTGACCCCTTAGCAGTCAGAGACAAAGGAGTGATTTACAGAGATTATTTTTATAACAGAAAAAGAATTAAAAATTATAGCAATCTTAGGAAACTTGAACATAGTTCAACTGGAAAAGGCAAGTCATCCGACTAAGTTTACTTTTCCTAGGTTTTCCTATCCCAAATTAATGGTGTTGCCAACATTTGGAGTGTAGGTACATTGGGAGAATAATGGGGAATTTCTAGAGCCCGACAACTATTTAATCTGATATTCTGTTGAGATAGGGTCTGGTCTATCAACCTGTCTGTCAAAGTGAGATTGCCTTAGAAATCTTTGCCCTATAGCTGTAGCATTTGCAACTAAAAATGTTACCTGTAGATTGACTAACATAATTTTTCAGCTACTAAAAAGGGGATCTTACTTGAGGTAGTTCAAGAAAAGGGGAACTTACCCCTAAGACTGAAAGAGGAACTTATGGTCAGTAAGCTAGAAGTTAACCCTCCAGCTTTCAGAAAGGGGAACTTAACCTTTAGGAAGGAGTCTAATTTAATGTCTAAATTAATCTTATGATTATTTTGTGTAAGAAGCTCTGATAAAAATCAATTTGAGAAAAAAAAACAGTCATCAGATAAACATACTAGAGGAAAGTTACAGGCAGTTCTGAGGACTTGAGAGAAAAGAGCCTCTTAGATAAATGTACCACAAGGACCTGTTTGAAAGCAGAGCACTCATTAATATAAAGATGGCATTGTGGTTAATCAACTCACATATAACTGGTTTTAGACTTTTTAAGGTTACAGGTGACAAACTATGAATCAAATAATTGTTTTAGGCCTGTAAGAAAATTATATAAGGCCTGACATGAAATTCTTGAGTTTCAGGCTCACCGCTTATGAGAAAGTATTATTGAAGCATTAGAAGCTAAGAGAAAGGAAGAGTAGGAAATACATAGGCAAAGATAGACAAATGTATCAAGACTATGTATCATAAAATGAATTTGATAGGATCCCTTCTCCTATTTTTGGAAGCAGTTTGTATAATATTGGGCTTGGAATTAATCAGCTCTTATAGTAAAAGTACTTAACAAATTATTTTGTTTTCCAGCAGATAATTTACATAAGATTTCTATAAGGACTTTGAGGTGAATAGCTGGGAATGCCTGATGACTAGAACTTTTAGATGACTATAGGACAATAATACATTGCCTGTTTATGGTAGGTCTGACAGAAATATGAGTTTTGGTTTTTCATCTGAAGGAAGGGGTGAGTCACTTCACATAAGATTCTCCTTCGAGGCAGGAACAATGCAGAATCCAACAGAGACAGGAAAACCAGTAGAAGCTGAAGAAGCAGAATGGGGGAGAAAGAACTGAGAAAGACTTCTGCTGCTTGGAAGAAATCAAACCCAGCAGAGTCCAACAGAGTGGATCGATTATAGAAGAAAAGCAGCTACATTGAGACCTGAGAGAAGAGTTTAGAACCTGTATTCCCTTCCTTTGTGAGCTGATTGGAGGAAAAGTTTTGTTGTTAGGAGCTGACTGGAAAGACAGAGTTGCTTCTGGGAGTTGATTGAAGAAAGTATCTTCAGCTACTTAACAGCTCCTACTGGGAAGGGAAGTTTTCTTTGCTCTTTACTGCCTTGTTGCTGTTTGTCCTTCACTATAAAAGAGGACCAAGTAAATTGCAAGAGGACTTGCAAGTAAATTGGATTTAAGTGAGTTGGGGCTGTGCAAAGTCACTAGCTTCATTCTCTCCTCTTTATTGCCACCTAGCACTTGACAGGAGGACACCTCTCAGAGCTGGGCCAATAGAGAAGACTTGAGTAGCCCTGAAGATCCCAGGCTTAGGGAAATTGCTTTTGCTAAATACAGACAGTTCTCACTTTACATAAGTGGGCTGTGTAAGTAGACAGTTCTGTAGGCCTCTTTGTAAAGCAGTTTTTATGTAATCCAAATTTGCCCCTGGATGTGGGGAAGGGAGGGAGGGAGAGAGGTAAGAAAGAGGTTGCAAGCCTTGGAGGGAGGAGGCCAGCACATGGTTCAATGACATGTGGGGCCCAGAGACAGAAAAACAAGCACTGGAAGAGAAAACATGTGGGAGCTGGGTGCAGCCACATGGGAGCCAGACATGGACACAGACAGGAGAGGACAAGTGACACACAGTGCCTTAGTGCAGACAAGTGGGAAGACAGACACACAGGCTGGTGGGAGGAGCAGGGCAAAGAACTCCTTCTCTGCATTGGAGGTCTTGAGCCAGGCCCCTTAATCTAGCAGCAGCAGTGGCAGTCTCTCCATCCCTGACTATTCTGCTTTCACTTGGAGGATTTTGTTTTGTGTTGTTTTGTTGATAGGGAGATGGGAGGCTGAAGAGTGCCTAGCTGAAGGGTAGAAGCTGAGAGAGAAAGAGCGCTCAGTACTGTGTGATAAAGTTAAAATAGGTGGGTTTTTTGGAATGAGGATTTCTTTATGTGAAGTTGAATTTGCATAATGTGAATTTATATAAAGTGAGAACTGTCTGTACTGCCCTTGATCCCAATCAAGGAACAGTTCTAGTGGAGGAGCCAGAAACAGCTTGTCTAGCAGATGATTGGTGGGGCAGACTACTCCTTAGGGACATAAAGGTCCACAGTCTAGAAGCATGAGTCGCTCCAGGTGCATAGATTTCCTGATTATTCACTTAGTTTCTGAAAATTTGTTCCTATTTTTCTCCATAAACACTATGTACATTAGTGGGAAAGTGTGACCTAGGTATATTGGTGGACTGTTATGATGTTTTGCATTTTGTGTAGTAAACAATTCATGATTTAGAGTTAATGGTATCAACTTGGCTTATTTGTTCAAATGGGAAGCAAAGAGGCAGGAGCTTAGGAGATACAGTTATATGCAGTAGATGCATGACTCCTCTATACTAGGGTTACCTTTTATGACTCTGAGAATGAGGTGTAGCAGTATGACCACTGTCCTCTGGGAAAACCCTTTGAACTTGCCAGCACTAGTACAGATTGGTAAATGGGCCAGCCCAGAGAAAAAAAGAGTTGGAAATTTGCCCAGTATTCTATATTCAGGCCCATAGCCACATCCATGCTACACTGAAAATGGCACCAACCAAGTTTAAAGCAACTAAATTCTTGACTGAGGTTGGAAAATATAAAACACGTATGAGAAGATTAATTTCTCTAGAGCTGACTTCTCTGTAAGCTTCTCAGTCATTTTATTGGTTGCTTTTCTCTTCACTCAATGGACCTTGAAACCCGAACTTCAGTCAGCTTCTTCCCAAGTGGTTGGGAACAGTTAAACCTTTGAAAGATGACATCTCCTGTTGTAATAGCAAATTAAAACTGAATCTGATATATTTATGTAGTTTTTGTTCTGGAATTTTAAAAATGATGTTTTTAAAAAAAACTATTTATTGTAGTCCTGCCATGAGATATACACAGGAAACAAAAAACTTTTTTTGAATCCTGACCATTAATGAAAAGACTTTTGTCCAAATGTTGTTTCAAAGACACAGAAGAGATTTCTCAGCCAGAAAAGGTACATAGAAACACTTTCCCTCACAATACACTCCATCTGTGCCTTTTCACTGGCAGCATCCTGTGCCTGATATGCTCTCCCTCTTGTTTCTCTTCCTTCCCCCTCAACCTTAATCCTCCTCCTCCTGCCTTTACAGCAGAAATTACTTTCCATTTACATCATGTATATATTATGTGTATGATTTTTTTGCCTATTATTTCCTTGTAGGTAGAAACCACATTTCCTGCTTGGCACAGGACCTAAATTGATGATTGATAAATGCTTGTTGAGTGGCTGATTTGACATTTTTTATCTGATGATAGGGAGGGAGGGCAGGGAAGGAGTGTGGAGGAGGACAAGTAGAAATAAGGAATACCCTAGTAGCCCAGAAGAACAAGGTAAGGTCCTTAAACTCACTGTCTAGAGCAGGGCTGTCCAACCTTAGGTTTTTATTGAAACAATAGACAATATGTTTCAGCTCTACAGTAGCTCTACTTCATTTACTGAAGCATTTATGTAAATTTCTATGGTCCTAGGTGGGCCACGTAAATTACACTGCTGTTGCATGTGGCCTGAGGGCAGCATTTTGGACAGCCCTGCTCTAGTCCTTTATATTGTTTACAAGGGTGTGCTCAACTGATGAGATTAAACATGTAGGCCAGTGATGTCAAACTCAGATAGAAACTGATCCCTGTGGGGCTGTATATTGACATTTTTGTTTTAGTTGTTCAGTAAGTTCAGTCTTGGCCAGCTCTTCATGACCCTGTTTGGGCATATTGACATAGGAAACTACAAATTAACTTTATGTATGTTGTATTTTTATTTATTTTGTTAAACACTTCCCATTAGATTTCTGGGAGTTTTGTCTGCTTCTCGGGGCCTGTGGGCATCGATTTGATGCCTCTGATGTAGGCCATTGTTAGATCAAATGGTGAAGCCCAAGAGATGGCAGGCTATAGTAGACAAGGGAAATATGTGGCCAGTGGGTAGGAAACCCTGAACTCCTGCCTCCTGGAGAGGTATCAAGAGTTCCAGAACTGAAAATCAGGCAAGTGGCTCCAGACCCAGAGGTCAAAGACACAAGGAAGGATCGCCAAGACCTGTATTCTTCCTTCTGCTACTACTATGAGATATTCATCTGGTTCAGATCCAGTGGGGAGAAGGTTGCCCTTTTAGCAACCCAAGTTTGTTTCTCTTCTGAGAGGATTCCAAGCCCTTAGGACAGTAGTTCCGAAAACTTTTGGTTTTAGGACCCCTTTATACTCTTTAAAATTATCTCGTTATTAACTAAAGAGCTTTTTGTTTATATGGTTATATCTTTCAATATTTATCACATCAGAAACTAAAACTTGTTAGTACAAAAATAGTTTTGACCATGTGGAGCTGATGGGGTTTAGACTATGGGAACCCCCTTGGACCCCAAAAGAATTTGGGTCCTATTTGTTTGAGGGGGGAGTGATGAGGGTGCAGTCTCTGGGAACCCCCTCAAACCTGGAGTACAGTCTTTGGGAACCCCCTTGAACTCTCCTTGAATCTTCCCACTTGATCTGGCTAGTTTCCACCCTTGATCTTGTCAAAGTGTCTGCCCAAATCTGTTACCCTTAAACTAGCCTAGCCCCTCCATTGTCTGGCTAGTTTCCACCCTTGATCTTGTTCAAGTGTCTGCCCAATCTGTTACCCTTAAAGTAGCCTAGCCCTACATTGTCTTGTTATCTCCTGGTAGCCTTCAGCTACTTCCCACCCTTAATCCAAATTCTCTTGGTTCCTGGAGTCTGACCTCAAACCAGTCCCACCAATTTAGGGCTTGAGACTTGTATAGACCCCTAGGGGTAGAGAGAGGGGCTAACCATAATGTGAGAGCTTGCTCTTCCAGCAAATCCAAGTTCCTATTTCTTCTAAGGAGGAAGTTCAAACCATTAGGAAAGGACAACAAGAAAAGAGGCCTGTGAGGTCCTTTTCTTCTCTTTGAGGCCCAAGGTCCTTCCCTCACCTGAGGGAAAGAGAGCATCTTGATTGTTATGGGATCCTATAAATCTTTTGTGTTTTTTTTTTCCATTGTTTTACAAGTTCCTGTGAGTTCTTTTTGTTTCTTGCCCCCTGCCTATTCTTTCTGTGTGATGAAATAAATGCTGTGCTTAATCAATATGCATTGTCAGCTTGTGTTTTTTCTTAGGCATGCCACACCTGTGTAGACTTAAGCAAGACCTCCCTTCAGAAGTTTCCCAGGAAAATGAATGAAGAAAAAAACAAGCCAAAGAAATATGATTTTGAAATCAGCCTCCTAAGGCTGAACCCAGACTGTATTATTATTAATAATAATAACCCTTTGGTTCTGGGGCAAGTCATGATGACTAATGACTGACTAGTAAAAAGGAGAACATTTCTCAATCTCTGTCATCAAGAAATATTCCTTGTCAGAAACAGGAGAAGGCCTCAGAATTTAACCATTGCCCAGTCAGAACATGATCAGCTGGGAAAGGACAGTTTCCCATTGCTGGTTCCCTTGATGGTCAACTGTTATCATTTATGAAATAGCAGAGGGCACGGGAAGAGGGCTTTTGCTGGATGCCAGGTCAGAGGCTCTAATTAGATTTAAAGCTGAAGGGGACCTTGTCATCAATGCAGTCCAACCAAGTAATTTTGCCCATGAGGCAATTTGCCCAAGGTCACACAGGTTAGTAAGTGTTGGAGGTGAGACTGGAACCCACATCCTTCTACTCCACTGCCTGCACTCTTCTCAAAATACACAATACTCAATGCAGTTTAAATCTCCTCCCATCTCTTCCTGTTGAGGATTGAGGGAGATGAGGTCCAGGAACCCCAAGACTAGAGTTCCCAGATGGGGTCATTGAGAGGGAGTGCCCCTTAAAAACCCAAGTACTGGAGAGGGTTGGAGCCGTCTGGAATGGATTCATGGTCTCAAACATTCTTTAAGTCAAGGTGGCAAAGATTTATTACACTTTACAGCAGGCAAGAGTTCTTAGGGAAGCTGCAACCTTAACAGGGATGCAGGGAAAGTTTAAATATGACATTTGGAGGTGAAACCTGTCAATTAGGTCTTTTGGGGTGGGATTAGGGAGTGGTTAAGGGGGTAGTCACTTCTTAAAGGAACATGCAATTTTTGTATCTCCTGTACAGCTATCTTACCCAGAGTTCACTGGGAAATAGCCCAAGGTGGGGCTACCTGGAGGTGTGGTTTTGACTGTGAAACATCACTAAGTCAACCAACTGTCAGGGCTGACTGGAAACATCCAGGTGGCTTCCATCAATGTCTTGTTAGACAAGATGAATGTAAGGGAGTATACATTTGACTATGTCCAGGACACATTATCAGTAAAGTCAGTAAGTAGTAAATATTGTTATGTCCCAGTGCACAGCCAATTAGCAATACACAGGGAGTCAGACCAATAAATTCTATAGGTGCAGCTGGCCGCACTATCAGGAGGAGTGCTAATTTTTTTGCTAAGGCATACTGCCCTTGAACTGGGGAGAAACTACTAGGGCCAATGTTTTGAAGCTGAGGAGAACTGTGATTTTGGAACTGGATGTGATTTTGGAATTGGGGTCCAGGCACAGGCACCCAAGCAGAGACTGTAGAGAGATGTTAGAATTAGGGTCCAAGCACAAGCACCCAAGCACTCCATCATTCCCACAACTTAAGCCTCTTCTTCTAGAGGGCTCTTAATCATTAGGAGTAGTCATGAGGCTTTCTCAGTGTTAAAGAGCAGCTAAAATGAGTGTTGACTGTACTTTGACCTAGGAGCTAACATTCAAAAGGCATTGGGGTATCCCACTTTAAAAAAACCTAATGTAGTTCATATTAAAATGTAAATCTGTGCAAAAGATATGGAAGGGAGGATTACCCAACAAGGAATTTTCATATCAACTAAAGGAGTCCTGGTGGTGGTGGTGGTTGGGTGAGAAGGAGGATGTTAAGCATTTTCAAAGTACATTTGAAATTCTAATGTTTAGAATGTAAGCAAGCTCCTTCAGGGTAGGACTTGTTTCACTTTTTTTTTGTTTGGTTGTTTTTTTGGGTTTGTTTTTATTTTGGCTGAGCAATTGGGGTTAAGTGATTTGCCCAAGGTCACACAGCTAGTAAATGTGTCAAGTGTCTGAGGCCGAATTTGAACTCAGGTCCTGCTGACTCCAGAGCTGGTGCTCTACTCACTGCGCCACCTAGCTGCCCCTTGTTTCACTTTTATATACATTCCCCAGCATCTAGCACAGAGGGCTAGCACATAGATGGTGATTACTAAATACTTGTTGATCAATTGCTGGATTGATTAAGTACCATATCTCTGATTTGGAAGCTGAAGGTATTTCTTCCAAAGAGAGAAAGCTCAACATTGTTCTGGCTCAGCAGCCAAATAAAAGACTTTTCATCATCAAGCTGACAGGAGACAGGATATCTGCACATGCTCTTCTATGACGCATTTCTGGAAGCAGGCTCCCCAAACCTCCGTATGGATATATAGCAAGGAGGATCATATTGCATGCATTGGTGCCACAGCCCCACCCCTTTATGTAAAGAGAGGTACATCTTTGGGTGCCATCCCACTTGAGTCACATATTAGCTGCCTTACCTTTTTTTATTTTTGGATGACACGGCATACCATAGCTTTTTAACATAAATAAGGGTGTTGTAGTGACTTTATTCAATTCCACACTAAGTCAGCTCATCAAGTATTTGTCCAGTGCCTTTTGTGAAGTCAGTTCTAGGCCGGATGTTAGGGCTATAAAGAAGAAAGAATGAAAGCAAGGAAGAAAGGGAAAGAATGAAGGAATGGAGGGAGGGAAGAAAGGAAGGGATCAGACAGAGAAGGAAAGAGGGAGGAAGGAAGAAAGAAAGAGAAAGTAAGAAAGAAACACATGTATTATTAAGTACTTAGCAAATGCCAAACAAAGCAAAACAGTGCCTGCCCTCAAAGAGCTTACATTCTAATACAGGGAAGTAGTGGCTAGACAATGGTATTTTGGTCAGGTAAACCACAGAAACAGTGAGTAGAATCACAGGGAAGTTGATTGACGCATCTTTTCAAAAAGCTACGATGGTGTTGTTTTGGGGTGAGGGAGAGGGAGAGGACGAGAGGATGGCGGCTGAAATAAACTGCTAGAGAGGAAGTGAAGCTTTGTCTAGTTGGCCAGGGCCATGGTTTTGTACTCATTCACTCAACAATCAAAACACCTCAGCCCCAGGAGAAGGGTTATAAAATTAAGTGGATTAAGTTTCCTGGGCATAAACCCTTATACCCTGTAGGGCAGCTTTAGGGCGGCTTTATTATTATATGGTCTCTGAAGGGCTAGAGCTCTGGATGGCTTTCAGCTTCCAGATGGGAAATGAAGTATTATCTCAAAGAGGCAGAAGATAACAGTCCCTTTTTCAAGCTCACAAATAAGCAAAGGAAACAGCTGAATTAATAATGGGCATAGAGTGCTGGGCTTGGAGTCAGGAAGACTTATTTTCATGGGTTCAAATCTGACCTCAACTACTTCCTAGCTGTGTGACCCTGGACAAGTCACTTAACCCTGTACGCCTCAGTTTCCTCATCTGTAAAATGAGCTGAAGAAGGAAATGGCAAACTACTCCAGTATCTTTGCCAAGAAAACCCCAAATGGGGTCACAAAAAATCAGACACAACTGAAAAACAGCTACACAACAAATTAATAATGATGAGAAACAATAGGTAATGAAGCGCTAAAACAAGTGGGATTGATAGTGTTATAGGTTTCAGTAAAGAGATTTCTGTGGGCTGGAGCCAATCCAGGAAGACTAGTGGAGGAAGAGGTTTTCAAACAGGTGTTTTAGTAAAACTAATCTGGCAGTGGTTTGTAAAAGATAGACTTGATAGTCAAGCTGTTGGGGTTATCACCAATTACACTCAGTCAAGCCTCAGTCCTCCCAAACACATGAAGACTGATCAGATGGAAATTTATACCTTAACATCTCAACTGGGCCCTCATTCGGGTAGGCAATACTACTGTGCCTCTGCTATCAGTTTACTCTCTACTCCACAGCAGGTCTTCCAAACTTTCTTCTCATCCTCCTTAAACCTTCCATGGCTCCCCCTTCCCCCACTCTCTGAGCAGAGAACTTTGCCTCATATTTTACAGAAAAAAATTGAGGCCATTCACCATGAACTTCTTTCTTTTCCCCATCTTCCTCATCTCCTATCATACTGGTGATATCTACCAGTTTCCCCTCGTTTGCCCTTGACTCACACGATGAAATGATTCTACTCCTTGGTGTAATATCAATTAGGTTGGGTGTCTTTATTGAGTCTTATTAGGTGCTAAGCCCCAGGCCCAAACCCCTATCTATTATAAGGTGCTAAGCCTATGTGGGTGTGAAGCACTCAGGGTCCTAAGGGGAGTTCCTAAGACCAGAGCCAATAGTAAGAACCTACGTTCTGGTTGCTCAGATGACGTTTGATGACGGCTGAAGAGTGCATAAAAAGAGAGAACACAGCTATTTGCTTAGGGCTCTCACTCTTGGCAGAATGCTGATGTGGAGACTCTGGGCAGCTGTAGTTAAGAGCCCTCCTGCTTGTAAACCTGGATGTTGGGACTTTGTTGAACTCTGGTAACTATCCATTGAGATTTGAATCAGACAAGGTCTGTCTGTTGATCTTTGTAATTTGTTTGTATTTGCTCTGAAGCTCAGGGTGCTGGCTTTTCCTCCTGAGCTGAGTGAATGATATTTGTATGTTGGATTAAAGTAAGATTGTTAACCCTTTAATGTTGCTTTCCTTAGTAAAGCAGATCAAAAGAATCTGGGCTTGCAGCATTCCTGTTGTTGGGCTTGTGTTCGTTTTTCACCCCCATAGCCGCTGCTAGCCAAATTGTTGAAACACTTGGCAATACTGACCCCTATACCTGTTCGAGTGATTCCCATTCCATCTTGACTCCAACAGATTACCTATTCTGTCATCTTTACTCTTTCACTTATTTTCTTTCTTAAAATAGTTTATTTACTTCATTGAATATTCCACAATTACATTTAAAATTTTTTTAACATTCATTTTTGTTAAATTTTAAGTTCCAAATTTTCTCCCTCTCACCCCTCATATCCCCTCCCCTCAACTTGAGAAGGCAAGCAATATATGGATTATACATGTCTTTCACTTATTTTCAGTTTCTCCCTTTCTACTGGCCCATTTCTTACTGCCTACAAACATGTCCATGTCTCTCATATCGTGGAAAAAAAAACCCTCACATGATCCTTCCTTTCCTCCTAACTATATCTCTTCAGCCATTTGTAGCTAAACTTCTCAAAAAGATTGTCTATCATAGGTACCTCCACTTTCTCTCCTCTCACCCCCTTCTTAACCCTTTACAATCTGGCTTCCAGTCTTATCATGCTAATGAAAATTCTCTCTCCAAAGTTACCAGTGATCTCTTAGCTGCCAAATCCAATGGCCTTTTCTCAGTCCTCATTCTTCTTGACTTCTCTGTAGCCTTTGACACTGTTGATCATGCTGTCTTCCTTCTCTCTAGGTTTTCCAGACACTGTTCTCTCCTGGTTCTCCTCCTACCTATTTGACCACTCCTTCTGTCTTTTTTGCTGGATCTTCATCCAGATCATACTCTTTAACTATAGGTGCCCCTCAGGATTCTGACCTGGGCCCTCTTCTCTTCTCCATCTATACTATTTCAATTTGTGATATCACCAGCTCCCATGGATTTAATTACCATCTCTGCTGATAATTATCATATCTGTTTATCCTGCTCCAGCCTCTCTGCTGACCTCTAATTTCTCATGAAAAACTGCCATCTCATTCTGGATGTCTAGTAGACATCTTAAATTCAGCATGTCCAAAACAGAACTCATTATCTTTCCCCCTAAATCCTCCCCATCTCCTACCTTTCCTATTATTATAAAGGGCAACACTGTTCTGAATCTTTCAGGCTCACAACCTAGAAGTCATCCTGGATCTTTCACTGTCTCTCATCCCCTCCATATCCAGTCTGTTGCCAAAGCCTGTTGATTTTACCTGGGCAATATCTCTCAAATATATCCTCTTCCATCCTCTGACACTGCTACCACTCTGGTGCAGACTCTCATCACCTCACACCTGGATTATTGCAATAGCCTGCTAGTGGATCTGCCCACTTCCTCTCTCCCTACTCCAATCCACATCCTCCATTCAGCCATTGAAATGATTTTCCTAAAGCATAGGTCTCATGATATCATCTTCCTACTCAGTAACTCCAGTGGCTTCCTGTTGCCTCCAAGATCAAATACAAAATGTCTGTTTGGCCTTCAAAGCCCTTTATGACCTAGCCACCTCATACCTCTCCAGTCTTCTTACACTTTACTCTCTACCTCATACTCTTAGATCCAGTGACACTGGACTCCTGAGTGTTCCACAAACAAGACACTTATCTCTTGGCTCTGGGCTTTTTCTCTTGCTATCCCCCATCTTTAGAATGCTCTCCCTTTTCCTGTCTGACTGCTGACCACTTTCGCTTACTTTAAGACCCTACTGAAATCTTCCACAGGCAGCCTTTTCCAATAATGCAGATTAAAATATGTGTTTTTGGCATATCCTTCCCGCCAAAGAGCTGATTATTAAACATTTACCAGCATACTCTTACCTACAAGTGAAGTGATAAAGGCTAGGTCTAGGATGATGGCATTGGGAATGGCTGAAGAGACACTGTGAACAATACATGAGACATCTCAAAAGTACAATAGTCAAGAGCTTGGGGCTGTCTGGAAAAGGGGAATTAAAGATTGAGAGAAGAATGAGTCAATGGTGATTCTGAGGTTCTGAGACTGAGAGATGGCATTTACAGGGAAGTTTGTTTTGAAGGAAGTTGAATTTGGTTTGAGGCATGTTACATTTGAACTAAGAGCAGGATATCAAAATGGGGAAGTTCTATGGTCATCTTGAATGCTACACTTAGATTAATTTCCCTCGAAAAGTGACTTTTTAAAGTGGCATTCTCCTACTCAAAAGCCTGTTTGTTGACCAACTTAATTAAACAAAGCAGTAAAAAAAAAGTTAACAAAAGGAAAAAGAAATTCTCCATCAATAAATAAATAAATTATTATAAATAATTTATTTATAATAATTTATTTATTTATTAAATTTATTTATTTATAAATAAATAAAAAGAAATTCTCCATCAATAAATAAATTCTCCATCTTTCAGAAGTCCCCCAAGAGACCAGTGGAAAAAAGGACAAGCATTTATTAACTACTTACTATGTTCCAGGCTTTATGCTAAGCACTAGGGATACAAATTAAAATAAAAACAGCTTGTGTAGGCAAGGAGCATATATTCTGATGGAGAAACATTTAAATCAGTACATACAGGATGTAGACAGAATACCTGGAGGGTAATCTAAACAGGATGGGCATGAATAGCTGTGGGGATCAGAGAAGGCCTCCTTAGCACTGTGCCTGGCATATAATAAGCATTTAATTTAATAAATTAAATTTTAATTTAATTTAATAAGCTTTTTGACTATTGACTGCAGGAGGTGGGATTTAAGATGAATCTTAAAGGAAGCAAGGACAACTTAGAGTGAGAGGGCAGAGATTGCAGGCATAGAGGATAGCCAGGGAAAAGGCCCTGCGGTGAAATGCAAAGCAGCCCCTTTGAATAATTTCCAGTTGGCCACTGTAGCTGGAATGTAGAGTGTGTGGGAGAGAGTCACAAGAAAGATTTTCAGTGCCAACTTGAGGACTTCATATGTGATCTTGGTGGTAATAGGTAACCACAGGAGCTCCCTGAGTGAAAGGGTGACATGGCCAGTTCTACCCTTTAGAGAAATCACCTTAGCAGAGGAGAAGAAGAGGGCTTGGAATAAGGAGAGCCTCTAGGTATGGAGACCAGTTAGAATGTTATTTCAGAAGTCCAGGCAAGAAGTGATAAGAACCTGAGCTAGGGTTGTGGCTACAACCATGTATGTATGTATGGAGAGAAAGGGATGTATGGGAGATACATTGTGAAGGTAGAAATGACAAGATTTGGCACCTCGGTGTGATTTTGGCAATTATCTGGCATTATTAAATGCTTTTTACATTCACTTAATGTATCATGTGACTTGGTCTGGTATAAAGAGATATATTGTTAGGGGCCCAGAGCCATGATTTTTGATAGATAATCATGCCAACAGTATCATGATTATTGATGTGACTTTTAGGGGCCTTGTGGAGGGGTCCCAGGGCCCCATTTTGTGACAAATAATTCCAGTTCTTGGTTTTAAATCAATGCTTTAGGACTCAGGGTTGGGAACTAAATCCAAACTTCACAGAACAAATCCCCTTATTAAAAGGATTTGTTCTATAAAACTTGGACTCAGTCAAAAGGCCAAACCTGAGAACCTAGAGGGCCACATGTGGCCTCGAGGCTACAGGTTACCCACCTCTGCATTAGCTCATATTAAAGATATGAGAGAAAGTGTGTTGCAACTAAAAGGGCAATAGATTTGGGTCAGAGGCCCTGAGTTTGAATCTTACCATTGATTCTGATTATCTGTGTTGACCTGAAAGTTTGGTTAAAGGAGGCAAACAGGCTAGGTGATATATATTTTTATATTACTTATTCATTCATTCCCTTAAAACTGGCAGAATATATACATGTATGGAGCCAGATGAAATTTGACTGTCTGAACAAAAGAATGAGAAGGCTAAAATGCATTTCAGGACAGTCCCAACTCATATGTCTGTATCACTCAAAATTTGTGATCGCCATGTATGTTTAATCACAGTATAAGAAACGAATTTCTTAATTGGATAGGTTGTAAATACAATAAGATAAGAGAGTTGACAAAATATCAAGTTGAAATTACAATCCAGGACATCTGTATTTTCTTTATCATTAACATACCTTAACATATGGTTATAGACATATATATATGTCTATAAGATACTAAGATAAGAAAAAGTCCCATTATTCAAGATAGTGTTTTGGATTAAGGGTCTTCCTTAATGGCCATGAAAAGAGGATAGAACGCTCTTAAGTCAGCCCATCTGGGTTTGTTGACATAAGAAGAGGTATTCTCTGAGTTTACTCAGAGAACAAAGAGGCAGTTAGGTCCAGGTTCTGCTTCTGCTTGATTAGTTCAGGCTCTGACCCTTATTGAAGTTATTAAATTAATATTAAATGATTATCACCTCTGTGACTTAGGGTATATCACTTATCCTCTTTGTGCCTCAGTTTCTTCAACTCTAAAATAACAGGATTGGGCTTGATAACCTTCTGAGTGGGATAATGAAATCATGAAATCTAAATCTCAACCTTTCTGTAAATTGAATGGGATCAGCATGGCTCATGGCTTCTGATTGACAGCTAGGCCTAAATCTCGAGTTACTGAGAAATGACCTGACTTATAGGAATCCGGAACTTGGAGTAGCTGGGCCCACTTCCTCCCCACTACCACCTCAGCACCAGCCTCTCCAAGTAAGGAAAAAGATGTTTTTATGAGCTTGCATTGGCTAAACTAGCACTTCTTGTTCCTGGGTTAGATTTCTCATGAGATTGTGAACCTGAACTCCACCAATGAGGCTGAAGGTCAGTGGTGGGAGGAGGATGGAACCACTAAGGTATGTAATCATGCTTCACTTCCTGTACCGTGCCTCTCTTACTAGCTCCTTGCTGGTGGTGATGACCCCCATTCTCACAAAGAGAAAGACGTTTTCTGTTTCTACCTTGAGAAACCTCTCATTTTTTTTATTAAATGCTGGGTGGTCTTACCACACACAGTTTTGGCGCCCAGCAAGGACCTGCCTATTCTTGAGTGACCCCTCCTCACCTTGACCCGGGGCAGGTGCCCTCCGTGATTCCTCGGTGGCCTGCGAGTCTGGCAGCAGGACTTCTGCTTTAGAGTGGGCTAAATCCCAATGTTTCCCTGAAGAGAGGGAAACAGAAAACAGTTAGGCAGTTTTACAAGTTTAAATTGTGCTCAAAACCAAAAGCCCATCGGTGAAGGTGAAAAGTGCACCGGGTGCTGACCTGAAAGGGAGATGGCAGCACATGCAATTGGAGCAGTGACGTAAGTTGTACGTGTACAGCCCAGAGATTAGCAAGATCTTGTGACAGCCCTTAGGTCAATTGGCATGGCTAAAAATTGTGGTTTGACCCTGGAACCCTAGCTGGAGGAACTGTAAATGAGTCCTTGGGTCTCTGACCCTGGGGTTTGGCTTGGAGGGGTGACAAGTGAGCACCCGGGTGACTGAGAGGAGGGGGCGACCCCTTCTGGTTAATTGGCAGGGCAGGGGGAGAGAAAACTCCATCTGTCAAATTGTTAGTAATGGGCACATCAGAATAGAAATTAGGTATACCTGCAGATAGCTCAAGTGGCCATAGACAAGAGCTCTTAAAATATTTGACCTAGTTGGGGAGACCAATGCTTTGAAGAAAGGCACTAATGGGTTGACCTGGGGAAGAGGAAGTTTGGTGGACAGTGAAAATTCTCTCTCTCTGGGAGGGATAGATTGATTTGCATTTTAAAGCCTTTCACTGCTTCAGGGAAAGGAGGTTTTGTGGCCTCAAGGGGAATGTGAAGCTTGAAATGTATTCTTTAATTTATTTTATTAATTTTTATTAATTTTTATAAATTTTATTAATTTATTAATTTATTTAATTTAATTTATTTAATGCTTGGGATGGATCTGAATTTGAATTCTAAATTGTTCATGCGCAATGTCTTGTCTAATGTGTTGTCTGTGTGTTTAAGAAAATGTTTTATGTTATTAAGATTTCTTTTTGTTCTGACCCTGGCTAAGTTGGAATAGTAGACTAGAAGTTGAATTGTGAAAAGCCCGCAGGTTTTAGAACTGATAAGGAATCGGGCCAAAGCAGCCTGCTCAGAGGAGGAGAGGACTGATAGAGAAGAAAGCTGGGAGCTCTGAATTTAGGTGTGATTAGGTCCTAAAGGTTTAAAAAAAAAATCTGTGTGTTTGTATTGACTCAGTGTATCTAACATCAAGAAAAGTGTTTTAAAACTGCAGGAGTAAAGGGGGTCTTCTGTATGATGATGGGATGATTGCTTTGGAGATTCAGTGGGTTGTTTAGAATGTGATTAAATTGTTTCAAAGTAAGAGCAGCTGGAGAAGAAGCTTGGTAAATATATTTTTTTTCATTTATTTAAAATGTTTGAGGTAGTTTGGGTCAAGATCAGGAAAGAGAGATTGAAATTATTTGAGTGGGGGTGGGTACGGCTTAAGACCATGTGGCTTTGAGTCCATGTGCTCTTAGCTACCATGTGCTCTTAGCTATCCCTTCCTCACCCTTCACATTGGAAGACTGTGGGTGGCTCAATCCAGACCTGGGGCTGAAAGAAGCTTGTAGCCCGATTGGAAAATAAGACCGATTGGTTAGTAATTATTAAACTTTGCCTGTATAAGGTATAATTGAATTTTGTTTCCAATTAGATCCTTTGTTCTAAGAAAGGCCTCTGGTATGTGCTCTTAAGAACCTCCCCCTCCTCGACATTTTATTTTGGCTTAGTTGATATTTAAAGTATTAATGTATTAATATATAAATAACAGAAGTAATAGGATCAATAATTTTTATATGTGATTATCTGAAAATGTAATTGAAGTCATATTATTTCCAAATTGTATTTGTAGAGTTCTCTTAGGCTGTAAAATCTGAGAGACCCTTGTGAGGGCTAAATTTTGTTATGTATATATGAATTTATCTTTTAAAAAGGGTGTGATAAAATGTGATAGTTTGAAACTGTTATATTTGGTTATGAACAAATAATATTACTTCTAATCTCAACATGTTGGTAATGAGATGAGTGACTTCTGTGTAAGGAGATTTAAAAAATGCATTCACCTAATTTGATGGGTAGTTTCAAGTTTTAAATACATAAAGATGTCTACAGCATTAAATTTGTATGATTTAAACATACACTTGTATGGTTTAAATGTTGTTAAGAATTGTACTATCAGAGAAAAATGATGAACAGGTTAAAACTGTTATTGTTCAGTTAAAATTGTTTTGCTATCACTTAATAGCATTTGTGAGATTGTTAACTAAAACTTTGTGAGATCTCCTCTTGTAATTTTTATGCACAAGAGGTTTTGTGAGTAGAAAATACGGAAACTTTGTGATATCTAGAAATTCTGTAATAACCAAGAATTGAGTTGTTATAATACTTTGGGAATTTATGAAAAAAAATTTCTTATAATTTAGATGTTAGGCTAAGAATTGTGCAAAATATATATATATATAACAAAGAATGAATAAATTATGATAGATTTCCAAACTCTATCTCTGTGCAAAATTAGGTGTGGTAGAATTCCTATTGAGCAAATGAGAATCCTTGGGAAAATATAGGGGTATGATTTTTCAAACCTGTATCATCTAAAGATATATTTATGTATGTTAATCTGGAGGTTTATGGACTTATTTGTGAGGGTACTTGTGGGTATTGTGAATGAATCCCAATGTTTAAAGGTTTACAAAGTTTAAAAAGTTGGGACCTCTTGGAGAATCCAGTCTCTTCCCCCACTTACCACCCCACCCCTTTTGGTCTAGATAAGGTATCTATGCCCACCTAGCAGAAGGGAAGGAAGGAGGAAGGGCAACAGTTACCAGGATTTAAGTTGTACTGAAAGAAAGGGAACAGCAGGGGCCAGAAGCCAGCCCACAAATCAGCCCACCTCCAAACCTGGTTTGTTTTTTTTGTAAGCCAGCAAAAAGTGATGGGTTTTTAGGGTAAGATTAAATTTTGAGATGAAACTTGTCCTCTGATGTAAAAGAACCCACCCTCAGCAGGAGATGATATGGCAGGTCTCTGTAATCAGAAATAAGCAGGTAGTGACAAAAGGGAAGGTATCTGCCAGAGTCTGTTACCATTGTGAAAGAAGTTGTGATACCTACAGATGTAGAAGGGTTTTATGGGGAGAAATGGAAAATTTGATTAATGCAAATATGTGAAATCTTGCTGTTTTTAATCAAATGTTGGGTACATTGGTATTCTTGTATAGTCATATGAAAGCTAACATTTTGTCTAAATATTAATGGGAATAATTTGGACAAAAAGAAAAAGAAGTTTGTGAAATAAGAATACAAATGTAAGGTCGAATAATAATCCCATAGACTAAGGCGGGGATTTAAAGTTACTCTGTATCTATGTGGAATAAGGTCCTTAAATGTTTTAAAGTGATATAAGAACAATTGAGTATTAATACAAATGGTGCAATTAATTACTGGAATTAAATCAGACATTTTCAGTTTCGGGAAAATAATTTCAGTGTTCCTTAGAGAAAGATGTAGAATATCCTGGCATTAATGGAAAAATTAAATGTGGTGGTTTGGATTTGAATTCATTCCATCATCTAAAACATAAAGATAATGTTTGAACCTATCAGATTTATATGGTTCAATTCTTGAAGAATATCTCATCCTTGCAGATCAGGCGTGCTTAGAGGAGAATAGAAAAGCCTGGGAAACTGATGCAAATGCAATAACTTAGGATCTTAATAGGAAGACTTTATGAACAAAAGTGGAAGTACATGTGAGCTATTTAAACCTCACCTTAAGGATGTTCCTTAGGCAATGTGAGATTATAGTCATATCTTAAACTGATTATTGGAACTTGCTATTCAAAGACCCAATGGGACTGTTAACTGACTGTTTTTCTGAGTCTAAGTCCAGATATGAGTATCAAGGAAGGCTGTCTGAGCCACTGATCCATGATGCCAGCAGCCCTGTGAAGAGCAGGTATGATTTCTTGGCAAAGTTGAGACAGCAACTTCCACATGTGCTGAGGTGGGACTCTCTTGACTTTCTTAACTGGAACCTGACAGATTTTTAAGCCTGACTCAATGCAGCGTGAAGCTTGACACCACTTCTGCCTGAAGTAGACAGGAAACTGGGGAAATATGACCCCTTACCATAAGTCCCTAATCTCTTAGTGGCAAATTTCTATAATCATAAGGTTTTGTAAGTACAGCAAAAAAAAAAATCTATTAAAATAATTGATTATGGAACATCTTAGATTTCTATAGGACTGGGACTAGTGTTCCTGTGTGTGGTCCTGTATAAGTTAGGGTAGTTTATGAGGGCCTTGTATAGGGTCTTGTATAAGTTAGGGACCTTTAATTCTTGGTAATGGTATAGAGACAGGTCAAGGGCTTGTGAGAATATTATCTGGTTAATATCAAGCTTGTCTAAACTTTTGTTACAATTAGTAATGTTAAAAGAAGAATGGCTTGTGGTTTATTTTGTAAATGCTGTCAAAGAAATATGGCATGACTAAAAGTTTATGATGTTATATGTACTGCGTTAAAAATTGATTATTTAATGTATTTATGTATGTACTGGAGCCTGTTGTTAATTCCTTAGTGAAATCTCATCCTCCTGGTGAGGAAATTAATAATGAGTTAATGTAAAATTATAAGAAACTAGGTTCTGATGTGAATTTCTTAAATAGGACAATTGGTCAAAGTTCCAATTTTGAAAATGTAAAATGATTAGGGTATAAGGATTAGAAATGGTAGTTTAAAATTGTGCTAAGGTCACTTTTGTAGGAGAATGGACAGAAAGCTGGTTCCTACAGGAAGACAAGAGGAAGAGGATGCTGAGATGCTGTGCTGGAGATGGCTGGAACAGATGCCAAGGACCAGAGGACTTCATTGACTATTGCATTGTTCTTTTCCTTTGGGTCTCTGTATCTGTATTTACAAAGGGGACTGCCCCCTATGATTTGTCGATGCATTGATCAATCTTTCCCATATTTACTAAAAGGGGTGATAGTTAAGGGGAAGAATTCAGATGTACCATGACTGATGTGAGAGGTCCTCAATGAACAAATGAGAGTAAGGACTGAGTGGGATGGTGAGGAACTCTCATGAAATCTAAATCTCAACCTTTCTGTAAATTGAATGGGATCAGCATGGCCCATGGCTTCTGATTGACAGCTAGGCCTAAGTCTCGAGTTACTGAGAAGTCACCTGACTTATAGGAATCCGGAACTTGGAGTAGCTGGACCCACTTCCTCCCCACTACCACCTCAGCACCAGCCTCGCCAAATAAGGAAAAAGATGTTTTTATGAGCTTGCATTGGCTAAACTAGCACTTCCTTGTTCCTGGGTTAGGGGCAATCTGGAGGTAACAGACAATGTAGGGCTAGGCTAGTTTAAAGATAACAGATTTGATCATAGATATTTTGATACGATCAAGGGTGGGAAGTATCTGGATAATAGAGGGCTAGGCTAGGTTAGGAGTAACAGAGATTTGGGCTTAACAATAATGAAAGGCTTATGGTCTCAGGCAAAGGCCTCATCAATGGGAAGATTCAAGGAGAGTTCAAGGGGGTTCCCACAGTCTAAACTCCATCATTAGCATATAGTATTAACTATATTATTATGTTATGGTATTAAATATATGTAATATCATATTAACTTAAATATTTGGATGGCTCTGAATTTTATCAATGGGAATAGTGCTTGGAAAATGGTAGAAATGTCCATGTCTTTTCATCCTGTGTGGTTCCCAATTATGCCTTCCAGTAAATCCTCTACAGGGAGTCTATACAATATACTGGTAGCCTTTCTCTAGGTCTCTTGATATTACACATGAGTGGAATGGTGAAGACCTCTCATAAAATCTAAACCTCAGCCTTTCTGTAAATTGAGTAGGACAAATAAAAGTGAAGACTTTTCAGCATGGCTCAGGGCTTCTGATTGACAGCTAGACCTAAGTTTCAAGTTATTAAAAATCGCCTGACCTGTAGGACCTGTAGGAATCCAAAACTTAGAGCAGCCTGACCCCACTCAGCACGAGCCTCACCAAATAAGGATAAAAGTGTTCTTAAGAGTTGGTATTGGCTAAATTAGCATTTCCTTGTTTCTTGTACCTGGGGTAGAAGATTTCCGCATTTAGATTGTGAGCCTGAACTCCACCAATGAGAGTAAAAAGGTCAGTGGTGGGGTGGGGGTTGTTTGTGCAAGGGTATATAACTGAGTCCTGCTTTCTGGGTGCCCCCTCTCCCTACCGATTGTCTATCGGTTCAGAGACTGTGCTTTCCCATGGGATCGTAATAAAATTCATTTCTACTTTCCACTTGAGAAGCCTCTGAGTTTAATTTTGGGTGAAGTTGCTGTCCCCCATACACAGTACTAATAGAGCATGTGGGCTTTCTATCAGTTACACCTTGCCTTCCCACATTCTGATTTTTTGGACTATACAGCAATCATTATGCTTCATTTCCTACTCATTCCCTTGTTTTCAAAGCTGCTGGCTTTTCTTTGCTTCCCTGTTGGTTTTTTGTTGTTGTTGTTGTTGGTCTCTGCTGTGCTCTTTTTACTTTATTTTTTCCCCCTCCTCCCCCCACCCACCCTAAAGAAGGCTACAATTAAGGGTGGAGTGCCTCACCATTAAAAAATATTCCTTTCTTGTTTCATATCAGAAACTTGAGTTCCTTAAGAGTACTTAGTAATTTCCCAAAAGCAATCCAACCTGCTTTCCTCTTCATCTTTAATTCTTAGCCCAGCTTATCATTTGTTCATAGGGTCTGTTCGAGATATATCTAGTAATGAAATAGCTCTATGGATTTTCCATATAAATAAATATCATATTCCATAAAATAGATATTCCTTATCCATTTGGATTTTTCTGTATGGATATTAGTCTAAATTATTTTGAATAATTATTGATTTCATGGAGGAAGTTTTGCAGTATTCTGGGACTTGATGCAGTTGGCACAATGTTCTCACCACCAGGAGCATGTGGGGGACCTTATTATCTATAAAGAATACATATTCATTTGTACTCTGCATTGATGACAGTGGCAGATAACCTTTGGTGAATACACATGTTCCCCTTTAATTTCTTGCATAACATCACTGTTGTTGTATCTTTTTATTTTAAATATTATGTTTTTTGCAATTACATGTAAAAGCAATGTTTAACATTTGTTTTTTTAAGTTCAGAGTTCCAAATTCCCTCCCTTCCTCACCCCCCTCCACCCTCCTTGAGATGGTAAGAAATCTGTTATAGGTTATACATGTGTTGTTGTGCGTGCAAATATATTTCCATCTTAGTTATGTTGTGAAAGAAAACACAGACAAAAAAAAACTAAACAAGAAAATAGTGAAAGTAAAAAAAAAAAGTTAAAAAAATCCTTATTCAGACTCCATCAATTCTTTCTCTGGAGGGGGATAGCATTTTTCATCATGAGTCCTTTGGAATTGTCTTGGATCATTATATTGCTAAGAATAGCTAAGTCATTCACAGTTGATCATTGTACAGCATTACTGTTACTATATACAATGCTCTCCTGGTTCTGCTCACTTCACTTTGCATCAGTTCATGAAAATCTAGGTTTTTCTGAAATCATCCTGCTCATCATTTCTTGTAGCTCACTAATATTCTATCACAATCATATACCACAACTTGCTCAGCCACTCCCCAATTGTTGGACATCCCCTCAATTCCCAATTCTTTGCCATCACAAAAAGAGCTGCTGTAGATTTTTTTGCATATATATGACCTTTTCCTTTTCCTTTGATCTCTTTGGGATACAGACCTAGTAGTGGTATGTATGATTTTATAGCCTTTTGGTCATAGTTCCAAATTGTTCTCCAGAATAGTTGGATTGGTTTACAATTCCACCAACAGTACACTAGTGTCCCAGTTTTCCCTCACCACCTCCATCATTCATCATCATCTTTTTCCATCATAATAGCCAATCTGATAGATTGTATAGGTAATTAAGGTGGGACTTTTTTGCTATTTTCTCTTTTGGAGCACTTATTTAATCAAGTGCCCTTGATGAGTCTGGCCTTTGTTTCTCTGATTAAATCAGGAGTCTTTGATGACCTGTTTACCTCAGGGGAAAGCCTAATTTACATGGGTTTGAGTCCTGTGTTTGTGAAGCCCTTTGACCCTGAACGGGGTATATAAAATCAGAGGTGGTCATTTTGCCTTTGGGGCTTACTCATGAAAGGAATGTTGAGACTCTGGGCAAGCCATTGTAACTGTGCCCCCACCCCCACCACCACTTTGGTAACTTGGACCCATTGGTTCTTCTCTGGTAACTATTGTGATTTGGTCAGACAGTTAAGAGGCCTGTCTGTTGATTTGTGTTTATTTGTTCTGTTTATATAATGTATGTTTGTAATTTGTTTGTATTTTCTCTGAAGTCCAAGGTGCTGGCTTTTTCCCCTGAACTAAGTGAATGATATATGTATGTGTGGTTAAAGTGAGATTGTTAACACCTTACAGTTGTTTTCCTTAGAAAAGCAGATCAAAAGAACCTGTGCTGGCAGCTCTTGTTGCTAGTCTTGTTGGGTCTTACACCTCAACAGTTGCTGCTAGCCAAATTGTTGCTACATAGGTGCGAGGTGGTAATTCATAGTTGTTTTAATTTTCATTTTTTTAATCAAGAGATTTAAAGCATTTTTTCATGTGATTATAGATAGCTTTGATTTCTTCATCTGAAAACTGCCTGTTCATATCCTTTAATCATTTGTCAATTGGGGAATGACTTGTATTCTTAGAAATTTGACTTGGTTCTCTATATATTTTGAGAAATAAGGCCTATATCAAAGAAACTTGCTGTAAACATTTTTATGATTACTGTGTATTTCCCTCCATCCTATTTTTTCCCATTTATCCTCTCTCCTTTTACTTTGTCTCTCCCCAAAGGTGTTTTGATTCTGACCACTACCTCCCCTAATTTGCCCTTTGGTTTGCCAGCCCCATTCCTTTTCCTTATCCCCTTCCCTCCTACTTTCCTGTAGGATAAGATAAATTTCTATCCCCAGCCAAATGTGGAGGTTATTCACTCTTTGAGCCAATTCCAATGACAGTAAGGCTCAAGCATTGCCCACCCCCACCTCCCATCTTTCCCTTCACTACAGAAGCTCTTTCACATGTCTTTGATGTGAGTTAAATTACCATTTTCTATCTTTCCCTTCCTCCATCTCCCTATGCATCCTTCTTTCTCATCCCTTAATTTTATTTTTTTAGATATTGTCCCATCATAATTAACTTACCCACATAACTTTTGTATATACTGCTAACTGCCTTGATAATGATAAAGTTCTTAGGAGTCACAAGTATCATGTTTCCCGTGTAGGAATATAATATTGAATCCCTTACGATTTATCTTTTATGTTTACCTTTTTATGCTTCTCTTGATTCTTGTATTTGAAAGTCAGATTTTCTATTCAATTCTGGTCTTTTCATCAGGAATGCTCAAAAGCCCTCTGTTTCATTAAATATACATTTTTCCCCTGAAGGATTATACTCAGTTTTGCTGGGTAGGTGATTCTTGGTTGTAATCCTAGCTCTTTGCTCTCTGTAATATTATATTCCAAACCCTTTGATCCTCTAATGCAGAAGCTGCTAAATCTTGTGTTATCCTGACTATAGCTCCATGATATTTGAACTGGGTATTTTTTTGGCTGCTTGCAATATTTTCTCCTTGACCTGGGAGCTCTGGAATTTAGCTGTAATAATGCTGGGTTTTCATTCTGGGATCTTTAGGAGGTGGTCAGTGGATTCTTTCTATTTCTATTTATCCCCTGGTTCTAGGCTATTAGGGCAATTTTCCTAGAACATTTCTTGAAATATAATTTTTTTTTCATCATGGCTTTCAGGTGGTCCAAGAATTTTTAAATGATCTCTTTGATCTATTTTCTCGGTTGGTTGTTTTTCCAATGAGTTATTTCGTATTTTCTTCTATTTTTCATTCTTTTGATTTTGTTTTATTGTTTCTTGATGTCTTGTGGAGTCATTACTTTCCACCTGCCCAATTCTAATTTTTAAGGAATTATTTTCTTCAGTGAACTTTTATAACTCCTTTTCCACTGGACCAATTCTGATTTTTAAGTTCTTCTCTTTAATAGATTGTTGTGCCTGCTTTTATCTTTTGGCCAATTCTGCTTTTTAACATGTTATTTTCTTCAATTATTTTTTGTACCTCCTTTAACAAGGTGTTGAATCTTTTTTCATGATTTTCTTGCATCACTCTAATTTCTTTTTACTATTTTTCCTCTACTTCTTTTATTTGATTTTTTAAATCCTTTTTAAGGTCTTTCAGGAATTATTTTTTTTTTTTGAGAGATAAGGAGAAGGCTAAGACCAATTCACATTTTTATTTGAGGTTTTTCATGTAGTTGTTTTGACACTGTTGTGTTTTTCTGAGTTTGTGTTTTGATCTTCCCTGTTAGTAAAGTAACTTTGTATGGCCAGGTTCTTTTTTTTGTTGTTTGCTCATTTTCCTAGCTTATTTCTTGACTTTTAACGTTATCTTGACTTTTAATTTTATGTTAAATTTGGCCTCTTCCTGGGGTGGAGGAGACACTGTTCCAAACTTTAGTTTTTTGTGCTGTTGTTTTCACAGCTAGTTTTGGGGGTCTATAAATTTTTAGTTCTTTCAAGGTGGTATGATCTAAGGAGAGGTATGATCAATGCTCTTCTAGCTAGTGCTCTCATCTGTGAGCAACCACAAGCATTCTTTTCTGTCCTGGAACTGTTCAAAATCCAGCTTTTTTCCTTCATAGCATTTATCCTACCACGTAGACATTTAACTGTGCATCATTGTCAGATATTTTGGCTATCATTGGACTAGGGTTCTGAAGGTCACTCCAAAATTTTGCTTCTTGCTCTTCAGGGAATTGAAGCAGCTCTGGGCCACAAAACCCAGCCTGGATTTCTAGTTCTGGATTCTTGACCAGGAACTCTCTGTCTCTCCTGACCAAGTCAGAAATTCCTAAACCTTGAACAGAAAAGAATTAAAAAAAACAACAGAAGTCTGTTTCTGGGAGCTATATGGCATCTGAGCAGGGAGGCCCAAAGGCCCTTCCACTGACCTAATGGTCTTTTAAGAGTTTCTGAACTGTCCCAGACACAAATGAAGCAAAGGGCCTGATGAAACTAAGTTAGGCCTTTTTGAAGGCAATGGAAATTCAGGTGATGCTGCCGGTCAAAAAAGGTTTCTCCCAAACATATAGTTAGCCAACTGGAACAATTTTTAGAATGTTGGTACATTCCTCACTGTCTCTCCATGGTGTTTCACTTCATATCCCTAGTTTCTTCCATGTGGAGAGGTTATATCAACAAACTGATAGTCTGCACATGTACCAGACTCCCCCATTACTTTAAAAAAAATTGTATTTTCTCTTTCTCTCCCCTCTCCAATGAAAAAGCAAAAACAAAACCCTTGTAACAAATATGCATAGTAAATTGGCATAAAATTCTGCATTAGCCATGTCCAAACAAATGTATGGCTAATTCTTGTACTCTGAGTCCATCACCTCTCTGTCAATAGGTCTTTTCATCATTGGTCCTCTAGAACTGTGAAGCAATATCTTATTGTATGTTCTTATAATCAGTAAATAGTGACAAAATTTCATAGTCAAAATTTAACAAAGGTAAAAAAAAGTTCAATTTTAGGATTTGATTCACTAAACAGAATTATAGAAAGTGAGTATTGGGAGATATACCTTGGAGATGATGGCTTCTTGGAAAACCTAGGCCAAATTCCAGGTTTACCAAAAGGATCACCTCCTTGGATTTAATCTAAGACAAAACTGTGGGATACCTCCTTTGTTTAACAAAGGGACATTCTTTCTTTAACCACTTCCTTTGAGGATTCTCCTTTTAATATGGTCCAAGGTGAATTTAAGAGAAATTCTCTTCATTTGAATTAAATGAAAATATGTTTACCCTTAGTTTGGTCATCTAAAATAATCCTTTCTTGATTTTGATTGTCTTTTATTAGGTCTTTGATAAGAAGGAAATCAAGAACTTCAGGGTAGGACATTGTTTCCTTGGGATTTGATTAAGTATAGATAAAATTTTTTTTGTTCAGGCAGACCAAGGACTTCGGGCAAAGACACTGACATAATATTATTTTTTAATATTTCAGAAATGAAAAAGAGGCCTTGGTGTTATCGGCTTCCACAGTAAGAATAACAAGATAAAAATATTTATTAATCTATCTAACATGCATAGGACGTTGGTCAGTGGTGTTTGGGACTTTATCCTGTGAAGGATAGGGGAATATACCCCTGGGTGTCCACACCAGCCCTCAATGCAGGCCACCAGCTTATTTGTCCATTCACTCTGGAGCTTTCCCAGCAAGCTCTGTATCAGCTCCCTCTCCAGACCTCTCAGCCTCTGTCTTTACCCAAGGACCTTCTTAAGTATTCTGGAGGCTATTTCCAGATGAGATTTACTTCAAACTGAAAGTTTCTGCTTCCTGTTCATACTGCCCCAGGTTTCCATCTTTATTTCAGACCCTCCTTCATTTGCTCCTGCCAGCTATGAAGTAGGCCTCTTGGGTCCCTCAGAAACATCTCCACCTGTCATGAGGTTGAATCTTAAGGAAGTTTAATTTCCTGCTTCCTCAACAGATCTCTCTCCATCCACTGATACTCTGCCTGGACTCCATCCTTAGGGAGCTTACTCCCATCTCTTTATCCTCTCTCCATGCCAGTAATTCTGAATCTCTGGTTGTTTTTGCACAAAGCTCATTCCTTCTTCCCCAGTGCCTGCTCCCTTACTCCCATTCCCCTCAACTTGACCCTGCCAATGTCCCCTCCAGATCTACCTGCTCCTTCCACTGTGCTTCCTGGATGCCTGCTTGGTAATTATTGAGCTTGCTTTCATCTTAAACCCTTTCCATTCTCATTCCCTCCATTTCTGGCTCTCACAGAGACATGGCTCCCTTCTCATGATACTCAATTCCTAGTCACCTTTTCTATTACTTTCGCCCATAACCACAACTCACTGATCATGATGAGGGAGGCAGAATGCTTCTTGCTACCTATGTCCATTTCTGTCACCATCACTCAGTAATCTTTTGAGGTTCTTTCAATCTAAATTTATTACCCAGTTAAGATTCTCACAGACACTCTCTTAGCTTAGTCTTTTTTTCCTCTCCAGCACCTGCCCTTATATTAGGGAAACTCAACACACATATTGATACTCCTTCAAATAACCTAATTTCTAAGAGTTCCTCAATTTCTTTATCTCTCATGACCAACTCCTCCATCCCACCTCAGCAACATACAGCAATGGATTATACCCTTGATCCTGTCATTTCCCATAAGTATGCCACTTCGATATTCAACAATACTAAAATTCCTTTATCTGATCATAATGTTTTATTATTATATCTCTCCCTCTGCTTTATGACCTATAACATTATTCTTTATTCTTACCATGACCTCCAATCCCATCATCCCTCAGTACTTCCCAGGATGGAACCCTTGCTCTGGCTATCCTGTCCTCCTTTCTCTATCTCAACCCATTGGTGAATCAGCTCAATTGTACATTATCCTTTGCACTGAAGTCTCTGACCCCCTTATCCAATAGCCAATCAGAACAATTAGAATATAATTCAGTAACAACATATGACTACTCTTATGATCCTCTGGGAGGTTGGTAGTTAAGCTTTATTAGGACATAAAACAGTTTTTGCAAGGCTTAACTTGGCATTGTTGATCAACTCCATTGGTAAAATAAATCAGGCTTAGCTTCTCTCCCTATGGTGGTCTCTTTATCTAATGAAGCTGTTTCCCCCTCATCAGTCATTGTTGTTTTGTTGGATTCTACCTCCAGCTCACAGTGGCATCTCTCATTAGATCTCCAGATCTTCTGTACCAATAGGATGTTCTAAACATATTCTTCTCAGGGTACAAATTTACTTAAAATTACAAGAGAACAAATACAAAAAGACCTTTAAGGGCCCCTACTCCAAGTCTACCTAGTTGAATCCCAGTTCCAAGCAAAGAGGAATGGGGTCACTGTGATATCCAGAGAAAGACCATCCTTCTCTACACCTCATGGGAATAACATCTTGTTGCCTAGAGAGCTACAGACAAGAGGCCCCAGCTGGAAGCTATCTCTTCTTTTAACAATTCTCTTGAGTCATTAACTCTTCTGGCTCATCAACCAATTAGAAAACTCTTAGTGTCTCAGAGTCTCTCAGAGACTGTAAGCCCTACAGAGTTTCCACATGGTTGACTGGAAATGGGCAGAGAATATCTATGTGTGCTCTGTACAAAACCATGCATTTGAGTATGAGTTCCTGTGAGTCTTCTGCATTTTATAATTTTTCTAGGGGCTAGAATAAAACCTATCTTGTACTTAATAAATCTGTTGCTATTTTGTGAGCTTATATGGCATATGAGAATGTTGTTACCCATATTTATGGAAACCTAAACACAAGCCTAGTCTGTAATTTTCCCATTGTAAACTATGAGGGGGAGCATGAGACAGAGTGATACCTTGAAGAGGCTTTCCTCCAATGGCTGGAACTGGTCCATGTGATCTTAGTTCTTGATGATTCTAGATCATAGATAACATTTCTATAATATTATATATTGTATATATAATAGATGGGAAAGCATGGACAGACTATAATCAATATCCTTGAAGGGAGTACCCACAACAATGAAATCACAGATTCATTAATGTATTATTCATTAGTGATTTTGGTCATTTTACTTCCATCACTCAGCAACCTTTCCTCTTTTGAAGTCCACTCAAGTGAAATTTTCCACCTGGTTCAAATTATAATGGCTATAGCGTACCAAGCTCCAAGTCATTCTCTATTCTTTCACTGGCAGTTTGTTTATGATTTGCTGAATTTATTTTTTGGAGATTGGATGGGTTAGCTTTTTTATTTCTTGTTTTATTGAATTTGTTTATGTTTTACCATTCTTTTTGAAATTTAATATTTTATTTCCCCCCTAATTACATGTAAAAACAATTTTTAACATTTAAAAAAGTTTTTGGAGTTCCAAATTCTCTCTTTCTCTCTTCTTCCCCTCCATTATCCCTCAGATGGCAAACAATCTGATATAGGTTGTACATGTGCAGTCATATAAAACATATTTTTATATTGGTAATATTGTAAAGAAAATATACCAAAAACCTCAAGAAAAATAAAGTATGCTTTGATCTGCATTCATATTCCATCAGCTGGTTCTCTGGAGGCAGATACCATTTTTCATCATGAGCCCTTTGGAATTGTCTTAGATCATTGTATTGCTGAGAAGAGTTGCCATTCACAGTGGTTCATAGTATAATGTTGCTGTTACTATGTACGATGTTCTCCTGGTTCTGCTCACTTCCCTTGGCATCAGTTCATGTAAGTCTTTCCACGCTTTCATAAAATCTGCCTGCTTATCATTTCTTATACCACAATCATATTCTATCACATTCATACACCACCACTTATTCAGCCGTTCCCCAATTGATGGGTATCCCCTCAATTTCTAACTCTTTGCCATCACAAAAAAAGCTGCTATAAATATTTTTGTACATGTAGGTCTTTTTCCTTTTTTTATGATCTTTTTGGGATACAGACCTAATGGTGGTATTGATGGATCAAAGGGTATGCACAGTTTGATTGCCCACCAACAGTGCATTACTCTCCCAGTTTTTCACCATTTGTCATTTTCCTTTTCTGTCATAATAGCCAACCAATAGCTGTGAGGTGGTGCCCCAGAGTTGTTTTAATTTGTGTTTCTCTAATCAATAGTGAGTTAGAGCATTTTTTCATATGACTATAGATAGCTTTGATTTCTTTGTCTGAAAATTGCCTGTTCATGTCCTTTGACCATTTATCAATTGAGGAATGACTTGTATTCTTATAAATTTGACTCAGTTCTCTATATATTTGAGAAAGGAGGTGTTTATCAGAGACACTTGCTGTAAAAAATTTTCCCAGTTTTCTGTTTTCCTTCTAATCTTGGTGGGTTTTTTATGTTTTAACAGTTATTCATTAGCACAAAGACACATACAGAGAAACTTGGTACAATTTCCCCTCAATTTCCTATTTCTTTTATAATTTTAGTTGAATTGCTTTTGCTTGTATACAAACTTTTAATCTTTAATCAAAATTTTACCTCCTGTGAAACTTTGTATCTCTTGTTTTATGATGAAATCTTCCCCTATCCATAGATCTGACATGTATCTTCTTTATTTTTAAAAACATTTATCTGTTTATTTTTAGTTTGCACCATTCACTTCTATAAGATTTTGAGCTCCAAATTTTCTCCCCATCTGTTCCCTCCCCCCATCCCAAGACAGTGTGCAATCTGATACAGGCTCTACATATACATTCATATTAAACATATTTTCACTTTAGTCATGTTATAAAGAAGAATTAGAACCAATGGGAGAAACCACAAGAAAGAAGAAACCAAAAAAAGAGAAAATAAATAGTATGTGTCAATCCACATTTAGGCTATAGTTCTTTTTCTGGATGTGGATAGCATTTTTCATCATGAGTCATTTGGAATTGCTAACATGTATTTTCTTCCATGCTCCTCTAATTTGTTTAATATGTTACCTTTTATGTCTAAATCATGTATCCATTTGGAGCTTATCTTGGTATGTGGTGTGAAATCTTGGTCTAGACCTAGTTCCTGCCAGACTATTTTCCAGTTTTGCTGTCAGTTTTTTTTGAATAATGACTTCTTGCCCCAGTAGTTGCATCTTTGGGTTTATCAAGACTGTTTGCTTCTTTATATTGTGTGCCTAATCTGTTCCACCGATCAACCTCTCTGTTCTTTTTGTTGTTGGTTCTTGTTGTTCAGCCATATCCAACTGAGACAAACAGGGTTAAGTGACTTGTCCAGAGTGTCTGGGGCCAGATTTGAATTCATGAAGATAAGTCTTCATGACTCTAGGCCTGGCATGCTATCCATGCTATGCCACCTAGCCGCTTATTATCAGATTGTTTTGATCATTATAGCTTTGTAGTATAGTTTTAGATCTGATACTGCTAGATACCGGTTGTTCTACTGTAGGCTTCAGACTTGTCAGGAAGCCAGAACTGAGTCTTTGCTCTGCTCCTAGGGTCAGAGCCACATAGCTATTGTTTGTTTCTCAACCTGTTCCTCACTCAGGACACAACTAGGGTCTATTCTACACATTCCTCCCTGCTAGTCCTAGGTCCCCTCCTCAGTCCACTTTGCCTCTGTGACCCAGACTTTCATAGTGAGCAAAAGAGTAGCCAAATGGCACCCCTTCCCACATCTTGTACTAGTTCAGGTACTCTCTTCCTGTCCCTGTGCTTCCTGTTGCAGTATATAGCCTCAATTTTCTTTCAGTCTTTGGGCCCTGGAATGCTCAGCACTGTGTGCTCCTGGATATATTCTTGCAGACCTCTTTGTCTATCTCTTTATATAGATCTTGGATTTTTTTCTAGATCTTTGTGGAGAACCTTTGTCGGGGAACTGGACAGTATTTCTTCCTGCTTCTCTACTATTTTGGCTGTCTTTCCTTTTTGAGGGTATAGGGTATATTCAAAGAAGACTAGTACCTCTGGGCTGCTGAGCCCTTCTCAGGGCTAATTTCTACCTTTGCTGTCTACCTGATTCACCAAACTCACTTGTGGCTCCAAGAAGCCTTAGCATGTGCAGTGGCCACACTCTGGCAAGCCATTTTGGCAGGCAAGATAAACCAGGCTGCAGGTAACCAAGGGGTCTCAACCCATCAGAGTCGGGGGGGGAGTGTCTATCCCAAGCATATGAAGACTTCTCCTGGCAGAATGGGCAGATGACAACAATCTTATCCAATGACCATGAAGGAGGCTGAAACACGCACTGTGGAACACTTTAGATACTAAAGATGCCATGGTAATCCACTGCATCCTGAGCTGTCACCAGTGGTCTTGACTTTTGTCTTGCCACTGGACTCCAATGACTCTGGAAGAGAGAGTGAGGCCTATGACTTTGTACAACTTTGCCTTACTAAAATCCAATTGATGCGTGCATCAAAAGACATCACCCATACCATTTTACCATCTTTACCTATCTCAAAGTCCTGTGGTGACAGGCCAGTGCAAAAGCAGTAGGTGCAGATACATTGGGAGGTGTATTCACAACCTGCATGCAGGTGGCACATGCCATAGGGTTGTCTTCTCACTGGACTGTAGTAGTAGTGGGACTCGGCAGCCCCCTGGGTATCTGAGCAACCTGTCATGAGAAAGGGGCTAGAAAAGGTCACCTCAAAATTGTCTGCTTCGAGGCAGAGGCAAGATGGCAGAGTAAAGGCAAGGACTCACTTAAGCTCTCCCCCAAACTCCTCCAAATACCTTAAAAAAAGACTCTAAAAAAATTCCAGAGCAGCAGAACCCACAAAAAGACAGAGTGAAATAGATTTCCAGCCCAAGACAACTTGGAAGGTTGGCAGGAAAGGTCTGTTGCACCAGGGTGAGAGAATTGCAATCCAGCACAGGCTGTGCCAGTGCAGACTGAGCCTTAGCAAACCTGGAGCAGGCCTTGGGGTGACTGAGTTAGTGGCAGCAGTGGCAGCTTCCACATCTCTCAGCCCACAGACACCAAAGACAACTTAGAAGGTCAGCAGGAAAGGTCTCTCTCATCTGATTGAGAGAGAGTACAGTCCAGCATAGGCCGTGCCAGCATAGCCCGGCCCCAGCAAACCAGGAGCAGACCTTGGCAGTGACTGAATCAGCAGCAGCAGCTGCAGGGCTCCTTCCGGAGCTTTCAGCCCACAGCTGGTAAGGGGGTCAAACAACTAGTTAGAAGGAGATTTCAGGGTCTTTTTTACTAGCGCTTAGGCAGGACTCTTGTAGCTTTGCCCATACTCCAATCTGGGTCACAGTCCTTGGGTGGCAGTCCCAAGGCAAGGAGGGGATGCTCATCACAGTTCCAGGGCAAAAAAGGGTGCTTTTGGTTGCTCACAGATCAAAGCACAGGCCAGGAAAGTAGTAAACCCCTCTCCTTAGATGATATCACCTTGGAAGAACTGAAAGCTTGCAGGTCTCTAGAAGTATCTCTGAAAACAGCTGCACAAAACCCCTGAGGCTTGGGAAAGTGCACCCTTCATCCTAGAAGCAAAGCCCTATTTTGACAAACAGTTAAAAGTCAAATAATAGGCTGGGAAAATGAGCAAACAGTGGAAAAAAACTCTGACTATATAAAATTACTATGGTGACAAAGAAGATCAAAACACACACTCAGAAAAAGATAACAAAGTCAAAGCTCCTATATCCAAAGCCTCCAAGAAAAATTTGGATTGGTCTCAAGCCATGGAAGAACTCAAAAATAATTTTGAAAATCAAGTAAGAGAAGTAGAGGGAAAATTGGGAAGAGAAATGAGAGTAATGCAAGAAAATCATGAAAAACAAAGCAATAGCTTGTAAAAGAGACACAAATTCATACTGAAGAAAATACATATTTCACCACATCATCATCACAGATTTTATGCCAAACTTTTTGGCAAGAAGTGGGGTACGACCATTATGTGAAGTTTTAAAAACTGCACCAATATAACTTAAAAATAATTTATTATTAAACTGTTTTTGGTGCAAGATTAGGTGCATGGAATACTCATGACTATCTATTAAAATTGAATATTGACAATGCTTCTGTGGTGAGAATTCTAGGTTCACATCTTCCAATGCACAAGAGATAAATGTGTATCCATATGCCACTGGTGAATAGATTGCTCTTCTGTTTCCCTTTTAAGTGGCATGATGAAAAGAATTATACCATTTGATGATTATGCAGTGAAAGGTTATAAACCAATTTTGGATTGAAAAAACAGGATGAGACAATTACGCAGTGACGACGATTGCTTGGTGAAATACGTTAACACCTTAAAAAATAGAGTAGGCCAAATGGCAAAAGAGGTCTAAAAAGCCAATGAGAAGAAGAATGCCTTAAAAATCAGAACTGACCAAATGGAAAAAGAGGTCCAAAAGCTCACTGAAGAAAATAATTCCTTAAAAATTAGTATGGAGTAAATGGAAGCTAATGACTTTATGAGAAATCAAGAAACAATAAAACAAAAGCAAAAAAATGAAAAAATAGAAGACAATGTGAAATATCTCATTGCAAAAACAATTCAGTTATCACTAAAGGTCTGTCATATATAGTTTTTCTAATATATTGTTCATATATATATTTTCTTGTTTATCTTTCTCAGTTTTTATCAAGTTCTGAAAGAGGTACTTTTAAATCTCTGCATAGGAAACATTTTGAAAGAAGCCCAAAACATGGAGAAAACATGTCAGGAGATGCAACATTGGCAAAAAGAACATGGTACAAATTTTTGGAGACTTCAAGCCTAAATGTGGGTTGCACAGGATGATGTTGCAAAGTTCCCCTCCCCTACTGACCATCCAACTCCAGAGATAGCCTGGCAGTCAGCCAAAAAATGATTGCTATCTGTATAGGAGCTAGGGTGGGGACCATCATCTACCAGACAGTGAGATTGTTCCATTTTCTCCTTTGAGAATTTAACATTGGGGGAATGCCCACTAATCCTCCTCTACAAGTGGCCTCTGGGCATGCCAGTTCTTTTGGCAAAAGTGAAGTGAGGAGCTCAGATTTTAACTGTAACAGCTGCGGCCACTGGGGAGTTGGAATTTTAGACCTCATTAGTTCTGGCAGGATTTTAGTAGCTTGGAGTCTTAATGTGGTGTATTTTATGTTTTTCTTTTCCATTCAGTGAATAGAATCTAATTGATAAAGTGTACCCATATTTCTTTGAGTCACTTGAAGTTAGGAAGGAGATAAGAATCTTAATGGGATGGGGACAGCCATTCTGATAAAGTTATGATAATATTTTGCATTTTAAACCCTAGACTGAATTAGGTGAGATAAACAAGGATAATTCGTACTTGGCAACATAGAGAGATAGACAAGAGACTTGGTCTAGAAGCCAAAAATACTTAGCCAGATCCTAAGCAGGTTGTGTACATGTGTGTGTGTGTGTGTGTGTATGTCTACAAGGACTGAAACAACTAAAATTTAGAGTACCACCTGGTGACTTGTGCAGAGATTTAACTCTGAGTATCTATTCCTCCCTGCCTACTGCCTTCCAACTATTGGTCCCCATGTACCTGAAGCAGCAAGATATTCTGGGAGTAACTCTGGAGGCAGTATGTTTCAGGTGCTTCAAGCCTTGAACCACCCTGACCATACTTCTCCTTGGATTCACTTAGTTCAAACCACCACCTTGACTGAGACCTACCCTTGGGTTCTGGTGGAGAAAGGCCAGGATCCACAGCCCAAGAGCCTCTGGAATTGCAAAGATAACCCTTTATCCCCAACGTTGTCATACTCCTATCCCAGCTCTTACAGACATCCAGGTAAGTAACCTTCATGGAAAGGGGGCCCTCCATCCCCAGCACCAACTGTTGACCAACTACTACTGTTGAACACGTAAGTCCGAGATCATTAACCCTACTACCAGCCTGGCCCTTGCATCTGTTGTCCAGGGGAAAAACCTCTGTGAAGATGTGACCTATCACCACCTCTGCAGATGCTGTAACCCCCAACTCCTCAGCAGCCACAGCTACTGAAGACTGAAAAAGAAAGTTCTAGCTACTAAACAGTGTGCATGGCACTGTCAAATAGTTCAACATCAGATATAGTTAAGGTTTTATCAATGGAAATCACATTTAAAAAGATCCATTATGAACTACTTTGCTGTTGTACCCTAAGGACCATGGGACTTTTACTCCAACTAGCAACTTAAACCACCCATAGGAGATTTAAGATGCTATGAGAGTTTAACCCCCTATTAGAATGTGAGCTCCTCAAATGCAGGGACTGACTTGTTATTCCCTGTGCTTATCACAGCACTTTGAACATAGCAGGTCCTTAATAAAGGTTTTATCGTTCGTAGTCAGTCATTCAAGGCAGGAGCATTTTATCCTTTATTTGGTTCATTTTTGGTATTCTGAAAAGATACGAGGGAACTGGGCTTATGCACAACTTTCATTCAACCATCATGATACAAGTAACTTTCTTTCCCTTCTCACATCCTTTCCCACTTTCTTTTGGCATAAATTAACATACCTTCAAAATGGGCTGCTTTAGGTAATAGTGAATTTCTCCTCACTGGAGGTACAGATTGGGACTTGATGACCATTTGCTGCTGATACTGTAGAGGGGATTAATGTTCTGCCTAGGTGTTTGATTAGATGACTTCTGAGGTCCTTTCCAGTGTTAAGAGTCTGTGAGGTATATTTTCATGCCTATTTTATAGATTAAGAAAATGAGAAAGGCTCAGAGTGGTTAAATTATTTGCTTAAAGTCATGTAGTAACTAAGTTTTGGAGCCAGGACACAGGTTGAACTATGCAGAGAGAGTGACATAGACTTAACCTTAGGGCTTCATCCTATACCAAAAAGCTTCAATAAATAGAGAGAAAAGCTTGATGTTTCTCCAAATACCCACAAACTTCTGAGTACTTCCTTTAGATATAATTGAGATAAACTATGTAAAGTGTTCTATAACCTATAAAGCACTATATAAATACTAGCTATTATTATTATTCCTTTAGATGCAACTGGGTTATGTGGATTGATTGAAATGACTGAGGAAACAAAGGTTTGAGGTTCTGAGAATATCGTTTTATTGAGTACTACATGCCAACTGCATAACAAATCAGGACCAGGCCTCCTCAGCTTGGCATTGGACCCCAAATATAGGGGGAGACAGATTTTTATGCATTAAAAGAAAACAATTATCAGGATATAAACCAGAATACAATATTAGGTCATCTGATTTCTAATTGGAAGATAGAGGCTTTTTAAGTTGGGGAGGGGACAGGAAACAGGTGCAGTTTGCTGAAATCAGAAAAAGAGGTGTCTCTCCCTCCCCCTCCCCCCAGGTATCTCTGTTCAGTCAAAGAACAAGGAAACAGTAACTGGTTGACTAGTACATGGCCAGTTTTCAGATAAGACATGTGGATTGCTTGAGATGTATAATTGTGAGAAAACTCTTTGCATCAATCTTAAAGAAATCTGGTAGAGGTAGCCCAGCTTCCTAGCCACTCAGGGCTAGGTTCAAACAATGAAATAAAGTTTTCTCACAATTCCCATAATTGAATAAAGTTTTCTGATAAGACAGAAATTGGACTAGCGGGGCAGCTAGGTGGCGCAGTGAGTAGAGCACTGGCCCTGGAGTCAGGAGGACCTGAGTTCACATTTGACCTCAGACACTTGACACATTTACTAGCTGTGTGACCTTGGGCAAGTCACTTAACCCCAATTGCCCTGCCAAAAAAAAACTGGACTAGCCTTATAATTGAATAGAAAGGGAACTGAGCTAACCCTAGAATTGAATTACAAGATAGAGTCAGTGGGGTTCACTCAATTACCACATGATACCACAATGACCTCAAGGCTTTTCATCTCTCATCTCTGTACCTTCACAGAGGCTATCCTACTGGCCTAGAAGGAATTCCTTTCTCACCTTTGCCTCATAATTAAATTCACTTAAACAAGCATTTATTAGGCATTCACTACTGCCAGATATTGTGCGTATGTGTATACATATGGAGTAATTTCTTGGGGGAGGGTATAAGTCCAATGGGAAGGGTGGCTTTTTAATGATAGAATGTTGTTAGCGTGCACAGAGGGAGGACACAATGGAAAGGAATGGGTTGAGTAAGTCAGAGAGAGGGGAGTGAGAGAGTTGACATGGGGAAGTATGAGGGAGTAGGGAGAGCTGGCCCTGGAATGGAACATGGGCTTACCAGAATCACAGGAATAGGTCACTTATTTTTTAAACCTAAGCTGTGTATATAAGCACAAAATCATTTGGTCAGATTTTGTCAGTGAATTTCCAATCTGAAGTAGGTACACATTAAAATATTAATTCTAAATATCTACTGAACAAAAGTATGAGCAACATAAATAAATCTATCCCGTTAATATTTATGGAATAGCAGCCTTCTCATTCATCTTTTTATTCCCCCTCCCCCCACAGCATCTAGCGAGGGGTCTCATACATAGTAACATTTAGACATGTTGGTACTTTGGTGGATCTGTGATTTCATGGGTGTAGGTCCTCCCACCACTGATGAAACTTAGGATTTCTCTGGACCTTTCAAATCTGATTCATGGTCCTGTTTTCCTACAAATGATACATAAAGGATACACCAAATGTATTAGATATCTTGTTTGTCTAATATCTGGAGGTAGTAGTAGAACATTTGGGCTGTCCATCTTTTGTCTCTTATTCTCCACCTGACAGGTCTACTTCCTAATACCATTCATCTATATCCTCAGTAATGTCAAGTCAACAAGCATTCATTAAGCACCTACTATGTGCCAGGTACTGGGTTGGATGAGTCAAATGATAGCTTTTTGAGCATGGGGGAGACCTTGAATTGTTTGTAAGCAGCAGGGAAGCAACCAGAAGATAGGGAGATACTGAAGATCAGTGAGAAATTATGTAGGGATGATACAGAGGGTCAATATGCTTCAGAAGATAGGATGGATGGGGTGTGGAGCCAAGATGGCAGAGAGAATCCAGGAGATTGACAGACCTCTCCCTAGTTCCCCTCAGAAACAATGTTAAATGAAGTTTCTAAAAGAATGCTGGAGTAACAGATTCCATAAAGAGACAGTGAAACAATTTTCCAGCCCAAGATAAATTAAAAGGATTTCAGGAAAGGTCTGTCTCACTTAGGTAAAAGGAGAATACAGTCTAGTGTGGGCAATATCTGGGCAAGCCAGCAGACGACTCTTAGCCACAGCACAGATCAGCAACTGAGGCCCTACAGTTCTGGATCAACAGACCAGTGGCACAGCAGGCTAGCTGTGAGGCCTCCAGCCACAGCACAGCAGGCAAACTGCCAGCCTCAGAACTCAGGGCACAAAAGGCATGACAGGCCAGGTCACTCTTGTGCAGTGAGCCCCAGAAGTCCTGGTGCAGAAAGCCAGTGACCAGGCCCCTGGCCCCAGTGCAAGAAGCTTGGAACAGTGCCCCCTGTATCCCAGGAGCAGAGCTCAACTTTTAAAAATGAGTAAAAAAAAACAAAAAAGAACCTTGACTATAGAAAACTACTATGGTAACAGGTAAGATCAGATTACAAACTCAGAAGAGGACAACAATGTCCAAATGCCTACATGTGAAGCCTCAAAGGGGAAGATGAATTGGTCTCAAACCCAAAAAGTCCTCTGGAAGAATTTAAAAACAATTTTTAAAATCAAGTAAGAGAGGTTGAAGAAAAGTTGGGAAAAGAAATGAGAGTTATATAAGAGAATCATGAAAAAAGAGTCAACAGCTTAGAAAAGGAAGCATAAACATTGACTAAAGAAAACAACTCCTTAAAAACAGAACTGGCCAAACTGGGGGGAAAAAGACTATTGGAGAAAACAATCTCTAAACAACTCCTTTAAAAGTAGAATTGGTCAAATGGAAAACAAAAGCCACTGAAAGTTACAAAAGCTAACTGAAGAAAAAATTCCTTAAAGATTAGTATTGGGCAAGTGGAAGCTTAGTGGAAGATGTCTCCATGAGATATCAAGAATCGGTCAAACAAAACCAAAAGAATGAAAAAATAGAAGAAAATGTAAAATACTTCATTGGAAAAACAAATGACCTAGAAAATAGATGTTGAAGAGATAATTCAAGAATTACTGGATTACCTGAAAGTCATGATAAAACAAAAAGCCTTAACAGCATTTTTCAAGAAATTATCGAGGAAAACTGCCTGGACATCCTAGAGCTAGAGGATAAAATAGTCATTGAAAAAATCCACTGATCACCTCCTGAAGGAGATCCCAAAATGAAAACTTCAAGGAATATTATAGCCAAATTCCAGAACAGGTCAAGGAGAAAATACTGCAAGCAGCCAGAAGAAACAATTCAGATATCAAGGAGCCACAGTCAGAATTAGCAGCTTCTGAATTAAAGAATTGGAGGGCATGGAATATGATATTCCAGAAGGCAAAAGAGGCTGGATTACAACCAAGAATCAACTACCCAGCAAAACTGAGCATAATCTTTCAGGGGAAAAGATGGATATTCAATGAAATAGGGGACTTTCAAACTTTCCTGATGAAAACACCAAAGCTGAACAGATAATTTGATCTTCAAATACAAGACTAAAGAGAAGCATAAAAAGAGAAGGTAAACAGGACAGAAAAAAATAAAACCATGGTATTCAATAAGGTTAAACTGTTTCCATTCCTACATGGGAAGATGATACTTGTAACTCTTAAGAATTGTATCTCTATTAGGGCAGTTAGAAGGAGTATACTTGGAAGGTGTCAGTTGAGTTTGATGTGATGATAAAAAAAATTAAAGGGTGAAAGAAAGGGTTGCACTGGAAGAGGAGGAAAGGGGGAGGCAGAATGGGGTAAATTATGTCATATGAAGAGGCATGAAAGACCTATTACAATAAACGGAAAGAAGGGAGAGGATGAGCATTGTTTAAACCTTACTCTCATTGGATTTGGCTCAAAGAGGAAATAACATACACACCCAATTGGGTAGAGAAATATATCTTACCCTTTAAGGAAGTAGAAGGGTAAAGAAAAGGGAGGAGAGCTGATAGAAAAGAGGGCAGACTGGGGGAGGCAGTGATCAAAAACAAAACACTGGAGAGGAGGAACAGGGTGAAAGGTGAGACAAAAGTATAAAAGGGGGGAAATAGCATGGAGGGACATATACAATTAGTAATCATAACTGTAAATGAAATGGGTTGAACTCTTCCATAAAACAAAAGTGAAGAGCAGAGTGAATTAAAAAGCAGAATCCTATAATATGTTGTTTACAAGAAACACACAGAGAGTAAAGGCAAAAGGCTGGAGTAGAATATATTATGCTTCAGCTGAAGAAAAATAAAAGCAGGCATAGCAATCCTGATCTCAGGTGAAGCAAAAGCAAAAATGGATCTAATTAAAATGGATAAGGAAGGAAGCTACACCCTGCTAAAAGGTACCATAGACAATGAAGTAATATCAATACTAAACATATATGCACTGAGTGATATAGCATCCAAATTCTTAGAGGAGAAGTTAAGTAAGTTACAGGAAGAAATAGACAGCAAAACTATACTAGTGGGGTACCTCAATCTTTCCCTCTCAGAACTAGATAAATCTAATGACAAAATAAACCAGAAAGAAATTAAGGAAGTGAATAGAATCTTAGAAAAGTTAGATATGGTAGACCTCAGGAGAAAATTGAATGAGGATAGAAAGGAATATACCTTTTTCTCAGTGGTACATAGTACCTACACAAAAACTGACCATGCATTAGGGAATAAAAACCTCACAATCAAATGCAGAAAGGCAGAAATATTAAATGCATCCTTTTCAGATCATGATGCAATAAAAGGGCCATGGAAACAGAATAAAAATTAATTGGAAACTAAATAATCTAATCCTCAACAATGAGTGAGTCAAACAACAAATCATGGAGACAATCAATAATTTCATCAAAAAGAATGACAATAATGAGACAACTTACTAAAATTTATGGGGTACAGCCAAAGCAGTACTTCAGGGAAATTTTATATCTCTAAATGCTTACATAGATAAAATACAGAAAAAGTAGATCAGTGAATTGGGCATGCAACTAAAAAAGTTAGAAAAAGAACAAATTAAAAATCCCTAATTAAATATCAAATTGGAAATTCTGAAAATCAAAGGAAAGATTAATAAAACTGAAAGTAAAAAAACTATTGAACTAACAAGTAAAACTCAGAACTGGTTTTATGAAAAAAAAACCAATAAAATAGATAAAGATTTGGTTAATTTGATTAAAAAAAGAAAACCAAATTACCAGTATCAAAAATGAATGGGGTGAATTCACCACCAATGAAGAGGAAATTAAAGCAATAAGTAGGAACTATTTTGCCCAACCATATGTCAATAAATCTGACAGCCTAAGCGAAATTGGCAAATATTTACAAAAATATAAATTGCCCAGATTAACATAAGAAATAAAATAATTATATAATCCCATTTTAGAAAAAGAAATCAAACAAGTCATCAATGAACTACCTAAGAAAAAGGCTCTAGGGCCAGATGGATTTACAAGTGAATTCTACCAAACATTTAAAGAACAATTAATTACAATACTATGTAAGCTATTTGGAAAAATAGGTGAAGAAGGAATTCTACCAAATTCCTTTTATGACACAAATATGGTACTGATACCTAAACCAGGAAGAGACAAAACAGAGAAAGAAAATTATGGACTAATTTCCCTAATGAATATTGATGCAAAATTTTTAATTAAAATGTTAGCAATGAGATTACAGCAATTTATCACCAGGATAATACATTATGACCAGGTGGGATTTATACCAGGAATGCAGAGCTGGTTCAGTATTAGGAAAATTATTAGCATAATTGGCCATATCAATTACAAAGTCAACAGAAATCAGATGTGATTATCTCAATAGATGCAGAAAAAGGTTTTGACAAAACCTAGTACCCATCCTAGAGAGTATAGGATTAAATGGAGCTTTTCTTAAAAAGATAAGTAGTATCTATATAAAACCATCAGCAAGCATTATATGCAATAGAGATAAGCTAGAAGCCTTTCCAGTAAGATCCAGGGAAAAACAAAGATGCCCATTATCACCATTATTATTCAATATTGTACTACAAATGGGTTAGCTTTAGAAATAAGAGAAGAAAAAGAATTTGAGAGAATTAGACTAGGCAATGAGGAAACAAAACTATCACTCTTTGCAGATGATAATGATGACATACTTAGAGAATCAACTAAAAAATACTTGAAATAATGAACAACTTTAGCAAAATTGCAGGATATAAAATAAACTCACATGAGTCATCAGCATTTCTACAGATTATCAACAAATCTCAGCAAGAAAAGTTAGAAACAGAAATTCCAGTTAAAATAATTGCAGACAATATAAAATATTTGGGAGTCTGCTTGCCAAGATAAACCCAAGAACTACATGAACATAATTACAAAATACTTTTCACACATATAAAGTCATAGCTAAACAATTGTAAAAATATCAATTGCTCATGGGTAGGCCAAGTTAATATAACAAAAATGATAATTCTGCCTAAATTAATTTACCTATTCAGTGCCATACCAATCAAACTATCAAAAAATTATTTTATAGAGCTAGAAAAAATAACAAGAAAATTCATCTGAAAAAATGAAAGATAAATAATATCAAGGGAATTAATTTTTAAAAATGCAAAGGAAGGTGGCCTGGTCATACCAGATCTAAAACTATATTATAAAATAGCAATCATGAAAACTATTTGTTACTGGCTAAGAAATAGAGTGGTGGATCAGTGGAATAGATTAGGTACACAAGACACAGTAGTAAATGATTATAGCAATCTACTGTTTGATAAACCCAAAGACTCCAGCTTCTGGGATAAGAACTCACTGTTTAACAAAAACTGCCAGAAAATTGGAAAATAGGACGGCAGAAACTAGACATAGACCAACATCTCATATCATATCCCAAGATAAGGTCAAAATGGATACGTGATTTAGACATAAAGGATGATAGCATAAGCAAATTAGGAGAGCAAGGAATAGTTTACCTGTCACATCTGTGGAAAAGGGAACAATTTATGACCAAACAAGAGATAGAGAACATTATGAAATGCAAAATGGATAATTTCAATTACATTAAATTAAAAAGTTTTTCCGTAAACAAATACAATGCAACCAAGATTAGAAGGAAAGTTGAAAGCTGGGAAACAGCTTTTACAGCAAGTATTTCTAATAAAGTCCTCATTTCTCAAATATATGGGGAGAACTGAGTCAAATTTATAACAATACAAGTCATTTCCCAATTGATAAATGTTTGACCATTTTAAATGAACAGGCAGTTTTCAGACAAAGAAATCAAAGCTATAGTCATATGAAAAAATGCTCTAAATCTCTATTGATTAGATTCAGAGAAATGCAAATTAAAACAACTCTGAGGTACCACCTCACATCTATCAGATTGACTAATATGACAGAAAAGGAAAATGATAAATGTTGAAGATGTGGGAAAATTGGGCCACTAATGCACTGTTGGTGGAGTTATGAACTGATCCAGCCATTCTGGAGAACAATTTGGAGCTATGCCCAAAGCACTATGAAACTGCATACCCTTCGATCCAGCAATATCACTACTAGGTCTGTATCCCAAAGAGATCATCAAAAAGGGAAAAGGACCTACATATACAGAAATATTTATAGCAGCTCTCTCTCTTTGGTGGCAAACACTTGGAAATTGAGGGGATACCTATCAATTGGGGAATGGCTAAACAAGTTGTGCTATATGAATGTGATAGAATATGATTGTGGTATAAGAAATGATGAGCAAGCCGATTTTAGAAAAAACCTGGTAAGACTTACATGAACTGATGCAAAGTGAAGTGAACACAACCAGGAGAACATCATACATAGTAACAGCAACATTATACTACGAACCACTGTGAATGACAACTATTCTCAGCAATACAATGATCCAAGGCAATTCCAAAAGGCTCATGATGAAAAATATCTGCCTCCAAGAAAGAACTGATGGAGTCTGAATGCAGATCACTGCATACTTTATTTTTCTTGGGTTTCTTAGAGTGTTTTCCTTCACAACATGCCTAATGTGGAAATAGTTTTTATATGATTGCACATGTATAACCTATATCAGATTACTTGTTGTCTCAGGAAGGATGGGGAGGAAAAAGGGAAGAGAATTTGGGACTTAAAAAATTTTTAATGAGTGTTGAAAACTAGCCTTACATATAATTTGAAAAAATTAAATACTATTTACCAAAAAATATTAAAATTAAAAAAGATGGGATGGAATATGATTGCTTGTGCATGTAGAAGGGCCACATCTTTATATGATGACAAAATGGAAGAAGTCATCTAAGTGATGTGAAATAAGGTGGAGGAAAGAAGAGGGAACTCTTGATAAATGGCATTTTTCAGCGAAATATGAAGGAAATATATGTGAAAGTCTTTTAACATGAAGTGAGGATTTTGGGAGGAGAGAAAGATTGAACTCACTGAGGCAGGAAGGAGAGTGTCTTGGATTATCTTATATATAAAACCTCCATTGGCCTTTGGGTAGTTGGTCATTTTGTTTCTTCTGAGATCTGAAGTGTTTTGTGGTTTGCTCTCATATTGCTTATCTAGGTAAATTTTGGCATTAATGTGGTAGGCTTTTTTGCTAGTAGATGTTTGAGATCTCTGAAATGATTTCCATAGTAGGTACTTCATAAATATTTAGTAAATTGAATTGAAAATCTCTTGAATTCAGTTTCCTCATCTATAAAATGAGATTAGATGAAATGTCCTCAATGGTTGTTTCTAGCTCTAAATCTCATGAACCCTGAATTACCTTGTATTGAGTGGAAGCATTCCCTTCAGTGTGATATGGAGGTGACTCTGGGTTTTCAAAGGCTCTGCCAGTTCTCAGATGCCTTATTAAGCTGAAGGAGGTCATGAAGAGTTAGACATGACTGAAACTACTGAACAACAACAACAAAAACAACAAAAAAACTAAAAAGGCTTTGGGTATGGGCCTAGAATGGGATGTTTGAGAACTTATTCTGAACAATTCAAGTTCTTGAACCTAGAAGAGGGATTCCAGGATCAGGGAGGAGCTTCCATGGAAGAGCACAAAAGTCACAATTTGGTGACATGGAAAAGCAAATCCAAACCTTAGTACTGTGAGTTATGGTGGGATAGACTATTTATTGAAGTCTTGTTTTTATTTTCTTCAGGGTCATTTCAGTCTTAGGAAAGCATGTCAGAAAGCCCTGGCTTCTGATACACATTGCCCATGAGAGAGTTTCCTAACTTCTAAGTCTGTTTCCTCATCTGCAAAATGGGATAATAACACTTGTTAATACCCTGTGTCAAAGGGTTATGGTGAGGATCAAATGATTTAGTGTATGCAAATTGCCTTGTGAATCTTAAAGTCCTATATAAAAATCAGTTATTATTAAGTCTGAGGACTGTATATGTTCCTGGCAGCGGCTGGGTTCACTAGTCTGAATTGGAGATCCCTTTGGACATCACTCAGTTTGGGTTTTTCCCAGTATTAGACGAACTGCTGAACAATTAGATGAATTGTCTGAGTACCTGCATTGGAGCCAAGGGTCCTTTTACCTTTTCTATAGATCTAGAGTCTAGACAACAGTCTGGCTCCAGCCAGAGTGATTTGTGAGATCCTCCCTGGACTGAACCTGGTCCAGGTAAATCTAGAGCCTGAGTTTTACAAACACACACCTCACGACCTACAGCAAAAAAACCCCAAGCCAACAAAAACCCAGTCCTTGCCTTCAAGGAGCTTTCAATCTACAGGCTGTGTGCCCTAGGACATGGAAATTAACCGTTCTCACTCTATTTCCTCAAAAGAGGGCGTCTTCTGCATCTAAGTCCTATGATCCAGACCTAAAGCATCCATGTCTTCGGACCCCAAATCCAGGAGCCACTCTCGGGGCCTTAGTTTCCTCCTCTGAAAAACGTGGATGACAATCCTCGCACCTCTCTCCTCGCAAGACTGGAGCAAACCTGGCGCTAAGAAAACCTCGGGAGCGCTACAGCTAGGTCGGGGTGCCAGACAGGTAGGTCCCGGTCCCCCGGGATGCAGGAGGGGCGTGGCCACGGAGGCGTGGCTAGGCTGGGCGCCGAGGGGGGTCAAGGCGGGCATCTCATCCCGTTTCCCAGCATGCGCCTCGCCAAAGGCCCCGCCTCCTTCCCCCAATGTGGGGGAAAGGTCGACGGCTACAGCTGGAGTGAGACAAGGACTGAGTCGCCGAGATGGAGGCTGGTACCATTGCTGAGGATGAGATTGAGGCGGCTCCGGGTCACATCAGCCCCTGGAAGAACTTCCTGGCTGGAGGCTTCGGCGGCGTGTGCGTGGTCCTAGTGGGTCACCCCCTGGACACCGTGAAGGTGCGGAACGGGCCTGCTCCGCCCGCGGGCCGGGCCGGGGGACTGCCCGGGAGTGGCGGAGGGAGCGAGCGAGCGAGCTCTCTGTCAGTTATGGGGGCGGTGGTCGAGGGGATTCCCGCTGCTTCCGGTGGGAATTCCCCCTGCTGGGCCAGGCCGGGGGAAGAGGGGGAGAGGAAGTGGTGCGTGACGGGAGCCGTGGCTCCCCTGAGGAGTTGGGGTGAGAGGCAGGGACGCAGGGACTGAGCGACGGCCGAGGGCCAGGACCAGGACCAGCTGGGCGTCTGCCCCGTGAGTGGGCTGGCTTTGCACAGCTCGGGAGGGCATCATTCTCTTTTCCTACAGATGCGGAGACTGAGGTCCTGGAGAAATAATTTGTTCGTCGTCTGTGGTCAGCTTTCTTTCCCGACTCCAAGAGCCTCAGTTTCCTCCTCTGTAAAATCGAGATACCAGTCTTTGCCCTCTGTACCTGCTTACATTGTTGGCTAGTTCCGATAAGCAGTACGATGGGTCAGTGTGCCTTTGACAAGACCTTTCACCTACTGACTGCTAGGATTCTCTGACCCCGGTCTTTCTGGGTGTTTCTTATCTGTTCCTTCCACACTCTTGATTCTAAAGGGTGGAATTGTCAGTTTCCTTCTTGGTAAAATGAGGGGGATTGGACTAGATGTACTCTAAAGCCTCTTCTAGCCCTGAGATACTGTGAATTTGTGGGAGACCAGATAAGAACCCGGTGGAAATTGTGTTTTAGTAATCTGCAACTTTGTAAGTGGACAGATGAAGGAAATTTATTAATTCAGCAAACATTAATTAGGTGCCTTCCGTGTGCAGGGAGGGGAATACAACGTTTAGATAAGACCTTGCTTCCATGGAGTTTACTGTTCTTTAAGGGGATACAAAAGAAGGAAGTCATGTAATGTGGGAAGATTTATCTTCCTGAATTCAAATCTAGTCCCAGACACTTATTAGCTTTGTGACCCTGGGTAAGTCACTTAACCCTCTTTTCCACAGTTTCCTCATCTGTAAAATGAGCTGGAGAAGGAAAAGGCAAAGGCTAAGGAAACCCTAAATGGGGTCATGAAGAGTTGGACACTACTTGAACAAGAGCAAACATTTGAAATAGGAAAAACTAAGTGCTATATCAGGACTGGTGGGAAAGGGAGGGGAATTAAGACACTGTAATTTGATGGAGGGAAAAGTGCCTTTGAAGGATGTTAAAGAAAAGATACCTGCCTTTCCACTAGGGAGAGTAATAGGAGGATGTCCTTTATCAGCCATGAACTTAGTGTGCTGAAAGGAGCAATCCTTTTCAGCTCTATCTTATAATGCATTTCCAAATGCAAAGCTTTCTCCCTCTGCCTCTGTCTACCCTGTTCCATATGCCTGTGAATGCTTCTCTCTCCCAATCTGTTGAATCTGCCCTTTCAAGCCCAATTCAAATACCACCTAATCTAAGTAACCTTCGTTGTGTTCCTTGTAGATAGAAATCTTCCCATTCAGACCTTTCATCACACTCTTTGAGACCTTTCTGATAGAATATTGGATATTGTGATTATCTATGCTTGTACCTTGCTTCTCAGTATACTATAAGATTAATGAAAGCAGAGATCCAATCATACCTAAACTTGGTTTCAGGCTCAGCATGTAGCATAGTACTATGCACATAGTTTTAGGTATATAATAAATATTTGTGGAATGAATGAATGGAGGTTGTGATCCCTAGACTCACAGGTTTTACAAAGATATGAATGGCACTAGAGAATCTTGGTGTTCTAGAACAGAGGTACCAAATTTAGGCCTAGTGAGGCTGAACCAGATGAAAGTATAATTGGGAAAAGTTTAACAAAACAAAAATATAATATGATATAGGTAATGTTAATTTTGTATTTTTCTTAGTCAACATGTGGCTCACAAGGATCTGTTTCTATTTGAATTCAACACCGCTGTTCTAAAACTATTGTAATTGTTGGTGGTTTAGGGAAAGAGACTAATAATCCCAGATATGGAATAATGAGTATAGAGCTCAGATTTATATTAAGTGGGGGTGAACACCTTTTATTACATCAGGAAAGTCTGCCTTTCTCCTAGTGTTTGGAAGCTCTGACGAGACAGCTTAAGAATGTTTTCCTTTATCCTCACCCATAGACAAAATGTAGTCTCATGAAGTGCTGTAGCTTGTGATTTTAAGACTCTCTGTTTCACATTGATGTGAGCATAGGAGAGGCCAGCCTCTTTTAACCTTGACTCATTGCATCATTTTTATGTTGTTTTATATTATTTTTCTTGCTAATCTTGTTTTTTAGCTTTGAAGGTGACGGGTGAAGATCAGTAAATGGAGGTGTCTAAGCCCAGAAAGAACTGAATTCAAAGAGCGGGCAAATCCCATTGGTTGGCTACTTGTTTGGTTGCTAAAATACTACTCAGAAATGAACTAGGAAAGGAAATCAATTTTAATTTAAATTCAAATCCACAAGCATTTGTTAAGTATTTACTATGTGCTAGGCACCTTGCTCAGTGCTGGGATTGCAAAGAAAGGCAAAGGTAAAACCGTTGAATCTGCTAATTCAATTATCAAACTTTTTTTAACATTTTGTGTTAGCACTGTGCTTGGCACTGGATCAGATAGAAAGTTTAGAGAAGATAACCTTGCCCTTATGAACTCTATAATTTAAACACAAGCACACATAATTATTCTATGAAATATTGCATAAAGTGGATCCAAAGTTGCAAAACAAGGTGCTTAGTGAGGTCTTAGGGCAAGGAAATGAGTATGAGTGAGATCAGAAAGTTTCTTGGTGGAGGTAGCTTTTGAGCTGAGCTTTAAAGCATGGGTAGGAATTCAACAAAGGGAAAAGGTGGACTGTTCTATGGAGGGGGTGACAGGGAGGACCAGAGAGGATGTTAGGTTGACTGGAGCCTGTATAAAACTGGAAAGTTGGGTAGATCCAGGTTATGGAAGGCCTTGAATGCCAGGCTAAGAAATTTGAATTTAGTTACCAATAAGCAATTGGGAGGAGTCCCTAGAAAGGTTTTTAGCAGAGGACTAGGCGAGCATTGTGTTAAGGATAGATTAGACAGGGGAGAGACTACTGGGTGAGAAATGATACCATTGCTTAGGGAAAATTGGTCAGGCAGTCTAGATTAAGGGGAGACAGAATAGAGCTATGAGAACATGTTAGAGGATGAATATTTTCACATTGTTTTGGAGAAGGGATTTGACTTTTGTCTATATAACTCTATTTCCTAATCTGCAAAATGGGGTCGGGAAGAAGTGGGGATGGTCTAGGTGATTTTCTAAATTTCTTCCAGCTCTGCCATTCTCTGATTCCTTTGTGTTAGGGATTTTGCTTGTTCTTTGTCCCAGTTCTCTCTTGAAATGCCTTTTTTATATTTTATAAGGTTAGTGAGAAATAAAACATTCAGTCATAAGATTTAGCAACTGATTGGATATTTAAGGTTGAGTAGAGTGAGTAGTTTAGGATGACTGAGGTTGAAGGGCTCCCAAATCCATTTCTTTGGCTCAACCTCTCCTTAGAGCTTTAGCTCTTTTTTCCAGCCTCTTGGGAAAAGCTACTTTTTTTCCCCAAATACTTCCATCTGTATGCTGCAATTGCACTTTAAACTCAATTAGTACCAAACTGATCTTTGTTCCTCACTCTCCTGCCCACTCCCCCACACCCCCCCCCCCAAGAAGCTTCTCCTTCCTTCTAACCTATTTCTATTGATGGTTTCACCATTCTCCTGATCATCCAGACTTAAGGCCTCAGTCATCTCTGACTTCTTTCTCACCTTCTTATAGGCAGTGACTTGCCAAATCCTGTCATTTCTGCCTTTGCTATGTCTATATAATCATTTCCTTCATTTCTATTACCTCTGGAGTCTCCCTAGGTCAGATTTGTATTTCTTCTTACCTAGAGTATTTGTTTTTCTAACTGGTTTCCTTGTCTCCAATCTGTCCCTGTTCCCTTTTGTGTTTCATAATGCTTACCTTTGATTCAGGAATAAAAGAGATCCAAGTATTATTGGATTACTGTTCATACTTAATATCCAGTGCTGGAGGGCCAAATTTTGATTTAAGTGCATTGCTAAAACACATAGATTGGGTTAGGGCATTTTGAAATCTGAAGTCAAATTTATTTAGCCCTTCCCTCAGGCTCTCTGGTTAGGAAAGGATGTGAATAAGTTCAAAGTCAAGAATTACTGTACATCCTTTCCTTAAGAGTATTTACATCTTAAAATCCTCTAAAACTCATTTGGATTTAAGCCAGAACAATAAAGTATGATTATCTAATTTCAGGTTTCAGCAGGTTTTTTGCGGGGGCGAGTGTTTTTTGTTTTGAACAAATGCTTCTGAAATCTCAATGGGTGACCTATCATCTCTTTTGCGTAAGGCTGGCCCAAGGTCTTGTCATTGTCTCGTGACAGATATTTATTGAGCAGCACCATTCTGTAAAGGTACTTTTCTAGGCACTGAGATGACTTAAACAAGATTCTTTTCTTCTTAGGGCTTCCACTCTTTTAGGGGAAATAAGCCCTGGAAACAAAGGACTGTGATACAAAATAAAATGTGATCAGTCATGAGGAATCAGAAGATGAAGAGATCACTTCTGGATTAGAGCGATCCGGATGGGCGCTACGAAGAGTGGGGGAGGTGTTTGAATGGCAGACGAGGAAGTAGGCAGTCTTCATGGATAAGGGAACAGCATGAGTTCAGATATAGAAGCCAGAAGATGTAGCCTTTTTGAGGAACTCTGAGGAATAACAGCTCACATTAATAAAGGATTGTAAGTCTCTGTCCCTTCTCCCTACTCCCCAGGACAGGAACTATTTTATTTTTCACTTTGTATTCCTAGTACCTAGCATGGTGACACATCTGACACATAGTGGGCAGGGTGTTGGTAAATTTTTAATAATAATAGATAACATGTATATAGTGCTTAGTATGTGCCAGGTACTGTATGAATTGCTTTACAATTACAGCCCTAGAAGGCAGGAGCTATTACTACCCTCATTTCATAGATGAAGAAACTGAGGCAAACAGAGTTTAAGTAAGTGACTTTGCCTAGGGTCACCCAGTTGATAAGAAACTGAGGTTGGATTTGAATTTAGGTCTTCCTGATTCCAGGCCAGACTCTCTGTCTGATATACCATTTAGCTGCTTCCTCCCCAAACGATACCATATCCTTGGCTACTCTTTCTAATGTTGGCTGTTGTCTCTCTCATACATCCTGACACACGAAACATCAACCTGTACCTTGCCCTCTCATTACCATTTCTACACCCTCCTCCTGCCAATGTCACTCTATTAACTTTTTCTCCTTTCTGTCCTTCCATATCACCTTTCTAGATTCTTCTTGCCATAATATACCAGCTTGCAAGGCATTCTCTTTTCTCCAGTTTTTAATACCTGTCTTCCACTTCACCTCTCCCTCTCACTTTATAATTGGGAACATCGGGATACATGATGATTTCACTCCCCAGTTCATCAGACTCAGCTCCTCTACCTGTTTGTTGTATCTTAGCTCCCCATGGAAATTATGGTCACTTAGATCTCACCATTACCCATTCCTGTACCAGCTCTCTGACAGCACATAACCACGTCAGCTGGATCCACTGTGAATTCAGACTGGGTCTTCACTGCCACAGGGCAATCTCTTGATTTTAAACGTTATTTTTCATTGATGGCTTTTGTTTTTTGTTCCACAGACGTTTCCTGATATGCTACCTCTGCTGCATGGGAAACTATCCTGTTAGAAAGTTAAGTAAAACATGCCTGACAGAATAACCGCCTCTCACAGTGTATGCAGGGTTTCCCGCTCGTAGTTCTCTGCCTCTACAGAGGAGGGAAATAGGTTTCATTATTTGTTCTTCATACCAAGATTGGTTGTAATCCTCTTACTCTTTCCCTAATTGACTCTATTCCCCTCTCCACAGCATGTATTCTTGAGTCCCTCACAATCCTCTTCCCTTTCTCAGGAGAGGATATTGCTTTCTTTACTGAGAAAGTGATGGCCAACTGTTAGGAGCTTCCTCATTTCCCTCACTCTACTCCTTGAAACTCCTGTTTGTCAGTACCCACCCTTTCCTTTCCTTTCCACTTTGCTCTAGTTTCTAAGTAATAGCTGCCTCTTTTTGTCAAGGATAACCCCCTCCACTTGGGCCTTTCATACCCTATCCCTTCCCATCTCCTCTGGGAGGTTGACCCATTGGTCATTTCCTCCCTTATCTACTGGTTCTGTCCCTGCCGCCTATTTTTGAAAAATCTTTTGATCCCTTTCTCACACACCACCATCATTACCTCTTGACTGGATTATTGTAATAACCACTTCTTTGGTTTTCCTCTCTCCAGGGCTTCCTTTTCCAATCCATCCCCCATATAGCTGCCAAAATTATCTTTCCAAAACAGCTCTTATCATGTTCCTCCTATGTTCAAAAGCTTTCTGGGCTCTTCTTATTGTCTATAGGATAAAATGCAAGCTGCTCAGCCTGGCGTTAAAGGCCTTCCTTAATGGTTTCCTCTCCAACCTTATCTCATTAGTTGGATAAACAGATAAAGCATTTTCATCTATCTGTATCTATTTTGAGGCTAAGTCTTCCTATCTCACCTAGGCTGAAAGTACACGGGTCATTCATGGGCCTGATTCCATTACTTGTGAGCTTTGAGGCTTTTACTTGCTCTGTTTGTAATCTGGGCTTGTTTGCCTCTCAGTAGACTGCCTGTTCAGACCCATTCCCCCTCCCTAGGGGCTGACCATATGTGTGATGTGTGATCCAGTAGCCTCAGCCTTCCCACTCGTAGGGAATTACAGACTTGAGCTACTAGTGATTAAGCTTTTACTGTTCATCAGGCATTGTGCTAAATGCTAGAGATACAAATCCAAGCAGAAAGACAGGCCCTACCCTCAAGGAGGTTACGCTGTGGTGGAGGAAGACAATATTTAAATGGGAGCTGGAAAGGGATGGGATGGGGTCTCGGAGTGGTAGCATGGAGTAGAGTTGCCTTGGAAGGGGCTTAGGCCCCATCAAGATTGGCCAGTCCACAGGTATGGTCCACGTTACCAGGGGAAAAGTTGAAGAAATAATCTGAGTTTGAAAAGAGAATGCATGGCATAAAGTGGAGACCTGAGCCCTAGCAAGAACTTACTTGCTAAAACCAGGGGCCCCAAAGACAATTTAAATTACCCATGGGGAAGAGGAGAGATAGTGGTTGGCGTAGAGAAGATATGGCTTGGAAGGTTTCCTCTCTACAATCCATTTTCCATACAACTGCTAAATTGATATTCCTAACCATGTCACTCCTAACTTCCAGAAGTTTCTGGGGCTCCCCAGTACTATTGGGACAAAATAAACTGGTATTTGAAGCTCTTTGCACTCTGGCTCCAACCTCTTTTCCATCTCATTGATTACATAGCACTGCCCCTCGTACACTCTACTATTAAGCCAAACAGCACTTCTGTCTCTTCCCTGTATGCACCCTTCCATTCTCTTGTGTCTGCCCAGGCTGCCTCTCATTCCAAGAATGTGCCTCCTCTTCACCTCTGCTTCAACCCTGTTCAAGGCTGAGCTCAGGTGCCACCTTGATGACCACTTGCCCAGTTTCCTCAATTGTTAGTTTTATGCCCTTCCTCCACTATAATTTATTTTGTATATACAATAACCTTTATTGATTTGTGAATAGGTAGAGTATAATGTAAGCTCCTTGAGGGTAGGATCTGTCTCATTTTTAAATTTATATCCCCGGGGCCTAGCCCAGTGGTACATGGTGGTCACTCCGTAAATGCTTGTTGGTTGAAAATCTGTGTGCTAGTTGTGTTTCCCCAGTTAAATATAAGCTCTTTTTTTTTCTTTGAATCTCCAGGACTTAGCACAATGCCATATAGTAGTAAGCGGAGTAACATTTAATTTGTTGTTGAATTCAAAATTCTTTCTTCACAGCGACCCTGTGGATTAATTAGTACAAATAAAAATGATGCGACTATGAAGCCTCTGTTTGGGACTTCTATTATGCCTCTTTGTTTGGGGGAATATTCCCAGGTGATCATTTCCCTGGTCAGGGTGGGGGGATCTTAAGAAGATTACAACAGGAAACCTGTGGGTTTCTCTTTTGCCCATTTGTTGGCTTGGTTCCCCTCAATGGTGCTCCAGCCCTAGCAATGGTAACTGTGGAGGGACTATTGTACAACCTCTCAGCCTAAGAAATGACAGCTTTAAAGTAGCAAGAGTTCCTGAACCCCAAATTACTTTTGTTGATTGATCACCCTAATCTGTTAATACAGTGAGGGCAGTTAGGAGTTCACTCTAGCAACCTTAAATTTGTCTCTCTTCCCTGATTGTGCAAACCACAGGGTGGTGCCATATATCTGGAGAACTGTATAGGTCTGTATATTGAGGAGGATGGTAGGATTCATTGGAGAGGGAGAAGAGTTATATGAACTATTTATGGGCTAATGTGAATTCTTTATATGTTGGTTTGCTCCAACATAAAGTCCAAAACAGATGCTTCTTCTTTTGATCTTTAACCTTGTTAAAGTGACCCTGGTTATACATTCTACCCTTGTACCAACTACTTTTTTATAGAGTTGCCATAGGATTTATATTTTCTCTGGGGTGAAATAAAGATTGCCTTCCATCTCAAATTGTTACCTGGGTGTGTACGCTGGGGTGGAGAGCCCTTTTAGCAATATCTGAAGAGACCTAGATGTAACTTCTATTCTGAGGTTCTTAGGTGAAGCTGTAGGTACAAACATAAGTCATAACTTTGTAGTAACCTCCCCTCTCTCCCCCAACCATCAAACCTAGTCCTGTAATCCCAGAGTTTGGGATGCCAGGCCACAGGATGCATAGGAGTTATGAGTCCCTTTTTTTTTTTTGTTACTGTTTTGAACGTCACAAGCACAAACGTTTTCATATGTAAAGAACAGAACAATTAGACTTTATATGAAAACTGTATTATATACCAGTGGTTTGCTTTTAAAGTAAAAATAAAATTAACACAAAAGAGCCAATACTTCTTTACTTATCTCTGTCCCTTTCTGAATTTCCTTCTGCTCTTTTCTATGCATTTTTAAAGTATATCACTGACACTCTTTGACATCACTAATCTGTTTTAATCTTCCTCTTCTCCCATTCTTCTTCCCAAAAGCCCTCCCTTATAACATACATTGGCCATGTCTGAAGTCCTCTAATTGTTACTTCTCTGCCAAGAGTAAGAAGCAAGTTCTGTCATCAGCCTTCTGGAGTCATAATTGGTCATTGCACTGAGATAGCTAGATGGGGCAGGCAGCTGGTAGAATATTAGACTTAGTGTGCGGAAGAACTGAATTGGAATCTGGCCTCAGATACTCATTAGCTGAGTGACCCTTGGCAAGTCACTGAACCTCTCAGCCTGTTTCCTCATCTGTAATATGCTAATAATGTTAGTACCTCCATCACAGGGTTGTTGTGAGGGTTAAATGAGGTAACATGTAAAGTGCTTTGCAAACCTCAAAAGAGTTTCCTTTTTGAGGCAGCCTAGGTGGCATAGTTGATTGTGTTGGACTTTAAAGTCACTTAACTTCTCTCAGCCTCAGTTTCTTTATCTGTAGAAGGGGATAATAATTAGTACCCATCTCCTGTGATTGTTGTGAACATCAGATAAGATAGCACATAAAGTGATTTGCAAATCTTAAAGTATGTTGTAAATGCTGGCTGTTAGTTATTAGTAATAATAATAAGTAGAGGTCTTCTGATAAAGTCATTCTGTATATTATTTCTGCTCACTTCACATGCTGCACTAGTTCATACAAGTCTCAGGTTTCTGTGAATTCATCCATTTTCTCATTTCTTGTATGATAATATGCCATTATATAACATAATTTGTTTAAGCTTTTCCCAGTTGATTTGTGTCTACTTTGTTTCTGATTCTTTGCTACAATAAAAAGTGATGTTACAAATTTGCATGTATGGATCATTCTCCTTGGAGTCTATGCCTAGTAGAGGTCTCACTTGGGTATAGTATTCTCAGATTAGTAATTTTTTGGTTATAGTCTCAAATTACTTTTTTTTTTTTTGGTGGGTTCTGGTCTGGCTTTGTTAGAAGGAGCGTAAGAACTGGGTGAGGCTGTAATGGCAGAAGTGGACTGGAAAAGGTTTAAATGGGGCTAAGGTGGAGGGGGTTCCTTCAATGCTAAGGCAGGTGAGAGGAATAGGGGGAAAATGGGGTCTGGCCTCAAAGCGGGGTACAAGGCAGAAAAGCTAGCAGGAGAGGGCTCAGAAGGGAGCTTCCTGGGGATTGCGAGCGGCCATCAGAGCCCGTTTCTGTTACTCGTAGGTGCAAAACATTAATACGTTCCAGGCCCAAGCAGAGGAAGGAAGGCATGAACCCTTTGTAGAAGGCTAGGGGTGCCTCCTTCCGAAGCATGGTGAGGGCACAGTGGCCAGCACTGGCATACTGGCCTGCGGCAGAGTTCATGTATCTCGGCTTGACTACATCCACGGGGGGAAGCAATGATGGTGGTACAGAAGCCAGCCCCAAAGGCTGATGTGAAGTGGCATGGAAGGTCATCAGTCATGATATGGGCCTTCAGGAGGGCATCTTTGATGAGATCATAGGTCACTAGCTCAGCACAGTTGACGATAGCATTGTGGGCAACGTTGGGTGAAGTTCCTTTCCATAAGCCCTGAAGGCTCTCCTCTCGAACAATAGTCTTATAGGCATCCACTGTACCCTGGTATCTCTGTCTGCCACCTGCATGAGCCTGGGCCTGGAAACATAACTTCACCACATCTGTGGGTTGGGCTGCGCCCACTGCCAGTGCCCCTGTGGTGCAGCCTGCCAGGAGGTGGCTCCCAATGCCCGCTTGCTCAGATCCCTTGGTGTAGAACTGCTTGACAAGAGTCAGAGAGGCCAATGCGGATAGAGGCGAAACTCATCTGGTGCTGCAACCCAGCCACCAGCCCATTGTACAGACTGCCAGGGCCTTCAGTCTTCACCATGGTCAGAATAGTGCCCATGACACCCCGATACTGGGTATTGGTAGAGGAAGCTCGGATGACCCCTGGCTCTCTCCTTGAATCTGCAGCCGGACTTTGGCTGTGTCCAGGGGGAAGGTGATGAGGTCAGCGATGCAGGCAGCGGTGCCAGCCCCGAGGCACTTTACAGTGGCTGTTGGAGGCACATCTGTAGACTTAAATCCAACCATGATGAATGCTGCTTTTCTGCTACTTCCCAGGAGGCAGAGGAGAAATGGAAAGATAGCCTCTACTGATTGAGCAAGACAAGATAGAGGAATTCTGCTGGAGTCCTGATCTGGAGGGTCTCACGATGATGGTACCTTGATCAAGCTTCTCTAAAGGTGTCCCACTGTTCATAGTTGCTCACGGCAACCATGGCTCACTCCCCTTGGTTTTCCATAGAAAGTTGTTGGGAAACTGAACACCTAATGATCATACTGTATGTCTGGGACTGTAGAGGAAAACATGAAGAGGCAGCGGGAGGCACGAAGTCTGCAGCAGAGTTCGGCGTGCGGTGGACTGGAGCAGCTGCCTAGCTGTCTCTTCGCTGGGTCCCTGGGAGGTCTCAGCCTTGGAGGACGTTGAAGTGCGCACTCCCCAGATTACCTTCTAGAATAGTTGGATTAGTTCATAGCTCCACTGACAGTACATTAGTGGGCCTTACCTCCCATGGTCCTAACAGTGATTGCCATTTTTCGTTTTTTTCATCTTTGTCAATCTGATGGGTATGAGATGAACTCAGATTTGTTTTAATTTGTGGGTTTTTTTCCTTAGTAGTGATTTGGAACATTTTTCCTATGGCTGTTGATAGCTTTTATTTCTTCTTTTGAGAACTTACTGCGTATCCTTTGATTATTTATCTATTGGAGAATATTATTTTGATTTTAAGATAAAGAAACTAAGGACCAAGGAATTGAGTTACTTGACATAGTCACAAAGTTTCTAAGTGGCAGAGCCAAGATTTGAATTCAGGTCTTTGTAATCCAAATCCAGTCCTATTATCATTGATAGCGCTGTTTCTGTAAGTAGGCCAACACCTTTGACTAAATGACTGAACTGAATGAATGAAGCGTTTATCAAGTGCTTGCTATGTGTAAAACCCTGTGCTAAGTATGCTGGGGATACTATTAGAAAAGTGTAAGAGTCTGCTCCCAAGGAACTCAAATTCTCTTGGGGAAAACAAAGTACATGGAAGGTTTCAGAATCAAATCAGATTGAACAGAATTTGAGCTCTTCAGGTATATAGCCTTTGTGGCATAGTGTTCAACACTGCTGGCTGTTTAGGAGTGTGAAGAGAAGTGAGGGGACAGGGAAGATCTAGAAGCAGATAAATGCCCTCAAGGGCATCTGGTAGGGGAGATAAGGCCCATATATGAATAGTCATAATGAAAGATAGAGTAGTATAATATAGTTTGTTGCCACTGTATATAATCCATATTTTAATTATCACAGGTCTCTCTTTGATACTCTATGACTGAGAATCTGAGATCTTAGAATCAAGATCTAAATGTAATGACATGGAAGGTGACCCAAAGAGTAATGGGAAGTTACTTTGTGGGCAGGTATTAGCAGAAGGCAGCATGTTACCAACCATAACTTGAGTCTAAGAAATGGCTTAAAAAACGTCATTAAAGACATGTTCAACCAGAAAAAGAGTTTGCCAGAATGAGGGATGCACAGCTTGAGTGCTGCCCTGATACTCATGAAATAACATATATACACAGAGGAAAGTGTTTAAATGGGTCCTTTCTGTAGAATTTACAGAAACAAATAAGAATCACAGAGTATGAGAAGGCGTGTGTGAAAATAAGAGGGCTGACATTGATAAAGTACTGCAGGGTTTGCAAAATACTATGTATATTTCGTTCTTGGAACATTTCTGGGAAACAGAGATTGTTACTACCAAGCCTATTTTACTGATGAGAAAACTGAAGCTCAGAGAGTTAAAGTCACTCATTTAGTGTCTAATGTGGAATTTGAAACTGAATTTCTCCTGATGCTTACTCCAGCACTCTTTTTTCTACATTGTACCATAGGGTTGTGATAAGGTCACAGTTCCATAATGGTAAAATCCACAATCAATGAAGCATTTATTAAGAACCTGCTTTGTGCCAGGTGCTAGGTTTACAGAAACAAAAGACAAATAGCCCCTGCCCCACCTTCAAGTTTTGAGAGGCAACATGCACACTTCTAAGTATACATCAAATATATTTAAGATACATACTATACAATTTGGGAGAGAAGGGGCTTAGTAAGTGTTGGATTAAGTGGATGGATTAAGGGACTGCTCAGGTAGAAGGTGCTGCTTAAACTGAGTTTTAAAGGAAATGAAGAGTTTTCAGAGTCAGGGGTATGGAGAAAGTAACATTCTAGCCCTTAGGGACAGCAGGTGCAAAGGTGTGTTGAAGGGAGGTGAAATGGGTGCCCTGTAGGAGGGAAACTCCAGAGGCAGATGGGCTAGCTCCTGTGGCAGTGACAGAGACTAGTGTATAATGGGGCTGGAAATGTTGGATGAGGTGACCCTGTAAAGAGCTTTAAAAGCTGGAGGAATTTTGACCCTACAGGTAGTAGGGAGTCACTGGCATTTATTGAATTAGGGGAGTGGCCTGCTCAAACATGCACCGAGATGTGTTGTGGAGGCAGAAATAGCAAGACTTGGCAAATGATTGACTGTGGGGTGAGGGAGAATAAGGATTGAAAGATGACATTGAGATTGTGTATCTGCATGACTAGAAAGAATAAGGAAGTTTTCTATTTATTTTGTATCATCTGTGGACATGTTGCAATCCCATTAGGATGTAAGTTCCTTGAACAGAGCCTGCTTTGGTTTTATTTTTGTATCCCTAGCACCTGATACTGTCTGACTTAGAATATATGCTTAATCAATGCTGATTGAATTGAATTCCATATGAAAAGTGCTAACAAACGACGAAGCAGAGCAGAGCAGAACCTATTCTCAGTGAAGGTGAAAGCCTAGTCCTTATTAGTTGAATTTACTTGATCTTTTATTCTCATTTGCTTTTCTTAAAGAGACAGGTACATTTTTCTTAGTCCATGTCATTATCCTGGCTCATTTGCCTTCTGTTGTGGTGGATTGGTTGAAGCTTTGAGTAGATGAATTCTATGAGGGAGTCAATGAAGCAGAAAGCCAAGGGCTGCTCTTCTGGGAAGACCTATAAAGAGAGGATGGGTGAAAGAATATGGCAGGAAGGCAGAAGAAATGCCAGAACAGAGTGTTAGGAAAACCCAATAGAAAGTTTCTTGGGTCAGATGGCTTGCTCTCTTGAATTTGGCAGAAAAGTAAAATTAATGAGGATAGAGAAAAGATTGGATTTTTTAAGAAGAAAGTTATTAGGACCTTCAAGTGTGCATTTTCATTACAGTTGTAGAAATGGAAGTCAAAATCCAAGGGGCTGGGGAAAATAACCTATTTTGAGAAAAGGAAAGTGTTAGATGTCACTTCCATATTGAGAAAATTTGACAGCAAGAAGGAAAAAGAAAAGAGGGAGTAGAAAATCCTCTTAACAGGCAGTCAGCTTTGAATAAATAAGAGTTAACTACATTTTAATGCTTTTTTTTTTTTTACAGGTAAGGCTACAGACTCAGCCAAAGAGCGTCCTGGGGCAACCTCCCCTCTACTCTGGGACCTTTGACTGTTTCAAAAAGACGCTTTTTGGAGAGGTAAGAGTCTTTCCATGACCTTCTTTAGGCAAGCATAGTCTTTTATTATGCTCTCACAGTAGGATGTCTCCAGTACTGCCTCTTCTCTCCTACCCTTCTTATTGTTTCTTTATCACTGACCAATCTAGCAATTATTTTGTATGTATAAGCAGATCTTACAAAATGACTCCCTTTTATGGGTAGTTAGATCAAGACTGGCCTCAAACCAAGATTAGAGAGGGAGAAAGGCTTTTGGGCTTGCATTTAAACTATCTTTTCATGACCACTCTCTAACGTTGCTTATCAAGTCTATAAGAGAATGAGCTAGTTGTTTTCCCTCTGACTGGGTGTCCCTCCCTCCCCATTCCCTTCTGCCTTCTCTAACTCATGATTCTGGCTCTCTCTATCTTCCACCCCTACTGCCCCCAACAGTGGTCTCTCCTGTGTTAACAAAGGTGAAAAAAATGGTTTAAGGAACACATTACCTGACACATTACTTGGGACAATATATGCAGCACTCCATATCCATGGTTCTTTTTTTTTTAATTTATTTTTAATTCATGGAGCAAAACAAGCATTTCCATAACACAATACTGCTTTACAACTTGCTATTCCCTCCAAATACACAACAGAATTATATAAATTTCTTTTTTATTCTTCTTTCCTTTCCTCCCCAACCCTTCCCCCCAACTCCTCCCCGCCACCAGATGGTACCTTGCAGAAGACAAGGCACTATCTGCATCCACATCCATAGTTCTTTACCTTTCTAGCAAAAGGGGAGGGAGGTGCATTTCCTCATTTCTTTTTGGGGGGTGGGGGGGTAGGGCGGGTCAAGGTGGGTCATTATAATTACATATAAACTCACTTTTCTTAAAAATACTGGTGATTGGCTCAAACATTTGATGTAGACTCTGAACCAGTTTATAATTAGTGAGTGTCACAGTCGTGTTTTAGGTGTTTCAAATTCACCTTAGGTTGAGGAAGTGATTGGAAAATATATTTATTGCCTTGCTCATTGTACCTGTTGGGATTTTACAAGGATCTACTAAGGGCAACTTCTTTTCTCTCCCTCCTGAAAGGAAGAGACTTGTCTGTCCAGTTCTTACTGAGAAGTTTTCTCTTGCCAGTTACCCCCACCCCCAAATCTCATAAATAAATTAATAAATCACTGACTTCCTGTTTTTTAGTAGGCACTGAAAGGTGACTATGATATAGATGAAAGAAAAAGCAACACATTTAGCAGTGATTAACTTGGTTTGAGAGTGGGTTGGAAAGAATAGTTCTCAGGAAAATAGGGAGTAGGAGGGGCTCATTGTTACAGTGGGGTCTGGAAGGGAAGCTACTTCTGGGAAGGGAACCATATAAGGACACCAATAAATATAGGTGCCCTTCCTATTCAGAGGTGCTCCTTGTATGGGGTGGGGTTGAAGTGACCAAGATATAATCCACTGTTGCTATTTGCAGAGCCTGTTGATGGTTGCCACAGAGTTTCAAAGGCCACTGCAGTTCCTGAAATGACTGTGTATCATTTGAACCAGAAGAGGGACAGGGACAGTGCAAAAATAGCTCCTGCAAACTTGACCCAAAGGAGATCCTTTGAAGATCATCAGCTAGTATTTGTTGTATGCCCAGAGATACCTCACACTATACTTTATAAATCAAGGACAACAAACTCAATTCCATCCTTCCAGGAGCTCTCATGAAGTAGTCTTAGTTACTCTTTTGGCTCAGGGTTCAGAGTTCTGAGTTGTGCTTCCAAGCTTTAAGGTGACATTGGACATGTTGGACTTTCAGGGGCTTTGGTTTGTTTGTCTGTCAAGAAGACAAGGGGCAGTTATGTGGCACAGTGGATAGAGCACAGATCCAGAAGACCTGAGTTCAGATCCAGCCTCAGACACTGATATTTTCTATGTGACCCTTGGTTCTGTGTGCCTCGCAAAATTCAAACAAACCAAACAAAAAAGAAGACATGATAATCCCTATCTTGCCAATCAATCCCATTAACAATAATTTATTCACAGGGTTTTTATGAGGCTTTAATAAAAATGCATCCAAGTTTTTCCATATCTAAAAACATAATGTTTTGAAATCCTTTATTGTGTAGCTGACAAATCCACATGTGTATGGGACAAACATATATAAATATATAATTAAATTCAGTCCTGATTGTAGTTTCTAATTAAGTCAAGTAGGTTAACATTCCTTTATTTATTCTTTCACAAGGTCATTCAGTAAGGATTTACTGAGCACTTTCTGAGTACTGTTCATTCTTATAGGTACTCTGTTCTAGGAAGATACAAAATGTTTATAATATTCAGTCCCTGCCATTCTGGTGCTAATATTCTAGGACGAAATATAAACACAAAAGACTGGGACACACATGATTCCTACCATTGCTGTTATATGAGAAATGCATTGAAGAGATACCAAACAAAGTGCTTTATGAAATCCTAGGGGAAGATCATCACCTAGAGGGAATCAGCAAAGGCTTCCTTGTGGAGGAACAATGGAGTTGATCAGGGATGAGAAGGAATGCAGCAGGCTGAGGGAGAAGCATGAGTCAAGTCCCTGTGGAAGAGTATTTGGCAGGCGCAAGAGCACTCTGAGTAAAGGCCCTGGGGCAAAAAAGCACAGGGTCTGTGTTCAAAGGGCAGAGAAGAGTAAGGCCAGAAAGACTACCTTGTGGAGTGGTTTCATGCCAGGCAGAGGATTTAAACTTTCTTTTCTTTTTTTTTAAAAGAGTATTTTAATTTTTTTTTCTCAATTTTTAATGTTTGTTTTTTATAATTTTTGAGTTTCAAATGCCTTCCCTCCTTCCTTCTTCTCTCCCTTCCTTGAAAAGGATATAAATTGATATAAATTATACATGTGCAATCATGCAAAACCTATTTCCAGATTAGCCATCTTGCAAAAGAGAACACAGTCCATCCCCCCCACCCCACCCCCCCAAAAAAACAAGAAAAATAAAGAACTTTATGTTCTAGGCAATGTGGAGACACTGAAAGGTTTTCAGGAGTTGAATAGCATGAATAAACCCATATTTGGAAAAGATATCTATATTGTCAGTGACATGAAAGATAGATTGGAAATAGAATACAGAATTGGGAACATTGATTAGGGAGTTCTTGCAGTTGTCCAAATAGGTGGTGATGAAGACATGTGACTAGTTTGGCCACAGTGGAGACAAGTGAAGTTGTGGAACCTGTCTTACCCTGAAGTGAACACACTCTGTGCCGTATTTCATTTCTGTTTCATTTCTGACTGTTGTGTCTTTGTACATGCTGGCTTCCATGCCTTGCATGCTTACCTTTGTCACTTCCACCTCTTGTTATCCCTAGCTCTCTTCAGAGCTCAGGTCAAGGGTTGCCTCTAAATGAGTGATCATACAGCCACTGCTTGAAAACCTCCTCATGGAGAGCTTACTACTTATTGAAACTGTCCATTCCGTTCTTTGGATAGCACTGATTATTAGAAAGGCTTTTCTTAGGTCAAACTAAAATCTTCCTCCCTGTAACTTCTACCTATTCCTCTGAATTCTACCCTCCAAGGTCAGGGAGAACAAGTCTAATCCTACCCTTCTGTGTGATTCTGGCCTTCGGATACTTGAAGGCCACTTCCTTGTCCCAAACCATCTTTATGGCATGGCTTCCAGTTCCTTCATTATTCCGTTCTCTTTCCATTGCATATACTCCAGTTTGTCAGTGCTATTTCTAAAATGTGCCATCCCAAAATGGCAGATACTGTTCTGACCAGATCAGAGAATAGCAAAACACAGCAATGCTTATCTGCTTCTTCAATCCCTCCCTCTTTCCCTCCCTTCCTCCCTCTTGAAACTCTCTTTCTATTAATACAAACTAGGATCACATTCACTTTTTTTGGCTGCCAAGTCAGCACCTGTGCTGGAGAGCTCAACTGGAAGAATGTCATAGCGCATAGCACAACAGAGACTGGGCCTGTCAGATTCCTGCTCTCTGCCTTCTTTGCCAGGATGTCAGATAAAGGAAAAAAGTGGAAAGTTAAAGGATGTGGTCTTTCTTTTTCCTCTTCAAGATACTTTCCTCATGAAAATGCATGGTATAGTGGAATGAATGCCAGATGTGGGAGTTGAGACCCTGGATTCAAATCCTGGTTCTGCCATTTACTACTTGTATGACCTTGGGCAAATCGCATGACCCAGTAAGCCTCAGTTTTCTCATCCAGAAGATGCAGAAGTTGACCTAGATGACTTACCTCCGAGGTCCCTTTCCATTCTCAATCTAGAAACTAAAGTGTGGTGCCCATTGCCTGTTTGCACATTGTCTTTCAGGGTATTCGAGGCCTTTACCGAGGAATGGCTGCTCCCCTTGTTGGTGTCACACCCATGTTTGCTGTGTGCTTCTTTGGCTTCGGGTTGGGGAAGAGACTACAGCAGAAGCACCCAGATGACATACTGAAGTAAGTTCTTCAGGTCCACTGTATTGGGACAGTGTTCATACTTAGCCACAGATTATTCTATAAAAGGCACCTCACGGATAAGGCATAGTTTGTGCCCCGGGCAGTCATTGAATAGGTTCATGGGTGAGAAGGGAAGGTGCTTTGGAAAGCTTTGTCTGGAGGCAGCATGGCATAGTGGGAAGAACACTGATGTGGCCTGTGAAGACCTGGCTTTGCTTTGCTACTCACTGCATGTGTGATCTTGTGCCCTCTAGCCCTCATTTTTCTTCTCTGTAAAATAAGGAATTAGACTGGATCTGGTGCTTTCCAAACTTTGATCCAAATTTCCACAAATCTGTATGTGCGCCAAGCATTTTCATTTGGTGGCTTAGAGAATAGAGTGTGGGACTTGGAGTTAAGAGACCTGGGTTCAAACCCCTTCTCAGACACTTAGCAGCACTGTGACAGTAGATAAATCACTTCACTTTCTGAGGCTTAGTTTCCTCATTTGTAAAATAGACATTTTGCACAACCTGTCTCACACAGCTGTTAGGAGGAAACACTTGCAAACTTGAAGTTGCTATGTCAATATAAGTTTATTATTAAGTTGATATGTGAAGGGCCTGTGGTGTTTGTCGGTATGGGAACTTAAAAGATTTCACCTTGTCTATAAATGATGATAGGATTTTTGAGTTAAATGAGTCCCAGAGATGTTAGGTGATTTGCTCATGGTCACCTGGCTAGTAAGTGGCAGGAGCCACATTTGAACCCAGGCTTTCCTGACTCCAACTCTACTGTACCATACTGCCCATTGCTATTATTATTATTATTATTTTGTCATTATGTAGTTCTTGATCAGTGTATTAGTAGTCCAGCTACTGTAATATATACTGAAATACAAAATTTTGTGACCTTAAAAAATCATGTTCTTAAACTCAAAAAAGTTGATAGTTATTAGATGAGCTCTTAGGATCTTTCCAGAAGTGAAGTCCAGTGGTTCCATGATCTTTATTCTTGGAACCAGAGGTTAGAGTGTTCTTTATTGTCTTCCCTCCCAGGTTGTGAGCTGGTGAGGGAGAAAGGGATGCTTTTATTCTTTCTCTACACCATGCTCATAGGTGTTTTAACAATTTCTCCCCATGGATGAGATAGATCAGCCTTGTTTTCCTTATTTTTGGAAAGTGAAGTTCAGCATGAGGCAGTGACTAAGTCAAAATAAGACCCCAAAGCTGACTCAGCCACTCTGGTGTCCAGTTCATTCTAACAAATATGTTTGATAAGATTCTGTAAACAGTAGTTAAAAGAAATATTTTAAAGCTAGAAGGCATATGTAAGCTTTATTGTTAACTTCTATTTAAAATATTAATCCCTCCCCAAAAGGGTAGCCAGCCCTGATGCTCTGCCTTCTATGGCAGTAGTAGGGAGCAGATGGCAATAAGGAACTCTGGATTCCCTCTGACAACACACATCTGTCACAGTGGGGCTCCCTGCTAGGTATCTGGCTCTGGCAGCAGCAGGATCTCCTTTCAGATCTCTGGCCATGATCCTTAGCAAAAGGCCAGCTGGACTATGGATCCCAGTCAGAGATAAGACTCAGTACCCTCCCCAGATGAGCACAAGCAAAAGAACCTGGCAACCTGGGTTATTATCATTGGATATCTGAGTCCTACAGTTCATACCTGCTGTCATATCTGATTGGCTTAGTAGAGTCCTATCTACTTTTTCAGCCTAAGTTACTTAGGGCTGATTTTCCAGAGGAAGCCACAGATGTCCCAAGATTTCAGCCCCAAAGTACCTCTGTAAGAGATACTTACAGCACTCTGTGAGTTCTGGGCAAAAGGGCACAAAGTCTGCTTTGGTCTCAGGAGTCTCTCCTTTTGTGTTATATCCATTCCTTCATCCTTTCATTTCTAAGTGCCCACTTTGTACAAAGTCATGAGCTAGGAGAAGTACAGCACTTAAAGAAGACACCATCCCTGCCTGCCCTTCTGGAGCTCAGAGCTCAATAGCATGTGCTGATTGATATCATTAGAAGATGGTACACAAAGGTAGTAGTGAATATAGAAAGATGTAGGAGTCTTGGGTCTGTGGTCTTGGAGCCATGATGCAGCACCTGAACAGAAACTCAGGTATATAAGCAACTAAAAATGTTTCCTCATTTGACTCTCCACATTTGCTTCCTAAAATGGAAATTAGGTATGTTGAACAGAAATAGGCAGGAAGGTGGAGCCACCTTTTATGGGCTCTGCTTGCCTAGAAGCATAGCAGGGAGCAAAGGTGAATAAAGGCAGAAGTATTTGGTCTCTAGGGTATATGGGAAGAATTATGCATACAAGGTTTCTGAATGGGCAAGGGTTGTGGTCAGTTAGGTACTTCAATTGGCAGAGGGTAAACACCAGGATTGGGAGTAAATACACTTGAGTTTCAATCTCATTGATGGTCTGCAGCCACTGTTTCCAAATAGGTCTCAGACTTGCCCCATCTCAGAGTTGGAAGGGACTTCAGTGGACATCTGTTCCAACCTATCTCTTGTAGAAGAATCCCCTCTAGCATACCTGATCATTCAGCTTTTGGCTGGAGACTTCCATGAGGGGGAGCCTGAGGCAGTCTGTTCCACTTTTGAATAACATTACATGTTAGGAACATTTCCCTGACCTCTAGCCTTAATTTGCCTCTTTGTCACTTCTACCTGTGGCTCCCAGTTCTTCCTATTGAGGCCAATCAGAACAAGCCTTATCCCTCTTCCATGCAGCAGTCTAGAAAAATCCATTTCTTTTTTAGGCTAAACCCCACAACTTCTTTGAACTGTTCCTACTTTGGCATGATCCTAAGCCCCTTTGCCACCCTTGTCACCTTCCACTGAACACAGCAGGGCACACCTTCACAAGCATTCATAACCTCTGGAGTATTTATAAAGATACAAGATTTATATTTAAAAGATGCAGGATCAGTTTGAGGCAGGCCATGCCAGCCAGAGCATCAGGTTTGGGATTCTGATGCTACTGGATATAGAATTCTGATTAGTCATTTTCATATTTTCTCTCAGGGTGGGATGGGTAAGTATTCTGCTCATTGGGCATAGGCAGTGAGTATTGTAAAGTAATGAGTGATTTCCATAAGGCCAATCACACCATTTGTGTCTGACTCTTCTTGTATCAGAGTAGAAGATAAGGGATGCAAAGGGCCTTAGTCTTGGTGTGTCACTGGACTTCATTATCTACTTGTTCTAGTGGGACGCTAGTAGGAGCATAGTTAGCATCATCATTACAATGATCAATATGTCACCTTACTTAGGAAAAGAACATTTTTCTTCTTCATACTATGTGCTTCATCTAATTCCATTGGTCCTCCCTTTATAAGCAAGACATGTCCTCTCCTCTCTCTTATCATCACCGCACAAGCCATTTTATTCCCCACCATTTCTAGGTAAGTGCATAACAGTCCTAGATTCTTGGAATTCACTTCCTCTTAGCTTTATTCTTACCTTCCTGTGTAAGGATCTTTGGTTGGTTGGTTGGTTGGATGAGATGGTGGCTCAGTAGCGAAAGGTTTAAGCTTCAGCAGGTTAACTAGAGCTGTACAATTTTCCCTGATACAGAGCCTATTCTGAAGTGGATGGGGCGGGGAGGGTGTGGGGGGGAGGGAGCAGGAAAGGGGCGGTAGGCAGAGAAAGAGTTTAAAAGCTCAGCCCATTGTTGCTTTAATCCCTAATCCCTGAATCTCTAAATCGAAAATCCATATTTCAACCTGGAATTTGGGATGGGGAGCTACTGCTACCCGACTGTTGTGCCAGCTGTGGATGCCATTTGCCTCACACTCTTCTGGTTATACAATTCATCAGGCTCACTGTGGCCAACAAAGGAGTTTTTCCACAAGTATTTCCTAAGCTGCTATAGCTTTTGTTGAAATGTAGCCAACTTCAACTCTTGTTTCTTGTCCTTACTACTCAGGCTCAAAGGTTGGTCTGAATAGGAATGGAAACTGAGCCAGACAGGAAGTCACCAAAGCCACTACTAGAAAGGCAGTGACATAGTGGGAAAAGTCTAGACTTGGGATCAGAAGAGTCCTGGGTTCAACTCTTGCCTCCCACCCTTATGAGTTTTGTGATCATGGGCAAGGCTTCTCTGAGCTTCCATTTCTCCATCTATAAAACGGGGTTAATGATACCTATCACATTACCTGCCAAAGTTATGAGATCAAACAAGATAAACTATGTAAAGCACTTTGCTAACGTTAAAGCACTCCCAGTTGTTGTTACTATGTTATTGCCAGTTCTTTGGCCACAGACAAAGCAAACCTGGAGATGCCATTGTGTGCTAAAGGTGGGCAGGCAGCTTTGCAGAATTAAAGACTGGCTTAGCTCCATCCACCTCCTTTCTGACAATGTGAGACAGCCATTACTCATTCTACACACCCTCAGTGCTAAACCGTTCACGCTTGGGGGGCAAAATGTTCTCAGTTCCTTGGTGACCCTCAAAAGACAGCTTGTATCCACACTTAGTATCCATTAGGAAATGAGCCAAGATTACTTCTTAATCCAGACCTCCCACTCTTTTTGGTATGGAGATCCACAATGGTGCAAAACCTTCCTAACCCTTTAGCTTCCTTGGACCTTAGGCCCTCGAAGAGCAAGATAAAAACAAAGTGAAACAAAACCAAAACCTCAGCCTTATAACTTTGCAATTATGGGTCCTTCAAATACCCTTTGCAGCCTTGCAAAGTACAGATGTTTGGATATAAAGCTGTCTCATTTATGGAATTTCCTACATCCTGTGTAGTTAATCACTGGCTCTCTACCACTCTTGTTTTTTCCATTTTAGTTATCCTCAGCTGTTTGCAGCTGGGATGTTATCTGGTGTGTTCACAACAGGAATCATGACTCCTGGAGAAAGAATAAAGTGTCTCTTACAGGTAAGGGGGAAGAAAGTATTCTGCTTTTCAGTTTTATAGCTTCTGTTTGCCATTTTTTAAAAGTCCCTCCATTCCTTAAATACCAGCTGCTAGATACATGTGCAAAATGTTTTCAAGGTTTATAGGAATATGGGAACTTTAAATTATTAGTCCATCTACATACCTTCATTAAATGCCACCTGTATGCCAAGCACTATTGCTAGGTGCTAGACATACAGACACAAAAATAAAATTGTCCTTCTACCCAAGGAGCTTACATTCCATTAGAGGATATAACATATACATATATGGTTACAGATGAAAGAGAGAAAATGCAATTTTAGGGGGAAAATGCTAGAAGCTTGGGATTAGGAAAGGCTTCATGTACTGTAGAAATTGGTGCTTGAGCTCTTCTGTGAAAGAAATTAGGGTTCAAAGAGACAGATGGAAGTGAGGAGAGAGTGCTTCTGAGGGGTGGGAGGGAGCCAGTACAAAGGGGTGGAAGTAGCAGGTGGAATACGTTATGTGGGGATGAGTAAGAAGGTTAGTTTGGCTGGACTGAAGTGTACGTGAAGAGGTGCATAATAAGGTTGGAAAGCCTGTACTGGATCTTAGATGTTATGGGGAGCCAGAATTTATTAAATAGGAGAGTTACACAGTCAGACATGCACTTTAGGAAAATCTCTGGTAGCCATGTAGAGAAACACTTGAGGCTAGGAGACCATTTAGGAGATTTTTGTAAATAATTCTGTAAGAGCTGATGAAGTCCTGAACTAGGGTGATGGCCATGTGAGTGGAGAGAAGAGGACAGATGCAAAATATGCCATAGAGGTAGAAACAACAGAATTTGGCAACTGATTAACTATGTGGTGTTAAGCTAAGAGGATGATTCCAAGGTTACAAACCTAGATGGTTGGAAGGTCAGTGGTGCCTTTGATAGAAACAGGGAAATTTGGAAGGGAGTAGGTTTGGGTGGAAGGTAATGAGTTGTATTTGGAGTATGTTGAGTTTGAGGTGCTGTGGGACATGTAGCTCAAGTGTGAGAGAATATTGATGTATCTTATTAGCAAGAAAGCAAGACAGACCTGTCATTCTCTACCCTAAAGCTGTATACCTTATTTAGCTAATCAAAAAGCTGGAAAAACATTTCAGTGGATCAGACTTGAAAGAATACTGGCTTCCCATTCCTATTCACCTCCACCTATCCAAATCCTACCCTTCCTTTAATAGATAGCTCAAGACCCACCTTCTGCACAGTCTCTCTCCATAGCAGTGCTTTTGACCTAATACTGAATTCCTTTATCACTTATGTTGTCTTGAATTGTTTTTCAGTTTTTTAGTATGTGTGTGTTCTGAGTTTCTAACTAGGCTATAAATTCTGTGGAGGTAGGATCTATTTATCTTCTCCATCTTTTGTATCTTCTGCATGATAGTTACTTAGCTTGTGTTTGTTGAATGAGGGAATTGTTAACTGAAAAATCCCATGCTCAATTCCCTGATGTGGAAAGTTACTGGTTAGGTATTTGTGGAAAAACTTAAGAAGACTTAAGAAGATTATTAAAAAGACAATAGCCATCAACAATAACAAATAACCCAAATGAGAGATAAAATCTTAAATAACAAGGTAGAAATAATTTAATGAACAAAAAGGAAAGCAAAAAAGAAACTTGTGCTGCACATCTTTCAGGCATGTCTAAAATTCTGACCTCTAACAACTCCTCCTCCTCAATCTCCGCACCACCCCCCACTCCCCGCCCCCTGGCCTTTCTTCCTTTTCTTCTTTTGTTGTTGTTGTACTCAAGTTGTACGTTCTGGTTCTACTGCTTTCTGTTTGTTTCACTTTTTATTTCCATACTTATTTGTGTTTGATATTTATCATTTTTGTGGAATATATTACATTATGTTAACATGTAGTTTATCTCCAATTGCAAGAAAAATTTATATCCTTTTTTTGTTATTACAGATAGAATGATTGTAAATCTTTCTGTACAGATAAATCCTCCCTCTCTCCCCACCACCCTTTTTATAAAAATGTTTTTTGAGATAATGTCAGCAATGGAATCACTGTGTGGAAAGTACATTTTGTCATATTGGTCTCCTGAATGTTTCTACCAGTTGATAGTGCCACTAACTAAAATATTAAAATGCCCATTTTTCACATAGTGTTGTCAACTATAATACATTTTTACAATTTTTCACTATTTTTGCCATTCTAGTAGGACATTTAATCAATATCTTTCAGTTGGGTTGATTCACTTTTTTTACATTTAATTTTTATTTTTTTTTCTCAACTGCATTTTAACATTTGTTTTTTTAAAATTTTGAGTTCCAAATTCTCTCCCTCCCTTCCCTGCCTCTTCGCTTAGAAGGTGAGCAATTGGATATAGATTATACGTGTGCAGTTGTGCAAAACATTTCATATTAACCATATTGCAAAAGAAAACACAGACCAAAAAACCAAGAATAATGAAGATAAAAAAAAAAAGTATGGTTCAATTTACATTCAGATTCCATCATTTTTCTCTCCAGAGGTGGATAACATTTTTCATTATAAGTCCTTTGGAATTCTCTTAGATCTCTGTATTGCTGAGAATAGCTAAATCATTCACAGGTGATCATTGTACAGTATTGCTGTTACTGTGTACAATGTTCTGGTTCCGCTCACCTCACTTTGTATCAGTTCATGTAAGTCTTCCAGGTTTTTCTGAAAGCATTCTGCTCATCATTTCTTACAGCACCATAGTACTCAGATTATACTTATTACAAATTATCCCCATGTACCACAAATTGTTCAGCTATTTCCCAACTGATGGGCATCCCCTCAATTCCTAGGTGTCATTTACCACTGAGAAAAAGATGTTCTTCTTTCTACTCCCATTCAGTTTTCTTTGAAGAGCAATCATATTTAACTTTTGTAACTCATTTAACTTTTCCTTTAAGAATTTAGTGCTTATATGGTGCTTATATGTTTAGTATTGATAATACTTCATTGTCTGCGGTATTGTTTAGCAATTGTATTTTCCCAGCTTATCTCTTTTAATTAGCTTTGCTTTAACTTAACTTTAACTTAAATTGCCTAACTAGTTTTGCTTTTGCTTTATCTGAGATCATGATTGCTACTCATACTCTTTTTTTTTTTAACCTCACCTGAAGCGTAATAAATTCTGCTCCAGCCCCTTAATTTTACTCTCTGGTGTATTTCTCTGCTTCAAGTGTTGTTTCTTATAACATATTGTTGAATTCTGGTTTTAATTCATTCTGTTATCCATTTCCATTTTATGAGTGAGTTTATCCCATTCCCATTCACAGTGATGTATTTCCCTCTACCCTGTTTTTTCCCCTATTTATCCTTCTCTCTCTTTTTAACCTGTTCCTCCTCAAAAGGCTCTTTTCCTTCTGACCACTGCCTTCCCCTTCTCTTGTCTCCTTCCCTTTCTTACCTTTCTGTAGGGTAAGATAGATTTCTTTACCCAACTGAGAATGAATGTTATTCCCTCTCTGAGCCAGTTCCAATGAGAATAAGGTTCAAGTGTTGCCTACCACCTCACTCACCTATCTTCCCCTCCATTGGAAAAGCTCTTCTTTTTTTTTTATTTACATATATTATTTTATTGATGTCTTTTGATAACTGTATTTCAGTACAACTGGTTTCCTTCTTAATCTTCTGTATTTTACTTTATGCATTTAAAAACATTATCCTGAGAAGCATAGGCTTCACCAGACCACCAAAGGGGCCTACAATACCAAAAAGGTTAAGACTTCCTACTTTAAGAGAACATTAAATTTCACTTGACAATAACAAAACTATCTTGCTTACTTGTGTCTCCTGAATTTCTCTCTTCTTTGTATTTTTAATATTTCATTGATAGGTTTCTTCTTTTCTTAAAATCATCGTCACTACCCATTTACCCAATACACCCTCCAAATTGAAGCCCTCCATTATCACAATGAGTTTTGTCAAGCAAATCAAATTCACATATTGGCTATGTCTGTAAATGTATGTCTCATTATATGCCTGCAGTCCATCATCTTTCTGCCAAGAAATCAGGAGCATGGTTACCTATCAGTCTTCTAAATCTAGAGCAGTGATTGGTCGATTGCATTGACCAGTGATCTTTTTTTTTTAATTTAAATTTAAATTTATTTATTTAACATATTTAGTTTTCAGCATTGATTTCCACAAGAGTTTGAATTACAAATTTTCTCCCCATTTCTACCCTCTCCCCCCACTCCAAGATGGCATATATTCTGGTTGCCCTGTTCCCCAGTCAGCCCTCCCCTCTATCACCCCACTCCCCTCCCATCCCCTTTTCCCTTCCTTTCTTGTAGGGCAAGATAAATTTCTACACCCCATTGCCTGTGTATCTTATTTTCTAGTTGCATGCAAAAACTTTTTTTTGTTTTTGAACATTTGTTTTTAAAACTTTGAGTTCCAAATTCTCTCCCCTCTTCCCTTCCCACCCACCCTCCCTAAGAAGTCAAGCAATCAACACAGGCCACATGTGTATCATTGTGTATAACCCTTCCACAGTACTCATTTGTGAAAGACTAACTATATTTTGCTCCTTCCCGCTTTATTGAATTTTCTCCCTTGACCCTGTCCCCTTTCGAAAGTGTTTGTTTTTGATTACCTCCACCCCCATCTGCCCTCCCCTCCATCATCCCCCCCCCTTTTTTTTATCTTCCTCCCTCTTCTTTCCTGTGGGGTAAGATACCCAATTGGGTATGTATGGTATTCCCTCCTCAGGCCAAATCTGATGAGAGCAAGGTTCACTCATTCCCCCCTCACCTGCCCTCTCCCCTCCTCCCACAGAACTGCTTCCTCTTGCCACCTTTATGCGACATAATCCACCCCGTTCTATCTCTCCCTATCTCCCTCTCTCAGTATGTTCCTCTCTCATCCCTTAATTAGATTTTATTTCTTTTAGATATCTTCCCTTCATCTTCAACTCACCCTGTGTCTGCTCTCTCTCTCTTTTATATATATACATGTGTATATATATGTATATATATATATGTATATATATATACATACACACATAGATATATACATACATACACATTCACTTATATATATATATATATATATATATATATATATACATAAACATATATATATATATGCATATTCCCTTCAGCTACCCTAATACTGAGGTCTCATGAATCATACATGTCATCTTTCCATGTAGGAATGTAAACAAAACAGTTCAACTTTAGTAATTCCCTTGCAATTTCTGTTTCTTGATTACCTTTTCATGCTTCTCTTGATTCTTGTGTTTGAAAGTCAAATTTTCTATTCAGTTCTGATCTTTTCACTGAGAAAGCTTGAAAGTCCTCTATTTTATTGAAAATCCATATTTTGCCTTGGAGCATGATACTCAGTTTTGCTGGGTAGGTGATTCTAGGTTTTAATCCTAGCTCCATTGACCTCCGGAATATTGTATTCCAAGCCCTTTGATCTCTTAATGTAGAAGCTGCCAGATCTTGGGTTATTCTGATTATGTTTCCACAATACTCAAATTGTTTCTTTCTGGCTGCTTGCAGTATTTTCTCCTTGATCTGGGAGCTCTGGAATTTGGCGACAATATTCCTAGGAGATTTCTTTTTGGGATCTATTTGAGGAGGCGATCGATGGATTCTTTCAATTCTATTTGCCCTGTGGCTCTAGAATATCAGGGCAGTTCTCCTTGATAATTTCTTGAAAGATGATATCTAGGCTCTTTTTTTGATCATGGCTTTCAGGTAGTCCAATAATTTTTAAATTCTCTCTCCTGGATCTATTTTCCAGGTCAGTGGTTTTTCCAATGAGATATTTCACATTGTCTTCCATTTTTTCATTCATTTGGTTCTGTTTTATAATGTCTTGATTTCTCATAAAGTCACTAGCTTCCACTTTCTCCAATCTAATTTTTAAAGTAGTATTTTCTTCAGTGGTCTTTTGGACCTCCTTTTCCATTTGGCTAATTCTGCCTTTCAAAGCATTCTTCTCCTCGTTGGCTTTTTGGAGCTCTTTTGCCATTTGAGTTAGTCTATTTTTTAAGGTGTTGTTTTCTTCAGTGTGTTTTTCAGTATTTTTGGGGTCTGCTTTAGCAAGTCATTGACTTGTTTTTCATGGTTTTCTCGCATCCTTCTCATTTCTCTTCCCAATTTTTCCTCTACTTCTCTAACTTGCTTTTCCAAATCCTTTTTGAGCTCTTCCATGGCCTGGACCAGTTCATGTTTTTCTTGGAGGTTTCTGTTGTAGGCTCTTTGACTTTGTTAACTTCTTCTCTCTGTATGTTTTGGTCTTTGTCACCAAAGAAAGAATGCAAAGTCTGAGACTGAATCTGGGTGCGTTTTCACTGCCTGGCCATATTCCCAACCAACTAACTTGACCCTTGTGTTTTTCAGCGGTGTATGACTGCTTGTAGACTAGAGAGTTCTATGTTCCACGTTTGGGGGGGAGGTGCTGGCTCTGTCACACCAGCACTCCTCCTTCCCCAAGAACCCCCAACCCGGACTGGGCTTAGATCTTCAGCAGGCTGTGCACTCCTGCTCTGATCCGCCACTTAATTCCTCCCACCAGGTGGGCCTGGGGCCAGAAGCAACTGCAGCTGTAGCTGCCCCACCTCTGCTGCCCCCGAGGCTGGAAGCCAAACCGCGAATTCCTTCCACTCCCGCAGCTTTTCCCACTAACCTTCTCCGCTGTCTTTGGTGTTTGTGGGTTGAGAAGTCTGGTAACTGCCGCAGCTCACTGATTCAGGGCACTATGGCCCGCTCCGCCCGACTCCTGGTCTGGTTGGTCCGCGCTCCTCACGCTGGGCTCTGCTCCGCTCTGCTCCCAGCTGCCAGCTCCCAGCTCTGTGTGGGATAGACCTCACCCAGAGACCATCCAGGCTGTCCTGGGCTGGAGCTCTGCTTCCCTCTGCTGTTTTGTGGGTTCTGCAGTTCTAGAATTGGTTCAGAGCCATTTTTTTATAGGTTTTTGGAGGGACTCGGCAGGGAGCTCACGCTAGTTCCTGCTTTCCGGCCGCCATCCGGAAAAGCTCTTCTTTTTGCATCTCTTTTAATTTCCCAGTGCATCCTTCTTTCTCACCCCTTAGTTTTACTTCTTAGAAATCATCCCATCATAATCAACTCACCCCTGTGCTCTCTGTCTAAGTATATTCCTTCTAACTGCCCTAAAAATGATAAAGTTCTTAGGAGTTAAAATGATCATCTTCCTGTTTGGAAGTAAACATTTTAACCTTATTGATTGCCTTATGATTTCTCTTTCCTGTTTACCTTTTTGTGCTTTGCTTGAGTATTATATTTGAAAATCATTTTCTATTCAGCTCTGGTCTTGTCATCAGGAATGCTCAGAAGTCTTCTATTTTGTTAAATACCCATTTTTTTTTTACCTGAAGGATTATACTTAGTTTTGCTGGTCAAGTGATTCTTGATTATAATACTAGCTTCTTTACCCTCTGGAATATCATATTCTGAGACCTCCAATCTTTTAATATGGAAGCTGGTAAATCTTGGCTCCATATTTGAATTGTTTCTTTATGATATTCTTGTGATATTTTCTCCTTGAGCTGGGAGCTCTGGAATTTGGCTATAATATTCCTGAGAATTTTCATTTTGGGATCTCTTTCCCAGAATTGGTAGAATCTTTTAGTTTCTATTTTACCCTCTGGTTCTAGGATATCAGGGCAGTTTTCCTTGATAATTTCTTGAAAGATAATGTCTAGGCTTTCTTTTTATCATAGCTTTCAGGTAGTACAATAATTCTTAAATTGTTTCTCCTTGTTCCATTTTTTCCCAGATCATTTGTTTTTCCAGTGAGCTATTTCATATTTTCTTCTATTTTTAAAAATTCTCTTTCTTTTATTTTTTCACGGTTTCTCATGGAGTCATTTGTTTCCACTCTCCCAATTCTAATTTTTAAGGAATTATTTCTCAGTGAGCTTTTGTACCTTTTTTCCATTTCGCTAATTCTACTTTTTAAGGAGTGGATTTTTATACTTCCTTTACCAATTGGTGTTTTTTTAGGTGTTGTTTTCTCTATTAATTTTTTTGTATCTCTTTTACCAAGCTGTTGACTCTTTTTTCATACTTTTCTTCCGTCATTCTCATTTCTTTTATCACTTTTTACATTACTTTTCTTATTTGATTTTTAAAATTCTTTTTGAGCTCTTCCAGGAATTATTGTTGGACTTGTATCCAATTTACATTTTTTCTTTGAGTCTTTGCTTGTAGTTGCTTTGACATCTTTGTCTTCTGGGTTTTTCTCTGTCTTCCCTGTCTCCACAGTGATTTATTATGACCATGTTCTTTTGTTGTTTCCTCATTTTTCTAGCCAATTTCTTGACTTTTAACTTTATGTTAAAATTGGATTTTGCTCCTGGAGTAGAGGGGGCACTGCCCCAAACTTCAGGACTTTTTTACTGCTGTTTTCAGAGCTAGCTCTGGGGGCTAATATGTTTTTAATGCTTCTGAGTTGGTATTATCTAGGGAGAGGTGTGGTCACTTCTGACCTGTGTGCTGGTCTTTACCCAGGAAAGGACCTTTCCTCCCTGTAGCCGCTAGTGATAGCATTCCTTCTGTGACCAGGGGACCTTCTGTTACTGGGGACTGTGACCAAGTTCACCTTTCTCCTGCAGCCACAATTGCTAGTGCTTCCTTGTGTCTTGGAATTGAGACCAAGACCCTACTCCCCTATAAAGAACTACAAGCACTCCTCTTTGCCCTTGAATCTCAACCAAGGCCCCTGCTCTCCTTCAGTCACATTCTCTTTGGCCCTGGGACTGTGACCCAGACCTGCATATGGGCAATGCAACAGGGTCTTGAACCTAGTGCCATCAAAGAATCCCCTGCAATATCCTTCCAACCAGTTTTCCAACTCCCCCACTGTACATGGGAGGAGAGCTCCAGAAGTTGCTGCCATCAATGCAGCCAGCTCCAAGGCTCACCGTGATGCAGCCTGTGCTACACACCCTGGTGAGTCAGAACTTTCCTGCTGACCTTCTGAGTTGTCTTGGGCTGGAAAATTGTTTCATTCAATCTGTTGTTGGTTCTGCTGCTCCAGAATTTGATTTGAGGCGGTATTTTAGCTATTTGGAGGAGCCTCTGGGAGGGCTTAGCTCAGTGCTTCTCTACTTTGCCATATTGGCCTTGTCTCTGGGTTGATTCACTTTTGATAATCTGATTTTTCCTGCCCCTCCCCCTCCACTCAGATTCAAGCTTCATCAGGAGAGACAAAATACACTGGTGCTTGGGACTGTATCAAAAAAGTGTACCACGAAGCTGGAATAAGAGGCATTTACAAAGGAACTGTGCTTACGCTTATGAGAGGTAACCACTGGGGATCACCCTTCCAGAATATGCAGAACTGCCATGAAGGGACATTTTGCACTGAAAGAAGGCATAAGTTGGTATTTTTTAACCCCCATTTCTGGCAGGATATAAGGTTTACTTTTCATATTTAAGATGAAATTGGCTGTAAGCAGCAGTAGCTTTAGTGCCTTGAATTGGGAACAGATGACTAGGAAATATCAAAAGAGGCAATAGGTCAACTGAGCTAAGAGTGTATGATGTGAATTTAGGGATAGTATATAGGCTGGGCTGTTGAATACTGATGGACAGCCTTTTCCCGTAAAGGATGGGGAGTACCACAGGGCTGAGCATTGACAGCAAACCTCAGTATGGTATCTTTGCAGACTCTTCGTGGAGGAGACTGCAGGAGCTGGGATGGGAAAGGAAGTGATGAACAGAGATCTCCGGGGAAAAAGAGCAGACCCTTAGGTTGAGATTATGATGTGGCAGAGAAGGTAAAGTAGAGGAGGTTGGATTGCATTGTACAAGGGGGATGTCTTGGCTGATGTAGGTGATGGAGTGGATCTGCTCCTTCCACCCATTCAAGACTTTGTAGCAGGAAATGAGTCTTGTGGTATTCCTGAGAAAATCTTAGGAGGAGCCCTGTACTGAGCTTTGAACCATTTACCATTTGGAGGGTGGGGGGTGGAGGGTGGGAGGGGGAAGAAAAGCTGACTTAATTTTTTAATGTACTTTCAAATAACAAGATAAATTTTTGTAATCATTCAAATTGAATATTTATAATCTAGCAAAAACCCAAGCAAAACCAGTCTAGTTTATGGGATCAGAAGATAAAACTGCTAATAAACTAAAAATGCTCTAATACTTTTTAATATTCTTTATTTCTTCATTGTGGATACTCCCTCCAGATACCAATCCCCCTCTATGCCTTAGTAGATATTTATTTTTTTAATAATAGATTTGTATTGATATTTTTTTTTACATTGCCTAGATTTCCCTTAAATTCCTTCTTCTCTCTCCTTCAAGAGAACAGTCCCTTATAATAAAGATTTTCTTTAAAAGAAGAAGGAGGGAAAAAAAATCAGCCAACACAGTAACCACATTGGAAAAAAATCTGATATTATATGCATTGTTGCACATCCATGGACCACCTTCCTACCTCTGCAAAGAGATGGAGGGAGCTGTCTTTTCATATTTGTTTTTGAGGGCCAATCTTTTAACCATATACTCCTACATTCAAGAACATTGACTAGCTTTGCTTTGTTTTTCTTAGCAAGTATCTTTCTTGATACAAACAGATGTTCCAGCCAGTGGGATGTACTTCATGACTTATGAGTGGCTGAAAGATCTCTTCACCCCAGAAGGCAAAAGGTAAGCAGAAGAGGCTTCCCTAGGGATTGCTACTCTTAACTTAGGAAAGAACTGAAGTGTAAGGGGTATACATGGCCTTCTAAGACTAGCCCCATTTCTCCTCTGAGTAGTAGGTGTGAAGGTCTTGACCTCCTATTCTCCTCTTATTCATTCAAAGGCCAAGACCAACAGTGCCACCCTGGGACTGTAATAGGTGGCCCAGCCATATCTGGACAAAAAAGCATCTGCTTCTAAGCTTCATTTTTCTCATTTGTTTCCCATTCCTGCAGCTCACTGCCTTTCTTGAGGTAAGAAATGAGTAGGGAACACTCATCTTTTTCCTGCAGCTGTTACTGTATTCATTGAGGCCACAATCCAGGAAGGCCTCTCCAGCACCTATTCTCATACCTGTTTCTCCTCCACCTTCCTCTGCAGGTAGATCTACTTGGTTCTCTCAGCTTGCACAGCCTTTCTCTTCCTCTTAACCATCCTATTACAATGATTTCTTCTCTGCAGTGTTAGTGACCTCAGCCCCCCTCGAATCCTGGTGGCTGGAGGCCTCGCAGGAATCTTCAACTGGATTGTGGCTATCCCTCCAGATGTGCTGAAGTCCCGCTTCCAGACTGGTGAGAGAGGATCAGGCTGCTAGGGGGGAATCGACCCATGCATGTTTCATCCTTTGCTTTTGATCAAAAGCCTTTCTTGAAGATAAAACTGTTGCACTTTTCTGCTAGTTGGTGGAATCTCCACAACAATGCTTAAATCCCTAGCTGGATTCCTCATTAGCCTCCAAGATAGACCTAAGATGGTGTGTGTACCAGGAGTACAGATTCATGGTAATGTCAGCCTGGGCCAAAAAAAAAATGGAGATGATAAATCTACTTTTCTTCCAAAACTTCAATCATACATAGTACCACATTTGAAAGACAAAGAGAAAATGATTAGTGCATTATATAGCCTCTGCCCCTTTCTATTTGTGTCAGGTTGGTAGGTCAGTACTGGATCAGGAGACAAGATAAAAGATGTGTTTGAGGAATTAAATACCTGATTCAGTCTGTCACCTTAAAGTTTCAGCCTTTTTTTGGCAACTGCTGTGTTTCCCAGTGACATGTGCTGGTGTCCTGAGCCACTGCTAATGGACCTCCCTCTTGATTCAGCTTTGGGCTCAAACAGTGGTCCCAAGGTAGCTTTTTAAAGTCTTAGTTGCCTATTTTGCTCCAACAGCCCCACCTGGAAAATACCCTAATGGATTCCGAGATGTGCTGAGAGAGCTGATCCGAGAAGAAGGTATCACATCCCTTTACAAAGGTTTTAATGCTGTAATGATCCGTGCCTTCCCAGCAAATGCTGTAAGTACAAAATAGTAACATGAATTGCTTACAGTTCTATAGAGCTTAAAGGTTTGCAAAGTGTTTTCAACAGTCCTGTGAGATAGACAGTGCAAGGGTCATCGATGTCATTTTTAAAGATAAAGAAACTGAGGCTTTGAGAACTGAAGTGACTTGCTGAGCATCACGTAACTAGTAAATGTCAGAGAGGGATTGGAACCCAGTTCTCCTCATTCCAGCTCCAAAGCTCTTCCTGTGACACTGTGTGATGTCTACATTATAACTCATAGTTATATAGCTCTTGAAATTATACAAAGCAGCCAGTTCACAACAAACAGTAGTGTAAGAATATTTAGTCCCATTTTGTAGATGAGGAAACCAAGGCTAGGAAGTAGCAGATATGAAGTATGCCATCCTCTTTGCCTCACCCGAAGCTACTGCCATTCTCCAAGCTAAGGACCAGACAGTGTGGGTCTGGCAAAGCAGCTAGCTCAGAGGCAGATGTTGTCTTCTTCCTGATTTCAGACTCATGCCCAATCCCTGTATTATATAGTTATCGTTGAGACTTGCCTTCTTGGTCCTCAGGTGAAAGAGGGAAGTTGTGTCTTCAGGTTTTGAAATTCTGCATCCTGTTGAGATTTCAGAGAATATTTGTCTTACCCACTGTGGCTGAACAATTACCTTTCCCCATGGGGAGCTGGGGCTTTCCGTGTCCCTGGGCACCTGCACTATTTGAGTTCTACAGAAAGGACACTGTCTCTTCAACAGTTTTCACATGTGCCCTGGGGCATAGGGACATCTCGTTCTGTCCTCTGGGGTCTGAATCATCTTGAGCTTACATCTCCACACAGGTGGAACTAACTGGCCTCTTAAATCTTAAACTGGCTTTGGAAGAGAAGCTCTTAGCAAAGGGGCAGCAATTCCTTGTGCTGGATGTTGGGAATGTGTGAGTCACAGAATGTTAGAATTGGAGAGGTTGATGCAGCCCACCATCCTCATTTTGTAGCAGAGGAAGCTGACCAGTGAGGGGAAAGATTTTCCTAAGTCATAACTATCTAGTTATGTGCCTGAGCCAGAACTCGGACGAAGGTGTTTTGATTGCTTGTCTGTTACAGTACTGCCAATGTCCCTATGCTGTCCAGTGTACATTTTTCATTTCATTATTTGACAGAAAGAGGAGACTACTTGTCTGCCTTGAGTAAGGGCTGTGAATTTGTTTGGTGTCATAGACCCCTTGCACAGTGTCTGGTAAAGCCTATGGAACTCTTCTCAGAATCATGTTTTTAAATGCATAAAATGAAATACATAAGATTACAAAGGAAATCCATTATAATGAACTGTATTTATTATTAAACATTAAATTAAATTAAAATTAAATATTAAAAAAACACAATTTCAGAAACTAAAGGTTGAGCATCCCTGGCCTAGAGCTCGGAAGTTAACCAGCTGGCTGTCTCTGGCTTTAATAAGCACCTATTCATATGTGGCAGTCCTTATGCTCAGCTCTTGAGGTGCAAAGAAAGGTTAAAAAAAAACCCAAACCCCAGTTAAGTTGTCCACTCATATTTCTTAGGTGTCTACTGTGTTAGGTGCCTGAGATACAAAAATGAAAACAAAAAACAACCCCTGTCTTCACATAGCTTATATTCTTCTAGATTAAAACAATAGGAGAGATTTTCAGATAAGAGGTTATTATCTGAGAGGGAAATTTCATTGTTGAGATCATGGAGGTGGCACAGTCACAGATGGTGGTGAGACCTAGGATATGACCACCTTTGTCGGTGGCTGGGGTGCCATGAAGATGTAGGTCATGGGAACATGAGGTTGTTGAATTGGTTTCCTGGCTACCGGGTGGTAGACAACGGCGAGTTGAGAGACCGTGGATAGATTGACTGTGGGAAATACGTCAGTGGCTACTCTGCTGACTTGATAGAGTCATTTTATTTTAATAGCAGTAACACTGAGCCCTTTCTGCTTTGGAGAGGTCTCTGAATTTAATGGATTTCCCTTTAGCTATAGCAGGGGAGGATGGATAGAGAGGTAGTCTCCACATGGTGTGGTGAATCAGTACTCTCCTAACACCCCTTCCATCTCTTTTTTTCCCTAGGCCTGTTTCCTTGGCTTTGAAATTGCCATGAAGTTCCTTAATTGGATTGCACCTAATTTATGAAACTCAGAAATCTTAGATCCTCCAGACAAGGGGAGGAGGAGTACAGTGACAAGGGAAGGGACGAGACTGAACTCAACTTGGCAAGAATCTGCATATCGGGGTGGCGGGGGGAAGAGAATGAAGAAATAAGAGCACTTAATGAACTCTATCTTGTGCCTTAAAGACATCCTTTGGTTGGTACAGTGTGGCCATTTTGAAACTTGAATTCATCTTGATTATTTAAGGAGATTTCATGAGACTTTGGAGGTGGAAATCAGTAGCTAGCCTCAAAACTGAATCTGTTTTGCACCTGTGCCATCCCTAGCCAACTTTTATAAACCTACTACCCAGGACGTCTAACTCAGTTCTAGAAGGGCCGTGAATCTCACTAACAGTACCAGAGACATATTTTTAATACCAACTAACCTTCAGTTGAGCGATTGTCCAAACACCAGTTGATGAGCACTTAATTCTCAGGACACCTTTTAACCTTTGGTTGTACATGTTGAAATGTGACCATAGTTTACTGTCTCCATTTGTGCTGTGTTTGGATGTATATTTAAGATAATGTTGCTAGCTTGTCAACACTGGGGTTTTAATTTTGTCCATCACTAATCGAGAAGTCAAATAAAATAGCCCAATTCTGGTAGGATTGTGTGGGAAAGTGTCCTCTTCCCCAACCAACTCCCACCCTATGACTAGGACAATTTTGAATCAACAATTGAGTCATGGAATTAGTGAGGATAAATTGGGTGTGTGGGAGAACCCCTTCTACACAATTTTCTCTGTGATGTGGGGATCCTCTTTTATTAGGAAATAATAAATACCTTTTTTTTTCTCTGATTTTTGTTCTTCTGACTGTGTGCTTCTTAGCTGGCAGCCTGTTAGCTGGGTGATGCCAAGGACTAATGAAAGCAGCTGCTGAGTCCACTTCTCCTACCTCTGTGAGGAGGAGTTTTTCTCAATCCCATTCTGCCCCTGCTAGTAGAGAGAGGAGAACTTATCGGCTACTGGTCTTTCCACTGGGTTACTTCATAGGATCAGATTCAGAACTGCAAGGGACCTTAGAGATCACATAGCCCAATTCCCTCATTTTACAGGTCAGAGTATTGAGGCCCAGAGAAGGCTAGTGATTTAGAAGAAACCACATAGTGACAAAGCCAAGATTCCCAGTTAGGCCCTTTGACTCTGCTTCCAGTGTTCTCTCCACCATGCCCCATTGCACCCCATCAGGCTACCATCTTCAGCTAATCAGAAATGAGGCCATGGCTTCATCTCCCTCAAGCAAGGGAGCTTTAGTTTGCTTCCTGGCCTCATTCTGCACCTCTCCGCCAACTGCTTTCAATTCAATATAGATCCTACTGCCACTAGTCCTTGGTGTTGTCCTTGTTCCATCTGTTAATTATTTGTTGAAAGAGTCCAAGGCCAGAAGCTCTGAAACCAACCAGTTCATGTCTCTGGCTTCTGCCTCTAGTGGGAAACTCTCCGTGCAGCTCTTCTTGGCTTTACCAGGCCCCCTGAGGATGCCTGTGGGTGGGGGCTTTTCCCGAAACCACTGCTTTTTCCCAGCCGATGTTGTTAGGTCACTTGTATTCAAGCCAAATGCCAGCTTTATTCTGTGTCCCAGAACTATTTCCTGGGAGAGTTGGGTCTGAAATCTGTTTGGTCTTTTTCCAGCCGACAGCCGAGTTATTTGCCATAGAAGATAATGTATGAATGTGAAATGTTTTGCAAACCTTAAGGCACTATTTAAATATGACCCAGCATCATCATCATCATCATCACCACCAGCATCATCATCATTACATTATAAAAGGGGGCATTCCCAATCCTCAGATACAACAGCTTTGTTTGATGTACATTAAGTCTAAAAAGGAAAGCATTCTGGGAACATCCCTGAATGGCATCAAGCAGATGGAGGGAGTAACTTCTCCCAGGCCTGTGGAGCAGAAGCTTGCTTTTTATAACTGCACTCTAATGCTAGTTAGAGATATTTTCATTCTTTCCCTCCAGGAGGGAACTTGCCACCTCCCCAGCTTCTGTCACCTCCCAGACAGTCTCAGCTAGAATCCAGACAGTGATTATGAAGGCAACAGTGTAGCAGTTAAAAGTCTGGCAAGTGATAGATGATGAATGAAACTGGGTTAAGTTTTAGTAACAATTGAAGGGTCAGCAGGTTTCTCTCCCTAAGGGACAGTGGCCTGTTTGTTTAAAGCAGTCCTGTTTTTGTGCCAGGGCAACCACACTGATTCTCATGCAATCTTCTAATGTCATTTGGGATGGGGTGTCGTGTCACAGAAAGAGTGTGAGACTTGGAGTCAGCGGACCTGGGTTTGAATCTCAGCTCTTCTACTTGCTAGCTAATGACTTTAACTGACTGAGGAGTCAGACCCAAAGAGAGGGGGAAGGAAGGGATACCCAAATTATTGTGGCATTTTTTTGACGCCCCTGCAGGGTGGAGGGTACTATGACATGAAGAGGCTTGGTGAGATTCTCACTATTCAAGGCATGTCACAATGAGCCAGCCCTCTCCCCCTAATGACCTTCTCATTGCTGGACCTTACCCAGGCATGTGCTTCCAGACTCTCTTACTCAGAGAGTCTTTACCCTTAGCCGCAAAGGGTGGAGAATTTTGGCTGGTGCTTCATGCCTATCAGCTTTCCAGACAGGAGTGGAGCTGGCTACCAGTTGGTGCCACCTACCATGATTTATTGATGTTTCTCCTATATAGGGCAATGGGTTTGTGTGTGTAACATGAGGAATGTGGCCAGAGGGGACAGAATTAATTTGGTCTGATCTGGGGGCGGGTCAGAGAAAGCAGAAATACAAGAGGTGTCCTTATATTTCTGGAAAGTCCCAGGACTGGATAAGTATGTGCAATTTTACTTGAATCCCTCCCCAAATGGAAATTCATTGAGGGTGGAGTAAAAGCATTAAATCAAAGTGGTTCCCTTTTCCTTTCCTTCTCATCCATTATCAGAAAATTCTGTGAGGGTCCTCTCACTAGTCCATCTATTCATTCAATTTTACTTTTGCTTATCGTGGTATGTGCAGAGCCAGTACAGATGTCAACATCCATTGTTCCTCTATATAGCATTTAATTTAGGAAGTACTGCACACAAATCTTTTGATGTTTACAACCACCCTGTGAGGTAGGCAAGAGAGTTTTATTTCGTTTTACAGATGAAATGAAATGATATGCTTTAAGAGCTTACAGTCAATGAGGGACAGAGTCATGATGAAAAATACCCCAGAGGGATCAGAACATTGTGCAGGTGGTATCATGGAAAGAGAGATGGCTTTGAAGTTAGAGTAACTGGATTCAAATCCCAGCTTTGCCACTAACTACCTGTGTTACCTTGGGCAACTTTCTTTTTTTTAAAATTTATTTAATATTTTTAGTTTTCAACATTGATTTCCACAAGATTTTTAATTACAAATTTTCTCCCCTTTTTCTACCCTCCCCTCCACCCTAAGATGGCATAAATTCTGATTGCCCCTTTCTCCAGTCTGCCTTCCCTTCTATCACCCCCCTCCCCCCCCATTCTCTTTTCCCTTACTTTCTTGTAGGGCAAGATAGATTTCTATACGCCATTGCCTGTATATCTTATTTCCCAGTTTGGGCATCTTAATTTTGTGTTACTCATCTCTAAAACAAAGGAGTGGGACTGGATGACCTCTAAGAACCTTTCTAGCTTTAAATTTGTTATCCCGTGGGGGAAGGCCATTCCTTCTCAGATGGGGTCAGGGAAGACTTCACATATGAATCACCTCTAAGTTGTACTTCCAAAGACACAGCCAGCCTTTTGTAGCCCAGTATACCTCCAAAGAGGTGGGATGAAATATCAGGGGCTTGGGCATAGGATGGCCCATTTTACCATATGACATCTAAAGATACTTCTGCCCAAAGTTAGCCCTAGAGATGTTGGTAGGGGACCACTGTCCCCTTTCCTCCTTTGAGAACTAACTGGGTTTCTGTGATCATGCCATACCAGGAAGAGTGCCACTCATGATGAGCTGACCGTCCTAGCTCCAAAGCCTGTTACTAATAGCACTTAGGAACTGGCTAGCTTGGTGCTTTTTTTAACTATGATGCAAGCCTCTCAACTGTCTTTCCATGTCAGAATGCCCCAATCAGCTGAACATACCACAGAGCTTAATGCAGATGTATTATTTGATCCAAAGATCCACCATGGTCTGGAGCTGATTTTTTTTCCCCCAACAGGAGACTGCTTCTGTGTTTGTTTCTCAGTCATCTCTGTTTATGAATATGGGGGTTGAGGGATGATAAAGGGATAATGACAGCCCTAACAGATAAACCTCATTATCCTGTTTTACTAGCCTCAATGACAAAAAAAAAAAAAGCCTTTCTCATTTATAAGCTCCCAATGCCTCTTTGATAATCATTTTATCTGAGCAGGAAGCAGCATGATTTGATAAGAGTCCTAGAGTGTTGCACCTGAAGCCTAGAGAGCTAGATCTGAATTCAAATTCCAAAATTTTCTAGCTGTGCAGACAAATCTCATCCCCCTGAGCCTGTTTCTTGGTTTCTAAAAATGGGAGATCATTAATATTGACACTGCTTACTTCATGAGGTTCAGATAGGGGAAAGAATTTTGTAAACATTAAGGTGCTATATAAATGTGAGTAGAATCACCATCTTACAGATGAGAAGTACAAAACCTAGTGATTTGTTCAGAATCACACAACTAATATGTGGTGGAAGTGGATCTATACCCGGTCTCCTGGCATTTAGTGCAATGTCTTTAAACCTCTCCATCAATTTATTAAGCACCTACTAAGTGCCAGACACATAGGTGCAGGCTAGGTGTAGGAGATAAGTGCTCCAACATAATGCTCTAAATTATGCTCCGAAAGTGAAATATTGCGGAGGTGCTAATCAGGTCAACTTTTGAATATAGGGATGAATGAGACTGAAGGATAACTTCTAGGTTTGTGAACCTTGCTGACTGGAAGGGTGGTGGTGAACTTGACAGAAATAGGAAAGTTAGGAAGAGAGATGGGTTTAGGAGAAAGAATTGTTTTGGACATACTGAGCTTGAGAGACCTATGGAAACAAATGAGAGCACTGAGAGAGAATGTTTAGAGAGAAGAAAAGAGAGTGCAAGATAGAAGCGTGGGGCACACCTACCTTACACTATAGCAAGACAGAACATGGATCATGTCCTTTGAAAGAGACCACACAGGATCATTCTGATGGATTGGAAGAGATTCAGGACAGAGCAGTGTCATTGAAACTCAGGGAAGAGAGAGTATGTAGAAAGTAGTGAGTTCAGGAAAGATGAAGACTAAAAAAAGGCCAGTGTTTTAGCAATAAAGAGATGGTTGGTGAATTTGGAGAGTACAGTTTCGGTTGAGTGGTGAGAAGGGGAAACCAGAATGCAAGGGGTTGAGAAAGTGGGGGCAACTTCTTTTTTTTGATAGTTTGACACTGAAATAGAGAAAAGATATGTAGGACGATAGCATGTGGGGATACTAACATCAAAAAAAAAATTTGTTTTTTGAAGAAGGTGGAGGATGTGGGTATGTTTGTGAATGTATCAGGGAAGAAGTCAGTAGATAAGGGGAAGATGAAAATAGGAGACAGAATGATGACTGAAGGGGCAAACTCCTGGAGGACACAGAAGGGGATTAGGGCAATGGCACAAGTAGACAATTAGCATTAGCAAGAAGGGCTACCTCATCCTCTGAGACTGAAGCAAAGGCTGAGAGGATGGGGGTGGAGTGTGATGCTATGGTGATTTGAAATGTGGAATTGGTGAGGAGAGGGAGTTCTTGAAGGATGGATTTCATTTTTTCAGTGAAGTATAAGGGGTAGTCCTCTACTAAGAGAGAAGGAAGTGGAGTAGTGTAGGTTGTTCTGAAGACAAGGCTTGGATCAACCTTTCACAGCTGTCACAGGACTAAAGGTCAGCCAAGCAAATGTAAAAAGATTGCCTTGCTGCAGTGAGGGTCCAGTTGACTCTGCAGGATCTAACCGTATCCTTGACATTATACAGGGCTGAACACACTCTGTTGCATGAAGCATTTAAACAAAAATCAGTATGCAGTTACTCAGCATCAATCAATTAATATTTATTAAGCACCTACTATGTGCTGGGCACTCAGCTAGGCATCAGTTGTGTACAGGGCCTATGCTGGATGCTGGGCAAACAAAGATTAAAAAAATAGAACCAAAACTGTTGACTAGGAGTATGTGATCTCATAGAGTACTTGGGGAGGGAGAAAGGTGTCAAAAATGGAATCAAAACTACACCTTTAGAGGACTGGCAGGACATTTAGGAACAAGTCATTTGAGGAGGCCCAGGCTTCCTCTCATAATGTTACATACTTAAAATTTACCAAGGGTTTTGAGTGAGTTTCCCAGGGTCATACAGCCAATAAGCTGAAATTGAAATGCAGTTCTGACACTAAAATCAGCATTCTTTCCATTCTAGTATACTGTTGGAGTTAGGAGGGACCTTAGAGATAATCTAGTCTGACTGTTATTTTTCAGTTGAAGGACCAAAAGCTCCTGAAGAAGTGACTTTTGTAATGTCACACAGTTGCAGAGTTCGGACCAGACCTGGATTCTCTTAAGTTCCAACCCAGTAGGTCTTACCTGTGTCTTAATTCCCTTCTTCCCTCCCCGCCCCCCCACCCACCACTCAGGTATGACCTTCCAGTTCTAAATCCTGTGGTCCTATCCATGTACCTTTTCTAGCTGTCCTTGGAGAAAGACACGGGCCATGTCCAGAGCTGGGGGCACATGGAAGGAAGCCAAAACCAAACACTGGCTGTATATTTGGAAGGAAGTCTAAGCATTCTAAATCAGGCTGAGTAGGGAAGGAATTGGATAACCCAACAGGTGCTGCAGTGTGTCCAATGAATGTCCCATCTCCTGTATCATATACTCTTTCCCAGAGGGGTCTGCATTCTTCTCTTGTCCAGCTCAAGCCTGGCACTGGGCCTTTTCTGAACTGGGGGTGGGGGAGTTGAGGTGTCTGATTTAGGTCTTAGACCACTTAGCTGTCTGAGCAGGAGTCAGTGATTCAGATCGCCTTTGTGTGGGAGCTTTAAGTTTTTTAGTGTCATGGACCCCTTTAGCAGACTGGTCAACCCTTCTCAGAATAATGTTTTTTCAATTCATAAAATCCACAGGATTAGAAAGGAAGCCAATATTATAGTCATCAAAATATTAAAAAACAAATTCATGGGACCCCAGGTTAAGAATCCCTGTCCTAGTGCTTCACTGACCCTAATGAGGTGGGAGCTGCATCTTGCCCCAGAAGGTCCTTAATATTGTACATAGTCCACACAAAGGAGTCTGAAGGTTCATGTGATCCCAGGGCTGCACACAGCTGTACCATGAATTAATTGCACTCAGATGAATGGATCTGAATAAATGAGCTCCCACAGACTGAAGCTCAAAGTAGCAGCTCAGAAGGAGAAAGGGGGAGGGTAGATGAATGTTAAGTGTGACTAAGGGAAAGGCAATTTGTGAGTTGCTCAGGAAGCCTTCAGGGAAATGTGTGGATACAGTGGGAAAAAATCCAACCATAGCCCTTGGACTCAAGGTTCTTCTAGGGGGATTTCTGGCCCTGGCTCCAAGGAGTTCCCACTTTGAGTGGGGTGAGGAGGAGACCAGGCATAGCCCTCTTCCACTTTAATTTTTTTAATTTAATTTTTTCAATTAACAAGAATCCACTTCTCCTTACCTTTCTCTACCCCCATTCAAAAAGAAATAAAAATGAAACCCTTATAACAAATATAAGTAGTTAAGCAAAATTTTTGAACTGATCATGTCCAAAATAAAACATGTTTTAATCTTTACCCTGAATCTATCATCTCTCTGTCAGCAAGTGGGTAGCATGTTCCTTTTTGAGTCCTCTGCAACCATAGTAGATGGTTCTATGCTTATCAGAACAGAGGAATTCCAAAGGCCTAGCCTATATACCCAGCTCCAACAGTAACCCTGAGACCCAAAGATGAACTAGGACGAAGTGTTCATAATTGGTCCCATTTAATGAAGCTACACTCCATGGAGAGGAAGGGTGGTAACCTAGAGGTTCAGTGGTTATATTTACCACATAAAAGACTGTGCCGCATGATCCGCAAAAGGTGTTTTTAATTTTTTGTTTCTAATAATTATTATGACTCTAACTGGACAAAACCAAATATACAAAATAAATGCATTATACATAAAACAACTCCAACCCACAGTTTGGTAAAGGAAAATGTATAAACTAATAAAATGATAGCAATGAGATCACTTTTGCCTCTATGTTTCTTTCTAATCATATTTTTAAAAAACGTTTTTTGCTGATGACTTTTACTTTTATGCCACAGGCCATACTGGAGGGTTGGGCTAGTAAGCCAGTGGCAGGTGCAGGAGGCAAGAGAACTTTAGGCTTCCTAATAGGAACAGGCAAATTTCCAACCTATAAGGGCTCACCCTCCTAACTCCTCCAGTGGATTAAGAATTCATAACTGGACGCATGAAAGTATTTGCCATGCTGGAGAATGTCCAGAGGAAAGCAACGTCCATGCTGAAGGGCTCAAGATCATTCTATAGGAGTATGAGCTGAAAGAACTGGGAATGTTTAGATGGATACAAAATGATTTAAGGGTATACATAGAATATGATGTGATATATAGCTTTTTGGAGGAAACATTTGTTGCTTAGAATAAAATGTTTGTACTCCACAAGCAAATTCTGTGCTGCTGTCAGTCCAGGGCTTGGAAAGGATATATTTGAGGTTTTTCTGGGTAAGTCTCTTGGAAACAGTCCCAGACGTGTTGTTTCTGCTTTTTCCATACTGTCCTATATGAAAGCAGCCCCCAAAATTCATTGGTTTGAGACAATCAGAGCTCTCTTAGGAGGGAACTTCTAGTCACCATTATCCCAGAGAGGTTTTTGATATAGTTTTTAATTAATTCTGTAAAATTGCTAGGCAAAACTACTTTTATCACAACTGCATGCTGAATTTCCAAACCAGGATTATCCTGCGATGTGGAGTGGTTCCCAGTCTGGGCTTAAAGAGGAAAAGTATATCCAGGATTTGATGATGGTTTTGAAGGACAATGAAGGCTGGGTTTCCTGTGCTAACACTGAGTGTGGATAATTTTTAAATTCTCTTCTCTTTTATCTTTGAATGCATTTTCTTGTACTCATATTAATAACGTGACTATGAAGAAATGACCTATAGATGATTCTCTACAGCAGGCCATATCCTCATCATCCCACAGTTCACTTAGAGATATAGAAATTAAGATCCCAGAAATCATAGGCAGAATTGTAAGGGACCCTAGAGATCATTTAATCCTCTCTAAAATTTTAAGGATGAAGCAATTAAAACTCACATAAAGAAAGTGTCTTGTTTAAAGGAATAAATTAGCAGCTTAGCCTGAACTACAACCCAGGTTTCTTGAACCTAGGTCAAAACATCACTCTCTCGTGCTATGTCAATTGTTAATTGGTTTAAAAAAAAGCATTTGGCTTCCTCAAGGAAAATATAGTCTTAAAGACTCTTCCAACATGTGTTCTCCCCTGCACATGTTGAAAGAATACAAGGTCCCATGACAGATGTATCCCAAAGGAGAATGTTGAATTAACATCATCAAGAGAGAGAGAGAGAGAGAGAGAGAGAGAGAAAGAAAGAGAGAGAGGGGGGGGGTGGGGAGACTCACTAAAGGTGTCATCTGGAAGGTATTTTGAGCAGAATTCAAATAGGAGAAACCTTCCAGATGCTTGTATCTGTAGATGACATTATGCAGGATTCTTCCATTAACGTCATCCACTGAAGCCTCCTCATGATTTAGAGGTGACTGTGTTTGTAAAGGACATATCAGTGGAGCACAAGTTCTAGCAAGTCCTACAAGGCTGGAAATATATGGGTCCAACCAGAGGCTATCTATCAGTTGTCTGGTGATGAACCTTGCTATGTTTGAAGAGGCTTGCCAATGTCAAGGCAATACATTCTTAAGCCATAGCAAGTCTCAAAGACCATCCGCTAAATTACAAAGGAGTTGTGATTTACAGTTTTGAAGGGAGTACCCAAAGCAATGAAGTTACAGGTCCTTGAAATATTGCGCAGATGGCACTGAGCCCAGGAACACTAAAGGGCCCCCTTAGTGAGATAGATGTGATCACTCAAAAGAGATTGGCCTCAAAATCCACACTGAAAAAACAAAGGAGATGAATCACATGTGAGCCTGGATTTCAGAATGTGGCGTTGGGTTGGCAGCCCCTTGACTGAGTTTATCAGCACATGATGGTTTTGGACAGGCATTGCTGATTTATAATGAACTGGGTCCAGGCTTGAGAAGGAATAGAGCAGGCTATATTGCCATTGACAGACTATCCAGCTCTTTTACTGATCCCAAGGTATACTTTTTGCAAAATCCTCCCCTTTTTTGACATCTGTATTCTCTTGATGATACTATATGGTCAGAAGTCATTGGATACCAAGATGTCAGAAGAAAAACAAGTAATAGGTGACCTGAAGGTAATAGATTCATAGTGTGTGTAAGTTGGCTGCCTGTAGCTTGTGTTGAATGATGTAAAAGATGTCAGAAGGCTGTGTGATTAGTGAACTGTATTGTCTATTCTAGAGAAAAAATTGGAATGGTGCTATAAGGAGTAAAATGCCCACTTGACCCTTTGACTCAGAGATCTCACTGCAAAGTGCAAGATCTAAGGTAGGAGGAAAGGTTCCATAGACAACAAAATATTTACAGTACCATTTTTTCTATTGGCAAAGAAGTGGAAACAAAGGAAAGCCCATAATTAGGGAATAGTTAAAAAAAAACCCTATGGTATATGAATATGTTGTGTCATAATAAAAAGGGTGAATATGAAAAATGCAAAGAATAGATTTATTTGAACTGATACAAAGTGAAGAAAGCAGAGCAGGAAAATAATATACTCAGTACATATGGAAAGAATACCCAAAAAACCCCCATAAAATATAAATGGGTGTAATTATGGGTATGGAACCAAGCAAATACTGTCAGATTTGGTTTATGTATTGGTTAGTTTTGCAAAAACTGCTTTTCTCCCCCTCTTTGTTTTTTATCTTTTGTTCTAAAGTATGGCTCTGGGGAAGGAAAGAAGGGATATATTAGGAAATTAAGGGAATGTAAAAACAAAATTAAGAAATTGTAAAAAGAAAGAAAAAAATGTGACCAAGAAATGAGATAGACTCATTGAGTAGACAAGGGTGAAGGATAAAAGGTGTGTAACTGAATTGCTGCCCTCATACCTACAAAGAACCAGCACATTGGTTAGATCTTCCTTGGAAGATTTATGGAAAGGCATGGATAAAGAAGGAGTCTGATCCAGGCACTGGAGACCTTTTAAGCATAGCACCTGGTCTGGACTATTACCCTAACTTGTACTCACTATCTACTGCTTTCCCTTTAAGTATGGACTAGAATCTCACCTTCTACAGGAAGCCTTTATCAATTTCTGTTCCTTCTGGTGCCTTTTCTCTGTTATTTCTTATTTATCCTATTTATAGTATGTCTGTACACTTTTTTGCTTAATAAATTAAAGTATGTGCTTAATAAATGCTTATTGTCTGACAATCACCACATCTGACTAAATCAGCTATTTAAAGCCTTCCAGGACTTGGCCAATTTTCAGTTAGCAAATCTCAGGTTGCCTCTCTAATTCCATCAGAGGACAGTGTTCGCACTTCATAAAAGATAAAAAGCATCCTTATATTTCAATAACAGCACAATTACATCATGGAGGGGGAACCAAATGTTTCCCACCCCTTATATAAGCAAAGGTAGGGAGATAATTCAGCGCGAAACCCTGGGTGGTAAGGGTAGTAGTAGAAAAGAGAAAAAATCGGCCAAGAATAGTCTAGTTTGGCTAGACCTACAGGGCTTAGAGGGAAGTTATTTGGGATAAAGCTGTACAAGTGGGTTGCAGCTAGACTGTGAAGGACTCCATCAAGGTCTTTGGTCCATAAAATAAGAAAGGGAGACAGTTCATCTAATTCTTTTTTTCTCTACTTCCCTTGTCTGGTATAATATAGTGTGAAGCAGCTGTTTGTCAGTGGAAAAAAACATTGGATTTGGAGTCAGAAGACAAGGATTGGGCAAGTCTCTTCTTTATGAACCTCAGTTTAGTCCTCTGTAAAATGAAGATAATATAAAAAAAGTACTTTGGGAAAATGGGACCTATAATTATCATCTATATTTTCTGTTTACAACCTTTGTTTTGGCAAAAAAGAGACCTTACTCTGTCCTAAGAAAAGAGGGGTCTTGAATAGTTCCGGGTAAGTCCAAGTTTGCAGGGTCCTAAGAACAATAATGAGAGGGAATGGGAATGGCCTTTGGTGAAGCTCAGTATAGTGGAAAGAGCTCCGAATTTAGTCAGGAAGCCTGGGTCCAAGGACTAGCTGGTCCTGTTATTCAAATGACCATCGAAGGTCAGAACTGCATTAGACATTTGGACAAAAAATGTCAGAGTTGAAAATCACTTTAAGAATCCCGTAGTTTACACCCCTTTTTTATAGACAGAATAAGGACACAAACATTTTGTTCTCATGATAGGGTTGCCAAAGGCACCTTTCCTGGGAATAGTCATTGGGTGCTATTGTTTACGCCCATTTGAAAATCTTTCAGAGAATGGTTATTTATATATTCTAAACCAGTAATCCCAGAGGAAGATTGGACAGAAAACTGGTTGGAAAGGGGCAGCTAGGTGGCACAGTGGATAGAGCACCAGCCCTGGAGTCAGGAGGACCTGAGTTAAAATGAGACACTTGACACTTTCTAGCTGTGTGACCCTGGGCAAGTCACTTCACCCCAATTGCCTAGAAAAAAGAAAACTGGTTGGAGAATGGGATAACCCTCTGAAGCCCAAGACTCAGAGGCAGATGCTGAAGTGAACAGGAAGCATTACCATCATGGTCCTGGCACAGGGAGAGGGCGAATTGGGGGGACTCAACATGAGATGAAAACTCAACATGAGTAGAAAATTGATTCCTTTGAGCAATCCAGAATGTGTAGAGGATGGGCAAGTAGGACCTGGGTATTTAAAAAACAGCTTTCAGAATTGGAAAGTACTGTGTCCCTGGATGCATACAAGAACTTAAACACTTAGCTGGGGTGCCAGGGAAATCCCTTGATGGGCCAGCTGTTTTCCACTGGTCTTCTGGAGAAGATCATGGAGATGAACAAGTACCATCTTGATACAGAAGAGCAGCAATGTAAGGGATCACTGAAGCATAGTTGAGTGATGCCATTAGAAAGAAGACTAGAACTGGCTATGAAAGCTTTTGACCATAGCAAGGGCAAGGAAGGGGATGCTGGATGTCTGGTGGAATGGAGAAGATAACAGAGCTAAATTTGAACTGTCTGTAGAGCATTATAAGGAGCTGCATCTGGAGGAGAATAAAGGGATCTAAGGTCTCTCAACCAGGGAAATACCATAACTCTAGAGGTCTCTGAATGGAAGGTTCTTGCTGCAGGGAGGTGGGGAGCATCCAGACAGTCTCGGTGGGCTCAGGTGCAAGGCCTCTGAACATTATTTAATTTTTAAACAAAAGTGTTCCACATCTTGATCCTTGGTTGGCATATAAGGAGAAATAGTATTTACCCTTGTGGGATTACCAGATATTCCCATATTCTCCTTGAGTGCAAGCTATGAGCCAGAAAATCAGGAAGCACCCAATGTGTATCTAGGCTCTGTGCCTCTGCCTGATAAAGGGGTTCCCCAAATGAGGAAACTGAAGCCCAGAGAGGAAGTGACTTGCTTGAGGTGGCCCCAAAAGATAGCAGGTAGCTGGGCTGGACTTTGAAACCAGGCCTCTAGAATTCAGATCTCATGCTCTTTCCACCACACTTGATTTTGCCTGCACTTGCAACTTCCAATTTGTGTCTCCCCCTGCCCCTGGAAACCCTCCCTCCACCCAATTCACTTGATTTTCTGGGCCTTAGTTTCTGGAGGAGGCAGCAGGAGAGTTGTGGAAAGGATCTAGACGTGGGTCTAGAAGACCTGGGTGTGAATCTCATTTCAGACACTTTCCAGCTGTGAGCTCCTGCAGTTAAACGAAGCCTCAGTTTCCTCCCCGTTAAAAATTAAGACAATTACAGACCTCCTTCACTGAGCGTCTGTGAGGTTCAAATGAGATAATGTACCTAATGTATGTAAAGGGCTTTGCAAACCTTAGGTATGTTAATGTCAGTTATTCATTAGAATAATATTAGGATTAATTAACTCTCCAGGCCCGTAAACTGCGGGAGCTGTACCACGTGACCTCCACAGGCCCAGCCTGCTCTAACTCCTGGGAGAGTCCCCGGCCGGGGGGCTCTCGCCCCTCCCAGCTCCGCGCTGCCTGAGCTCCCGGGCGGGGGAGGAAGGCTGCGGAGGCGCCCGCTGCCGCCCGGGAGCGTGGGGAGGCTTGGTACGCATGCGCTGTCCCCTCCCGCCGCACTAGTCCTTCCCTCCCTCCCGTCGCGCTTCCAGTGTGACAGCGGCGGCTGAGGCGCCCGCGGCCAGAGCCCGCGGTGAGGGGAAGGGGGCGGCGGCTCCGCGGGGAGGAAGTACAGCAGGAGAAGGAAGCCGAGGCGGCGGCCGGGCACGGGCTGCCGGGCGCACGCTGAGTCCTCGAGCGGAGAGAGAGCGGCGGTGCGAGCGAGGCCCCGGCCCGCGTGCAAGGACCAGCCGCTGCCCGGTGCCTGGGCCCGTGCTGCGGCTGAGGAACCGCCCCCTGCGCGCCGGGACGAGCGGCGTGTGAGCGCCTCGGCCTCGGCCCCGGCCCGCCCGAGCGTGCGGAGCCGCCGCCCCTGCGGCCCGGCCCCGGCCGCGTGTGAGGGAGGCCAGCAGGCAGGCCAGCGGCCCCCGTCCCGGCCCCGCCATGAGCCACATCGAGATCCCGCCCGGGCTCACGGAGCTCCTGCAGGGCTACACGGTGGAGGTGCTGAGGAACCACCCCGCTGACCTGGTGGACTTCGCCGTGGACTATTTCACCCGCCTCAGGGACAGCCGCCATCCTACCTTAGACGGCGACAAGAAAGACATCGAGGACGAGGAAGAGGAAGACTTTGAACGTAAGAGCCAGGGCTGGGAACCGCTTCGGACCCCCCGGGGCGCCGGCCCCTCCCCCACGCCTCCCCCTTCCCTCTGGCCGGGCCTCCGCCGGCTTCCTTCGGGTCTCGAGACCCCCACCCCTCCCCCCTCCCTCCTGCCAGTGCCGAGGGAGTCTCGCTCTCCCCTCTTGCTCAGTCTTCTGTACCGCCCCTCCTCCCCCAGACGTTTCTGAATTCCTCCTGGGAACAACGTTCTGGCAACGGCTTGTGCCCCTTGGCACCCTTCGTGCGGGGAGAGCTTGCGGGCGGCCCCCGCGCTGCGAAATGCAGACCCCAGAGTGACCTGGACGCGTCTGACAGCTATGGCTTCCGTCCCCCGCGGACTGGAGGACCCGCTAGTTTGAGATGAATGTGCCATGTGTGCCACTCCAAAAAAAGCAGACCGCTTTTCCTTATTAGAATATGTCACCTTTTGTCCTCCGAGGCTTGGGGTCCTCCCACCCGAGTGTTTTGTCTAAAGCACGAGCAAATGAGAATAGGTAGCTGGAGGATTGGATTAATGCCCACCTTCTTAAAACCAGGCCTTCGGCCGCAACACCGAGAAAGAGAAAGCATATGTAACCACTGGCCAAAAAAAATAATCCTGTCAAAAGGACCATTTTAAAGACCTACTGAAACGTCCGGCAGTACAGGTCTTAGCCTCTCACCATTTTGGAACTAACATCAGTAATATTTAGAAGCCTTAGTGTAGTTTAAGGACAATTTAAAATTTGCTGGTGTTGAACCAGACCTTAGGTACAGTTTAATTTTTTAAAAATGTATAATTTTGCTTAGCGTATTTATTTGGCGGTTTTTCAAGAAGGCCTTTAGAATAGTTGTGGAATATTCACTTGGTTTTTGCATGTGTTCTGGTTCTGTATTAATGAGACTGCAGGGAATTATCCTCATTCATTGAACAGTCTTTCAAAGCCACACATTCATGTTGCAAATATACAGAGCTAGGTATTAAACATACATGACTCTTAAAACCCAAAAGATTTATTTTTTTCTTTTCCAGGGCCCTCAAATCATGTCCCTTTTTAAACACACCAATTAGGAACTAAAACACTGTCTAAATATATGAAGAAAAATTCTAAAATTTCAATCTCTTCTTTGGTTTTATTTTGAGATAATTAGGCACTGCATCAGGAAAAGCTTGTACATTCTTTTGTTTACATTCTATCCCAGAACTGACCTGATTTGTTGCAGTTTGAGAAATCTGGTACTGTGATGAGTTTTTTTTTTTTTCATTAACAGCTACACATGATTTTATATGTAGAAATATCTCTTAATAAAATTTGGCTAATGTTTAACAAACTTGTTTAGTGGCTATATTGGAAGAAAGGAGAAAAGCAACATTGTAATTTAATATGCATCTTAGTAGTTAAAATTGTCAAAAAGAAATTAAGTTTCCTGGATTGCTTAAGAATATTGAAAGGTAATATGGCTTACCTTGAGAAAAACTTTCAGGAGGGACATGTATTTTCATGTGTACATTTGTGGACCTCTGTGGAACTAACATTTTTGGGCATTTGTATAGTAGTGGGAAGAGGAGTTAGAGAACTTGGGTCTTCTTTAAAGTTACTGGTCAAGTTATTTCTCTTTTGGCCTGTTATTCATGTATAAAATGAGAACATTGGTCTAGATGATTCCCGTCCAAGGTCCTATACTGTTCTAAATCCTATGGAGCTATGAGTTCTTAAGTTTTTAAGAAAAATATCCACTGAGGTGCAGTGCACGTGGGCTAAAGTTGCCAACTAGGTACTTGTTAATGATGACTGGCAGAGATTCAGTTTGATAGACAGATATGTTTTCATTCATACTATGAAAGTCTTAAAAAAAGTTTGTGTCTTAGGAGACCTTTACCTTAACCAAGCAGTTTTACAAGGTGTTTTCTAGAAGGATCTCTGGAATCAAGAATTGGCTTGTTCCAGTTAAGGCTGTGTCATTTGCTTGGCGTGTGGTCTTGGACAAGTTGTCAGACCTGTTCTTGTTTCAAGCTCCCTTATCTGTAAAATGGGGAGAGCTCTTTTTGAGGCTCAAAGCACTGCTTTACTTTAGAATTGTTAAAATTTTTGTTACTATCATTTTAAAAGTATTTTATTGATGCCTCTTGTTTTTATATACGTCATTTCCATGTGATTTCACCCAACAAATGAGCCCTTCCTTATAACAAAAACAAAATAAACAAAACCCGACAAAATTCTGTTAAGCTAAGCCAGCCAACCCAGTGACCTCATCTGGATAGTGTATGTAGTATTTCACACCTTTAGTTCCCCACCTCTCTATTGAAAGGAGGAGAGACACTTCATTTCTTCCGTGGTCCTAGATTAGTCATGGATTTGTTTTAGTGTTACTTTGATTCACATTACTGTGGTCATATTGTTCTCCTGGTTCTGCTGGCTTCTTTTGATTTTAGAGAAACACTGGAAGACCAAATTCCTCATATTCATTTACTTGTGGTATAATAATATTCTGTTACATTTATATATTACAATTTGTTCAGTTTGCCATTTGGTGAGTACACACTTACTTTTCATTATAATTCTTTTTTTATTTAAAAAAATTTTCTAAGACACTAACAAACAAACATTTTCATATACAAAGAACAGAAAAGGGGGATTGCAAATGAAACCATGAATCTCTACCATGTACAGCTTTTTCCCTTTTAATGTATACGATAAATTTAACAGGTTGATTTCAGAGTTGTCCTGCTTGTCTGTGACCATCTGAACATTGTAACATTTTTTTAAACCCTAAACAAACTCCAACAGCAACTCAATTTTCCCGGATTTTATCTTAATTAAAAAAATGAGTAGTTCCTTAATTATAAAACCACTGAACATTGTTCTTTAGTTTATATTAGATGTGTTTTATTTAGGAAAGCTCAGTGTTTAATTTGCCACTATCAAAATGAGGTTGTATTACTTAGTATCAGAAGTATTAATGCTTTATATATCAAAGCTTTGCATGAAACTGTTGTTGAGCTTTTGGCAAATCTATTAACACAATAGGAAAATAGAATAGAAAAGAATTTAAAAACTTTATCATTTAACTTATTTTGTTTGCTTTTTTAAACTAATGCTTTTGGTGTCTTAAACATAGCATCCATCTTTTGGTCTTGGAATAAGGAAGACCTGAGTTCAGATTCTGTTGTGTGACTGGGCAAGTCACTTCATTTCTTTCACCTTCAGCTTGCTCAGCTGTAAAGTGGGGATAATAATAGCACCTACCTCATGGTACTGTTGTGAGGATCAAATGAGATAACATTGGCAAACCCAGTATTTTCTGTTTAGCTTTGTTAACAGATCACATTAAATGAATCTTCGTAAGACCTGTGAAATGGTGTGAATCCTTTGTATCCTTATAGTTAACCTCTTTGATCAGCTGTAAAGTCTTGGCCCCATTCCTGTAGGACACTGTCATGGGGACATGAGAGTTAACCCAGAATGAATTCTGCCTTTTGGCAGTTGGAAGGGATCATTGTTTTAAAGATTATCTATTAACAATTACATTTAATGCATCTGGTATGATCATCTAATTTCTTTACTGACTGTATGAAAACTATAGACAGGTGGCTGATTTGGGGCCCATGCTGTGACTGCAAAATGTCTTTACCACAGAACACATTCTGTTTTTTGCTTCTCTTTGTGCTTATTTATATAGCTCTGAAATTAAACTTATGTTTTAACTTAAATCTCTTACTGCTTGATAGGGCTTAATAAAGTGATTATATATTTTACTTTTTTTTAAGGTTGGAAAGTACTTGTTAACTCCTAGAAGATGATACTGGAATTTGCTAGATCCATAGGGCTAGAACAAAAAGTAAAAATTGGAATATAAAACTCAGAGTAGAAGGCAGAAAGTATTTGTGAAATATGTTCTCTCTTTATTGCTCTTTGGAAATAAATATATGTATGTGGCACACAGTCTTTGGGCAGGAAATTTTGTGCTTCTAATTGATATTAAATGAGTATATGGAAGGAAACATTTGCTATATCAATCTTTGCATTATGCTTTGTGCCACAAAAGTTGGTAATTTGCTTCCTGGAGATTAATTATTGAGAGATTAGCAATAGTTGGATTTTACTGGTATTTAGGATAAAATTTGTTATTTTATAATGTTATATACATATGTATACACACACACACACACACACACACACACACACACACAAAATCTTGGAGTTAAATCCCATATGTGCTACTTAATACATGTCTGACCTTGAGTAAAAGTAAATTTCTTTCCCTTTTTGGCATTCAGTTTCCACATCTGTAACATGAGGAGAATGAACTATATTCTCTCTAAGATCCCTTCTAGCTCTAACTCGTATGAAACCTTTTGTATAGGTCATGCTCGCCACAATGTAATCATTTAAATGGGAATGGTAATTATTTGGTACATGTTATCATTTTATCATCACAACCACTGTGTGAATTAGGTAGTATTATTCCTCATTTTGCAGATAAAGAAACTGAGATTGAGAGATGGTAAGTGACTTGGCTAGCGTCAAACAACTAAAGTCTGAGACATGATTTGAATTCACCTCCTCCTGACTCTAGGTTCAGTATTTTTCCCCTCTTCTATCTAGCTAGCTGCTTTTTAAATCTGGACCTGTGATTTGATTGATGTATAGGACTCCCAGTGAGGAAACTCCCTCTACCATTGCTGATAGACAGCTATCCTGTAACTTAACATCTTAGTTTCCTGGGATTGGAAGAGGTTTAAGTCTTGCTTAGGGGGTCAGATGACCACTTTGTATTAGAGGTGGAATGTGAACTCAGGTGTCCTTGACTACAAGGTCAGCTCTTTATCCACTAGGCCAGGGGTTGACACATTAAGGCCCATGGGGCAAATCTGGCCAGCTGCCTATTTTTGTATGTAAACAACATTCTTTGTGGGCCACACAGAAACAGGCCAGATTTGACTCACCAGCTGAAGTTTGTTGACCCCTACACTAGGCTATGCTATCTTATGGTATAGATGACCTTGTGTTTCTGAGAGCTTTGTCAGTGGATCATAACTTCTGGAAAATCTTGACAAAATGGAAAAGCTTTGAATATGGTGAAGATGAACTCCGTGTATTTGCAACTAAAAGACCAGTGTAGCTACGTTTGGGAAAAAATGTGTAGAGATTGTTATCTGCATTGGAAGGAGTGCCCAGACCAGTGAAATCTTTGAAAGTATCAAAGTATATTAATCCATATACATATTAATCCATGTAACCTAGAACTAAGGTTTTTTTTTTTTAAGGCAACCATTCAGATGCTAATTGATTTAACTGTAGAATTTTCCTACCCTTGCTGGCAGTCTAAATGCCAAGCAAAGTTGTTTACTGTAGTAGACAAACCTAATATCTACAAGTCATTATTGTTTTCTTGGGAGAGGTCCCATGCATTCTTTTAAAGTTCATTTTTATTGTTAATTTTCTGAACTTATCCTGTCCCTCTCTGGAGATCCTTACCCAGAAATTTATCTTTTAACAAGAATAAAAAAGGGGGAGGAGAGGAAGGAGAAGCACTCTAGGAGCAAAATCAACCAACATTATCAACCAAGCCTCACAGCATATGTCATATACTATGTCAGTGTCCACACCCATAGTCCCTCACCTCTGCACCCTGTCTGAATCATTGTGACCCTCTGAGGGGTTTTCTTGGTAAAGATCCTGGAGTGTTTTGCCATTTACTCCTGCGGTGGATTAAGGCAAACAGAGTTAAGTGACTTGTCCAAGGTCACAAAGCTAGTGAGGACGGATTTGAACTGAGATCTTCCTAACTCCAGGCCCAATCCTCTATCCATTGAGCCATTTAGCTACTTCTGCAAAGAAGATAGGATATAGTATGTTTCATTTTATTTTTCTTTTCATTAGGGCCAAGCTTGGTCATTATGAACACACAATGTTCCAGTGATGACTTAATTTTTTTTCTTCCATTTTTATTGTAGTAGTCATTGTGTGTTTTTTCTGAATCTGTTTACTTCACTTTTTATCAGTTTACCTTGCTGTGCTTCTCAATTTTTCATATTCATCATTTCTCATAGAATATTGCATTCATGTGCTACTACATGTTTAGCAGTTCTCCAGTTGACTTCATTGACTTTGCTTCCACAAAAAGTGATTCATAACTTTTTTCCATTTATTCAATGGAGAAACGATTCTTGGTCTCGTATATTTGTATTCCCTATATATCTTTGATACTAGACTCCTGTAAAGGCTAATTGATATTTCCCAATTGACAGCTTCCTTTCTTATTCTAGTTATAGTAATTTTGTATAAAACATTGCACTATGGCTAATGTGGAAATACATATATTTTGGATGACTTCACATTTATAATTATCATGGTGTTTACCTTCCAAATAAGTGAAGGTGGGAGAGAATTTGGAATTTAGAATTTTAAAATTAATGTTTATAAAAGATAAACTGACATTGTGCAAAGCACTGAGGTGGATAACATTCCGTTGCCCTCATAGAGCTTAATCTACTAGAGGGTTTAGATATAAACAGTCTCTCATTAAAAGATTGCAAACTAGAATGTTTCCTGAGATCTGGAGGAAGGTCAATGATATATCATTTATCAGTACCACCACCACTCTCCCAGTCATCCCATTGAAAAGGCTTAGAGTTTTCTCAGACTCATTGTCTTCTTTCATTTTATATCTAGCCAGTCAACAAATTCAGTTAGTTTTTTCTTTTTGGATAATTCATCCAGTCTTGCTGCCACCATTCTAATACAGAACTTTGTACAAAAGTGGGACAGTTTCTGCTCCCAAGTAGCTTACATTAGAGTAGGGGATACAACATGTTTACAGATGGGTAAATACAGGCTGTATACAGAAAATACACAGTGATGTGTAGGAAGGGGCAACAAGGAAAGGGCCTTTAGAGGCAATACTTGAACTCAGCCTTGAAGGGGAAGTAGGCTTTAGAAGAGAGTGGAGGTGAGAAGGAGACAACGTGTATAAAGATACAGAGGTGAGAGATGTAATGTCAAGTACTAAAAACAGCAAGTAAGTAAATTTGGAAAATAGAGTGCATAGTGGAAAAGTAATATGTGGAAAAGTAATCTGGAAAGATAGGCTGAAGCAAAATTCAGTCAGTCAAAAAGTATTTAATAATGCATTACTACTATGTGTTAGGCACTATGCTAAGTGCTAGGGATACAAAGAAAGGCAGTCCCTGCCCTGGAGCTTACAGTCTAGTGGGAGAGATGACATTCAAACAAAGATGTACAAACAAGCTATAGGTAGGATATGTAGAAAATAATCAACAGAGGGGAAAAGAGTGGAATTAAAAGGGATTTAGAAAGGCTTCTTTAGAAGGTGGGAAAAAGATTGTATGTGGGGGGTGAAAGATAGTGAGGAGTTAAGGAATACAGCCTAGTTTGGGAGCCCAGTAGACTGGGAAGATGGTGGTGCCTTCCACAGTAATAAGGAAGCAGGATAAGTCTGGAGGGAAAGCTATTGAGTTCAGTTTTGGACCTGTTGAGTTTAAGATGTCTATAGAACATCCAGTTTTAGATATCTAATAAGTAGTTGGAAATGTGAAACTAGAGGTCTGAAGAGAGGTTTGGACTGGATATCTGGAGATTTGAGAATCATCAACATTGAGATTATAATTGAATCCATGGAAGCTGATGAGATTAGCAAAGTAAGTTATAAAGATGGAGAAGAAGGAGGGCCCAGGACAAAGACCTATGGCACACCCTTGATTAGCTGCAGTGAGGTGGATGAAGATCCAGAAAGGAAGACTTAGGAGGAGTAGTCTGATAGGTGAGAGGAGAATGTTGGAGAGAATAGTGTTCTCAGAACCTAGAGAGAAGAGAGTATTAAGGTGAAGAGGGTGATCAACAGTGTCAGAATGTCACTTGCAGAGTGGTCAAGAAGGATGGGGACTGGGAAAAGACAATTGAAAGATTATTAGTAATTTTGGAGAGAGCATTTTCGGTTGTATGATGAAGTTGAAAGCCAGACTGTAGAGAGTTAAGAGTGTGAAAAGCACAGGAAGTATCACTTGCAGTTGGCCTGCTCAAGGAGTTTGGCCACAAAAGGCAGAAGAATATTCAGTTTGTTATCAAGTCACCTTTTCTGCTTTTCCTGTATTGAAACATTTGTTTCATTGGTGATAAAAAAAAGAAAATTTAAAAATATATTTTAAAAGACTAGAGTCAAATTGTGAAGGGCTTTAAATATAAAGCCAAAAGGGGTGTGTACTTCTTCCTACAGGTATTGGGGATCCATTGAAACTTCTTGAGTAGGGGAATGACATGATCAGGTCTGTAATTAAGGAATATCAACTTGATAGCTGTATGGAGGATGGATTGTAGAGAGCCTCTTGCAATTATACAAGCAAGAGGTAATGAGATCCTGAATTGAAAAGGTTGTGGTGTGAAAGAGGTTGAAGAGGTGTAATCTATAACACTTGGTAGCTAAAAGTATATACGGGTTGAGTAAGAGTGAAGAATTGAAGTTATATTCTGAAACTTGGCAACTAGAAGAACATTAGTGACCTTGACAGAAATAGATAAGAGGGTTAAGTTTAAGAGACAAAATTAATTTTGTCTTGCACATACTGATTTTGAGATGCCTATAGGATATGCAGTGGGAGATTTGCAACTAGCACTCAAAGAGAGATGAAGGCTGGATGTGTACATTTTGGAGTCATCTCCATAAAGAACCCACGGGAATTGGACCCTTATGAGCAGATGAAATCGCAGAGAAAGAGAAGAGCATTCAGGACACAGCCCTAAGGAACATGTATGTTAGGGGCATGACATGGATGTTGATTTCATCAAAGGGAGACCACGAAGTAGCATTCTGACAGGTTGGAAAGAACCAGGACAGAAAAGTGCCATGACAACTCAAGAGAGTTTTCAGAAGCAGGGTATGATTTGACTGTTTAACTCCTTTGGATTTAGCAATAAAGAGAATGGTGGTGACCTTGAAAAAACAGTTTCAATTGAGTGGTGGAGGCTTGGAAGCAGATAGCAAATTGCTGAGTTTAGGGAGAAAATTAGGGAGAGAGGAGATGATTGGAGAAGTTCCTGGTGAAAACTGAAGAGTGAGGGGAACTGAGAGTGGGGAGCTCAAAGGCAGAAGTAGACAGGTTAATATTGGCAAGAGGAGGGGTACCTTATCCTTTGTGTCTGAAGCCAAGAAGTTACAGGATGATGCTTAGGTGCTTTGAAGTATTAAAATAGTCTTATAGTTGAACTCCATGACTACAGACTTTCTTTCCTTTAATTCACCTTTATATGCCTACCAGATTGATCTTCCCTTAACAATGTTTTTGTCAAATTATTCCTTTGTTTAGACGCCTTATTATTGCTCTATTACTTGTGAAATCTAATCCAAACTGTTTCTGGTTTTTAAGCCCACCTGTGATCTGCTTTTGCCCTTCCTGGTTTAGGATCAGTGCCATATTTGTTTCACAAAAGAAGTTTGGTAGGACTCCTTTTTTGTCCTTTATTCCAAATAATTTATTATTGGAATTAGTTGATCATTAAATGTTTGGTAGAATTCATTTATGAATTCATCTGGTCCTGATGCTTTTTTCTTAGGAAGCTCATTTATGGCCTGTTCAATTTCTTTTTCTAAAATAGGTTTATTTGGATATTTTATTTCCTTTTCTGTTAATCTATGCTAGGCAATTTATATTTTTGTATTCTCCCATTTCACTTAAATTATTAGATTTATTGTCATATAACTGGACAAAATAATTCGTAATGAATGTTTTTATTTCATCTTTATTAATGTTATATTCACCCTTTTTTCTAGTGATTTGGTTTTTCTCTCTCTTTTAATCATGTTAACCATTATTTTATTGTGGGGTTTTTTTTTCATAAAAACAACTTATATTTTTATTTATTAATTCAGTGATTTTCTTACATTCAGTTTTTTTAACTCATCTTTAATTTTTAGGTTTTTCAATTTGGTGTTTAACTGGGGAGTTTTAATTTGTTCTTTTTCTAGTTTTTTAAATTGCATAACCAGTTCTTTTGTCTGCTCTTTATTTTATTGATACAGGCATTTAGAGATGTAAATTTTCCTCTGATTTCCTGCTTTTGCTGTATCTCATAAGTTTTGGTATGTTGTCTCATCTTTAATAAAATTGTTTATAGTTTCTATGACTTTTTTAACTCATTCTTTTTTTTTCACGCATCCTTTTAAGAGTAGGTTTAGTCTCCAATTAATTTTTAATGCTTGCATGGTCTCTTATTAAATATAATTTTATTGCATTATGATCTGAAAATGGTGCATTTAATATTTCTGCTATTTTTGCATTAACTATAAAGTTTTTATGCCTTAATGTGTGGTCAGTTTTTGTAAAAGTACCATGTACTGCTGAGAAAAAGGTATATTCCTTTTTATTCCCATTCAATTCTCTCTAGACATCTGTCATATCTAGCTTGTCTCAGATTCTGTTCATCTCCTTGGCTAGTCTATCTAAATATTAATCATCCTTTAAGGCTTAAGTTGTTCCTTCTGCTTGAAGCCTTATCTGATTAGCTCATCCTCTCCCTCTTTTTTGTTCTATAATATTTCATTTGATCTACAAATCTATTTTAGCTATCTGAGTTTATCTACCTATCTTGAAAATCCCTCTAACCATACAAGTCAGCATCTTCTCTGCAACTTTGTCTTTAAAGAGCTGCCTGGTGTACTGAGAGGTTAAGGGGCTTGCCTAGAGTTATATGATAAGCTAGAAGTGGGACTTGAATTCACATCTTCCTGTCTTCAACCCAGCTCTTTATTCTCTACACCATGGCTGCCTCTTGTTACACATGCTTAGCACATAATTATAAATACTGTCTTCTGTTTACTATTTCATTTTTGTTCATTTTGTCATTGCTCATGTACTATTAACTTCTTGACGGAAGAGATAATGTCTTATAACTTTTATCATCCATAGTGCCTAAACTGTTACTTAGAAAATAGGTAGGCATATAGCAAATGCATAGTGATTAGTGCTTTCTATAGGAAATCAATTCAAAGCCAAAGTATAAGTTGTCACAACACCTTTAAGTTTTGGTAAAACCGAGTCTATAGGAGTTTTTGAGGCAGATAAAAATAAGACTGCCTTTCTGTGCTGCTTTCATTTTGGTAAGTGTTTTTCTGCTTCTGCTTTACACTCCTGGGTAATTGGTGAATGCTGGATCAGTGTTAGATATGTCTGTGATCACATGATGTAAAGAGTGGCCTTTTGCCTTAAATTATAAATCTTTGGCGCAGTGAATAGAGCACCAGCCCTAGAGTCAGGAGGGACCTGAGTTCAAATATGGCCTCAGATTCTTGACACACTTACTACCTGTGTGACCTTGGGCAAGTCACTTAACCCCAATCGCCCTGCCTTCCCCCGCTAAAAAAAAAAAATCTTCCTTAGTACTTCAACGATTTGTTTTCTAGGTCTTTTGATCTCATTGGAAGACCTTACAATATTAGTGTCTACAGTTTGGTAGAACTCAGTTGGTAAAAGTTGGCAGAGTGGCAGATTTAGCCTTGATATAAGGAAAGCGTCCTAACAGACTTGTCCAGCAGTAAGTAGAGTGATCCCCCATCACTTGAAAATTGGATTGCCATTTGTTAGAGATATTGAAGATTTTAGAGATTCCTGTTCAAGCATAGTTTGGTCACATAGTCTTTGAGGTCCCTACTAATCCTCGAAATGCTGGGTTTGTTTATGTTCATATTTGAGACATCCCATTACTTATAGGATAAAGCCTAGATTCCTCAGCTTGACCTTCAAGGTCCTCTGCAAGCTGACCCCAGTTTATCTTTTCAGCCTTCTCTTTCATTACAGCCAGATAGATATATTCATTGTCTCCTGAACATACCATGTATTCCTTCCTCTCTGCCTTTGTCCATATCACTTCTCCAGTGTGGACTCGCATCCTCCTCCTTTTTGTCCGTGTAGTACAAATCTGTTCTGTGATATCCTAGATGAATGGTCATCCAGGCTCCGTTTGCCTCAGTTTCCTTATCTGAAAAATTAGGGAGTTGGACTATATGACCTAGTGTCCCTTCTGGCTCTAAATGTATTGTTCTATGATGACTTCTAGTTACAGGGAATTATGGAAGTAGTAGCACATTCAATTTTTTGGATGACTCTAGTTAGGAAGTTTTTCCTTATGTAGTAGTAGATGAAAGGTGTCTCTATAGCTTCTACACATTTGATTTGGGTTCTGCCCTTTGGGACCAAGCAGAATAGCTGATCCTTATTCCCTATGACAACCCTTCAGTTATTTGAAGACTATTGTCATGACTCAGTCCTCTTCCACAAAAGTATTCTCTTGTCTGGGCAAAACAAAATTGCTGCCTTTAATTGATCCTTGCGTGAACTGGTTTTGAACCCTCTTTCTTACCTTGTCTCTAAAGTAGCCACTAACTCTAAATCCTGTTATCTTATCCTCCTAGCACAAGGTAGGTAAAATAAATAGTAATTTCCTTATTTTATAGATGAGGACAGTGAGGTTCAGTGCCTTCTTCAATGATACACAGAAAGTGAGTGTCAGAGCCCAACAGAAATGAATGTCCTCTGTCCTCTTTTTTCCCACTACTTCTGAGAAGGGAAAAAAGTCCTGATTTAAACATACCCTTAGGTTGAAAGCCGTGTCAAAACAGATATGAACTAGTAATTCGGTAAATAGTTAATGGAATAACATTTGAATTTGTAATATTATTAAAGATATAGGCTAGCATCCTTTTCTGGAAAAAAATATAATTAGCAAATTCACTAATTACACATAAATTTAAACTCCTTTACCAAGATAATGATTTGACCAAAGCCTAGATTTATTGTTCTTGGTAAATGAACCACTAGGCCTAACTCCCTCATTTTAAGTACAAAGCTTGTGAAATTGATACATTCAGCAGTAATTTGAGATTAAAGGTAAACATTTATAACCCAAATCTGCATTAACTTTGTTATATGTAGAAGAAAGTAGTTTGCTGTGCCTTTCTATTTCCAGTACCAGATGGTTTAAAATTTATCTTATTTTTAATTTGTTTGAATAAAACAAACATCTCCCAAAAAAAGATGATTGTACAAATCTGTTATGTACAACTTGCTATTCTTTTTAAATATATAATAAACTTATCATGTAAATTTCTTTTTATATTTTTTCTTCTCTTCCCCCCCCAACCCCCCTCCCCATCGCTACCGTCAGACACAAATATATGTATATATATGTACAGTCATTCTCTACACACTTCTATTTATCAGTTCTTTTTCTGGATGCAGATAGTGTGTTCATATGTCTTTTGTAGTTAATTTGGGTATTAATGACTTATTTGCTTACAGTTGTTCTTAAAACTATTACAGTTACCGCATACAATGTTCTCTTCATTCTGCTCATTTTGCTCTTCATTATTTTGTGCAGGTCTACCCATGTTTTTATAAGAATCATTATTTCTTATAGCACATCATAATTATATACCACAACTTATTGAGCCATTCCCCAATTGATGGGCATCCCTGCAACTTCCAGTTCTTTGCCACCTCAAAGAGAGCTGATTTTAGAACGTAAAGGTTCTTTTCCTTTTTCCCTAATCATTTTTGGAAATAGATCTAGTAGTGGTATTGCTGGGTCAAAGGATATAGGTAGTTTCATAACTCTTTGGGCATAATTCCAGATTTTGAGTTTTATTATTTGGTTTTTATAGCTCACCTCAACTTGCCTTTTCCTACCTTTCCAAGCATTCTCCATTAGAACATGAGTTTCTTGGTAGCAGGGATTTTTTTCTTTTTTTTGTATTCCCCAGCACTTATTACAGTGCCTGGCATGCAGTAGGTACTTTAATGTTTGTTGACTTGACAAACTGTGATTCAGCTACACTGATCTTCTTGCTATGATATTCCATGTCCTTTTCTCTATGCCTTTTCATTGGCTATCCTTTGTGTGTGAGGTAGTGAGAGAATAAAGTGTGAAGGCTTCATAGGGAATATATATACATATATATATATACATATACATATATATATGTAGTATATATGTATATATGTATATCTAAAATGTTTGAGAATCAATAGTTAGAGGAAAGGGAAATCGGATGAATTTGAGTTTGTGGGAATCTAATTGTTTAGCCTTTAGGAATGTCTTTCTCCCTCTCCTTCGTTAGATTTATAGATGTCACCTCAGCTGTGAGTGGAGTACAAGATTGTGAAAGCTTCCCTATGAGTAACTCAGTTAAGGACCTCACCAGGTTTCATTTTCCTGTAAATCATATGATTTCAGGGAAACCAGATGGCATTCCCCTCTCCCCCTCCCCTCGCCTATTTCCCCCTATAAGGTAATTCTGTAGTTTCTGTGCTTGCATTGGGTGAAAACTTATTTCTTTATTCCCGGTTAGATTGTGAGAGCACTTGTCTCCCGCCAATGGGGGTCCAGCCTGTGGGGTGGGATTTCTTAGAATTGTTTGTACAAGGGTATATATCTCCCTGCTTGCCTTCTCTGCTAGCTGATCCTTATTCCCTATGACAACCCTTCAGTTATTTGAAGACTATTGTCATGACTCAGTCCTCTTCCACAAAAGTATTCCCCCCCCACGCTATCTCTCATCACTGCTAGTCTGCCCTGGTAGTGAGAGAGATACCCAGCTCTTGAGAGACTTGCTCAAATAAAGCTTCTGTTTTTCCTAACCTGAGAAACCTCTTTTTTTTTTTTTTTTTTTTTAAAATGAGTCAGTGGTCTTCTGGCCCACACGCTTGTATCTGGAATGCTCTGGGATCTTTCAAGACTCAGCTCAAATCCCTCCTGGGGAGGCTCTTCCACATTCCTTCCCCATTATTAATGCCTTTCTTTTGAGATTGCTTTCATTTTACTATATATATGGATATAGATAGATGGATATAGATATATAGATATTATTTGTATCATTTTTTGCATGTTATCCCCCTCATTAGACTATAAAAGCTTCTTAAAGACAGAGACCTCTTAAAACATACTAAGCATAAATTCTTGTTGACCAGATAACTTCATATAGGCTTTTCTCCCTCTCTCCCCCCCAAAAAAATGATACACAAATTTTTATTAATCTCTACATTGTCTAAATTACAAGGAATATTACTGTGGTAAATGAAAATTTGGCATTTTAAAATGTATCTTCAGTTTAACTTGCACACGATTTTAAAGCTATTATTCATTGAAGAATCAGACCTTTGGATTTTGCGGAATCATGTGGTATTCTCTAAGAAATCAGTCCTTTTTTACTCTTTTCTCCAATGAAGAGGCGGTTCTTCTCTTCATTGTGGCCAGCTCCTTCACCTGTATTCTTGATCTCATGCCCTCTGTTCTCCTCTGTCAGATTGCTCCTATCATCTTCCTTCCTAATTTTAGATCTCTCTTTCTCTATCTACAAGCTCCTCCCTGTCTATGAACATGTTCAGATCTCTCCTATTCTTAAAAAACCTTCACTTGACCTTATCATCCTATATTTCTTCCCTTTCACAGCCAAAGTCCCAGAAAATAAATAATTGTCTGTTTACTTGGTGTAAGTTTCCCTCTCTTCTCAATCTGGCTTCCAGCCATATCTGATTGAACTGATAATTGGTTTCTCCAAAGCTACCATTGATCTCCTATTTGCTGAGATCCATTTTTTAGTGTATCTTTTTAAAAATTATTATTTATTTAATATTTTTAGTTTTCAGCATTGATTTTCACGAGTGTTTGAATTACAAATTTTCTCCCCATTTCTACTCTCCTCCCCACTCCAAGATGGCATATATTCTGATTGCCCCGTTCCCCAGTCAGCCCTCCTTCAGTCACCACACTCCCTCCCATCCCCTTTTCCCTTACTTTCTTGTAGGGCAAGATAAATTTCTATGCCCCATTGCCTGTATGTCTTATTTCCTAGTTGCTTGCAAAAACTTTTTTTTTTGATCATCTGCTTTTAAAACTTTGAGTTCCAAATTCTCTCCCCTCTCCCCTCTTCCCTCCCCACCCACCCTCCCTAAGAAGGCAAGCAATTCAACATAGGCCACATGTATATCATTATGCAAAACCCTTCCACAATACTCATGCTATGAAAGACTAACTATATTTTGCTCCTTCCTATCCCCCTTTATTCTATTTTCTCCCTTGACTCTGTGCCTTTATGAAAGTGTTTGCTTTTGATTACTTCCTCCCCCTATCTGCCCTCCCTTCTATCATCCCCCCCCCTTTTATCTCTTTCCTCCTTCTTTCCTATGGGGTAAGATACCCAATTGAGTGTGTATGTTATCCCCTTCCCAGGTGAAATCCAATGAGAGCAAGATTCACTCATTCCCCCTCGCCTGCCCCCTCTTCCCTTCCTACAGAACTGCTTTTTCTTGCCACTTTTATGTGAGATAATTTACCCCATTCTATCTCTCCTTTCTCCCTCTCAATATATTCTTCTCTCATCCCTTAATTTGATTTTTTTTTGATATCATCCCTTCATATTCAACTCACCCTGTGCCTTCTGTGTGTGTGTGTGTGTGTGTGTGTGTGTGTGTGTGTGTGTATGTGTATATACAGCTACCCTAATACTGAGGTCTCATGAATTATACACATCATCTTTCCATGTAGGAATGTAAACAAAACAGTTCAACTTTTTCATGCTTCTCTTGATTCTTGTGTTTGAAAGACAAATTTTCTATTCAGCTCTGGTCTTTTCCCTAAGCTTGAAAGTCCTCCATTTTATTGAAAATCCATATTTTGCCTTGGAGCATTATACTCAGTTTTGCTGGATAGTTGATTCTTGGTTTTAATCCTAGCTCCTTTGACTTCCATTCGGAATATCATATTCCAAGCCCTTCGATCCCTTAATGTAGAAGCTGCTAGATCTTGTGTTTGTTCAGAGCCATTTTTTATAGGTGTTTGGAGGGTCCTGGGGGAGAGCTTTAGGTAAGTCCCTGCTTTCCAGCTACCATCTTGGCTCCGCCCCCCCTCAGTGTATCTTTAATCCATTTTTTTCAATCTTCTTTCTTGACTCCTCTAAATCAACTGACAGAGTTGAACCCTCTCTCATCTCAGAGTTTTCTTGATTATACTCTTTTTTGGTTTTACTTGCTATCTGGCCATTCTGGTCTTCAGTCTTCTTTCCTGGAAGTGGACTGCCTCATAACTGCATACTTTTATGTTCTGTTCTGGAAGTTCTTCTGCAGAGCCCTCTCCCCTCCCCCCATCTACTGTATTTCACCACACAATTGTTGCCCTCTTTGTTCTTTTTTTTAGTACAAAAATTGGCTTATAACCTTTCATCATGTAATTGGCACATGGTATAATTCTGTTTGTCAAGCCAATTAAAAGGTAAACAGAGCAGCAATGTATTCACCAGTGGCATGGATATGCATTTATCTCCCCTGAATTGTGAGCCTGAGCCTGGCAATCTCAGTGCACACGCATTGTCAGGCTTAATATTTTGTTATTGGAGTTGAATTTCACATGTGAACCACTTATTTGCTTACAGTTTTTTCTAGAATTTTATCTATAACATGTATTTAAAAAAATTTTTGCATTCCAAATTCTCTCCCTCTTTCTTCACCCCACCCATTGAGAATGCACACAGTATGATATCAATTATACATGTGAAATCATGCAAAACCTATTTCCGTATTATAATTGCCTACTGTTTGAAAAGGACATGTTTATCTAATGTTAGAAGCCCAAATTTTGAAGCCATTATTGCCCCCTAACATATTTTTTAAAGCCTTGGAGACATTTTCCCTTTTGTAAAATGAGAGAGATTGAGCATATTATCTCTAAGATTCCTTCCTCCTCTGAATCAATAATTCTATATTATATGTATGTATTATTTGTTAAAGAAAAGCTCTAGTCAAGTGTGTTTTATTAAATTATTTAAAATGCTAACCGTAGGTATTAGAGATTTTATGATTAAATTTTAATTTGGGGCCATGCTGCTGTAGAGAAAGCTTGAATGTAGTTGCAACAGTTTTCTTCTTATATCAAATTAAAATGTTAAGTGTTTTGTTTCATGTGTTTCCCCTCAAAATATAATTTTATACCAGTTGATTTGAAACCCCTGGAATTATGTTAAGTTTCCTAGACTTTTCTCATGTGGCTGTTCTTCATTAACTAGGTAAGAAATTATATTATCATGATAAGAATTCCAACATTGAATTAGTGTGAAATATGTTAGACCACAGAAGTCTTATGCATGTAAATACATTCATGGCTTGTTCAGCAGTAGTGGAGTGCGAATTGAATTTTGATGCAGTCCTAAGAGGAAGCATAATTAGAAGTTGGGAGCCCTGGGTTCAGCTTCTGGCTTATAAACTACCTTTGTGACCTTGGCAAATCATTTAACTATTCATTTAATTGTTAACATATATAAAAAGAAAGGGTTGGATTTTAGCATTTCTGAAAACTTAGGCTGCTCCTGAATTGTATATTGTTACCTTTGTGCCTTCTGCAATGTCAGTTATAGTGAGTAAAAAAGGCTAATAGCAAATATTTGTCCCTCATCTAATCTCATAGCATTTAATATTCCTTAGATATATGTATTTTTCCCGTTACTGCTACATTTGTCAGTTTTTGTTCAATTCCATAAATATCTTTTTTTTGCCTGCTAAATGAAGGGGTTGGGGAGGAATACAAAGACAATTCTGCCCTCAAGGAACTTATGTTCTAGTGGAAGATGTATAGGTTTCAACATGTACAATGTGTACACTAGTACACTAAGCAAATACTTAGACTTTAAGTTCCTTGAGGGTAGATACCATATTTTTTCTTTGTATCTTTCAGGTAAATTCTTATAGCTCTCTATTACCTCCTGGATCAAATATAAAATCTTCTGGCATTTAAAGCTCATTGCAACCTGGCCCCTTCCTATCTTTCCAGTCTTTTTACACTAAGTAAACTCCTCGCCATTTCCTCTGATTCAGTGACACTGACCCCTTTGACCTTCTTGCTATTTCTTACAACACTCCATCTCACAACACCAAACTCTGTGCCTTTTCACTGGTTGTCTCCTATGCTAGAAATGCTTTCCCTCTTCAGCTCCAATTCCTCTCTTCCTTGACTTTCTTAAAGACTCAGCTCAGATGCCATCTTCTGCAGGCTCTCTTTCCTGGGCTCTATCTTTACTTTGTATTTTCTTGTGTTTTTCCTTTCTTTGTATCCCCAGTGCTTACCACAGTGCCTGAGACATAGTAACTCCTTCATTAAGATTTATGTAGCATTTTTATTATTATTACTATTACAAGGCAGTTGGGGTTAAGTGACTTGCCCAGGATTACACAGCTAGTAACTGTCAGGTGTCTGAGGTAACATTTGAACTAATTCTTCTAATTTGAACTAAGTCTTCCATACTCCAGGACCAGTGCTGTAATCACTGCGGGCCCTGCATAGTTAGTATTAATTTTGAATGAACCATGAATTTTGATATAACCTGTCATGGTAGGACGTAGAACTATCATCTGGGGTCAAAGAAGCCTTTTGACCTATTTATAACCAAACCACACAGGCAGGAATACCATTGCAAGATTTCCTCTCATGACTTTACCCTGCCATGAGGGACTGATGTGGTTTAAAGTAATTTAAAAATATATTGGTAGTTTTTTAAACTTTTAAATTTGATGATGCTTGCCCCCCATGGTTTCAAATTTAGATGAAGCAACTTTTCATCTTAGTGGAATTCTGTCCATTTTGATCGAAAAATACGTGGATGCACAAAATTTAACCTTTTATATCTTTGCAGAAGGACTGTTAGCATCAGCTATGCTAATTGTTAAATTGAGTGCAAATTTTTAAAAGGCATGTGTAATTCTAAATCAGTAGTGAAGCTATTCAACAAAAGAGGTTTCTCTAAAGCCTTAGTGTAAATATAAGAATCAAGAGTTCAGTTCTTTTTTTTAAAATCTTATTGATGCTTTAAAAAATATCAGTCTCATTTTAAAACATCCTTCCCCCTCCCTACAGAGTAAGCCATTTTTTATGATAAAGATTTTTAAAAAACGTAGAGGAAAAACAGTTGTGCAAAACCAACCAACATGGGAGGAGGGATCCCTGGTGCATTTTTTTCAGCTAGACTCTGGGACTAGGCTTAGTCATTATAATTACACAGTGTTCATTTTTCTTTTTTTGTTCTTTCCATTTACATTGTCATGTTTCCCATTAACAATCAACCAGAAAACTCAGCTCTTACAAAAGGCATTTACTGAAATGGCATAGCAAGAACACTCCTTACAAAACATTTCCCCATTAACCTGAGTGTACTCTACATGGGAAGAGCAGCGCAAAATGTATGTCTCATTATCATCATACTTAGAGTGTGTAGGATACCTGTGTGGGAAAGGCGGCTTGCAATTTCTGGTAATGCAGGTCCTGGAAGTTCATTCTTTCTTTGGATATTCCTCATTGTGCTCCTTTTGGGTCTCTGCTGTTTGTTCAGCTGGATTCCTAGGGTACGCTCGTGTGTGTGTGTGTGTGTGTGTGTGTGTGTGTGTGTGTATGTATGTATACATGTACACATAACATATATACACACAAATACATATATATTATTTTTCCCCAATAACATGTTAAAACAGTTTTTAAACATTTTTTAAAAAAGTTTTGAGTTCTAAATTCTAGCTTTCCCTTCTTCTTCTCCCCCCTCTCCATGCTTCTCTTGACAGTCCAACTCTCTTTAGTACTGCCAGGGATTATGATTCTTAGTTGAATTTTTTTCCTTTGTATATATTTTATTTAATATTTTAGTTTTCAACATTGATTTCCACAAGATTTTCAGTTACAAATTTTCTCCCCATTTCTACCCTCCTCCCCATTCCAAGATGGCATGTATTATGATTGCCTCGTTCCCCAGTCAGCCCTCCCCCCCTTTCACCCCATCCCTCCTCCCCCATCCTTTTTCCCCTTGCTTTCTTGTAGGGCAGGATAGATTTCTGTGCCGCATTCCCTATATATCTTGTTTCCCAGCTGCATGCAAAAAAAATTTTTTTTTAATTTTTTTAAGCATCAGCTTTTAAAACTTTGAGTTCCAAATTCTCTCCCCTCTTCCCTTCCCACCCATCCTCCCTAGGAAGGCAAACAATTCAACATAGATCACACATGTATCATTATGTAAAACACTTCCACAATACTCATGTTGTAAAAGGCTAACTGTATTTCCTTCCATCCTATCCTGTCCCCTTTTGTTCAGTTTTCTCCCATGACCCCTGTCCCTTTTCAAATGTGTTTGCTTTTGATTACCTCCTCCCCCATCTGCCCTCCCTTCTATCATCCCCCCCCCTTTTCTAATCCCTGTCCCCTTACTTTCCTGTGGAGTAAGATACCCAATTGAGTGTGTATGTTATTCTCTCCTCAAGTTGAATCCCATAAGAGTAAGATCACTCATTCCCCCTCACCTGCCCTCTTTTCCCTTCCAACAGAGCTGCTTTATCCTGCCACTTTTATGTGAGATAATTTACCCCCTTCTATCTCTCTCTTTCTCCCTCTCTCAACATATTCATCTCTCACCCCTTAAATTTATTTCATTTTTTTAGATATACCTTCATATTCAACTCATCCTGTGCCCTCTGTCTATATTCCCTTCAACTCCCCTAATACTGAGAAAGGTCTTCTGAATTACACACATCATCTTTCCATGTAGGAATGTAAACATAACAGTTCAACTTTAGTAAGTCCCTCATGATTTCCCTTTCTTGTTTACCTTTTCATGCTTCTCTTGATTCTTGTGTTTGAAAGTCAAATTTTCCTTTCAGCTCTGGTCTTTTCATTGAGAAAGCTTGAAAGTCCTCCATTTTATTAAAAGTCTGTGTTTTGCCTTGGAGCATTATACTCAGTTTTTCTGGGTAGGTGATTCTTGGTTTTAATCCTAGCTCCTTTGACCTGTGGAATATCATATTCCAAGCCCTTCGATCCCTTAATGTAGAAGCTGCCAGATCTTGTGTTATTCTGATTGTGTTTCCACAATATTCAAATTGTTTCTTTCTGGCTGCTTGTAATATTTTTCCTTGATCTGGGAGTTCTGGAATTTGGCGACAATATTCCTAGGAGTCTTCTTTTTGGGATATTTTTCAAGTCGCAATCGGTAGATTCTTTCAATTTCCATTTTACCCTCTGGTTCTAGAATATCAGGGCAGTTTTCCTTGATCATTTCTTGAACGATGATGTCTAGGCTCTTTTTTTGATAATGGCTTTCAGGTAGTCCAATAATTTTTAAATTCTCTCTCCTGGATCTATTTTCCAGGTCAGTGGTTTTTCCAATAAGATAATTGTCTTCCATTTTTTCATTCTTTTGGTTCTGTTTTATAATATCTTGGTTTCTTGTAAAGTCACTAGCTTCTACTTGCTCCAATCTAATTTTTAAGGTGGCATTCTCTTCAGTGGTTTTTTTGGACCTCCTTTTCCATTTGGCTAATTCTGCCTTTCAAGTCATTGTTTTCCTCATTGGCTTTTTGGAGCTCTTTTGACATTTGGTTTAGTCTATTCTTTAAGGTGTTTTTTTTCTTCAGCATTTTTGGGGGTCTTCAAGTCATTGACTTGTTTTTTTATGGTCTTCTTGCATCATTCTCATTTCTCTTCCCAGTTTTTCCTCTGTTTCTCTAACTTGCTTTTCCAAATCCTTTTTGAGCTCTTCCATGGCCTGAGCCCAATTCATATCTTTCTTGGAGGCTTTTGATGTAGGCTCTTTGACTTTGTTGACTTCTTCTGGCTGTATGATTTGATCTTCTTTGTCACCAAAAAAGGAATCTAGAGTTTGAGTTTGAGACTGAGTTAATTTTCGCTGCCTGTTCATGTTCCCAGCCAACTACTTGACCCTTGAGCTTTTTGTCAGGGTACGACTGCTTGTAGAGTAGAGAATGCTTTGTCCCAAGCTTTAGGGTCCATGCACTGCTGTTTTCAGAGCTACTTCTACTCCACCATCAGCCCAGGCTCTGTCACAGCAGCGCTCCACCCCCCCCCCCCCCCCAAGAACTGCCAACCAGGACCGTAATTCAGATCCAGGCAGGGCACAGCAAGAGTATCTGCCTTTGTGCCCACAAAGCACGCCTTGCACTCCTGTTCTGATCTGCTGCTAGATTCCTCCCACCCTGTGAGCCAGGGACTCAGGAAGCATCTGACACTGGAGTTGTGGAATCAGCCTCAGGAGTTACCTGCCGCTGCCACCGCCACTGCTGCACCACCTCTGCCACCCCCAGGGCTGGTGGCTGGACTGCTCCGAACTCAATCCCACAGTTTCCCCCTAACCTGCTCTTTCGTGTTTGTGGGTTGAGAAGTCTGGTAACTGCCACAGCTCACTGTTTCATGGCCCCAAGGCCTCTTCCGGCTGGCTGACTCTGGGTCTAGTCTGTACCTGCGTGGCCCACCCTGGGCTGCCCTCTGCTCTCAGCACCATGAGATAGACACTTCTGGCAACCATCCAGGCTCTACTGGGCTGGAGATCTGTTTCCCTCTGCTTTTTGTGGGTTCTGCAGCTCTAGAATTTGTTCAGAGCCATTTTTTACAGGTGTTTGGAGAAATTTGGGGGGGAGCTTAAGCAAGTTCCTGCTTTCATGCTGCCATCTTGGCTCCGCCCCCAGGGATTATGATTTTTGAAGGTGTTTCCTCCCGAGTGAATATGAGAGACAGACAAACATATGCACTTGCGCTTACACACACACGCGTGCACACACACATGCACACACACGTACCTTCTGATTACATTCTGAGCCTTTTATAATTATATTGGTTGAGGGGAGTGGGAACCCCTCCCCCCTCCCTTGAACCAGAAATGGCTTTAGGTGGCCTTTCTCTAAACCAGGAGGTATTAACCTTTTTTGTGTTGTGGAACCTTTTGGCAGTCTGGTGAAGCCTATGGACTAATCAGAATACTTCTTTAAACTCATAAAATAAAATACATAGTTTTACAAAGGAAACCAATTATGCTGGAATCCAGTTATCAAGATATTAAAAAGAAAACCACCCAGGTTCCTAGACCCCAGTGCCCTTAACCCAGACTCATTGTATTTTCTCCTAACCAGGATTGGAAGCAAAATATCAAGAAATCTTGGCTACTTATTTCTGTTTTTCTCAGTGACTTCCTCATCTTGGCTAATTTTTCTCTTTTTCTGTGACTTCTCCATAACTACGCTTTTTCAATCAAAAGATTTTCCTCTATCTGACTTTGTAATTTGCCTTCCTTGCTCTTTGAAACCTATCTCTGGTTCTTTTTCTAATCTGTCAGTTGCTTAGCAGCTGTCTAGTTTAAAAAGATTAGAATGTTTTACTTTCTGTAAAATACTTTTCTGTTAAAAGAATTTAGAGTTGGATTAATTCCCCACCTGTATCAGGATTTCTAAAGTCTTAGTCAAATGATTTCCCATGGCAGTAGAGATGAGCTTTGGTTTTCTAAGGTCATGCCAGCAGAACATAAGCGCTGACAGTTCTTGTATTAATTATCCCTAGAGAACCAGCTTACCTAAATGTAAGCCTGTAAGGCTGGCCATCTGGTGATCACTTTCTGCCAAAGGCAGAAATATGACATTGACATGATAATTTCCCTTTTCCCTTGAGTTTCTTCAGTCCTTTCTATATCATTAGGTTGACACAGCCCTGTATTAAAACTTGGTGTCAGATGCTTTGATAAGTGAAGTTCTCAGTTAATGAATGTTTCATTAATAAAGTTAAACATGTTACCTAACATCACTGCTGATTTAACAACTCTTAAAATTCATACAAAGTTTTTTAGGTCTTGCCCTCTATAGCATTTGAGGAATTTTCCTATTGAATCATAAAGGTGAAGGGCATCATAAGCCAGCCTCTGGGTGGTTTCTCCTCTCTTATGCAGTAGATTCCTGTAGAGAACAAAGCAGCCTTTCCCTTAATACAATTTAGCGAGCTGGTATTACTAATCAGCTCCCAGAATAATAGTTTTCCTCCAATCATGTTATTTCCTTACATCAGCTGTAGAGCGTTCCTTTCAGCTTACCCTGCTCCTGTCAGCTTCTCAATTCCTTTGGCTTTTGTTACTTTCTTTCAGCTTTTCTGCTCTCAGCTCTTTAGACTTTCAAGCTTTGTCTCCTATAAATAGCTTCTCAGTGTTTTCTCAAGCTTCTGATCTGATTTCTTAGTGCTTCAAATCAGGGCTTCTTCATTTGTGGTAACCTATCTCAAAATTAGTTTGGGAAACCCCAAATCCACATTTCTGTTAGAAATGACATAGTTAGTATACAGTATTTCCATAGCTCCAAAACATTTCTTGGATTCAGAGCCTATCAACCTTAAAGTCCTGAAAATAGCCATATCCAAATTAGCTGCTGGGAAACAGCACACAATTGCCACCTCTAATCGCAGTCAGTAATTTTACTTCTGAGCTTCTTTCATTCAAGTCCTACTAGTACTTTTATCTGATAGGCTTTTCCCTATCAAATCCTTAGCATTGTTTGTTTCTCCTCAAGCTGCTGTCTCTGTTTCTTACAGAAGTAACCTTTTTTTCCTCTTTGAGTAAATAAAATGTCCATATGAAAATGACAATATTTTATTACACTTAAAACACAAATTTTTAGCCAGCACATAGCTGGATTTTTTATTGATCACCTAGGTAGAAATTATCGGTAGTACCTTGAAATAGTCTGCATTTTTGGTTATTGTAAACTTTATTAAGAAATTTATTTTTTACTTTAAAATGTTAAATATATTAGCACTGTACAGCACCTTCCCAGAAAGCTAGTTAAAACTTGCAGGTTCTTATTCTACTTTATACAAAAAAGGTAAGCTTATTTAAAGGTGAAATCACCTTTTTCTTATGTTTTTTCATTTTAAAAAATTTAATATTTTATTTTTTCCCCAATTACAGTCCATTTCCTTTATAGGTAACTATGTGCACAATAAATTGGATTTCCGTTTTCTGTCATTGTTTCCAGAAAGTGAGTATTAAAATGCTGTTTCTGTTTCTAATTCCTTAATTGAAATCGGTATTCTTCTTAGTTTGTAGCTGGATATGTGGAAACATAGTCATAAACAAATGGATTATGACATGAATTATGAGAAATAACATTTGATAGAGAAAATATTTTACTGTGTTTTTCTGTTTTAAAAAAATATTTTTATAGTTTGATTTTTATGTCACCCACATAGCCCATTATTTTCCCTTTCTAACCTATACATCAAAAATATCTAATGTTATATGCAGTATTTCATATCCATGGTCCCTCACTTGTAGAGAGAAATGGGGAGAAATGTCTTCTTATATCCTAGGGCCAACCTTGGTCATTATAATTTCATAATATTTAGTTTTCCTTTAATAGATTTTATTGATTTTTTTTTTACACTTTCTAAATTCCCCCTTGTAAGTAAGGAGGATTTTTTATTCTTTTAATTATATTGTAGTTTCCAGTATCCTAGATATTTCACAGGCTCATAACTTATAAACATCTCCACCACAATTGTGTAGTGAGATATAGGGGTGACACAATATGATTTTTACTATGCTTGTGCTGAATGAGGATATTGTTAAAGTTGACCTGTAAACTTAATGTTGGCAAGATTCCTTCTTTGTCTGTTGGCCTATACAGTAAGTGGGCACTGGTCAGTACGTGGGGAACCCATAAGGGGAATATGATAGTATAATGCTGTGTGTGCCGCAACCCACCCCCATTGATGCTTGAGGGGATTTAGGGGAGTGCACAAACTGAAATGCTGTGCCTATCTTGATTGACCCCATCACGATGAAGGGGTAGTTGCACCCCCTTCTTGACTGCCCCTGTGAGAAGGGTGATTAGGGAATGCTGTAGGAGTTTGTGCTCCCAATATCAGCTACCCTTTGAGAAGACTAGACTAGAATACAGTAAGAATATTAACCCCTCTGAAGCTGTCTTTCTGTCTTTCCTTTCTGCCCAGACCAAGAGTGAACCTATTAGAGGCTGGAGTCCAAAAACTCCTGTGCCTCCTGTGAAACACCCCTGTATCTCCCTCTCATTGACTCATTCTTATACCAAATTGTTTTTTAAAGGAAGAGAAAAAAATAGGCAAAACCATTGAACACATAAGAAAAGTCTAACATTATATGTAATATTCTACACGAAGGAAACCTTACTTCTGCAAAGGAGTTGGATTTTGTCTGTCTTGTTGATCTTGTTGGATCCTGGATCTTGTATTTCTTCCTTAGGGCAAAACTTGGTCTTTATAATTTCTCAGCAGTTGGTTTGGATTGTTGATGGTCCTCTCCATTTCAGTTGGTATTGATATGTATATTGTTTTGCTAGTTCTGCTTATTTCACTTTGCATCAGTTCATGTGTCTTTCTGTGTTTCTTTGTATGTACATTTCTTAGATTATGATAATATTTCAGTACTTTTCATGTGCCATAGTTTGTTTAGCCATTCCTTAATTATGGCATATATTTTATTTCAAGTTCTTTGCTGCCGTAAAAGTGCTGCTATTAATGTTTTAGTATATATGGAGCTTTTTCTTTGTCAGTAACCTTTGTGGAATATATTCTTAGCAATAGAATCTCTAGGTCAAAAGGTAAGGATATTTAATTCACTTTATTGCCAAAATTCCACATTATTTTCCAGAATGGTTGTAACAGTTCAAGCCCCTACCAACAGTGCATTGGTGTCCTTGTTTTTCCACAGTCCTTTCAACATTGACTATTCCTATCTTTTGTCATCTTTACCAATTTTCTGGGTGCTGAGGAACAGCCTTAGGCTTCTTTTGATTTATACTTCTTTTATTGGTGATTTGGATAATTCTTTCATGTGGTTATTTTATATTTCTTCTTTTAAGAACTATTTGTTCATATACTTTGACTATCGGGGAATTTTTTTTTATCTTATTTTCAATTAGTTATTTATGTCTTTTGAGGCAGACTTTGCCCTAGGTTAACAGCTTCTCTTCTTAACATACTTGCATTACTTTTCTTCATACAAAAACTCTTCAGTTTTTTGTAATCAAAGTTATTTCTTTTATCTTTTGTAATAGCCTCTATTTCTTGTTTGGCTAAGAAGTCACTTTCTCTGCATATTTGCTTCTTTTCTTGTTCTGTTATGGTATGAAATTTAGAATAGATAAAAAATTTATTAAGGGACTCATTATATGCCAGGCATTATGCTTAGTGCTGAGAATATAAATACAAGCAAAACTAAAGACAGCCATTTCCTGAAGGAACTTACCTTCTAGTGGGGAAATATAGCACATAAAAGAAAGCTGAAAAGCGAAGAAGGAGCTAGCAGGGTTGGTACCCACAAATCAAGGTCTGAGTCTGAGTCTCTGAAGAGAACATTATGGTTGGCATAAGTGCTTCTCCAAATGGAAGTTCAGGGAGGAACTTGGCTATTAGAGGAGGAGACAATAGAGGTGAAGTGTCCATTTTGAACTTATTGTGGAACATGGTGTGAGATGTTCATCTAAACTTAATTTCTGACAGTTGATTAAAAAAAAATTGACTCAGAGTCATGGCTCTGAATGAAGGAAAATAAGGGGACAAATAGGAAAAACATTTTGGAGCTAGAATTGCCAAGCAAGCCTTGACAATTGATGGAATGAAATGGAAAATAATTTTACTGTGTGCTAGGCACTATGCTGAGTTCTGGAAATACAAAGAAAAACAAGACACACAGCCCCTGATCTCACAGAGCTTACATTCTAATCAGGAGACAATGCACCTGTAGTGCTGCAGCTGGGTAAATTACAAAGCCTTGGCATTTTCAGCAGCATGGTAGTCAGTTTGGATGCTATGCAGCAAGTAGCTGACCATAATCCATAATATTTTTACCCTTAACTTTCAGCCTAGAGAGGAGACATCTTTACTTATGAATAAGTTCTAGGCTACCACTGGACTGCACTTAGGACCTTTTCACAGTCTATAAAGAAGACTGAAACTTAGTTGGGAGTAATTGGTAGATGGCTGTGGTATCCAGTCCATTGAAAGAGCAGTATTTGTCCATCCTGCTTTCATGGCATCTTTTACATCCATCACATTGTTTATAATTTCACTACCACCATCCTGGTTCAGATCCTCTTTACGTACCTGGACTTCTCTTTTCATGCCCAGTTTAAAAAATTGATACAATTTTTTTAAACACAAGTTACTACCCAATATACTCCCCTTACTATTGAATTCTCCACTATAGGAAGAAAAAAACCTACCAACAAAGCAACCAGACCCTATATTCTTCCACTTCTATAGCAGGATGTGGTTTTTATTCTCTGTTCTTTGGAACCAGCATTTTCTATTACAATTCACTTGTGTTAAACTGGCTTTCAGTGCCATTTTCTTTTTCATTATTAGAGCGATTGTAATATTATTTTTGTAGTTCTACTTTCTATGCTTTGTGTCACTTCATATGCCTTCCTCTTTTTCTTTGAATTTCTTACCTGGGCTATTTTAATAGTCTCCCACTTGGTATTCCTGCTCTAATCATTTTCCTCTCTAATACCCCAGAAGATACCACCCTCAGGCAGAACCTCTATGTGAAAAACTCTTTTAAACTTATTCAGAGATGATTAACAAGTTCCACCAGGTTATATTCTCATACCAGTGTTTCTGAACCCCCATCTGCCATTATGCAAACACTCTTCTCTATCTTACCCCGCCCCCCATCAGTTCCTTTATTCCCACCCCCCTCTGTCTAGCTCTACCCCTTCCATTCTGTTCTCTGGAATACTTACTCAGTTCTGGAAGCAACAAACTTACTCTCTTCTTAAATAGTTTGCTTTCCCACTCCCTCTATCTTCTGTCACCCACTGAGATCTGGTTTTCTTCCTAGTAACAGCCTCCCTGTCCACCCTTTCCAGAACTTTTATTTATCCCATGACTGACTGGTTGAAATGGGAGAATGGGAATATTCCTTGCTTCCTATTGCTATTTCCAGGTCACTCACTCAGTAACGTCTATTCCTTTGAGATTCATTTAATTCCTGTCCAGGATCCAGTCAGAATTCTGGTAGCTGTTATCTAATGACTTCAAGGACACTCTTCTTTCTTCCATGAGTTCAGTGCCTCGCTCATACTCACTCTCTTCCTCAGCTCTTGCCCTCAGTAATGAGGAAACTTTAAAATACATTTTGGTACTCTCTCAAACACACTGACCTACCAATTCTTACCAGAAACTTCCTCATTTCCCATGATCTGGTCTACTCTGTTCCTCTTCAGGTACATACAGAGATGGGTTGTCTTCTTGAGCTAGCCATCTCCCACAAGTGCACCACTTTCATGTTTATGAACTCTGAAAAGTCCTTATCTGATCCCAGTGTTTTCACTCCATCTCTCCTTCCTTGCCACCCAAAACCAAAACCCTGTTCTTTGTCCTTACCATGACCTCCAATCACTCCTGACTTCTTCTCTTCAATCTCTTGCCCCTTATCCTGTCACTAATTTTGCCTCTCCAAACTTCAGCCCAGGATCCCTCCCACCATCCACTCCCTTCACTTCTAATTATGTCTTGTTGAACAAAGCTGGAAAAGTTCACAAAATTTTGTTGATTGGATCCACTACAGATTTGTTATATAACCTCCACTGGTCCTCACTGCTGCGAGGTAATCCTTTTAAACCTTCTAATCAACTCACTATTCTATTTGCCAAAGCAACTCTTCTAAACCTTTTCATCCCTCATTAAGCCTCTCATAGTTTCCTCTGCCCCTGCCCTCTTAGGTGAGAACTTTGCCTCATATATGTAGGTTACTGGAATACAAAGAAAAAAATGAAAAACAGGACCAGATTTCACGGATTCTTCTATGTAGATCAGGATGAATAAATTTCCAAGATAGATAAATATAAAATAATTTGGTCAGGAGAGAGGAAGCATAAAGTAGGGACATCAGAAAAGTCTTCCAGTAGGACATGGCACATATGCTAAGCCACGAAGCTAGGGATTCTAAGAGAAGAGAAAATTGGGGCAGGGATAGAGATGGAAGAGGAGAGGTGACTTCCAGTCATCCGTGACAAAGACCAGAGAGAAGACATAGGTGTTTGGTTTTGTCTAATTGTATGGTACTTAAAGGTCTTTGGGGTAACACAGAGTGTTATATTTTGTAGAGCCACCAAGTGGCACTCTTTTGAGCTGTTTCATTGGGCCACACGGTGGTGTAGCCTAGCTTTTAATAGGCTGCAATATTCTGACTGGTCACTAGATGGTGGGCAAAGCCTGAAAAAGTCCAGCAGTGGCATGAGCTACTTTTGCATTAGGCTGGAAAGTTAATTTATCTCTTTTTTAACTATCATTTCCCAAGTTCTAGTTTAGGGGATGAAATATTGATATTTAAAATAATTGTTAAGATCATCTTGGTTCTGGCCCTTTCCCCTTGGAATAATTAACTTCCTTAGTTTTCCTTTTCTCTATACCCACTGATTTAGATGCACAACACATGGATCTCTTCTTTTAATATATGTGGAATTAAACAGGCAAAAATAAAGTTCCCTTACACACAGAGGTAGTCATCATTACCTATTTCTTCCTTTTCCTTTTTTTCCCAGCCTTCTCTGTAGGGGTAGGAAGGCCCTAACCTGCCCAAGGCTTAGAGAATAGGAGAGGGGAAGGGCTTTTGTACCATCCCTCAGGGAAAAAGGAATGTGGGGAGAACAAAAATTCCACAGCTTATCATTTTGAAGGCTGACTAAGATTCCTAGCAGGTTACTGTCCCAGGCAGACTCTGGATGGCAGTTTTGGTATGATATTTTCTCCCTATATGGTTCAAGTCCCCACAGTACACTAAATCTCTTCTGCTGCACCAGTGGTTTCTCCATTCTGATCTGGATTTTAACTATGCTAATGGGGGCATTGGACATCATACTTTTGCTATTAAATTACTCAGCACATCTTCTGCATTGTACAAAGGTAATTTGCTACTTACCCCCATTCAGATAATGATAAATTATACAATTTAAGTATATTGGTTTTCTTAATGTTGATAGGCATCTTATTGAACTCCCTTTCAATCAGTGTAAAAGCATTTATTAAAGACCTACTTTGTGTCAGGCACTGTGGTATTTAAAGACAAAGTCTTTTTCTAACAAGGACCTTGCATTGGGGATAACATGTATAAGTATGTACAAAATAAATACAAAGTAATTTTGAGAGTGGAAGGCATTAGCAGCTGGGAATATCAGGAGAGGATTCGTTCAGCTTTATTTGCAGTCTGATTTGCATTTTGGCTCTATAGGTTGATTAATGGTTATTATGTTGTTAATATTTTGTATTTCTCTAATTACTTTGGCCCATAATCTTTGTTTTAATATTAGCAAGAATTTTTTTTTTTTACTGAAAATGTCTTTCTTGTTATTTGAACTCACCAACATGTGTCTTTATTTTGATTTCAATAAGTATAGGTGGCTTCACCTTCTAATCTGCTTACAACTCATACTGGTCATCTCTTCTCTGCTGCCTCAGACTAGCTCCTGAATGAGTTCACAGATGCTGCTTTACACAATAGCCGTAGTCTAATCTGGGTGTGTGTAAAGTATGTTCTGTCATGACCAGCGCTGATAGAAAAGTTCTAGTGGTGATCCTTCTACGTATGTAGATAGGCAGCTGTTCTACATATCTTCTTAGCATATTGCTGCTACTGTGTGTCAGAGGCAGGACACCACCCTAGGTCTTCTTGACTCTAAGGTCAACTCTCCATCCATAAAGTACATTTTTGTAAATTGAATCACTTTTCTATCAATTTATGTCAGTCAGCTTTTATCACACTAGAGGTATATTTCACATCAGAGCTTTTGGTCCCACTAGTCCTGATGCTGTTATTAAATCAACATAGTAAATATAGGCAATACATAAGAAATATGTTTCTTGAATAGGTTTGTTACCCAAAGTGACTCAGAATTGTGCTAACTTTATTCTAGTTCTTTCTTTAGTTCAGTGGATCCCCACTTGCTTCTTACTTGGACTATTGCAGTAACTTTTCAGTCGGTCTCTCTGCCTCAAGTTTCACCACACTCCAGTTCATCCTCCACTCAGTCTCTGTCTTCCTTCAGTGATTTTCCTAAAGCACAAAGTCTGACCATCTTCATCACCTCCTCTTACCCCCAGCTCAAGAAGCTCCAACAGCCTATTATCTGCAGATTCAAGTATAAAACCCTCAATGCTTGCGCCTTCCCTTTGAGACTACCCTGTATGTGTCTTCTGTGTACATAATTATTTGCATTGTGTTTCATTGAGCACCTCGAGGGCAGGGACTGTTTTGTCTTTCTCTGTCTCCTTAGCATTTAGCACAAGGCCTGGTAGGTGCTTAGTGGAATGCATATTGACTTGACTGTTAGCTGATCCAAAATTCCAAAGTATAAATATGATTATGATAACTGTAGCTTTCAGGCCTCAAGTTGCCATCTGTTCCAACCCCAACAGTAAGCAAGATTATAGTTTTAGTCACAGATAATAGCTAAACCAAGCAGAACATGAGTGTTCAGTTCTTAATCCTCTATATTTAATAAAGTTCTTAATCCTCTATATTTAATAAAGGCTTATTAAATCAAACCCCATTTTCCAGCATATAGTAATTTGGAAGACAAGTGACAGATTTTTACTATTGCACTGTGGAAAAAGTGTTTGCTAACCAAATGAAAAGTAAATAGAAATTTTTGGGAAAATTTCAGCAATTTTAAAATGATAAACTATTGTAAGCAGCACAATTTGCAGATGACTATTATTAGAAGTAAACATTGTCAGTTCATTAAAGCAGGTACCAGAGAACGTCTGTTGGGGCAGCCACCACTGTAGTTTACTTTCTATTGTTGTGTGCATGTTATAGTAATAAACCTGCATTTCCTTACCAATTTTTGCATTCTAAATTTAACACCAAATAAAATGAGCATTTCTGTGTACAAAGCAGAATAGAAAAAGATTATTCATTGATTCATAGATTGCTTTTCTTTTTAAGTATATAATAAATTCAACATATAACTTTCAAAGTTATACTATTTATCTGTATTTCCTTCTGGCCTTCCTTTTTTTCTCTTCTGTATATTTAAAAAATAATTAGTTAATGACTTTTTTCTTCCTTCCTTTCCCTGTCCCCTTTCTTTTCCTTTACTTTCTTCTTAACCTATTCATCCCCTTTCCTTCCCATTTTCTTCCTCTCCCCCATTAAAAAAAAATAAACAAAATTTTTGTATCAGATATAGATAGTCAAGCAAAACAAATTTCCATATTGGCCATGTCTGAAAATATATATCTCATTTTGGATCATGAGTCCACCACCTCTCTGTCTGGATAATCAATCAGTTAAGTGTTTTATTAAATGCCCACTTATGTGCCAGGCACTGTGCGAAGTGCTGGGGCTCAAAGAAGGGCAAAAGATAGTCTTTTTTCCCAAGGAACTTACATTGCAATGGGAGAGACAACATCAAAGCAGCTATATACAAAAGATATACAGGATAAATGGGAGATAATCAACAGACAGAAGGCACTAGGAGGAGGATTAGGAAAGGTTTGTTGTAGAAGTTGGGATTTTAGCTGGGGCTTGAAGGAAGACAGTTACAAGAGCCAATTACAAGCCAGTGAAAATGCTTTGAGTAGTGAATAGAGTGTCTTGTTTGAAGAGCAGCACAGGAGGCCAGTATCACCAGATCACAGAATATGTGGGAGTGAATAAGACTGGAAAGGTATAGGGGCCAGCATGTGAAGGGTTTTGAACAACGAACAAGACTAGAGGTGATAGAAGCCACTGGTGTTATGGAGAGGTGTGTGTGTGTGTGGTCAGGCCTTTGTTTTAGGGAGATGTGAGAGATGTTAGGAAGGTAAACTTGACAGGCCTTAGCAACAGATTAAATATAAGAGGATGAGAGAGAGTGAGGAGTAGAAGATGAAACCTAAGTTAGGAGCCTAGGTTGATTGGGAAGATGACAGTACCCTTGACAGTAATATCAAAGTTCAGAAGAAAGGAGGGTTTGGGAGGAAAGATAATGAGTTCAATTTGGACATGCTAAGTTTTTTTTTTTTAAATTTATACTCAGTTCTGAATTCTCTCCCTCCTTCTAGCCCTTCTCCTACCCATTGAAGAGGAAAGAAATATTATACCTGTTACACTATGAAGTCATTCAAAGCATTTCTATATTAGGTTGTGGGGGGAAAAAGCAAGAAAAATAAAGTGAAAAAATATGCTTTAATATGCATTCAGAGTTCATCAGTTTCTTAGGATTTTGGTTAGCATTTTGCATCATGAGTCCTTCGGAATTTGTTGTGGAACATTGTATTGATCAGAGTAGCTAAGTCTTTCACATTTGATTATCATCGCAATATTGCTGTAACTGTGTGCAATGTTTTGCTTCTGCTCAGTTCATTTTATATCAGCTTGTGTAAGTCTTCCCAGGTTTCTCTGAAAGCATTCCCTTTATTATTTCTTTATCACAAAGTATTCCATCACAATCATATACCACAACTTGTTCAGCCATTCCCCAATCGATGGGTATTACCTTGCTTTCCAATTCTTTGCCACCACAAAAAGAGCTGCTATAAATATTTTTGTTACACATTGGTGCTTTTCCTTTTTCTCTGATCTTTTTGGGATACAGACCTAGCAGTGGTATTGTTCGGTCAAAGAATATGCAGTTTTCTAGCCAGTTTTTAAACCAGTGAGAGCTGAGAAGGTCACCAAGTGAAAAAGCACAGAGAGAAAAGAGGACCCACTATACTGCCTTGAGGGTGTACCAACAGCTGGAGGCATGATATGTTGACCCAACAAAAGGGAATGAGAAGGAGCACACAGGCAGAAGGAGAAGCAAGAGAAAAGAGTCACAAAAATCTAGAAAGGAGAAAATGGTTAACAGTTTTAAATGTTTCTGGGAAGTTAAGAAGGGTAAGGACTGAGAAAAGGTGATTAGATTTAGCAATTTAAGATATTGGTAACTTTGGTAAGTACAAGTTCAGTTGAGTAATGTCAGAATTAAGACATAAAGCACTGTTCCAAATTGTTCTTCAGAATGATTGGACCAGTTTACAGCTCTACTAGTGTCCCTATTTATCCACATCCCTTTGACATTTGTCATTTTCCTTTTTTTGTCATGTTAGCTAATTTGATGGGTTCAGGGTGTTGTGGTACCTCAGGATTGTTTAATTTTTCATTTCTTTAATCAGTAGATAGCTTGATTTCTTCTTCTGAAAATTGCCTATTCATATTCTTTGACCATTTATCATTTGGAGGATGTCTCTTATTTTTATATTTTTGGCTCAGTTCCTTATATATTTGAGAAATGAGACCTTGATCAGAGAAACTTAAATAAATTAAATAAACTTAAATAAATTCTCCGCGCTTCCCCCCCTCTCCCACCGCCCCAGTTTCCTGCTTCCCTTCTAATTTTGGCTGTATCACTTTGAATATGTTAACTTTTAAGATGTCCATGGGACATCTATTTTGAGATGTCTGATAGCTAGAAATATGAGTCTGGAGGTTAGGAGAAAGGTTAAGGGCTGGATAAATAAAGATCAGGTATATGACATACGTCATCATTGATCCTCTAGAATTGTTAGTCATGGTATTAGTCAGAATTCTTAAGTCTTTTTAAAGTGGACTAACAAGAACATCATGAAGAAGGGCTTCACTGATTGGTGTGCTCATCCTCTGATACCATACTACTACATGAATATAAGGTAGGGGTATTATTCTGGTTAAATACTGTTTTCAGGGAAGCTATTTTTTCTTCAGTGACTCTTCCATGTGTGTGTGTGTGTGTGTATGTGTGTGGTTTTAAAGGGATAACACTCAGACTAGTTTGACTTTGTGACCATGGAAACCTACTTCAGTGTGCACATAAAGATATGTAATGTGCCACAGTGCCAAATTCGCTTCTTTTTTCTTCTGTCAAGGTGAATGATCTTTGGACTGGAAAGGACAGAGCAAAAGGACTAGTAGAAAGTTGAAACCCAAGATAGGTAGAGAGTAAGAGACTACCTGGCTGCCCCTTCTGAGTAATACTGTAGGAACTTGATAGATCTCCCTTTCTCACCCAAACTTGTGGAAAAGATCATCTTGACACACATGGTACCTCTGTTTAGTCTCCTGTCCCTCACTTTTCAACCCTTTCCTTATCTTGATTCTGATGTTACTCAACTGAGATTGTACTTTTTACGTCATTATGTCTTAAATTGCTAAACCTGTTGACCTTTTCTTAGTCCTTGTCCTTTTTAACCTCCCGGCAACATTTGAAATTGTCAGCTACTTTCTCTCCTCTGGGTTTTTGTGACACTATTCTCTTGCTTCTCCTTCTGCCTGTCTGCCTGTTCTTTCTCCTTCCCTTTTATTGGGTCATCATATCGTTCCTCCAACTGTTGGTGCACCCCCAAGGAAATACTGTGGGTCCTCTTCTTTTTTCTTTCCGTGCTTTTTTTACTTGGTGACCATCTCAGCTCCATGCAGACATGGTGTAGTAGATAGAGAGCTTACCAAGAAGCCAAGAAGACCTGAGTTGAAGTGTGTGACATACTGATTGAGTGACCTTGAGCAAATCAGTCTCACAGTGCTATTAGGCCAGAGGTGTCAGCACACAGCCCATAACACTCTCAAGTGAGGCCTGAAGATTACACTGCAGTTGGAGAATGTTTAACATGTGCCTGCCGGAAGCTTTATGTATGATTTAGTGGCCCCTATTTCTATTTGAGTTTGACAACACCCCTCTAGGTAACTCTCTAAGGGTACAATTTTTGGAGAAGATTCCAATATGTATTGGTAGAAGGGAGTTCTCTGTATCAGTGAAATCACATGTCTAATCCCTAAACCTGTCCTCCCTGCAGATGACTTAATATTTCCAAAATAGCACTCATTATCTTTCCCTTCCTTATTTCTTTCAAGAGTACCTTAGTGTTTCTCCGTACCTCTGTTTCTCACTCTAACCCAATAAAACACTTCACTTGACAAATAACTGTTATTTCTACGTTAACAACATCTACTATTCCTTTTTCTCTGCTCATATGATCTTCATACTATTTCAGGCTCTCATCACCTTTCACCTTTACGAGTTAGTGGGTTCTCTATCACTAGAGGTCTTCAAGGAGAGACTTGTTGATCATTTATGGAAATTGTGGAAGAGTTTCTTAATCAGGGATAGATTGGACCTTTAAGGTCTTTTCCAACTCTAATTCCACAATTCAGTAAATGAATATGAAAGGGACTCTTTGCCCTGTGCTGCTTGAAATACATAATTATTTGGATTTGTAAGCCCTGTGATTTCAATAATACCTAATTCTTTAAGTTGATTCACTGTTTCACTTTATAAATCTAAAGCTAGCTCCCTAGGATATGTTATATTGTTACAAAATACATGGGAAGAAATAGCTAGGAGAAAGAACTTGAGCATGATAGAGTAAAGCTGTTTTCCTTTGTACCAAAGGGAGAATAAAAGACAATACAGTTATTACAAAGCTTTCGTCTTAAAATGTTCTTGCCCATTAGTGAATTGTGTTGATATTACATGATCATTGTAAACATCATTAGTAAGCATATGAGGATGACTTTGCAGTAATTTTACTGAAACTGACAGTTATCTTTGCTTTTTCTTCTCTGTTCTCCTTAATCATATTTTTGTGTGAGTCATTGATGAAAATAAGCCTTTCTTAAAGATTTCAAGAAAAGCTCTTGAGATTTCAATGATCGTAAGAAAAAGAAGGCTACTTTAATTCTGGTTATCTTTCCTGAGCTGGAGCATGAATCCTTATTTGATATAAATGATTTTTTTCTGTTTAGTAGGTATCCTTACCTCTAACAAGGGCCCCATTCAACTTAATTATGGAAGCTCATGCTACTCTGGATTGGTGTTGGTTGTTCTGGTGTTAATTGTTTTTATGAATAAAAATTATGCACATTATTGTTTGAGCCTTCATTCCAATATACACTCTAAAATAGTTGAGGCAAGAACTACATATATATATTTATGCAAAGCATTTAATTGGGATAGAATAGCAAAATATTTTTTTGTTTTTGTCCAAACCTAGGATTTTATCTGTATGGGGGAATTACTGGTATGGAAATTGTCTTCACCAACAGATTGACAACTTGTCTGTAACTTATAGTCTAGGGCACTGTGAGATTGTGTTTGTGGTCATATACCAATCATATACCAATAACTAAGTCATCCCCAGTTGATCATCGTATACAATATTTCTGTTACTGTGTACAAAGTTCTTCTGGTTCTGCTCACTTCACTTTGCATCTGTTTGTGTAAATCTTTTGTTTTTTCTGAAAGCATCCTGATTGTCGTTTCTTATAGCACCGTAACATTCCATCACATTCATATACCACAGCTTGTTCAGCCATTCCTCAATTGATAGGCATCCCCTTAATTCCCAATCCACCACAAAAAGAACTGCCTATAAATATTTTTGTACATGTAAGTCCTTTTCTCACTCCCAGCCCTTTTTTAAATCTTTGGGATTTGGGAATGCAGACCTACTAGTGGTATTGCTGGGTCAAAAGATATGCAACAGTTTTATAGCGCTTTGGACACAGTTCCAAATTGCTCTCCAGAATGATTGGATCAGTTCACAATTCTACCTATGCATTAGTGTCCCATTTTTCCCACATATCCTCCAGGATTTGTTATTTTCCTTTTCTGTCATTATTAGCCAATCTGATAGGTATGAGATGGTACCTCAGAGTTTTAATTTGCCTTTTTCTAATCAAAAGTGATTTAGAACATTTTTTTTCCATATGACTATTCTTCATCTGAAAACTACCTGTTCATATCCTTTGACCATTTATCAATTGGGGGATAACTTATGTTCTTATAAATTTGACTCACTTCTCTGTATATTTGAGAAATGAGGCCTTCATCAGAGACACTTGATGTAAAAAAAAAAAATTCCAGCTTTCTGCTTTCCTTCTAATCTTATGTTTGTACAAAACCTTTTTAATTTAATACAACTCCTTATCTTTAAAAAAATTAATACTAATTTTCATAGATTTATGTCTTGTTTCCTAAACTAAATTGTAAGCTCTTTTTAGAGCAGAAACTTTTTTTTTCTGTAAGCCATACAATGGCTACTCCAATAGAGGTACATAATAAGCACTTAATAAATATTTGATTTTGTTTTGAATTTGTACTCTAAAATAAGAGGTCATCATATGTAAATCTTGTTGATATCTTAGGAGACAGAACTGATCTTTTCCATCCCTTTGGTTATTTTTATGGTCTCCCAGCTTATTGGTAGTAGCCTAGTAATATACTTGTCAGGAAAACCTTTACTCTAAAAGCCTAAAGATTTGCTTTAAATGGCTTTTTAAAAATTTCCATAACTTTTGCCAGTTATGCAATAGTGGCTTGCACTAGATAGCTACTGAGGTGTCGCTTCCAACTCTCAAATTCTGTGATTTTGTTCCTGAAGCAATACTTTGGTTAGTAGATTGAAAGTCTTTGGTGTTAAGATGCTATGTTTCTCAAAATATTTAATCTGTCGATTGTTGTTGATCCATTGTTTCAGTTGTGTGCAACTGTTCATGACCCCATTTGGGGTTTTCTTGGAAAAGATACTTGGAGTAGTTTGCTATTTCCTTCTCCAGCTCATTTTACAAATGAGGAAACCAAGGTAAACAGGGTTAAGTGACTTGCCCAGGGTCATATAGCTAGTAAGTGTCTGAGGCTGGATTTGAACTCAGGAAGTCTTCCTGACTCTAGGCCCAGCATTCTATCTCTTGCACCACCTAGTCTATTGATAGGGGTATGCAAAACTCATAGAGTTCTGGAAATAAGTAAGACGTATTCCTTGCCCAAGGCAATTTTACTGCATAGTGGACAATAAGTTGATAGAAAATTGAGTTAACCAAAATACTACTACTCTATTACTCCTTATGCTGGTAGTGGTGTGTTTTTGTAGTACTTAGGGAGACAAGTGATTATTTTTCTATTTTAGTAAAAACAAATTATTAAATTGAGGTCCAATCTTTTCTTTTTCTTATTTTCTCATTCAGGGACCAGCCCTTTTAAGTCAGTCTCTGTAGGACTAGGCCTACAGATGAGTTGATGAGATCTGATCACCCAAATCCTTTAGGGACCCCCACCTAATCTTGGGTGGAACCCCACCCCACTAGGAGACCTTACATCTGTTTAGACTGTAAACAGATTCAAATCTAGGTGGTCCAGCCCAAAGCATTGTGTGTGTGTGGGGTGGGGTATAGCATTGGAGTTTAGGGTGATCCAACTCATGACCACCTAGAGTGGGGTAGATGAAGATCAATTAGAGATCAATTCCTTTGTCCAGATTGCAGGAGTCAGCTGAGTCTCATGATCAATCCACATGCTCAGCAGAAAGAGCTGATGAAGATTTTTAGCCCACCCCTTCATTAATTCTTCATCATTCAGGGTTGATTTTCACTTCTCTAGGGCACCCCCTTTTCCAAAAGTATATTAAGGCTTCCACTTTTTTCATATGACTTTGTCTTTGGTTACTGAGAGAAACTATTGACCATCAATTTATTATCAGTTACCCTAATCAATAAATTGATTCATAACAACCTGGAAAAACCTACACGACATAATGCTGAGTGAGCGGAGCAGAGCCAGGAGAACACTGTACACAACCACAGATATATGGACTCCATGAGGACCAACCCTGACAGACTTCGCTCTTCTCAGCAACACAAGGTGCAGGCACAACTCCAAAGGACTCACGATGGAGAATGCTATCTACATCCAGAGAAAGAACTATGAAGTTTGAATGCAGATTGAGGCACACTTCATGCTCGCCTTTTTCTCTTCTCTTTTGTTTTTGTTTTTGGGTTGTTTTTTTTTTTTTTTTGGTTCTGTTTCTTCTTTCTCATGACTCATTCCATTGGTCATAATTCTTCTCTGCAACTTGACTAGTGTATAAATTAATTCAATGCGAAGTTATTCGTGGTAGTTATAGGAGATTCCATGCCGTCTTGGGGAGGGAGGGGGGAGGGAGGGGAGAAAATCTCGAACTCAGAAATATGTAGAACCGTCTGTTGTAAACTAAAAGTAAAACTAAATATTAAAAAAAAATAAAAGAGAAAAACTCTTAAAAAAAAAAAAAAAGGGAATAAAGCCACAAGTGACCTTTCACAAAAAAAAAAACTGTTTATTGATTACCCAGAAACTCTGTCTCTTAGGTTTCTCATTCATCACATTAGAGACCTTTAAATGTGGAAGCACAAGAAAAAGAATCTGGCTACTAATTTTTATTATTTGTTAACTAGAACACTGAATATATCTACAGGTTTTAGTCATGAATAAAGAAGCTTGTAATTATCATGACATGTTATTTTGGAACAAAAGCTGAATAATGCATCATTTTATTAGGATGAAAACAGTTGTTAAATTTCTTATGATTCATTTATAACATTTGAGTGAAGAATGATGAAGAATAAGTTGGTTAATTTTTTGGCATGCATTTAACTGGTTTAGATTAATTTCTAAGCTTTCAAAGTTGCTTTTATTTCATGAAACTGTTTAAAAATGCAAGGCCATATGGAAAACCTTCAAATAAAGGGCATGTACAGTAGTAGTAAGCATGAGATTTTCCTTCTCTGTAATGAAAATTAACAGTGAAGATTTGGAGTATACTGTTTTGATTTGAAGACTGACATTGATCTGATGATTCTAGCCTATACCCCAAATTCAACTAAAACTGCAATATTTTACCTAATTTTCTAAGAGTATAGTTACACGTTTATTATTCAAATTTATTGAATGAGCATCAACTTTATATATAGTGTAGCTCAAAATCAAGAGGGTACTAAGTGCCTTTCTTATGCTATTTTTTATCTTATATCTTATACTCCATATTTGTATCTTATACTATATCAGCTGAACTTCAAACTTTTTATCAACCAGAAACATTTTCTATAATTCTCTTTCTTATAATGGAATTCGACCTGTAGTTAGAGATATATAATTTGATTCATATTTTTGTTACCACAGCCATGGTCAATAATTTTTAAATTTTTGAGCAATTTAATGGCCTTTTAATTGCCTTTTTTAAGATCTCAGAATATGATATGCAGTTGGAAGGACAACCCAGTGTATCAACATAGTTCTTGGGCAGGTACTATTTATGTTATGCTGTAAGCTAGGCTCAGAATTTAATAGGAGGAAAGGAGTAGGCTGTTTTGCATTTGTGAAATTAAATAGTGCTTTCCCAGCACTATTATATTACATATATCCCAGGTTGCTCTCTGAAGTAGAAACAATTTTTTTTTTCAAACGCCAGCATTCTTTTAGTGGTGCCATGTGACTGCAAGTCATAGAACATCATATTCTCTGAATAATCAAAGTTGCACCTGAAGGAGTGGAGGGATGTATGGTGAATGTAACTAGATTGAAGCATATTACCAATGATGAGTTGAAATAAAAATGTCATCCAGGAAATTAATGATTGGAAAAGGAGGTGGGCCAGTCATATGTCAAAACAAGGAATGATAATATATGTATATCCTGATTGCTGCAGGAGTACCCACATAATATTAAAGAATCTAGAAGAAGGCCTCCAAGATGTTGGGTAGACCAACCTCTGTGGAAGATTTATGGGCAGTAGTCACACCAGATGAGGTATGTCTGGGTTGTAGTATTCGTCATTGGAAGGATTACCACAGTGCCTCCATCAATGTGTTGTATTCATCCCCTTCTCTTCATTCACATAGAAACCACTCTAGTAAAGACTCTTATCACCTGTCTCCTACAGTATTGAGGTAGCCTTCTGATTGATCTTTCTGCTTTAAGTTTCTTCCCACTCCAATCCATCCAAAGTGATTTTCCTAAAGCACTGCTCTGACCGAGTTACTTCTGTCTCCTCATTCAGTAAACTCCAGTGGCTCCCTATCGTTCCTTAGGATCAAATATAAAGCCCTTTATTTGTCCATTAGAATCCCTTCACAAACTGACCATTTCTTACTTTTCCAGTCTTACATTTTACTCCTCTCCATGCTGTCTATGATTCAGCTACAGTGCCCTGCTTGCTATTCCTCAGACACAAGACATCATGCCTAGAAGGATATCTTTCCTCACCACTCCATCCCTGGCCTCTTTCAAGACTCAGTTCAAATTCCATCTTCTTATGGAGGCTTTTTCTGATTTTTTTCCAGCTGCTTCCATCCACTCCATGTATATATCTTGTATATACATAGTTATTTACGTGTTGTTTTCCCCATTAGAATGTAAGCCTCTTGAGGGCTTAAGTATAGTGTTTTTGCCTTTCTTTGTATCCCAGTGCTTAGCACAGTGCCAGGACGCATAGTAAGTGCCTAAGAAATGTTTGTTGATTGACTGTTGAAGTTTTTATATGCATATATCCATCTGTCTATATGTGCATGTGTGTGTGTGTGTGTGTGTGTGTGTATGTATATATTATATATCTTCTGTATTTTCCTGAAAAATATATCTTCCCCTACACCAAGCATACTGCCACCATTGAAGGGAACTTTCCGTCTTTGTGGTCCATCTTTCTTGGGATCTCTTTCCCATGCTTTATGTAGCTTGTCTTGGAGCTGAGGTAAAGATGACAGCAGCTGAAGTAGGACCAGCTTTAGAAATGAACCTTGAATAAACCGTTGCAGAATAGCAGGTCTGTAGTAAGCTGAAACAAACTTAGAAGAAAAAGGAGTTAAGCTGCAATGAATGAACTTAGCCATTCTTTCAGCCTGGCTCCTGCTTTGAAAGTCAAACTACTTACTGTCTTTGGAATTGGCACTGGTGCTACTGCCCCATGTCATTCTTTCTGCCTCCAGCTCTCTTTGCATGGTCAGGTCCAAAGTTGCTTACTTTGTTGTGTTAGGAAAGAATTCTAAGAAGGAGGTGCCATATAAATAACATGACCTACAACAATCAGATATTTTAGTTCATTTTGAATACTCCAGCTACTTTTCACATTTTTGAGGCTTCGTGAAATAGAAAAAAGGTTGTGATTTTCCTATATTAATAAATCGGCAAATATTTCACAGAATCACAGAATTTGAGAGTGGGAGAGGATCTCAGTAGCCATTTAATCCAACCCAGAACCAAAAGGATTCTCCACAGTAACATACCTGACAAGCAGCCTTGCAGCCTCTGCTTGAAGACAATGGGCCATACAAACAAGTTTGACCATTTCTTCACTTGGCAGCCTTCAGCTTTATCCATTTTCCCCCGCCTTTCTTTCTATTTCTCCCTCTCCAATTGAAGAGGGCAGTAGACTGTAAATGGGCATCTTTGAAAGGTTTCTCTTCCCCCTCAATGTACATGTAAATGGAGTTGGAGAGCAGTAGCTATAACTACAGCAGAATTCAATTCTCTTCCAACTGGCTTTCCAGCAAGTGCTCCAGCCTTTTTACTTTAGCCAGTCATTGAAGAAACGCTTCTTCCAGTCAACAGATTTTCAGTATAGTAATTGAAGCCTTCCTGTCATTTGATTCTCCTGCCAGCTTCTTCACACTCACCTCATGCACAACTTGCTTTTCCACCTTTCAGGGCCTCAAATCAGTCACCTCATAGTCAGTGATTCCTCTTCCCCTTTGAAGTAGCTCAAGAAATCCACCTTTTGGTCAGTTATAGGCCCAGTAGTCCTTTCCTTCTCTTCTCATGGTCTCCCAAACATTTATCACTTGTCAGTTACAGCCAGCTCCAACATGCCACATGAGTTCACAACCTCAGTTACTTTGTGTTTTCAAACAGATCCTCTCAGTACCTTTATCTGAGGTATACAGTTCTCTTTCTTGTTCTCCTAACAGGTCATGTCTCTTCCTTCACATTTTATCCAAGAAACTGTATCTTTTTACACATAGATTTTGCCTTTTTTTTTTTCGTATACAAAAGTTCTTTTTCTACCTCTTTCCAGCCAAGCCCCTCTCATTTGAAAGGGGCAATACCATATATACATCTATAAGAGAGGTGGGTTGGGGACAGATTGTGGAAGACTGAATGACCAGCTAAAGATTTTTCACAAAATTTTTCACAACATAAAATGACATTCTGAATCTGGCTTTGGAATCCATTTGTAAATACAAGCCTGACACAATAATGTTTTAGGAAAATTAATCTGACAACAGATTGGAGAGTTGGCTGTTAGGGAAGACCAGTTTAGGAGGCTGTTGCAGTAATTCAGTCATGGCATAACAAGGATATGAATTAGGGTGGTGGTGGTAAAAATGGAAAGGATAGAAAATCATAAAGTAATGAGATTCAGGGTACTTTTATATTTTATTGGTAATATGACATTTCCCCCTTTTGCTAGCTACTTGACATGGTAAAAATACCATTGAATAGTTGCCGCTTTGTCACTAGATGTCTGATCTTGTACAAATCACTTTCTTAGGTCTTCAGTTTTTCTAAATGAGGGAGTTGTATTCAGTGACTTTTAAGGTATCTTCTAGCCCTGTCGTTTCGTATGTCTACGTAATGTGGAGGAAGGCATTGTAACTTTAAAAAGGGAATGTTTAATTGTGTGAAAATTGTAGTATACTTATGCTGTATCATTGTGGCATATATGGCAAATACATTAACTAGAATATTTAGCTCATAGGAATGTATATTCTTAGAGCTAAAAAGAACCCTTAGATGTCATCAAATTTAACCCTGTCATTTCACAGATTAATGATATTCCCTGAAATTGCCAAAGTAGTATCATTCCATTAGTTTTGACCCTAAAGTTTCATATTGAAAATTGACTTTCTTTTGGAATAATGAGACTTGGAAGGACAGAAATCTTCATTAAAAATGGCTGTTTCTGAACTTCTGGTGTATAAGCCTAGACAGCATTAGTGAGTGCCTCCTGTTCACTGACTGTATCTATTGTGAGACTAAAAGCATAAGGTTAGCATATGCTTAATAATAAATATTGAAAACACTAAGAAGATGCAGTTACACTTGATCCCTAAAATAAATGGATACACAGCTTGTTTACTTTTTTAATTAGGATATTAGTCCTGTTGCCAAAGTTTGTCATTTTGGAAGGGGAGATCACTTTAGGGTAAAATCTACTATTTAATCAATTCAGATGCAAAAATGTGAAAAATTTGTGTTTTGGGGGCTTTGGGAGGGGGAGATGATCAGGGTTAAGTGACTTTCCCAGGATCACACAGCTAGTAAGTGTCAAATGTCTGAGGCTAGATTTGAACTCAGGTCCTCTTGACTCCAGGCCTGGTGCTCTATTGTGCCACCTAGCTACCCCAACGGTTTATAATTTCATTCAAATGGTAACTCCTAGGATAAGATCTTCCTTCATTAACGCAGATAACAATCCAACAATCCATTTCCATAAGTTTTGGGAATTATTTGAGATGCAACCTTAAACTTAACCAGAGTCAGTAAGTGTCAAAAGCAGGCAGCATATAACTCATTGTCATCCAGGCTCTAAGTCTTAACACTGTATCTACTCTGCCATAGTCCCCCTATCCACCTATAATTGATGACTAATCTGATGGAGTTGTTTTGAGTAGTAGGGCAACAAGGATTTAGACACATTATTCTTCCTTTAGTATTGATGCAATTTTTTTGCCCCTTTATATGTTCTTCCTTCTTACTTCAACAGATTCTGCTTTGAAAGAAAGAGATCCCTAAAATCTAAGGCCAGTGTAAAAGTCAGCAAGCCTTTATTTATTGCTTCCTACGTACAGAACATTATGCTAAGTACAAGGGATTCAAATAAAGGCAAAAACAGTCCTTGGTTTCAAGAAGCTTACATTTAACATATAAATAACATGGTACATACAAAATGTGGTCAGATTGCTATAAAACAATCTTAGATAGTAAGGCCATTAACAGCCGTTTGAGGAGGGAACACAAAAAGTCCTTCTATGGTAGGTGGCATTTAAGCTGAATTTTAAAGCAATCCAGGGAAGCTAAGAGGCAGAGGGGAGGAGTGAGGGGGTGGAAATTCTAGTCAAGGGGAATAGCCAATGTCAAGGTACAGAGTTGGGAGATAAGAGTGCTATGTGTGAGGACCAAGTAGGTGAGTAGAGCTGGATCATAGAGTGTATAGAGGAGAGTGAAATGTAAGAAGACTGGAAAAGAGGAAAGGGGCCAAGTTGTGAAGCGCTTTAAATGCCAAGCAGAGGCTTTCTTTTATACTTGATCCTGGAAGTGATAGGGAGCCACTGAAGTCTGAGTAGGGCAAAGACATTTCTAATCTTAGACTTGCTTGCAGCTAATTGCAGGTAATTTTATATTGGTCATTTGAGGACATAAAGCATTCTCATCAGCGAGCACCTTAACCTAAGACAAACTTAGATTTCATTTAATAAAGGATAGTAGATAGAATTTTAATAAGCTATCACTGAACTTAAATCTATGTAATTTCAAATTCCATTGCTGAACTGTAAGCCAAGAATTATAAACACATTTCTCTTGTTTACTTGACAGGTAGACAATGTACATCTTGTTGAGATCAAATCAGTCTTTGCAGTCTATTCATCAAATGAGTGTATCATTTGCAGTTAATTGTTGTGGAAGTTTTATGGCTACTACTAGAGAAAATTAGGTTATTTAATCTGTCTTCCATTTAGCAAAGGAAAGGCAAAATTTGCCCTAGACTTCGAAGAAATCTTATGGTTAGGACTTTACTGTTGTTCACATATTTCAAATATGCCATAGTGATTGTGTGGTAATCAAGAATTATGATGTAAATTAATACAAGTATAATTTTTTAAGGTAATAAGACTCATCTGACTATTCTTTTTTGCCATTCCATGTTTATATTTTAGAATGCCAGAGTAAAAATATTTATATTATTCTTGACTTTCTTTAGTGTATTAGATTCTGAAGTCATAGCACATGGACTAATCCAGCTACGGTAGAATTCCACTTGGACTTGTAGAACTTGGACTTGGACTATGTAGTACCCTATAGGAAGCTGACAATTAAAAGGCTTCCCACCATTTCCAAAAAAGTCAAGGATTATGATGTAGTAAAAAGAGTGCAGAACTGGGAAGGCATCTCTCCTCTGGATTGTGGCGGCCTCTATTTAGCCTCCCTCAAGTCTCTCCCCTCTCCGGTTTATCTTCCACATAACTGTCAAAATACTTTTCCTGAAACACAGATCTGACCACATCACCCCAACTCCTGGTATAGAGAACTCCCTTTTACCTCTAGGATCTATAAATATAAACCACTCTTCTTGGCATTTAAACCTTCACAGACTGGCTCCTTCCTGCCCCTCCATTCTTTTTTACGCACAGTTTCTCATATTGACCTTTTTACACACAATGCCTAGTCTCCCATCTCCATGCTTTTTTTTTTTTTTAAATGAACTAGTAAGCATTTATTTAGCAATTCTCATGAGATGGTGGCTTAGGTGTGTATAATTCGGGTTAAATGCCTGACCTCCAAGAATTTACAGACTTTCGAAAAGCTGCTTTAAACTGGATTCTCTGCTTTCCCAGAGTCTCCTTTTTCTTTTTTCAGGAAATTAGTTGGTTTATTCTTTGGAATGTGCTCTTTACTATGAGTTCTCTGGTGCTTGATAAGCTGTGTGCTCCAAATAAAAGCTTTTCCACATTCACTGAATTTATAAGGCTTCTCTTCAGAGTGAGTTCTCTGATGTTGAACAAAGCCTGACCATCCTCTAAAGGTTTTTCCACATTCATTATGTACATGTGGTTTTTCTCCAGTATGAATTCTCTGATGATTAATAACACCTGAGCTATGACTGAAGGTTTTTCCACACTCATGACATACATAAGGCTTCTCTCCAGTATGAATTCTCTCATGTTCAATAGGTAATGACAACTGATTAAAAGGTCTGCCACAATGATTACATTCAAAGGGCTTTTCTCCAGTATGAATTCTCTGATGTTGAATAAGGTTTGAGCTCTGGCTCCAATATGAATTCTTTGATGTCTAATAACGTGTGAGCTATGAATGAAAGTTTTCCCACAGTCATTACATTTGTAGGGTTTTTCCCCAGTATGAATTCGCTGATGTTTGGTAACATCTGAGTTCTGGCTAAAGAATTTTCCACCTTCCTAACATTCATAAGGCTTCTCTCCAGTGTGAATTCTCAAGTGTTTAATAATATCTGACTGATATTTGAAACTTTTGCCACATGCTTCACATTTGTGAGGTCTCTCTCCTTTGTGACTTCCCTGAAGTTCAACATTTGAGCTTAGACGGAAGCTTCTTTTACAGTGTTTATGTTTGTGGCTTATTTTTCCTCCAGGAGTCATCTCGCAAATGATAGTTCTACGAAGGACCTCTCTCTGCCTTTCTAAACTGTCCTGCATTTCAGAGACTTCTGTAAACTTCAATCCCTGGGAAGCTTCACTTAGGAATTCTTCCCATATTGTTCCATGTAACTTTCTTGCTTTAGTAATTTCTTGCTTTGATGTAGCCTCTTTCTTATTAGAAGTTTTACAATCTGATGAGCATTCCTGTTGCTGGGCACAGAGGGGACCTAAAGAAAATGAAAAGTCAGTGCTTCCAGAATCTGATTTCTTAGGTATGAGACGCAACCCCCTTGAGTGGCCGTGGCCGGAAAATTCATCCCCCCGAAGGCAACCAAGTGAGGGCCCTGGGCTCTGGTCATTTAGTTAAGGCTGGTCCACCACCTCTGGACATGCACCTCAACACTACTATGTGCCTGGCGCTGTGCTGAGTCAGCGCTGGAGAGACCACGAAGAAAAGGAAAACTTGCCCCCCTTCCAGGGATGGGGGTGGGGTGGGAGCAACCAGCAAAGGAAGGGCAGCACCAGGCTCCCTAGGCCTGGGGGGTGGGTGACGGCCCGGCAGCAGTCACCTCTCTGTCCACCCCTCCCTGCAGGGCGAGGCAGGGGGGAACTTCTCCATGCTTTTTGCACTGACTGACCCCTCAACTCCACCTTTTTGAGTTCCTGATCTCCTTCAAAATTCAATCTGAGTATCAGCTTTTTCAGGAGGTGTTTCCTCGTCCTTCCATCTGCTTTCTCATACTAGATAACATTAGGGCCTCTGTGTGTGTGTGTGTGTGTGTATTTTTTTACTTTTTGGCAGGGCAGTTGGAGTTAAGTGACTTGCCCAAGGTCACACAGCTAGTACATGTGTCAAGTGTCTGAGGTCACTTTTGAACTCAGGTCCTCCTGACTCCAGGGCAGGTGTTCTACTCGCTGTGTCACTGAGCTGCCCCATCTTTGTATATTTTCAATATACCTGTATATAAACATCTCTCTCCCCATTAGAATGTAAGTTTCTTGAAGGCAAGAACGATTTCATTTTTTATATTGAATTCCCTGTTTCCATATACATAGTTAGCCCTTAATACCTGTTTGTTTATTAAGGATATTGAAGGATGTCTTCAACTAAGTATCAGTTTAAGGAGTTGGGATGTTTAGCCAAGAGTAAAGAAGAGTTAGGAAGAACATGATAGCTACCTTTAAATATTTGAAGGGTTTTCACGTTTGAGAGGAATAGACGTGTCTCTTCAGCTGGAGAGGACAGATTTAAGTTTGAGGTAAAGACAACTTCCAAATTTAGGGCTCTCCAAAAGTAGAATGCCTTGGGAGACTGTGGGTTTCTCTTCTATGGAATTCTTCAGATATGTTTTGTAAAGGAAGATCTTACACTTATATATGAGTTGACCTAGATATCTCTTCAGTCCTTTTCCACCTCTCATATTCTCTGATTCCCTATCATACAGGAAAGTGTCAGTATCTGTGTGTGTTTGTATGTGTGTAGTGAGTGTACCATAAATATAATTCTCATTTGGTTCAAAGAGAAAGAGGATAGAGAAATTGGTTTCTCATTTGGCAGCAAAGATATTATCATGAACAGCATTTGTGGGAGGGGTTTCCTAGACCGGGAACAGAAACCATTTTGCAAAGGGTGAAGATCATGGGTGGAGAGAAAATGGACAGTTGGAAATCATTCATTAGAAAAGTTTGGTACTGAAAGGAAGAAAGTTTGCTAAAGGAGGCAGCAAGGTCAAGTGGGGAGAAAAAAATAAGCTTAGGGAAATTGATTGCATGGAAGAAAGGAGAAAAGATAGTGCAAAGGAAGTATTTGCTTAAGGTCTCAACTGGTTAGTGGCACTTATTAGATATTTTAAATACAAGCTTTTATTATTGTATTTCACTGTCGGCTTTCAGTTCTCCTAGAGTGTGTGTGTATGTGTGTGTGCGTGCATGCGTGCACACGTGAACACACACATTAACACACACGCATATATGAACGTTTATCTATATTTATCTCTATCAGTCTATGAAATTTTTACGATGGAAGATAATGTAAGAGCATAATGAAGTTCTTGATGGTTGTGCCCTTAATTTTGACACATATTTTTAGCTTAGTCTTTGGTTTCATTTCCAAAATGATTCCTTAATCTTATTCTTCTTCCTTTACTTAATCGTTAATTGTTAATCAGCTAAAATAGTAGTTGTGAGGTGTGAAAAGAAAGTGTCATTTATGATCTTGAGTTTGGCAAAGTTGTTCTAACCAGTAATTATTATTCATCTTCCTAAACACTATCTCCAGCTCATCCTTTGACTCATGCATTTTCATTAGTCTTTGGAGCTCTGTGACTTGATATACATTATCATACATTGGATTGATACCCAATGGCTATTTTCTTTTGGTACATTTTTTCAGATTTCTTTTGGCACATTTTTCGTATGTATTCAGTTTCCAAATATTGTAATTTCTTGTTTCCACAGCATTTCTTGTGTTCATTCTCTTCTTTGCACCCATGTTGCCACCACCACCCAAGTTTAAACCTGTGTTGCCTCTCCCCTAGACTGTCACTGATTACCTCCAAATTGATTTCCATGCTTTAAATCTCACTCCACTAAAGTTTACCCTATGCACAGCTGCCAAAGTGCTTTTTCCCAAAATGCAGGTCTGACCCTGTTCAGTCAACTCCAGTGGCTCTTTATCATCTCTGGGAACAACTGTAAATTAAAGGCCTGTGTAACCCTGATTGTGGCTCCATGATATCTGAATTATTTCTTTATGACTGCTTCCAGTATTTTCTCCTTGGTCTGGGAGTTCTAGAATTTGGCTATAGTATTCCTGGGAGTTTTCATTTTGGGATCTCAGGAAGTGATCAATGGATTCTTTGAATTTATATTTTACCCTCTGATTCTAGAATATGATTCAGGACAGTTTTCCTTGATAGTTTCTTAAAAGATGATGTGTAGGCTCTTTTTTTTGATCATGGCTTTCAGATTGTCCAATAATTATCAAATTATCTTGCCTTGATTTATTTTCCAGATCACTTGTTTTTTCAATGAGATATTTCACTTTTCCTTTTATTTTTTTCATTATTTTGATTTCATTTTATTGTTTTTCGTTGTGTCATGAAGTCATTAGCTTTCACTTGCCCAAATTTTTTTTTTTTTTTTGCTTTTTGGCAGGGCAATCGGGGTTAAGTGACTTGCCCAAGGTCACACAGCTAGTACATGTGTCAAGTGTCTGAGGCCGGATTTGAACTCAGGTCCTCCTGACTCCAGGGCCGGTGCTCTTGCCCAATTTTAATTCCTGGAATTATTTTTTCAGTGAACTTTTGTACCTCCTTTTCCTGAAACTATTGACTCTTTTTTTCATAATCCTCTTGTATTATAATCATTTCTTTTCCCAAGTTTTCTTCTAATTTTCTTATTTGATTTTTAAGATCCTTTTTGAGCTTGCCTAGGAGTTCTCTTTTGGGCCTGACACCAATTCACTGTGTTCTTTGAGGCTTCACATGTTCCCTAATATTAGCCATTGTCGGCCTCTTCTGAGTTTGTGTTTTGATCTTCCCTGTCACTATAGTAACTTTCTATGCTCAGATTCTTTTTGTTGTTGTTTGCTTACTTTTCCAGCTTATGTCTTGACTATAATTTTATTAGAGAGTTGGGCTCTGTTTCTGGCATGGAGTGGGCGCCGTCCCAAGCTTCAGAGCTTTTTTATGCTGTTGTTCTCAGAGCTAATTCTGGGGACCTGTAAGATTTTAGTTCTTTCAAGATGGTATGAACTAAGGAGCAGTGTAGTCTGCTCTCTTGCCCTATGCTGTGAGTGACCACAAGCACTCTTTTTTAGCCCTGTACTTGTGACCAAGGTTTCTCTTCCCCTGTGGCCTCATGGTCTAGTGTGCTAGTTCTCCTCCTTACCCTGCACCTGTGATCCAGGTCTCCCATTTTTGTAATGCAATACCCTGTACCAGCAAAGTGTCTCTTGTAATCTCCTTCTGACCAGTTGTCTGCCTCTTCCCCCCCACCTCCCGTACCATCTATGGGTTGACAGCTCAGGAAGTAGCTGCTGCTGCCAAGTTGCCACTAAGACCTGCACTGGCTTGTTGGAGTGTGGCCTGCTGCTGACTTGCCATAAGGGTGGGGGGAGAGAGGAGTTGATAGTGGCAGCAGCAGGTTGGTGCTTTGCTGCTCCACTCTCACCTCAGTAAGACAGACTTTTCTTGTTGGCCTTCTGTGTGGTCTTGGACCGGAAAAATGTTTCATCTTGTCCTTTCATTAGTTCTGCTGCTCCAGAATTCATTTTTAGGTGTTATTTTGAAGTTGTTTGGAGGGGAATTTGGGAGAGCTCAGGTTCCTGCCTTACCAACTCCTATCTTGGCTCCCTAAACTCAGCAAATATTGTTAATGAACATTAACTCAAAAATTTTAAACAAAACCATGTCAAACACTAGCAATTTAAGAAATTATGATCAAGTAGTATTTATGCCAAGGACGCAAGGATGGTTCAACATTAAGAAAACAATCAACGTAATCGTATTAAAAACCAAAACATCCAAAACCACAGAATCATCTCAATAGATGTAGAAAAAGCCTTTGACACAAAGTACAAAACTTTTATTCTATAAACCCTACAAAGAATAGGTACATAGGGACCTTTTTAAAATTATCATAAAAAAGCATCTGCCCAAACTAAAAGCAAACATATGCAATGAGAATACATTAAAACCTTTTCCAGTAAATGCAGACGTGAACGATTGGTCTCCATTCTCCCCACCATTATTTAATGTAGTACTATAAATGTTAGTGATAGCAATAAGATGAGAAAGAAATTAAAAGAGTAAATATAGGTAAAGAGGAGATTAAAACCATCTCTGTTTGCTGATAATGTGATGGTATACTTGGAAAATGCTAAAAAATCAGTTAAGATACTGAGGCAGTTGACAGCTTCAGGAAAATTTTAGGCTACAAAATAAATCCTCAAAAATCAATAGAATTTTAATATAATAGTAACAAAACACACAAAAATAGTAATAGGATGCGAAATCTTATTCCAAATAACTACAAAATGCACAAAACATCCGGGGATCAACCTCCCAAAGCACACAAAACACTTGAGTAGATCCAATCACAAAGTGTTCCTTAAAGAAATAAAGAACAATTAAATTGTTGGAGGAATATTTCAGTATTCACATTTGGACTGTGCCAATATTAAAAATTATGCTTCTAGCAAAATTACACTTTTAATGCCATGCCTATCAAATTACCAGGGGGACACTTTATAGAACTTGATCAAATAATAACAAAATTCATTTGGAAAAGCAAAAGATCTAGAATATTAAGGGAAATGATGAAAAGAAGTAGGGATGAAAGCAGAATAACATTTCCATCTATAAAGCAATAGTCACCAAAGCCATGTGGTATTGCCTAAAGACTAGAGAGATGGATTGGAGTAGTCTTGACTAGATGGGAGATTCAAAAACAGTAAAACTCAATAACCCCAGGTTTGATAAAATGGAAAACATAAATTGCCTAGAGAAGAACTTTCTATTTGATAAAAACAACAACAAAAAACAACTGCTGGTAAAACTGGCAAGCAGTCTGGCACAAATTAGGCTTAGACACCAACATCTTGCACCATATTCCATAATACATTCTAATGTGAAAATATATTATATTTTCCAATTAAATGTAAGAACTATTTCTAAATTGTTTTTTAAAATGTTGAGTCCCAAATTTTCTCCCTCTCTCCCTTCCTTCCCCCTTCCTTGAGAAGGCAAACATTTTGATATAGGTGAGGGCTGTCCAACCTTAGGTTTTTATTGAAATAATAGACAATATATTTTGGTTTGTCATTTTAGTGAGAGCTCTGTGGGCTTCGTTTACTTAAGCATTTATTTAAATTTCTATGTTTGTAGACCGGCTGCGTAAATTGCACTAAGGGCCACATTTTGGACAGTCTTGATATAAGTTATACATGTGCAGTCATACAAAACATTTTTCCATCACAATACATCCTAAATGGATATGTGACCTTAATAGGTCATACTATTAAAAAAAATTGGAAGAGAAGTAGATCATATACCTCTCACAACTGTAGGTATTTTCCTACAAAAGATAAAATAGGTAACTTTAATTACTTGAAACTGAAAAGCTTCTGCATATACAGTATTAATGCATCTAGGTAGTATAAGGTGGAAAGTGTTCAAATAGGGAAAGAAATTCTTTGTATCAGATTTCTTTGATAACTGTTCGGTACCCAAGCTATGTAAACAGTAAATATATGTAAGACTAATGGATGTGAACAAACAGTTCTCAAACTACAGAGTATTCACAACCACTTGAAAAAAATGCTTCAAAGGGCATGTGAATCAAAAAAGCTTCAAGGTTAACTCCATGCTCTGGGCTCAAGTCCATCCCCCCTCTTTAAAAGCTCTGAGAGTATCCCAAATATCCTGGGCCCACTTCTTTATTTTTTTTTTCCTTATGACCTCATCACTCCCCACAGGTTCAGTTATCAATACATAGGTGACTCCCAAATGTTTATCTTCCTCCTAAGCGCAATCCCAAATCAACAACTACCTATTTTTCTCCCTTGCTCATTTTCCCTATTGAATTCCCATTAAAAACAAACAGTTAAAATGCCATCTCTTCCAGGAAGCCTTCCCTAGTCCCTCAATTTAGTAACAACCAACTTTGTTTTATAATTCATTTTCATCTTATGTGTTATAACTATTGGTGTTTGTTTCTTATTCCCCTCTTCATAAAGACAGGGACTTGTATCTCTTCTGATATCATACCCATCCCCACCCCTTAAGGTGTAACACAATGTTCTGTATGTAATAAGCAGTCTATAAATGTTTGGTGATTGATGCTGCCTCTTCCCTTTTGTACCTTTGCATATTTATTCCTTTTCATCATTTTTGTCACACTTCAATATTCCAGTGGCAGCATGTCAGTTGATAGAGAGTTGGACCTGTAGCTAGGAAACCATGAGTGCCTCTGACATGATCTGACTTTGTGACAGTACAAGTCATTTAATGGCTCAGTTACCCCTTCAGCTAAGACTAACATTGAATATTTGCTTTGGTGTAGGAAATTCCAGGACATCAGCATGCTACAATTTGTTCAGTCATTTCCCAGTCAGTGGATATAGAAGATATATTTGGCTTTTAACTATAATTAGGGCTGGGGGATGAGGGTAGAAAAGCATGAGGTGACAAAGGAGAAATCTCTTCTAAAACTGGAGAGAAGTTGAGAAGAAAGATATAAGGAATTTAAGAATAGAAAAAATCTAGCACATCTTTTATAAGAGAGCATGCTAGGAGAATAATAAGACATAAATTAAAGAGTTAACAAGCTGAAGCCAAGCCCTTATTGAAATTCCGTAGCCTGTTTGGAATGGGCCAGGTCTATGCTAGTTCAGATTAAATGGATTGTTTGGGAAGAGTCAGGTTGGGAATAAGAGTTGGTGTAATGGTCCCTGGTGTAGATTTAGTTGGGCCAGAAATTCTTTATATAAAGGTCATTGAAGTAATAAAGCCCTTTCTGAGGAGGGAGACTTCTCCAGTGAGGTGATAGTATGGGTTAAGAGACTGGAAGCCCTGGTTGTGGATGAGTGCAGGGAGATAAAGCAAATTAAAGGTTTGTGATAGGAAAAAAGGTAGCGAATTATGTCTCAGAAGTGGAGCATTGCTTTATCCTCTCAGTGTCCAAATTATGACCATAGTGAGGAATAGATATGGAGGTCAGTGAAGACGGTGACAGTGCTGGTCAAGGAGTGGGTGCGTGATCAGTGTAGATGTTGAGGTGATCAAGGAAAATAGAAGTTGATGAAGAGTAAAAGAAAACATGAACCAGATGCTGAAGTTAATCCAGGAATTAATGTAATTAGGTACAGTACTGGGAATGGGACTAAACCACAAACCCTTAGTGGCCTGGTGGATATACTTGAGTGACCTTTTTTTACTCCCTCATCCCCACCTCTACCCATGTTATATTATTGGTAGCCCTTTGTTCAGAGGAATATGTTATTAGATTAGCTGATCATCACAAAGAAAAAAGAAAGATATAGATGGTAATAATGCAAATGTATCAGTGCTACATACTTAAAACAGAAATACAATTTGAATTTGAGACCACTGATTTAGATAGATGATATGAACTTGTTAGGCTAAATCAGCTAAGGGAGTAGCAAATTCAGTGGTGTAAATATGTTGGGAGGTAGGTGGAAGTAAACGATAGTAATTTAATTTAGAATTTAGAAACAGAAGTTTTGATTTCTGTTTTCTTGTAACTTTTACTATTAAGGTTTGTTAGGGGACATTCCACATCAGTAGTTTTTTGTTATCTAATAGTGCATTCTCCTAAAAAAAGATTTCATGTATGCTATACTGACAACATAGGTTTTTCTTCTATTTATTATTTTTGTATCTGTTACATTATTGTTTTATTTAATAAGAAGTGTACCCAAAGTTTTAGTTTGAGACTTTTGGCACACCTCGTATTTTTGGTATAGCAATCAATCGTTGCATTTACTAAGTGCCTGTTATATACTAAGCATTGTTCCAAGTGTTCTCAGTACAAAGATAAAAGCCATAGCCCTTGCCCTCAAAGAGTTTACATTCTATTACGGGAAACCATATAAATATATATGTAAGTAAATATATATAAGTAAATATGAACTATGTACAAAATAAAATTTTGCAGGGAGGTTACTAACATCTGGGATCAAGAAAGACCTTATATAGGATAAGCCAGGCTTTGAAAGGGAGACAGAAGTGTGAAGTAGGAATGCATTTTAGACATGGGAGACAATATCTTCAAAGGCATGGTGATTGATGATCGAATGTTGAGTATGAGGAGCATAAAACTATGAAATTTTATCTCTTTGACACTGTCTTAACATCAGTTATATATGATGTTTTCCCTGGAATTTTTTTCCACAATTCTTGCTTTTTCATATGATGTTGCATTTTGCCAACACCCATCATTAAATCTACATAATTAGGAAGCCAACCTTTTAATTCTTCTATTTCGTTCTACATATGTAGTTTCTTGATTAAGGAAAATCACTTGTTTTGTGATGTAAGAACTGCATTTTCAGAACTTAGCACATTTAGCAATAATGTATGGTGTTTTTACTTCTAATTAGATTCTGTTATATTTGAAGAGCATTTTTCCAAGGCTGTTTCCTTAGAATGTTAAGTTTTTGTTTTTTCCGAGAGAAGATATTCTTGATATAAAGATGATGAACAGTATAGGTATTATTTCCAAAGGCTTTTTCTTAGATTTGTTACGTTGATTGAACATTTCACTTGAATGCCCACCCGAGAACGCATCAGACTTTATAACTACTTCAGACATTTAGGAAATCAGAAAAAAAATTTTCAACTATTACATGCAGCAAGTATTTATTGAGCCACCTACTGGCTGGGCATATGACCAGAAAAAATAAGATCTCCTGAAGGGCAGATGTGGGAGAAAAGACTTCAGGGATGAAAAGTTAAATAATAAAAGATGTGTCACATGGGGGTATTCAGTTGACAAATGAGTGCCACAGATTTTAAGGGATTTTGGCTCAGAGGAAGAGAGATTATTATGAGCTGAGTGATCAAGGAAGAATTCACAGAGGGAATGACATTTGGGCAAGTCTTTGAAGACTGGATAGATGGAAAAGAGCAGGGAAATGATGTGAACAAAAAAGCCACCACTGTTTCTTCCTCTTTATTGCTGTAGAGAATATGAATGATATGTTTGGGAAATGGTGAGAAGACTGGCTAGTTCTCCAGTGAACCATAATCGATGAAGTGTGACCATTATGTAATTACACTAATGTGTTGACAAATAAAACTGCATGTTGTAGAGGGAATTTTTGCCCAGGTTGGAATAGATGAAAGTAAGGTGACTCCCTGTGGAGGATGGGAAAAGGTACTGCAAGTACTGGAGTAAGGGCGAGGGTGGCATAACACGTCTAAATAATTACCAGGATGAGAGACTTTTAAATTTAAAGATATAGAAGCTTTTTTCTGATGCAGACTCAGAAATCTGTTTTAGATCAGAGTTAGAAATCTTCTTGTCAGATGTGATGAATGTTTTGTTTGTTCTTTCTGAACTTTTATACTTTAAAAAAAAATCTTTGTTTCAAGGGATGCAGATATTAGAAAGGGAAAGGAGCAATATAGGGAAATAAAGGTGATTTGACCAAAGATATTAATAAAAATACAATTAAAATCATTAGTTGAAACGTTATGCTTGAATACTTAAATTTCATGTGATATTGAGACACTTCTGTTGTCATCCATGTAAAATGAGAAAAAAATTACTTAATCTAAAATGTAATTTTATGACCTTATATCAGAATTTAAATATTTAGTGCCAATTGTTTTTTCTTTCTTTTGCAGCACCAATTATGAACAGATACTGCAGAAGAGTATCAGGTAGGTGTGTTCCTCTCCCCACATCCTCATTGAGTACCCAAGTTTTCTTTGAACTGTACGTGTTATATTTGCCCTTCATATTATTTCCTTTAATATTTTGTTGTATGCGTTGCTGATTTTTTCATATGACAGTTACAGACAATATAAGTGAATGTATTTTTGCATTTTTTTATTATCTTCACAATATGAAAATACACTAGATTTGCTATTTATTTCACCAGAATTCATTTTCAAGATAGCTAATTTTTACTTGTGTTAGTAGTGTGCAGAGAACTTTACCAGCTTTCTTTTTTTTAGTTGAATTGCTAGGATTTTCCAAGTATATTATCATATTGTCTGCAAAAGGAGATAATTTTATTACCTCATTGCCCATTCTCATTCCTTCAGTTTCTTTTTCTTCCCTCATTGCTATTGCTAGCATTTCTAATACAATACTGAATAATACTGGTGATGATGGTCATTCTTGTTTCACTCCTCATCTTAGTGGGAAGGCTTCTAGTTTATCCCCATTATAGATAATGCATGCTAATGGTTTTAGGTAGATGCTTCTTATCATTTTAAGGAAAAATCCATTCATACATATGTTTTTGAGTGTTTTTAATAGGGATGAGTGTTGTAGTTTGCCAAAAGCTTTTTCTGCATCTGTTGATGTAATCAGGTAATTTTTGTTACTTTTGTTTTTGATATAATCAATTAGGCTAATAGTTTTCCTTAAATCATCACTGTATTCCTGATATAAATCCTACTTGGTCACCATATATAGTCTTTATGATATATTCTTGTAGTCTCCTGGCTGGTATTTTATTTAGAACTTTCGCATTCATTTTCATTAATGGAACTGACCCCTACTCCTTAAATTCCAGTCTCACCCATCACCTGCAGGATCAAATATAAAATCCAGCGGTTGGTATTCAGAGCCTTTCATAACTTAGCCCTCACCTACTTTTTCTGCCTTTTTACATCTGACATCCCATCACTTAGCCTCTGCTATTACTTGAATAAGAAATTCCTTCTCATGACTGAGCATTTTCTTTGACTGATGCCCATGCCTGGATGTTCTGCCTCCTCATCTTTGTCTGCTGCCTTCTTTTGCATCTTTTGATTCCCATCTAAAATCCCAGCTTTTATAGGAAGGTTTTACCAGTTGTTCAGTCATTTTTTTCAGTCATGTCCAACTCTTCATGACACTATTTGGGGTTTTCTTGACAAAGATACTGGAGCGGTTTGCCATTTCTTTCTCCAGCTCATTTTACAGATGAGGAAACTGAGGCAAACAGGGTTAAGTGACTTGTCCAGGATCACACAGCTAGTAATTGTGTAAGGCCAGACTTGAACTCAGGAAGATATGTCTTCCTAACTCTAGGCCCAGCACTCTATATACTGTACCACTTAGCTACCTACGCCTTTCCCAAACCTTGATTCTAATGCCTTCCCTCTTTTAATTATTTCCCTTTGATAAAAATCTGAGTTCCAAGATACAGAAGGAATTAACACAGATACCATTTCCACCAATGAATAAGTGAACAAAGGATATGAACGAACAGTTCTCAAAAAAAAATACGGATTATGAATAACTCTATAACATGTTGATGTAAATCACGACTAGTGAGAGCAGTACAAATCAAACAGCGCTGAATTTTCACCTGATGCCTGGCAAATTGGCAAAGATGATGAAGACGGAATAGTAAATTTGGATAGGCTGCAGCAACATGAACACACTAATATACTGTTGATGAGACTGTGAATTGGTTTGACCATCCTGCAAAGTGGTTTGGAATTATGCTAGCAGAGGGATTGATTAAAATGCCTATGCCTTTCACTACATGGTAGATTCTTACTAAATGTTTATTGTTATTTGTATTAAAGGGGAAGAATCATGGGTTTTGAGGAGAGTGAATGAAATAAAATTGTGTTTACTCATTCTTCTTTCTCAGGTTGGGGAGAATATATGTATAATACTTTTTTCTTTTCTTTTTTTCCCCTATCAAGTATGTGCTGAATCTTTCAATCCAGATGACGAAGATGATGCAGAGCCAAAGGTAAAAAAATGCAAGTTTACTTCAACTAAGTCTATTGTTTGGGGTTGGTTACTGAGATTTATTTCTCTTCAAATAAACTAATAAAATATGTTTTTCTGTCTAATTTAAAGAAAGAGTAAACAGTCTGTGATGTACACGTTGAAATTAACAGCCTTTGAAAGATTTCTTAAATGTTCCAATATTGAAATTCCATTTATTTTCTGAAAATAATAAAATACCTGTTTTTGTAACATGCGCTGCAAAACTCATGATCAGTTTTTTACTAAAGATATTTATGGGTCATTTGATGAAACAAAAGTAATTTCGAAGTACATTTCTCATTTGTATAACATAGGTTTTATGGTATTTGTTATTAGATCAATTGCTATCCTGTTTTCCTTTGTAGCGAAACTACTTGGATTATTAGCTAAGTAGATCTAACTTATGGATCTGTGACTAACTACTATTGGTTGGTTTAACTGAAGCAATGAATAGAATAGATTTAGTGCCTCTTTTTTCCTCCACTTTTAAGGGGAAAGAAATATATCAAGATTTCCTTGACCCAATGATGTAATCTTGCCTTCTTTCTTAAGAAAAAGAAAATTTAAAAAAAGAAAAGAAAATTACTTTTTATTGTATTTATTTTGTAGGTGGTTCATCCCAAGTCTGACGAACAAAGATCCAGACTTCAGGAAGCTTGCAAAGATATCCTTCTCTTCAAAAATCTTGATCAGGTAACAATAATATTAAGAGCATCTGTACGGTAGTACTCAATCAGTTTCTTTGCTGTTTGTTACATAAATAAATTTACCTGCCACAGGCAGGCCAGCAATTAGAGATTTCAGGCATATTTTTCTTAGGAACACTTTTCTGATTGGAAGAAGCTCAGAACAGGAGAATAAGCACGGGCTTTTTAGTCAGAATACCAGGTTTAAAATCCTACATGTGGTTCTTACCACTTGTGTGATCATGGTCAAGGGGCATTCAGCCTCCCTGGACCTTCATTTCCTCATCTGTTAAATGAGGAGTTTGATGATCTCCGAAGTTCTTTCAAGCACTAGATCTATCATATATGATCTTCCTATAGTTACTTCATGAAACAATTCAGAGGTAAATGTTTTTCACAGAATACAAGATTTTTCTTTCAACGTTTAATGTGGACATTGCTTAGTACTTCTCTTACACCCCCTCTAGCCTACCCTCTTCCTATAAATAACAAGATTGATTGAATACCATTTGAAAATCATTTAATTGGTCAAATTTGCAAGTAAATAGCTGATATATTAACCAAAATCTTAGAATGACAAGGGTGCTACATCTTGTTTATACTCTATACCAAATAGCAAGTCATGAGACGGTGAAATTTTTAGCCTCTGAAAAGTGGCATGTCTAAAGGATAGACTCTTCTTCTGAAGTACAGCAATACAATTAAAATATAGCTTCTCTGCTTATTACCTGAGGACCCCAGGCATGCATCCCCATTCTATAAACAGGGTTCCATCTTTTCTGTAGATCCTAATGCTTTAGTGATAGGGTACTGGAATGAATTCCTTTTATGATTTTCTACTAAATTATAAGCTCCTTGAGGGTGATAACTATGTCTTAATTTTTTTTTTAATCTCCTCCATAGGCAGGATTTGGATTAGTGGGATTAGTCTTTGTATTAGCAGTACAAGAATGGATTTTAAGCTGTTTTAGTCAGTCTTAGAAAAAAAGATTTGAGAATTTTCGAAGAGGAGTAGGTGCAGAAGAAATTGGCCTCACTTCTTAGCTACCATTTTGTAACATTCTTAAATGGAAAAAGTAGCCGTAATACTTGAAATATCTCATCAAAAGTGTCAAGGAATATTCAAAAATGTACACCTTTAGTATTCTCTATTTATTAAGAAGTTGTCATCTTAAACATTGCATTAGCTAATTTCTCTTTAGTTTAATGTGCTATATATAATCAGTGCATAATAAAATTTTGCAAAATGAATGAGAAAACTTACCTGTGATCACATATCTAGCCTTCATTCTAGCTGGGATTTAAAGCAAGATATTCTAACTCCAAATCCTGTACTTTTTCTTTTTTATCAAGATGAATTCCAATAAATCAGTGGATAGATGAATGAATGGTTTTCATAGTTTTGCTCTGTCCCAGAGCTGCCCTGAGACCTAGCTCTGGGCCGTATTACAAGACACCCTCTGGTAGGACTGGTGAATCAGAGATAACTTCCCTATAATGTGTGAGCTTTTCAGTCTTTGCTATACTGCTGTATCCTAGAAAATTTGATAAGTCAGGATCAAAAATTATCCATGCATTACTTATGCTTGCAGCAGGGAAGAGAATCCCCGTTGCAATCAAGACCATTAGATTTGGGGTTTGTAGTACTTATCCAGAATCCTCTTAGTCACCACAGGACTATTGGAATATTTGTATAGTCTTTGCCCTTAACCATTGAGCATGAATAAGACCATATCTCTCTTTTCACATAAGTAAAGGATACTAAACATGATTTCTGAAATTACATTTACAGCCTTGAAATTAGCAGAGAAGGGGAAAGTAACAAAGAACTTCTTGGTACAAATAAGTCAAATATGGTAGTTTAGAGTAAAAATTAATAAATAAAAAGGTTCTTACTCTTGCCAGATATAATTATATACTAAAATCCAAGCAGTGCATACCATGGAAGAACAAATTCTTTTTTTATGTGACATTTAATATCTCCTGTTTTCTTCTAAAATCATGGAATAGAAAAAAAAGTTTCTGCAAAACCGATTAGCATTCAAACTCATCTTAATTTTGGAGACTGTAATTTTGCTTTCATGTTTAAAATGGTATATTATTTTGGATAAAAGGTTAGTCACAGGGCAGCTAGGTGGCACAGTGAGTAGAGCACCAGCCCTGGAGTCAGGATGACCTGAGTTCAAATCTGGCCTCAGACGCTTGACACACTTAGTAGCTGTGTGACCTTGGGCAATTCGCTTAACCCCAGTTGCCCTGGTTAGTCACCATTTGGATATTTGGATCCAAATAGTGCCTGAGGTGCTTTGATAATGTGGATATATGAGTTAGGATTATAGTTAGACATAATATCCGTGAGGTAACTTTATGTAATAACCACTCTACATGGTTCCAGATACTGAGACATTTTTAAAAAATCCATAAGTAAGCATATATCTTAAATTTAAAAACCATTTTTATCATGTAACAAAGATTATGATGCATATGACATCTTAAACACTGCTTCCAGTTTGATTTTCTGTGCCAGTCCTATGTGGAAGGAAAAGTTAAAGTGAGAAAAATCGTATCATTATCTCCAGTTATAATAGTATCTATTAAATACTATTATCCACTGTATAAATTAGTATACATTGTAACACGTAATTAGTGCATTATGCTTATTTCTGTGCTGGGTTCTGGCTTTCATGAATCGCCGTTTAACATCACTTTATTTTTTTTTTCCTTTTTTTTTTTTATTTAATTTTTTTTTTTTTAAATGCAATTTATTTATTTAACATATTTGGTTTTCAGCATTGATTTTCACAACATTTTGAATTACAAATTTTCTCCCCATTTCTACCCTCCCCCCCACTCCAAGATGGCTTATATTCTGGTTGCCCTGTTCCCCAGTCAGCCCTCCCCTCTATCAACCCCTCCCCTCTCATCCCCTTTTCCCTTCCTTTCTTGTAGGGCAAGATAAATTTCTACGCCCCATTGCCTGTGTATCTTATTTTTTAGTTGCATACAAAAACTTTTTTTGTTTTTGAACATCTGATTTTAAAACTTTGAGTTCCAAATTCTCTTCCCTTCCCACCCACCCTCTCTAAGAAGTTGAGCAATTCAACCTAGGCCACACATGTATTATTATGTATAACCCTTCCACAATACTCATGTTGTGAAAGGCTAACTACATTTTGCTCCTTCCCAACGCATCCCGCTTTATTGAATTTTCTCCCTTGACCCTGTCCCCTTTCCAAAGTGTTTGTTTTGATTACCTCCACCCCCATCTGCCCTCCCCTCCATCATCCCCCCATCTTTTATTTTTTTTTTATCTTCCTCCCTCTTCTTTCCTGTGGGGTAAGATACCCAACTGAGTATGTATGGTATTCCCCCTCAGGCCAAATCTGATGAGAGCAAGGTTTACTCATTCCCCCCTCACCTGCCCTCTCCCCTCCTCCCATAGAACTGCTTCCTCTTGCCACCTTTATGCGAGATAGTCCACCCCATTCTATCTCTCCCTATCTCCCTCTCTCAGTATGTTACTCTCTCATCCCTTAATTTCATTTTATTTCTTTTAGATATCTTCCCTTTATCTTCAACTCACCCTGTGTCTGCTCTCTCTCTTTTACATATATATATATATATATGGATATTCCCTTCAACTACCCTAATACTGAGGTCTCATGAATCATACTCATCATCTTTCCATGTAGGAATGTAAACAAAACAGTTCAACTTTAGTAAGTCCCTTGCAATTTCCGTTTCTTGATTACCTTTTCATGCTTCTCTTGATTCTTGTGTTTGAAAGTCAAATTTTCTATTCAGTTCTGGTCTTTTCACTGAGAAAGCTTGAAAGTCCTCTATTTTATTGAAACTCCATATTTTGCCTTGGAACATGATACTCAGTTTTGCTGGGTAGGTGATTCTAGGTTTTAATCCTAGCTCCATTGACCTCCGGAATATCGCATTCCAAGCCCTTCGATCTCTTAATGTAGAAGCTGCCAGATCTCGGGTTATTCTGATTGGGTTTCCACAATACTCAAATTGTTTCTTTCTGGCTGCTTGCAGTATTTTCTCCTTGATCTGGGAGTTCTGGAATTTGGCAACAGTATTCCTAGGAGATTTCTTTTTGGGATCTATTTGAGGAGGCGATCGATGGATTCTTTCAATTTCTATTTTGCCCTGTGGCTCTAGAATATCAGGGCAGTTCTCCTTGATAATTTCCTGAAAGATGGTATCTAGGCTCTTTTTTTGATCACGGCTTTCAGGTAGTCCAATAATTTTTAAATTATCTCTCCTGGATCTATTTTCCAGGTCAGTGGTTTTTCCAATGAGATATTTCACATTGTCTTCCATTTTTTCATTCCTCTGGTTCTGTTTTATAATATCCTGATTTCTCATAAAGTCACTAGCTTCCACTTGCTCCAATCTAATTTTTAAAGTAGTATTTTCTTCAGTGGTCTTTTGGACCTCCTTTTCCATTTGGCTAATTCTGCCTTTCAAGGCATTCTTCTCCTCATTGGCTTTTTGGAGCTCTTTTGCCATTTGAGTTAGTCTGTTTTTTAAGGTGTTGTTTTCTTCAGTGTATTTTTCAGTATTTTTTTGGGTCTCCTTTAGCAAGTCATTGACTTGTTTTTCATGGTTTTCTCGCATCTTTCTCATTTCTCTTCCCAATTTTTCCTCTACTTCTCTAACTTGCTTTTCCAAATCCTTTTTGAGTTCTTCTATGGCCTGGGACCAGTTCATGTTTTTCTTGGAGGCTTTGGTTGTAGGCTCTATGACTTTGTTGTCTTCTTTAGGCTGTATGTTTTGGTCTTCTTTGTCACCAAAGAAAGAATCCAAAGTCTGAGACTGAGTCTGGGCGCGTTTTCGCTGCCTGGCCATATTCCCAACCCACTAACTTGACCCTTGAGTTTTTCAGTGGGGTATGACTGCTTGTAGACTAACGAGTTCTGTGTTCTACGTTTGGGGGGGAGGTGCCAGCTCTGTCAGAGCCACACTCCTCCTTCCCCAAGGACCCCCAGTCCAGACTGGGCTTAGATCTTCAGAAGGCTGTTGCATTCCTGCTCTGATCCGCCACTTAATTCCTCCCACCAGGTGGGCCTGGAGCCGGAAGTAACAACAGCTGTAGCTGCCCCACCTCCGCTGCCCCAGGGGCTGGAAGCCGAACTGTGAACTCCTTCCACTCCCGCAGCTTTTCCCACTAACCTTCTCCGCAGTCTTTGGTGTTTGTGGGTCGAGGGGGGTCTGGTAACTGCCGCAGCTCACATATTCAGGGCGCTAGGGCCCCCTCCGTCCGGCTTCTGGTCTGGATCGTCCACGCCGCTCAGGCTGGGCTCTGCTCCACTCCGTTCCCAGCTCCCAGCTCCGTGTGGAATAGACCTCACCCAGAGACCATCCAGGCTGTCCTGGGCTGGAGCCCTGCTTCCCTCTGCTGTTCTGTGGGTTCTGCCGTTCTAGAATTGGTTCAGAGCCATTTTTTATAGGTTTTTGGAGGGACTCGGGGGAGCTCACTCTAGTCCGTGCTTACCAGCTGCCATCTTGGCTCCGCCCCCCTGTATTTCCTCTTAACATCACTTTAAAATAAACAAAGTGCTTGAAAGCATTTAGGATAGACAGTTACTGGTGATTGATTGTAAGAGAAATTATTGTAGAAAGAGAGTTCGCCATTGTCATGAATTTCTAAAATAGAGAATAATCAACAAATATTCAAATGTTTCTTAGATAGAAGCCTAGATCTAGGAACAACAGATCTTTGTTTAGATTTTCAAGTTGCTTATACAGTATCCTTACTTACAAAAAGCATCTTTCAAAAATAATTATCTTCTGTCAAGAGATAGAAAGGAGCTGGAGGCATACTTGTAGCCAACCTGGAGGTATGCAAAGAAGAGATTGTAATTTTTTCAGCCTTTCAGTATGCTTATGCAGTTATGGGAGCAGAAGACCTGATATGGGTGTGTGACTATAATGGGAGGTACCATTAAAGGGTACCATTAAAGAACATTCCTGGAGTTGGAGGGGATGATTAACTTGTTATGGGAGACAGGTTTCATAAAGAATTTTGTCTGGAAAGGAATGGACATCATAAGAGAATACCTTCTTTCAGCAAGGGTCTCCTGAGTTGGCAGAGGGGATATAGATACAGAGAGAAGATATACTGACCTTAGGAGGGGTGAGTGGTAATAAAGGCAAAAAAAGTATTGGACCAGACCTTATGATTTGGGATTCATAGTACATCCCATCATTTCACTGCCTCCTTCATGAATTGATATTTCTAGGCATGATGCCCAGCAGAAGCCTCCCCCCTCCCCCCGCCCACCAAAAGCAAACAAATAAATAAAAAACAAGAAGAAACAGGGGGGAAAGGATGATGGGGTAAGATCTATAAATGGCCTAATATCGAACAAAAATGAAAAGGAGGATTTCCAGTTTGATCTTCCAGAAGCTCTATTTCATCAGGGACAGAGAAGGAATAAAGAAGAGATGTGAATAGCTTATGAATGGAAGTGTAGAATTCAGAATAAACTAGACAGGGATAGAAATAAGGAGAAGGACAAATTAAATGAATGTTTCTTAAAGGATGCTGCAAAAGAAGGTGGGGGTTTTTTTGGTGAAGATTTATATACATACATATATATTGCATGTAAAAACCTTTTTTTTTAAACTTTCGTTTTTTTTTAATTTTGAGTTCCAAATTCTCTCTCCACCCTCCTTCTTGATAGGGCAAGCAATTAGGTGCAGATTATATATGTGAAGTCAGTACTAAAGAATATTAATTAAGGTTAGAGGTTGGATGGGGAGGATTTTGACCCACGTTCTTACTCAGGCAGGGAAAGGAAAGGGTCAGAAGAGTCAAGGCACTAGGTAAATAAATGGAAGAAATGAGGGAGTTTAAGTAAATTCAAGACATTTGAGATAGATCAAATATACAGACGTGATAAGGATAGACTGGCATGAAATTAGTATTGCGAAAACTAATCACTGGCACAGTGATGACTTTACTAGAGGAAGGGGATGAAAAAAATCATAAAAGATTGGATTAAATAATCTAATGAAATGAAAGAAAATAAGAGGGACAAGAACACTAGCTCCCAAAGTTTGCTGTGCACAAGAAACAAATTTTAAAATAGATACAGAATGGAAAATGATAATAATAGGGATACAAATTGGACCTTTGTATTAGTATTGGGAACTCCTAAGGGGTAAAATGCCCTCTCCCAGTGCAAGTCTATACCTTCTCTACAACCCATAGTCTTATACGGTTACCTAGAATACTGGATTAAATTCACATAGAAATGAGGCCACTAAACCATACATAAGAATCCCTGGGGGCAGCATATTGACTTAGAAAATCACGTATTAGCATTATTTATGTTCTGTTATTGTTTTTTCTAAAAAAAAGTTTTCCATTTGCATTTTCATTTGCTTCAGAACTTACTACTTCTGGCCTAGAACACAGAGACACTACATGTCAGAGGCAAGTTTTGAACCCAGGACTTCTTGGCTTCAAGCTTGGCTCTCTCTGTCTCTCCTTGTAACAACAGTGTTACTTACTGCTACTGTGGCTGTGTAAGGCCAGTAACACCAGCACACAGGAGGGCTACTGCCACAGGTTTTTTGATTTGCTTTTCTAAGGAAAGCAACTTTAAGGGGTTAACAGTCTTATTTTAATTAAACATACATATATCATTCACTTAGTTCAGAGGAAAAAGTCAGCACCCAGAACTTCAGAGAAAACACAAACAGAAATTACAAGCAGGAATTATATAAACAGAGCAAAATAACACGAATCAACAGACAGCCTTCTAGCTGTCTAACCAAGACATTACATACATAGTTACCAGAGAGAGTAGCACCAACAGCTGGGTTTTTCAAAGCTGGAGGGGGGGGGGCACTCATTAACAGCTACTCAGAGTCTCCACCCCGACACTCTTCCAATGAGTGAGCCCCTGAACAAAATGCTAACTTCAGAGTATATATACATTTCTTCAGGGTCAGAGGGCTTCACACCTTTGGTGACCTAATTAGCAAAAGGGTGTGGACCTTCCTACAAACAAAGGCAAGACGGAATCAAAGACACTTGTTTGCCTTAGTGCTGAGAAGCACTCCAAAACAAAAGACAACAAAAAAGTCCCACCCTGCTTGCCATTACATCCTGCCTTTCTAATGATAACACTATTTCAGAAGTCATTTGCAAACTCATTATATGTGGTGTATAGGTATTCCAACAGCTGGTTATAGTGTTCTACCGATTTATGAATTACAAATAGCCTCAGATTTCTGTTAGGTAATAGAAAAGCACATGATTTAGAATCCACTGTAAAATGGGAACAAGAAAAGATAGTAGTGCAGCTTTTGGAGATAGCTCATGACTTGACTACAAGTTATTTCTAGGTCTCTCCTAATCATTGTCATCATGAACAAAATGCTATCTTTGCTCTTTGTTTATACCATAGGAGCAGTTGTCTGAGGTTCTTGATGCCATGTTTGAGAGGACTGTGGTGTCTGAAGAACATGTCATTGACCAAGGGGATGATGGTGATAACTTCTATGTCATCGAACGGTAGGAAACTGAGCCTTGCAGGTTGTATAGTAATAAGATCCTTGATTCAGAGTACTTGTTGCGATCATGGAATAATTCCCTAAGATACCTTCAACAGAATATGACATGTACCTCTTCAGGGAACTCTCAGAACCCAAGGATCAAAGGCTTTATTCTTTTCACACCAAAACTTTGAGGTGATATCCTGGCTTCATTGTCCTTTGTGTGGGGTTTTTTTTTCTTTTTTTGTCTCTCTCATAGTAAACCACTTAGAACATCAAATCCCCTTTACCAAAATAGAGGAATTAGGTAAATAGAAAACATATACATGTAGGTCAGCTACAGGAATTCTCTTGTGACATAATGACCTGTTATAGGCACAGCTTCAGCTTAGTTTTTGCAGTTCTACCCTTTTTATTTTTATTTGTTTCTTTGTTCATTTATTTGTTCATTTATAGTTCTACCCTTTTTAAAAAACCAAAGTTAGGTAGACTAACCTTTCTTGAGGACATCAGGAACTTTCTGGTAGCTCCAGCTATGACTCCTTAGTTCTAGATCAGAACTGTGTTTTCTATAGTGACCTGAACCCCACCCCTTACAGCTAGCTGACCTCATCTTGTGGATTCTAGAACCTTCAGAACTTAAATGATATCCAAACCACCACCACCACCCCCTCAAACCTAGCTCAAGTTTAACAAGACTTCTTTCCTCAATCTCTACACATGACTCCCAAGTTATTTTTAGTTCTGTTCTCATCATCATCACAAATACTCGTAATATATTAAAGGAACATTGGACCCATCACCCTATAGAAAGATTAGTACTCTCTCATCAAAGCGCTTGATAAACAGGTTAAAACTGGCAAAAAATACTTTTGGCATAAACAGACATTACTTCACTGAGCAATAGCAGAATCCAGTAAAAACTACACACTGTTGGATTTGTCTAAAGTAACTTAAATTGGTTTACTAGAAAATGGTGATGATCCAGGAATGGAATGAAAAGGTCCTCCGGGCAGTATCTACATGAACTCAACCAACAGTGTGTTAACCAAGAAGCATTAAAGAAATTCCTAACTGATTTAAATTTATGTATGAAAGCAGATAGGTTTATGATAGCCATGTCATTGCCACTAGAAATTACAGAAGGTTATCCTTTTGGAGTTTAGATTTAATTATCCAGTGAACGTTATGCAGGTACATGATAAGTGTTGTACAATACTGCAGGATATGAAATAAAATACATACTGAATAAAAAACCTGACCTGGTGACTTAAATTTTACATCAGAGGCTCAATTTCTTTCATGGACTGACTGACACATGACAATTTCTTGTACAATAATACAGACCTCAGAATGTCCTAGAGAACTCTCAACCAATAAACTGCCACACTATTTAAAATTGAACTATTACCTAGACTTTACATTGGTCCATGAAACTTAAGAACATTGTAATAGATGTTGCCATACCAAGTGCTCATAGTGTCCAAACCACATGGGGTGAAAAGCTTTTGAAAAAGATGTAGCAGCATACCAAGTGATAGAATGAGGTATATTTCATCAATGTCATTTTGTCTGCTATTCTAGTTAAACTGAGGATTCTTTCTAAGGGGAACTTGTCTTTTTACTTATCTACACAAAAGCAATTATTTTACCCACCAGTACAGTAATTGTAGAAACTTAAATATAAATAGCAGAATAGTTAACTGTGTCAGCACTATTTCTTTCTTAGTCTGTTAAACAAAATGAGATAATTTTTCTGTTCCATAACATATAGTAGGTGCTTAATAAATGATTGTTGACTTAGATCAGTAATAGAAAACTTGAATGCTATATTACTTAATTAAAGGCAACTAACATCAGGAGAGGAATCCAGAAAACAAAATCATAATTCTGATGCCCTTAATCAGCAATTGAAAACAGAATTCAAAAAGAATACAAAGAAAATAAGACGAAGAACATAATAAACAATTCAACATCATTTGGAGACTTTAGTATAAAAGTTTCAATTCTAAAGGTACTTTTATTGAATCTACAGAAGATAAACTTGCATTCGTATGCTTTTATTCAGTTATAAAAAGTAGTTATTTTTATTTACCTGTATAATAGTTCAGAGAGCATTGGATATTAAAGAATAATAGGATAGGGACTCGTCCCAGGGCCTTTTCTATCTGACCTCTATTGAAATACAAGATTAGAAAAATGTGGTGGTGGTGATGGTGCTGGCTGTGGTGATGACCGTCACCACTACTTCCTCAAAGCCCAAACCATCTTCCATGTAGTGGCAGGGTACTGACAAAATAAGGGAATGCAGTCAGTGCAGCTTACAATGCAAATTTTGGGTATGCTCTGAGATCCCTACAGTATCTATTGAAATGTAGGCCAGTTGGATCTAGCAGTATCATTCATTTGTTCAGCACCCTGATCAGGGTAACCGCTCCTGTAAATTTAGGAAATAAACAGTGTATCATAGGGTTTCAAACTGGCCCTGCTCAGAGCCATTATGGTCAACTTAACACACAAGGCAGCAGAGTAAGTACCATTCCTTCGTGTTGTAGTACCAAGCTACATTGGAACAAATAAAAAGTGCCAATACTTTACCAACTGAAAATGCTTTGGTATAGATAATGCTGATCATTAAGGAGGGTAAACCTAGCATGAAATAGATTGAAGATATAAATGTTTTTATTACTGCCCAGTACTGTATCAGTCAATGAATTCTCAAATATTCAAATGTATCTGGGATCTCCGCAAAGATAATTGCTATTCATCCATCCTTGTCTGTCCATCCTGTTTGACTGTCATATCTTCACAAAATTTGCCACTCAACATGTTAGAAGCATTCTTCATTTTCTCCTGACATCATGAGTGTACCAATGGAGCACTTTGGCCATCTGTACATGAACTGACATTATAACCAACCTAATTTTTCTTTCCATTATACAATTGTTTGATTAAATCTTTTAATCTTGTTCTCTTTTGGAGTTCCTCATTGGTTATATGTTGTAGCCTGCTCACATCCACTGTGTGTCTTTCCGATTGCCCTCTATCTTTAGTTCTTACGAGGGAAGGATTTTCTAAGTCTTGCTTGCACTGTGCAACAACACCAATAAAATGTTTGTATTCAGAAGACAAGCTGTTGGTCTCATGCATAGTTTGGGGTCAATAAAAATGCTTTGCAGTTTCCTGAAAGCAAACCAGGCCACTCTCTTTTCCACCTTCATCCAAGATCATTGTCAGTCTCTATTGTTTGTCCCATATATCAATCAGTTAACGAGTATTTATTAAGAACTTACTGTGTGCTTACTATAATAATGAAATGTTCGGTAAAACCAAACAATGGTAATTCCTCTAATGACTTTGAAAAGGAGACGGCTGTAAATAACATGGATTTTTACAAATGCCCTTTTTGAATTTGGCTCCGATGTTACAACAAAACAGTAATTTTTTTAAACTGGTATCTTCTATCATGAATAAATGTGTTTTGCCACTGTATCTGACAAGAGTGTAGAAAAATTTCAGGACTTGCGCACAGCACTTTTTGGTACCTCCATTACCACAGGAAGACTAGAGAAAGAATGGTGGTGCTATCCAGGAATACTCCTGAAGGTAGGTGTTAAATACCATAATGGCAGAATTGGCATGGGGAAATTATTGAAGACCTGCAAAAAAAAAGTCTCCCAGTATTTGTAGTAAAAAACTTAAACTCCATGTTGCCTGATTAGGCAAGGAAAAAGGGGGGCAGAGCCAAGATGGTGGCTGGAAAGCACGGACTTGCTTAAGCTCTCCCCCAAAACCCTCCAAACACCTGTAAAAAATGGCTCTGAACAAATTCTAGGGCTGCAGAACCCACTAAATAGCAGAGGGAAGCAGGTGTCCAGCACAGGACAGCCTGGATGGTTGCTGGGAAGGGTCTATCACACTGTGCTGGGAGTGGAGTGCAGCCCAATTTGGGCCACACCAGGACCAGCCAGACTGGGAGTCAGGTGGAGCAGGCCATAGGGCCATGAATCACTGAGCTGTGGCAGTTACCAGACTTCTCAACCCACAAGTGCCGAGCAGGTTAGTGGGAAAACTGCTAGATCAGGGGGAAGGGGTTTGGTCCCAGGCCTGGGGATGGTAGAGGTGGTATGTTGCAGCAGCTGCTTCCAGCCACAGGCTCACAAGGTGGGAGGAATCAAGCAGCAGATCAGGGAGTGCAGGGAGCACTTTGCTGGCACCTATCTGGGTCATGGTCCTGGTTGGTGGTTCTTGGGAGAGGAGGAGCGCTGTGGCAGAGCTTTGCGGTGATGGTGGAATAGAAGTAGCTCTGAAAACAGCAGCACAGCCCCTAAAGTTTGGGACAAAGTGCTCCCTACAAGCAGTCATACCCTGACAAAAAGCTCAAGGGTCAAGTAGTTGGCTGGGAACACGAACAGGCAATGAAAAAGGACACAGACTATTGAATCTTTTTTTGGTGACAAAGAAGACCAAAACATACAGCCAGAAGAAGTCAACAAAGTCAAAGAGCCCACATCAAAAGCCTCCAAGAAAAATACAAATTGTGTTCAGGCCATGGAAGAGCTCAGAAAGGATTTGGAAAAGCAAGTAAGAGAAGTAGAAGAAAAATTGGAAAGAGAAATGAGAGTGATTCAAGAAAACCATGAAAAACAAGTCAATGACTTGCCAAAGGAGACCTAAAAAAATAGTGACAAAAATAACACCTTAAAAAATAGACTAACCCAAATGTCCGAAGAACTCCAAAAAGCCAATGAGAAGAATGCCTTGAAAGGCAGAATTAGCCAAATGGAAAAGGAGGTCCAAAAGACTACTGAAGAAAATACCACCTTAAAAATTAGATTGGAGCAAGTGGAGGCTAGTGACTTTATGAGAAATCAAGATATTATAAAAGAGAACCAAAGGAATGAAAAAATGGAAGACAATGTGAAATATCTCATTGGAAAAACCACTGACCAGGAAAATAGATCCAGGAGAGATAATTTTAAAATTATTGGACTAGGGGCAGTGAGGTGGCGCAGTGAGTAGAGCATGGGCCTTGAAGTCAGACGGACCTGAGTTCAAATCTGCCCTCAGACACTTGACACACTTATTTGCTATGTGACCTTGGTCAAGTCACTTAACCCCAATAGCCCTGCCTTCCCCCCACCTAAAAAAAGTAATAGTGCAAAAAAACATTATTGGACTACCTGGAAACCACCATCAAAAAAAAAAAAAGAACCTGGACATAATCTTTCAAGAAATTATCAAGGAAAACTGCTCTGATATTCTAGAACCAGAGGGTAAAATAGAAATTGAAAGAATCTGCCAATCGCCTCTTGAAAAAGATCCCAAAAGGAAAACTTCTAGAAATATTATAACTGAATTCCAGAGTTCCCAGGTCAAGGAGAAAATATTTCAAGCAGCCAGAAAGAAACAGTTTGAATATTGTGGAAACACAATCAAGATAATGCAAGATTTAGCAGCTTCTACCTTAAGGGATTGAAGGGCTTGGAATATGATATTCCAGAGGTCAAAGGAGCTAGGATTAAAACCAAGAATCACCTACCCAGCAAAAATGAGTATAATGCTCCAACACAAAATATGGATTTTCAATAAAGTAGAGGATTTCCAAGCTTTCTTGATGAAAAGACCATAGCTGAATAGAAAATTTGACTTTCAAATACAAGTATCAAGAGAAGCATGAAAAGGTAAACAGGAAAGAGAAATCATAAGGGACCTACTAAAGTTGAACTGTTTTGTTTACATTCCTACATGGAAAGATGATGTGTATAATTCATGAGACCTTTCTCAGTATTAGGGGAGTTAAAGGAAATACACACACACACACACACACACACACACACACACACCTACCTATATATACATATACACACACACACATGCACACACACACAGAAGGCACAGGGTGAGTTGAATATGAAGGGATGATATCTAAAAAGTAAAATGAAGGGGTGAGAGAGGAATATATTGAGAGGGAAAAAGGGAGAGATAGAATGGGGTAAGTTATCTCACGTAAAAGTGGCAAGAAAAAACAGTTCTGTTGGAAGGGAAGAGAGGGCTGGTGAGGGGAAGTGAGTGAATCTTGCTGTCATCAGACTTGACTTGAGGAAATAACATACACACTCAGTTGGGTATCTTACCCTACAGGAAAGTAGGGGAAAGGGGATAAAAGAGGGGGGATGATAGAAGGGAGGGCAGATAGGGCGAGGAGGTAATCAAAATAAAGCACTTTTGGAAAGGGACAGGGTGAAGGGAGAAAATTGAATAAAGGGGGACAGGATAGAACGGAGGGAAATATAGTCTTTTCCAACATGATTGTTATGGAAGTGTGTTGCATAATGATACATGTGTGGCCTATGTTGAATTGCTTGCCTTCTTAGGGAGGGTGGGTGGGAAGGGAAGAGGGGAGAGAATTTGGAGCTCAAAGTTTTAGAAGCAGATGCTCAAAAAAAAAAGTTGTTTTTGCGTGCAACTGGGAAATATGATATAGGGAATGGGACATAGAAGTCTATTTTGCACTACAAGAAAGGGGATGGGGTGGGTGGGGTGACAGAAGGGACGGCTGACTGGGGAATGGGGCAATCAGAATATATGCCATCTTGGAGGGGGGGGGTAGAAATGGGGAGAAAATTTGTTTTTGGTTTTTTTTTTTAATTTTTTTCTTTTTCTTTTTAGTTTGCAACACCCGGTTCTACATAATTTTGAGTTCCAGATTTTCTTCCCTCCCTCCCCCCCTCCCTCCCCAAGACGGCATGGAATCCCATATAACTTCCATGTATAACTTCGCATTGAATCAATTTACACACTAGTCAAGTGGTGGAGAAGAATTATGACCAATGGAATGAATCATGAGAAAGAAGAAACAGAACCAAAAAAAATAACCCAAAAACAAATACAAAAGAGAGAAAACAAAAAGGGGGGAGAAAAAGGCAAAAGCAAATAAATGGCTGAGTCATGCAGATTTGTTTATAGAGATACAGGGATTTATAATATTGGGGGTGGGAGGAGCCAAGATGGCAGAGTAAAAGCAGGGCCTTTGCTTGAACTCTCCACCAAACCTCTCCTAATACCTGTAAAAAACGACTAGACAAATTCTACAGCTACAGAACTCACAAAATGACAGACTGAAACAAATCTCCAGCCCAAGATAACCTGGAAGGCCAACAGGAAGGGTCAATCGCACAGGACTGGGAGCAGAGCATAGTCCAGTGTGGGCCACACCAGCACAGACTGGGCCAGAGCAGGCCTTAGGAGATTGAATCACTGGCAGCTGTGGCAGTTTCCAGACTTCCCAACTCACAAACACTAAAGACAAAGTAGAAGGTTAGAGGGTAAACTCTGTTGGACCTGGGTGAGAAAAGAGTGCAATCCAGCCCCAGGGTGGTGGTGGCAGTGAGGCTGCTTCTGGAGCTCCAGGTCCACGGGGTGAAGGGGTCCAGCGGCCAATCAGAGGGGGATTGCAGAAATCTCTTTGCTGGTGCTGAGGCAGGATTCTCTTGCTCTGCCGTGCTTGGATCTGGGTAGCAGTTCTGGGATAAGGAGGAGCACTGGCATGGCAGAGCTTGTCACAGCTGTGGAGAGGGAATCTTGCTCGTAGTTTCAAGGCAGAAAAGAGTGCTTGTGGTCACTCACAGACCAGAGCACAGGCCAGGAGACGAGTAAACACCTCTCTTTTGATCATACAACCTTAGAAGAACTGAAAATTTATAGGTGCCTAAAAGTATCTCTGAAAACAGCTGTGCAAAATCCCTGAAACTTGGGACAGAGCACTCTCCACTCTGGAAGCAGAGTCCTACATTGACAAAGAGCTCAAAAGTCAAGTAATTGGTTGGGGAAATGAGCAAACAGAATAAAAAAAATCAAACTTACTTTGGTGACAAAGAAGATCAAAACATACAACCAGAAGAAGACAACAGAGTCAAAGCTCCAACATCCAAAGCTTCCAAGAAAAATATGAATTGGTCATAAGCCATGGAAGAACTCAGAAAGGAGTTTGAAAATCAATTAAAAGAAGTAGAGGAAAAATTGGGAAGAGAAATGAGAGTGATGCAAGAAAATCATGAAAAATGAGTCAACAGCTTGCTAAAGGAGACCCCAAAATACTGAAGATATCATCTTAAAAAATAGACTAACCCAAATGGCAAAAAAGGTCCAAAAAGCCAAATGAGAAAAGAATGCCTTAAAAAGCAGAACTGGCCAAATGGAAAAGGAGGTCCAAAAGCTCAGTGAAGAAAATAATTCCCTAAAAATTAGAATGGAGCAAATGGAATCTAGTGACTTTATGAGGAATCAAGAAATTATAAAACAGAACCAAAAGAATTATGTCATTGCCACCAGGAATTAGAGAAAGGTCTTCCTTGGTGAGCTCAAATTTATTCTTCAGTGCAGGCTATTTAATGAAGTGATAGAAACTGCTTAACGCATCACTGCAGGTTCCAAATATTTAATGTATGCTAGATACCTGGAAAGCTACAGTCATATGGCTAGAATCAGAAATTAGACAATAGAAGTTTATTCTCCTTTATAAACTAAAACATGACAAATCGATGTACTATAAATAAAAAACTTCAAAATAAGCCTGAGAATTCAGGAAATAAAGTGTCCTGGAGCCACAATATTATGAGAGACTGAACCAGTTCATGGATGACAATGATCCATAAAAGCTTAAGAGCAATATTATTAATAGATGATACCATGCTAAATTATACAGTATCTCTAGACTACATCAAATGAAAAACTTTTGAAGTTTGGAGACCTCATAGAAAAAAGTAATTTTGTGAAAACAGGAGGAAGTATATGTTATTCCTTTCATCCTGCATGTTACTAGAGATGTCCAAAGATGCTGTCAGTGAATCTGCAGAAGAGGAACTTCTTTTCGATTTCTCATTTAGTTTTTAAAATGAATCATTTTATCCACCTGGGGAATGGTCCACAGAAAATTTATACATATAGATATATGTGTATGTATGTATACACAAACACTTATACACACAAATGTGTGTGAATATTAGTGGATGATAACTCATCTTTGGACTGTTTCTAGGTATCATAATAATAAAAAAGCTGAGATCTCAGAATTTGCCGTCTATGGATGAAATCCACATGAACTCCACCAACTATATGTTGACAAAAGTCATAAATGACTGATTTTTCTGTAAATTTGTTTTTAGAAATGGAGTAGTTGATGATGGCAATTTAGAATAGGGCTTTTGCCACCAAAAGTTATAGAAAGGATAACCTTCACCAAAGCTATAGAAGGGATAACCTGAATTTAATGATCAGTGTTGATTATACAAGGAATGTTAGAACCTGAACAAAATATTACTTACAAGTTGTAAAATATAACACATGCCAAATAACAAGAAATGACCTGGTGTACTAGCAATTGAGATTTTAAGATCTTTCCCACCCATTAATAGGCCATGTGACCTGTTTACATCCCAGGAAGCCTAAGTCATGTGTGGTGGGAGGAGCTTCCTGACAGGAAAAGGAAGTTATGTCACAGGAAATGCAGAGAGAGAGCGAGCAATTATGGCTACCATCGTGATAATTAGAGCTGAATAGACTGTGACTTAGCCGTACTGTAAGTTTGTTTTGGGGGAGACTCCAGTAGGGGGTTGAAGACGTTTTGGGGTGGTGAGGCTCCATGTTGTGATGTGTATTGAATGTTTTACTGCTCTGATAGATTGGCTAAATGGCTTGTGGGATCTGGTGTCTGAATAAATGGTTTACTTCTTCTACCTTCTACGTGGAGAGTCTCGTATACTTTGCGATACAGAACTACATAGGCATTTTGTCAATTATCATCTACATTGTTATTATTGCCTTACTGATACACCTGGTGTCTAGAATTATACATCAGAAGCTCTCTCTTCCGTGGTCTAACAGATGACAAATCTAGTACTACGTACACAGACCTCAAAGTATCTCATAGAACTCAGCCAGTAAACTTTGTTGGAACTGAACCATTATCACAGATCAGATTTCCCCAACATTGATGTAGCTATAACATTGAGTCATGAAAACTTAACATCTTAAATAAATGTCAGCATATCAAATACTAACAATTTCTAAGTTACACAGAACAAAAAGCTTTCAAAATAAAGATCCTGAGTAGGGGAAATCAAAGTCATGTGAGAAGGGGATAAGGTACATACAACCATCCCTGTTGTCATATGTGCTACAAGATTTCTACTAGGGATTTTTTTCAGCAGTCCTACAGAAGTTGAATGCATATCCACATGCTTTTATTCACCAACAAAAAGTTTTAATTTTTATCTGTGGTAGCCCATAGAATTACCCCAAAAAAATGAATCAATTCAATATAAAGACTTACAGCCATATAGCAATTTGTCCCAAGACCATTTCTGTATGAACTATGCTGAAAGAGGTGAGATAGTAATGAGATAATAATTCACATTTGTATAGAGCTTTTGGCTTTGTAAAACATTTTATATACACTCTCTTAGTCCTCCCTGTGAAACAAGGGATGTATTATTTTGCTCATTTTACAGAGAACCAAATTAAGTTTCAGAGGTTAAATGATTAGCTTGTCATAACACAGCTAATATGTTTTAGTGATAATATCTATCCTCTGTTCCCTATAGCTATAGCTCTTGCTTTTAATCCTTTTTCCTAATCAAGATCTTTAACTCATCATTCCCTTCTTATCCCTTAGATATTTCCATTCAGTCACATTTCTGAGCTTTCTGCTCCCCTAAGGCTGAAACATTTTGGATCCTATTATATCCTTAAAATTACTTGGCTACAGTATGTAGGAATATAATTATCTCATACCTAATTAGGAAATAGTTATTTGTCACAAACAGTTAACAGTAATTAACCAGCAAGTACAAGAGATTTTTCATTTTGTTCAGGTACATTTCAATTTGAATGTTTTAATTAATTTAACTATAGTCTCTTAATGTTCTAAGACAGTTACCTCCATTCTTTAACTGTATAATATTCCCCAAATAGTAATGAGTGCTAGAGAGTTTTTAGTTAGGAACTTTTCTTTTTCCTTAGTTTTCTCCCATAGAGCTGAGAACTTAACCATCTAATGTTTTTTGTTATTCTCTAATCCTTTTAGAAAGGATAGTTTTGTCTCAATAAGATTGTGAGGATAGAGAACTAGTCTTGAACCCTGGACAACCCAAGTTCAAGGCCAGTCTTAGATACATATGTCTGTGTGACCCTGGGCAAGTGACTTAACTTTACAATGCCCCAGATAACTCCCACAGATTGTCAATTGTAGAGAAGGAACCAACTTCCATTGCTAATATTCCCTTATCTGGGAGTTTTTCTTATCAATGAAATTACAGGTCTGGTCACTATTCCTATTTCTTGTATTCTTTGCACCTACCACAAGCCTGAACACTCAATAAATATGTTATATCACTTTAGATGATAATGATAATTAACATTTAAGGAAATTCAACTTCAAATGATTGTTTTGTAAGTAAATACCCATTTAATCTTTGTGTAACTTAGGTCTTTGTGCTATAAAAATAAACCATGAGTACTTTGCATGACAAAGGCATATTTCTTCCATTGATAAACGTAGTCATTTGTAAGAGACTCAGCACAGAAGTTTCAAGTCTGAGTTATGAATCTCCATTAGGTAGTACAAAGCAAAATTATTTGTAAGTTTTGGAAAACAAAGTCAAAGAATGGGAAAGTACGATACAGAGAACACAGCATAAAAAATTTGCAAGATTAACAAATCTAAAAGAATTACTCATGAAATTAATGGATACATTCAAAGATGAACCACTGAGACTTATAATAAGCTTGGTGCTAGCCTCCAGAATGTTGGGAGAATGGTAAAATATTAGCAGATAATGTATTGTAAAAAAAAAAAAATTGCCCAAGCAAATAGGTACAGTTCTTTGTTCTGTGCAGAAATAGGAACTTTGTGAGAGTCCTTAAAAACATCACCTTAAGCTTTCTGAGCCATCTTTTACACTACATTTCTAGATGCATAGTAAGATGATAAAAGGTGTGTGGGGAGTGTGGGTGTGTGTCACACAGTAAGCCTGGCACGCTGATCCCACACTTCTAAATGTGGGAAATTAAAGAATGAGCTTGAGCACATCAGTGGACACAGGAACCAGACATTGTTCTGAGCTTTCATCCAAAGCACGGTGCTCCATCCTTGGGGTGTTTTCAGATTATTTGGCAAGTACAGGGTGATATTTTTAAAGCATTCTTTAAACATTCAGAATTGGTTCTTTGATTCACTGTATATTGGATATAACCTGAGGCACTTGCTGGAATTGTTTTTGGAGCCCTTAGTGACCTAAATACAACTCGAGTTGTGTGAATGAGGCTCTTTTAAATTGAAACTCCCTAGCTTTTAGCTCTCAGTTTATAAACCTTCCTGGGTAAAGGGTAGTGTAATGATTGAGATTACAAAGACCAGTTACAATCTTAGAAGAAATAATGTATCTTTTTTCACAAGTAGGAGAAGGGAAGTTTTAAGAAAATGGGTTAATTCCTTTTCCAGAGAGCCTGCTTTAAGTTACCTTAGTCATACGGCCCCAGAAGAAATGAGACAGACTGTGCACTGAATAAAATGAATGTCATTTCCCTTAGTAGATTTTTACAAATATTTCCTGGAAGGTTTTTTCATCCAAGTTGCCTTCCTCATTTTGTTCGAAGAAGGGGGTTGTTGCTGTGTGAACTTCAGTGTATACCATTCAAACATGTACTTGAATTTTAGGACACTGGGTTATATTCCAGTTCCCCAGGAGACTGGATTATTTCTAGGCCCTTACCCATCCTAAACCCACCTTTTACTCCCAGTGCCCTAGTACATAATTATAGAATGTTAAAGCTGGAAGGAGCATAGAGAACTTCTTTCAATTCCCTTCATTTTACAGGAGAAATCTGAGGACCAAAGAACCAAAATAACTTTTCTGAGATTGGTCACAGAGTCGAAGAATTTCAGAGCTGGGAAGAGACCTCAGTGGCAACCTAGTCGAACCCTTACCTGAAAAAAAAATCCCTGCTACATAAAAATGATCTAGCATCTGCGTGAAGATCTCTAGTGAAGGGGAAACCTACTATGTTCACTTTGGAATACCTGTAATCATGTGAAAGTGGTTTTGATTTTGTTTTTTCCCTTCCATCAAGACTCGTCGATGCAACTTTTATCCATTAGTTCTGGTTTTGCCCTTTGGGTTCAAACAGAACAAACCCTGCTTCCTATGTAACAGCCTTGAAGGTGTTTGAAGATGGCTCTCATGTCTCCTCTGAATCTTTGCTTAATCAGCTTTCTCCTGATCCTCCTATGGCTTGGACTTCAAGCACTTTACCATTCTGTGGTACTCAAAATTGAACACAATACTCTATATGTTATCTGACCAGGACAAAGTATAGAAGGCCTATCACTTCCCTAGTCCTAGACTGCATGAATCTCTTAACGAAGTCAAGAATTCATTAAGTGGTGGCGGTGGCGGTGGTGGTTGTGGTTGTTGCTGTTGCCGTTGTCGTATCACGCTGTTGACTCTTGCCGTTGTCGTATCATGCTGTTGACTCCTTGAGCTTGAAGGCCACCGAAAGACCTAGATCTTTTTCAGACAAACTGCCCCCTAACCATGCCTCCCCATCTTCTACTTGTGAAGTCAGTTTCTTCACTTTAAGATGTTAAATTTCTCTCTTTAATTTCATCTTAATAGATTCAGCCCAATGTTATATAGTCTTTCAAGATAGTTTTGCAACCTAACTCCATCACTGTGTAGACCATTTTATTTTTGGTCCATTCATTCACTTGTTTATTCAACCAATATTATTAAACAGATAGATGGCTCGATAGATGAAACATTATTAAGCATTTACTATGTGCCAGGTATTGTACTAAGTCCTGGAGATACAGACACAAGAAAATAAGATAGTGTTTAGTTTGCGTTTTAATATGGGAAGAAAACACATAAAGAAGAGCTGGAAATTGGAGCACGGAAGAAATACCTGCATGAGGAGCCGGTAGACATGTGGAACAGACCTACTGTGGAATTGTGAGCACCTTTGTACATATGCAAGTAGGCCTGCCTGTTGTGTCCTGGTGTCACAGGCCAGTGGGTAAACTGGAAATACAAAGTGAGCAGTGTGGCTAGGCCTTCTCTCGATGAAGCATTTTCAGGCAGGGGACTTCTCAAAGGTAGAGCTGTCTCTAGGAGGGTAGGCAACAGATTGTGGTGATAGTGTAGCAGGCCAGAGGATGAGCCAGAAGTAGAGAGTACCTGCTTAGTAAATGCATAAGAAAGGTGCCGTATTCCATTACAGGGGAGGTAAGAAATGTAGATAAGACTTGATTCCTGCCTTCATGAAACTCATGGCCACAGGAAATTAGTAGTGGTAGAAACAGGTCTCAGAATCAGGTTTCTGACTTCCATTCCAGTAATTCTTAGTTTTTTTCTTTATAAATTACAACTGATCATTTGGAACTCATCATCCTTTGAGTGTAGTGGGGATATCTTCCTCTTAAATGCATCATTATATGTTACTGTGAAATCTTGCTAAAGTTTTCACCATAGCCTTATCTAGAAAAGGATCTTTGGTAAAACTAGAGGTACTTTTATGTACCTACCTCTTCCCAGAACCCCTTTCATATTTTTAAAAATACAAAATTATATTAGTCTTAGCACCAATCCCCTGGGAGTCCCGCTATTTCTACTTTATCCAGAGATGTGTCCTGTTATTCTTTATCTTATTTTTCTTGTCTCTAAACCAGTTCTCTGTTTATATTAAAGCAATCCTGTGGTTACCTAATTAAAAAAAAAAACAAACACCACCTCATCTGGTACATGGATATATACTTGTATATGTACAAAAGTGCTCACAATTCCACATTAGGTCTGTTCCACATGTCTACTGGCTACTCATGCCCTCATGCAGTTGTCCAAATCTCTTTGAAAGCCTAAATGGCTTACTTGCCTGATTTCCCTTGGTCTACATGTATAATTTATTCCCTTTGAAATCTGTAGTGATTTAATAAAAACCATTTTTTCTTACAAAAGCCGTATCGCCTTTCTCTAGAAAGTTATGCTTGAATAAGTTTTCATTGATGATGGATGCCACCTCTCATTATAAGTTCAGCCCGTTTGACTTGTGAGATAAAGGTTTATAGTTTCTAAAGTTCCAGTGAACCTCTCTCTACCATTTTAGAACCTGCATTGGTTTCCTACCTTATCCCAGCTTTTTGACCCATAGTTTGTTTAACCTGACAACACTAACAATGGCATCTTTTATTGTACGGAACATGGAAGGTGGTTGTCATCATCATATACCTCAAGGGACATAGATGTCTAATGTTAAGAATATATATTCTCCCCTCCCCCAGATCTTTTTAGGCTGTATCTCAAGGCTGTCCCCTTCTATAGATTCAATTTTATTTTCCACTCCTTCCTTACTTTTCTACCCTCTTTAGGTTCATTTCAGTGTCCTTTTTTATTTACATTAGTATAGTCCCTGTCCCTAGTCATATGTGTGTGTGTTTGTGTATCTATATAGTATAGTCCCTAGTATTCATCTAGTTCATCTTATTTCATTCTGCATCGGTTCATATAATTCTTCCCATACTTCTAGTCTTTATTTCTTATGGAAATTCAATCTTAAATACTTACTGTAAAATGCTTTCAGAGTTTAGTTAGATCCAAGTATGGTAATTTCAAATAGGAATTCTTGTTTTATTTTTTCTAAAGCCCTATCCAATTCCTCATGAGAGTAGGAAAGTGACTGAGGCTTTCAAAGTTTATTCCAGAAAAAAACAATCTCTATCAGGTTCTACCAAGCAGGAAAGGACCATAGCATCATAGTTTTAAAGCTGGAAGAGACCCTAGGCCATCTTGTCCAGACCCTTCGTTTTGGAGATGAGAAACTAAGGTTCAGAGGTATTAAGTGACTTGCCCAAGATTACAGCTAGTAAGTAAAACTGAACCTGGCAATGGTGTGGCTATGTGTCTATTATCTGTGGACCAGCCTAGGTAAATTCAAGGAGGCTTATTATCATATTAGCCACAGGAACATAATTTTTTTTTTTTTGGCCATAGGCAGTCTCAAAGATTATTAAGTTACAGGAAAGTTGTATTCTGCATCAGTAGGTGTAATTACCAGTTAATGAAATTAGAGCTCCTTGAAGTATTGGAGTACTTATTTTATTATTCCAATCTTAGTAGCAATCAACCAAAAAAGCTTTTAAGTAAACAAGTGATCATAAATATAAAACCATAATCTCTAAGTTATGTGCGTATTAATTTTGAACAAAATAAATAAGTTTTTGCTTCTGTGTCTCATTTTGATTTCCTTATGCATCATTTTTTCTTATTATCCATGGTTGTATTGGTCTTACTGCATTTGATTAGTTAAAAAGGTCAGGAAAAGTATAGGATAATCGTTAGCAAGCAAAGTGGGTTTTTTTGAGGGTTCTTGTTTTGTTTTGTTTTTAGGCTAGGAGAGACTTGGGTGTGCTTGTAGGTAGCAATCAAGGAGCCAGTAGATAGGAAGAAGTGGAAGATTATAAGGAGAGAAGGGCTGTCCTCTAGAGAATATGGGAGGGGATGATGTAAAGTATAGAAAGAGATGCATAGTTCTCAATTCAGCTAAAATAACAAGAGCTTTTAAAGTCTGCTAATCAGGATGTAGAGCATATACTAGGTGTACATTGTACAAAAGAGTTCATAAATAGGTTTTTATTGGAAATAATTTCATCTAATAAACTATGTGGCATCTTTCTTCTTCCAGAGGCTCATATGACATTCTGGTAACAAAAGAGAATCAAAGTAACCGTGTTGGCCAATATGATAATCGTGGCAGTTTTGGAGAACTTGCCTTGATGTACAACACTCCCAGAGCTGCTACCATAATTGCTACAACAGAAGGTTCATTATGGGGTCTGGTAAGTAGAGGGAAATGTTTTCATTTACCTGTCCTGCCCTATAGTTTCCTGTGCCTCCTGTTCTCTGTCTTTGTCCTCTTTGCTGTCACCATTTATCATTGTGGATTATCTGTTTCCCTGGGCATGAGGGCATCACATTTTTGTGCACATACATTCTTCTACTTCCCTATAACAGTTTGGCTGTAAACCATAATAATCACTTACTAATCCTCACTCTGTGAGTTTACTGAAGTAAGTATACACCTTTTTTCCTGTTCGTGTTTTTGTCAATCAAGAGGAAGAGAGAGGATAATAACAAATTAATCTGATCAGCTGCCCTGGGAAATAACTGATAACTCTCATGCATTTTCAAGGATCCCAACAAACCTCACCATGAACAAATATTCTTTCACCTCATTCTATCCATCTCCCAACAAGGATTAGATGGCAAGAAAAACGAATACCCACAGGATATGATACCTCTCCAGTTATGCATTTTATTTTAAGATGCTAGGATTAAAATTCCTTCTGTTGAAGTTGTTGGGTTTTTTTTTTTTCCTAAAAATGGTTAGTGATTGTTGACCATACCTCTGGAGGTACTTTGAACTATATCAGTCCTTCCTTTTCTCTGTGGACTCTCTGTTACTCTGGGATGTTCTATCTTAGGTCAAAAGATAACTATGACACATGATCTGTAACCAACTCTATTTCCTTTACTTTAAATAAAGATCCTTGATATCTTTGAAGATGAAATTCCGTCTTCGATGTGTCCGTTATTAGTGTGGTCTGCAAGGTGGAAGGGACATGTGGAAATCCCATAAATGGTCTAATAAAATTAAGTTTTTAAATGCTTAAATCTGCCTAGCCTTTTTCTAGATTAATACTTACTACTATCTGGTGTCGTGGCTCAATCACTAAAATTTATTGCTACTGCTTTTAGGCCACTAGAGTTTAGGAGATGTTATCGTTTAGGGAAATCCTAATTCTGTGTATAAAGTGAGTTGCATTTTAGTCCTCTGTCTTCTGAATCCATAAGTCTTGAAAACCTGAGGTATGGTATCATTTTATGCCATTATTTTTTCAGTCTGATAGGAAGGGTTAATGTACAGATATAAAATTAACTGGATGAATTAAAAGTTTTCTAGAAGTAACATAGAGAGAAATACTGGGAAATAAATATCTATTATACTTCATTAAACTGAGTATTGCATCTTGAGTTGATCACTGATAATGTACTATTTCCTGAATGGAGCCATGATCATTAATATTTGTACTTCTTCTGGTGTTATAGATTGCAATTTATCAGTACTTTCTCATCCTGTGTCATTCTTATTTACCTGCTAAGTCCTCTGTAGAGAATCTCCTCAGCTCCCTGGAGTCCTTCTCTAGACCTTTCAATATTTTGTGAGTACCAGTAGATGAATTTTTTGCCCAGGGCAATCCGTAAAACTAAGAAAAAGATATAATGACTGCTTCTGCAGCAATGCTGTTAGAATGGCAGTGAAGGGGACTGAGGATGCTGTGAATAACAGAGTTCTTTAGATTATCTGTAAACATGAATTAATACAGTAACTTAATCTTATGGATTTGAGGTGCTAATATAAAATAGATTTAGGTAAAAGATCTGTTTATGTCATTAACATTTATTGGCTTCCCTAGTAAAGGTAAATTTTAAATGTTTTATGTTGTAGACTAAGTGTTCAAGAAATACCAACAACTGTGCCTCAGACACCTATGTGTAGTATACCCTGAACACAAAAAAGTACAAGACAAGTGCCTGTTAAAACATAATTATAAAATAGTATGGCAGAGAAAATAGTAATGCAAGAAAAGTTAAATAATGGTAACATATTATGTACATGTTATGCATAAAGTAGAAAGTTCTGTCATAAGGAACTTCAGGGTTGATTGATAAATTAATTGTGCAAACAAATTGTCCAAGAGGGAAAGACCATGTCTTACTGACCTGATTAGGGAAAAAACTTTATGAAGGAGCTAAGATTTGAGCTAGCTCTTGAAATTGGGCAGAGGAAGAGGCGAGGGATCATGCCGAAAGAAGGAAACTTTCAGAAAATTTTTCAGGAAACACAGTAGATAAACTATTTTGGCTGGGGCCAAAGAATTAATGTAGAGGTAGAATAATAATTTAGGATAGATAATAGAAGGATTTGAATGCTAGGCAGTAGAAGTTTGGACTTGATTCAGTATGCATTGGAGATGATAATAAGGACTTTTTTGGCAGAGGAGTGGTGTGATAAACAGTGTTTTCAGGAAGATTACTTTGGTAGTTGCTTCTTTTTTAGTATGATTTGAACAAGAAATATACTGGAGATAGGAAGAAAAATATATATAAATAAGGTGACACAATCATGTGCCATATATTTTTTTAAGTTATCATTTATTTTTAACATTCTTTTCTTTTTAAATTTTGAGTGCCAATTCTCTCCCTCCCTCTCACCCCTTCACCCAGTGAGAAGGCAGTTCACATTCACAGTTAATAGCTGTGTATTTCCCTTCATCCCATTTCTTCCATTTATCTTTCTCTGTCTTTTTATCCAGTCCCTCTTCAAAAATCTATTTTATTTTTAACCACTGTCTCCCTTAATCTGTTCTCTTTTTATTCTGCTCCGTTCCCTTCTGTTCATCCCTTCCTCCCTTCAATTTCCTTATTGGGTAAGTTACATTTATATACACAACTGAGTATGCATATCTAGTCTTCCCTCTTTGAACCATTTCTGATGAGAGGTTCAAGCATTGCCCCACCCATCTCCATTTTCCCCTCCACTATAAAAGCTTATTTTCATGCATCTCTTTTATGTGAAACAATTTTCCCCATTCTTCCACTCCCTTCTGCCTTCTCCCAGTGCATGACCCTTTTGTTTTTGGGGAGATCATTCCAACTTGATCAACTCACCCCCATGCCCTCTGTCTATGTAAACTTCTTTTAACTGCTTGAATAATGATAAAGTTCTTAGAAGTTGCATATATTATGTTCCTATATAGAAATGTAAACAGTTTAACTTTATTGAAACCCTTATGATTATTCTTTCATGTTTGCCTTTTTATGCTTCTCTTGAGTCTTATGTGTAAAAGTCAGATTTTCTATTTAACTCTGGCCTTTCTATCAGGAATGCTTAAAAATCTTCTATTTCATTAAATGTCTATTTTTTTCTTGTGAGCTATTATACTCAGTTTTGCTGGGTAGGTGGTTCTTAGTTGTAATCCTAGCTCCTTTACCCTCTAGAATATCATATTTCAAGCCCTCTGTTTCTTTAATGTGGAAGCTGCTAAATCTTGTGTGGTCCTAACTGTAATTCCACAATATTCGAACTGTTTCTTTTTGGCTGCTTGAAGTATTTTTTCTTTGACCTGAGAGCCATGGAGTTTGGCTATAATATTCCTGGAAATCTTCATTTAAGTATCATTCAGAAAAGGTGATCAGTGGATTCTTTTGATTTCTTTTTTACCCTCTGGATCTAATAAGATATTGGGGCAGTTTTCCTTTACAGTTTCTTGAAATATGATGTCTAGGGTCATTCTTTGATCACTATTTTGAGGTAGTCCTGTAATTCTTAAATTATGTCTCCTAGATCTGTCTTCCTGGTGAGTTGTTTTTCCACCAATATATTTCACATTTTCAATTTTTTTTATTCTTTTGGCTTTATTCATATATCACTTTAAAGATATAAATTTGTCATTTTTCTGTGAAGGATCCCAGCTTTCATTATTTCTCCCAGATATACACAAATGTGTTTAATGTTAAACAGAGATTGCAGATTCATTAATCCTTAGCCTCTATTGTAATTTCTACTCACTACTTAGCTACCTTTAGCCCAGAAACATTCTTGAATGTTGATCATTTGGGATAAATATTTCAGAGAGACACTGAAAAGTAAGTAGGAAAGGGAACTGGGCATAATGGATAGAGCATTGGACTTGGGATCAGGAGACCTGGCTTCACTTACTACTTCAGGGACACTTTACTAGCTCTGTCATTATATATAAGTCACTTAACAGCTCAGAGCCTCAGTTTACTAATTTGTAAAATGGGGACAATAATAATTGGCCAACCTTATAAAGTTGTTGTGGGGAAAGTGTTTTGCACACATTAAAGCACTCTTTATAACCTAAATTAATGCCTTGTCTAACAAAAAAAATAAAGATAGTGTAATTCTCTCTCCAGAATCCTATTTAGGAGAAGCCTGAGGTTGACCTGGCTGCTGAATCTCAGGTTATCATGACCTTATTGCTCATGCCAGTTTTATGAGGGTCATGGTTCTAATTTCTAGAAGTCTTTCTACCCACAGCTTTAAGGGGCAGGGGGAATGTAGAAAAAATTATCATCTGAAAACCAAGACTTTTGATATTTATTAAGCATCTTATCATTAACCCTTTAATGGCTGTTCTATATGCAGGTCACATATAAAAAAGGCTCATGCTGTAGCTTCTGTAGAGACATGCTTCCATTTTTGATATTTGACCAAGATAGACTTTTTATCAAAATGTAACTTGGGCATTCCTAATTCTGTGCCTTTGCTCATTCTTTGCTTCCCCTGTCATCTCTCTGAATTTTGTTTATTCTTCAAAGCCTAGTTCAAGTCATACTTCTTTCATAAAACCATCCTTTATGATCATAGCCTATTAGGATTCTGTCTCTAAATTACCATAGCACTTCATTTAGCGGTTACGATATGTTGCTTTTGTATCACATATATGTTGTGGTTTCCCAATTTAATTTTAAGTCCTCCAAGGAAGTTTTGTATCCCCCTTGGCCTCTTAACATCACACTTTGTAGATGAACATTAATATCCTAGTGTCTAGAGAAAGAGGATGTAGGGAGAACAGTGGTTGTTTCTCCAAGTCACTTCTTTTCTATATGGAAGCTGGTAGCTCTTTGAAGCTTCCTCAGTTCTATTAGAGCATTAGATAAAGAAGTTTGGGGCTGACTAGTTTTGTTTTCTATTTATATTTTATTCTTTTACTTATTTTACTCTAACAATTCACAGAATTGTAATTGAGAGTGTCTGGAATCCCAGTGGACTCTAGACAAGTTGACAGATTTTCCAGGTTTTCAGCTGTGCCAGACACCTTGGCTTTTTCTCTCAATTGGGTGGTTGGTTGGTTTTTGTCCTTTGTTCTCAAAGAGGACCAAAATGACATCACTACGCTAGAATCAAGTTTCAATGTGTCTGACCATGGCTGATCAGACCAGTATGAGCTTGGAATGTTCTACCACAGGTGAGGCACAAATAATCTATGTGAACATTTGGGGTGGATTCTCTAAATTTGTGTATCTTGTTTTTTTTTTCTCTAACTTTCAGTTCTGCTTTGCTCATAGAGCACAACAACTTCTCTGATGTGGGCATGCCACGCTGAGTAGTCCTGTGCCAGCGTCTCTCATATCACACAATCACACAATTTAGAACTCTTAAGAGAGACCTTGAGAATATCCTTGGATCGCTTCTTCTTACCACCATGTGAATGCTTGCCCTGTGTGACTTCTCTATGAAATAGTCTTTTTGGCAAGTGTTTGTTTTGCATTCAAACAACATGGTCAGCCCATCGGGTTGTGTTCTCTGAAGCAGAGTTTGAATGCTTGGCCATTTAGTTTGAGAAAGGACCTCAGTGTCCGGTGTCTTGTCCTGCCAGGTGATCTTCAGAATCATCCTGAGACAATTCAAATGGAAGCAATTCAGTTTCCTGGCGTGGTGCTGGTGTGCCGTCCGGGTTTCACAGACATTCAACAATGACCCCAGCACAGTGGCTGTCTAGATCTTCATTTTGGTAGTCAGTCTAATACTCTGCCATACTTTTCTTTGGAACCTCCTAAACACTGAGCTAGCTCTGGCAATGTGTGTATCAACCTCATTATCAATGTGTGCATCCCTGGAAAGTATGCTGCCAAAGTAAGTGAACTTATTCACAGCATTCAAAACTTATCTCTGCTGTAACTGATGGTTCCACATATGTATGATGTGGTGGTGACTGATGGAGCACCTATGTTTTCTTGGTGTTGTTAGGCCAAAATTAGCACAAGCAGCAGAGAATCGATCCATACTTTGTTGCATCTCAGCTTCAGAGGCTGCATTGAGTGCACAATCATCTGCAAACAGAAAATCATGCACCAACACTCCCTCCACTTTGATCTTGGCTTGTAGCCTCTTCAAGTTGAAGAATTTACCATCTGACCTGGATGCCATATTCATTCTCATTGAAAGCATTTGATGTGACTGAAAACATCATTTTAAAAAGCGTGGGACCAAGCACACACAGGATTGTTTCACTCCATTGGTGACTGGGAAAGCATAGGAGCATTGTCCATTATCCAGAACCTGGGCAAGCACGCCATCATGAAATTGATGTACAATGCTAATGAATTTCTCTGAGTAATCAAGTTTTGACATATTTGTCCATAAACTCTCATGATGGACAATATCAAAGGCCTTGGTCTGATCTACAAACATTGTGTACAGACCTCTGTTCTGCTTCTGGCATTTCTCCTGGAGTTGTCAGGCAGCAAACACCATATCAACCGTTCCTCAGCCCTTTCTGAAGCCACACTGGCTTTCAGGTAGATGACCATCTTCCAGGTGAAAGATCTTAAGGAGGACTCCAGCAAGAATCTTGCCAGCAATGACTAAGAGGGAGACACCGCCCCCCCCCCACCCCGCTGTGATTGTCACCAGACAATCTATTTCCTTTACCTTTATAGAGGGATGGACAATGGAGGCATCCTTGAACTCCTGGAGGATAACCTCTTCTCTAACGTGGAAAATTTCAGTTAGCTTTTGTATCAGCAGTGGATCCCCTACTTTGTAAATGTTAAGTGGAGTAGAATCAGCACCACTCTTACTCAGTTGGAACTTCAGCTAGGGAGGGATTGACTTCAACCTGAGGTAAAGTCATTGGCCTCAGCATTGATTGATAATGGTCTGTTGAGAACACTAAGGAAGTGTTCAGCCTATCTCTCTAGGATCATGTCTTTATCACTAATCAGTGCAGCTCTATCAGCATTGAGTAGTTGAGATACAGCATATTCTTTGGCCCATAAATAGCCTTCAGGGCATCTTAAAAGTGCTTTGGATTATTACTGTCAGCATAAAATTGAATTTCATATGCCTTTTTACTGAGCCAAGAATCCTCCCTCTCTCTCAGCTTTGCTTGTTCTTTAGTTTTGATAGAATTAAATACTGCCTTCTTAGAGATGGATAAACTATCCTGCTGGTAAACCCTGTGGAGTTCTCTTTTTCATTTAGCAGCTTCTGAATTGCCCCATCATTTTCATCAAACCAGACTTGATGTTTGCGAGCGTTCCAACCCAGATGAGCAAATGCAATGCTGTACACCAAATCTCTGCCCACCCCTTTTCTGCTCCACTGTTGCCAACTTCATGTTGGCTCAACTTTCTCTTCAAGTTAACAAACTGTTCTCGCTCAGAAAACAGTTCTAATCTGTTGACATTAATTATTCTGGTAGTCATTTTGCCTTGGGGATGCCACTTGTGTTGAATGCAAATACTTAGCTTAGAGAGGATAAATCTGTGATCAGTCCATCACTCTGCTCCACACATTGCCTTTGTCACTCTCACATCCTGTCTGTCTCTACTCCTTACATCCACAAAGTCCATCCACAAAGTTTATTGCGTTTAGGTAAATGGAAGACAGTGTTGTTGATGAGAAGGTCATGAGAAGCACAATTCTTCAGTAGTAAGTGATCATTGCTGTTGCTGTTTTCTAACTCCATTCCTCCCTAGGACTCTCTCTCAGATCTGGTAATCTGAGCCTACTCTAGCATTAAAGCCACCCAGAGTTATAAGCTTGTCCTCTTTTAGCACACTGATGATAAGGGTCTCCAGGTCTTCATAAAATTTTTCTTAGACTTCATCATGGTGGGAGCATAGGCACCGATGATGGCAGCGGCATGACATTTTGCTCTAAGTGGCAGTCACATTGTCATTAGCCTGTCATTCATTCCTTTTAGTAGATATATAAGCTCGTTGACTAAATTAGCTTTGATTGTAAAACCTACACGAGCTTCATGACACTTCCCTTCACTGTGGCCGCTCCAGAAAAATGTGTATCCAGCTCCCACTTCAGTAAGTTGGCCTTCATTTGCCAGCCTTGTTTCACTCAGGGCTACTATTTGGATGCAATACCTACTGTGTTCTTCTGCAACAGGAGCTGTTCATCTTTCAGGTCTACTAGATTTTGTGTTGTCTATAAGTGTGCCCACGTTCCGTGTGCCAGTGGTGAGTGGAATCGTCTTCACAGACATTTTTGTACATTTTTTTGTGTTTTGACCGCAGAGTGGGATTCCCCCCCATGCCGTGGTAATTAGGCCAGGGTTGGGTAAGCAGACAATTTTTAGGGCACTTTTTCTAGCCCCTTCCTCACACTAGGAGCTGAGCAGTGCAATCCTTAAAAGGCTGCCCAGACAAATGGGGGCTGCCAAATCCCACTGTTGCTTCCAGTGAGAAAACAACCCTGTGGCCTGGGCTGCCTATGTTCAGGATTGTGGCTGTAGCTCTCAGTGTATCCGCACCTGCTGCTTCATCTCTTGCCTGTTGCCACAGGGCTTTGAGATAGATAAAATGGTAAAATAGTGTGGGTGATGATGTCTTTTGATTTGTGTGTAAGTGCGATTTAAGTGAGGCAGAGTTGCATGAAGTCGTCATCCTCACCCTCTCCTCAGGAGTCAGCACAGTCCAGTGACAAGACAAAATCAAGATGACTGGTGATGGCTCAAGTATTTCTGCCAAGTATCCCTCCATGACTGAAGACATTTTCATAAACATTCAGTTTACTCAATGCAACTCAATAGGCATTAATGTTTACATGTAAAAGTTAGAATTTCTGTGTTTTTCTTGTAGGACCGAATAACATTCAGAAGAATCATATTGAAAAACAATGCAAAGAAGAGGAAAATGTTTGAATCATTTATTGAATCTGTGCCTCTGCTGAAATCCCTAGAGGTAAGGCCTCTGAGAAAGAGACTGTTGTTTCCTTTAGAGATGTAAAGAATGCCAATTGAGGAAGCATTCACCTACCAAAACTCTTGGTAAAGGTCCTGTGGGTATGTTTTAATTCCTGGGAATGAGTAAAAGCCCCTGAGGAAACTCATTTTTTCTATCTGAGAGAAGATATAAGGTGAAACAAAAAGTAATATTCATCAAGCATTTATTAAATGCTTAATATGTGCCAAGCACTATGGTAAGGGCTCTAGATTTAAATAAAGGCAAACACTATTCCTGCCCTCAGAAGGCTTATATTCTATTGGAGAAGAAAACATGCAAGCTACTCTGTATATACAAGATTTATACAGTGTAAATGAAAAGTGAATAGCAAAAACAGGGCTGTAGAAGAAGGAAGGGCTTGGTGGGAGAAATAATTTTAGTGTTAAACCCATTAAGTTTGAGATATTCAAATGCATTTGGCAACATGGAGAGACGTTTGGACTAGATATATAGATGTGGGAATCATCTACATAGAGACAATAATTTAACTTGTAGGAAGTGAGGGAATCACCAGCCAAGATATTGTAGAGGGAGAAGAAAAGAGGACCTAGAACAAAAGCCTTTAAGGCTCTGCAACATTGTAACAGTTTTAGTAATTAGTGGATGTGACCTGGGTGAAGTTCCAGCAGAGAAAACTGAGAAGGAACTGTCAAACATGTAGGAAGAGAACCAGGGAGATAAGTGTTGTGAAAACCTACAGAGGAAAGAATATCCAAGAAAAGAGGACTGTCGGTAGTCAGTAGTGTCAGAGGTTGCCAAAAGGTCAAGAGGATAAGGTCTAGAAGGATTGAGAAATGGCCATTAGATCTCATAATGGAGATCATTGATGACTTCAGAGAAGCAGTTTTAATTGAATAATGAGGCTGGAAGTCAACTTTCAGAAAGTTTAGAATTGGAGGGGAGGAGAAGGAGTGAAAGCAATACGTATTGACAGCTTTCTGAAGTTTAGCTGGGAAAGAATGGAGAACTGTAGCTAGCAGGGATTCAAGTTAGAGTGGGTTTTTTGGTTTCTTTTGTTTAGGAATGGAGAGATGGGGGTGGGGGGAGGGTGGAGCCAAGATGGCAGCAGGAAAGCAGGGACTCGTTTAGGCTTTTCCCCCAAATCCCTCCAAACACCTGTAAAAAATGGATGCGAACAAATTCTAGAGCTAGAGAACCCACAAAATAACAGAGGGAAGCAGGTCTCCAGCCCAAGATGGCCTAGATGGTCACTGGGAAGGGTCTTCCCACTGCTAGGAGTGGAGCACAGCCCAACGTGGGCCACGCCAGGACAGACAAGGCACTAAGGAGATCAGGCAAAGCAGGCCATAGGGCCATGAATCACTGAGCTGTAGCAGTTACCAGACTTCTCAGCCCACAATTGCCAAAAAACAACTAGCAGGTCAGTGGGAAAACTGCTGGATCGGGGGAGAGAAATGCACGGTCAGTCCCAACCCCAGGGGCGGTGGAGGTGGTACAGTGCAGCGGCTGCAGCAGCAGGAAGCTCCTGCGGCTGCTTCCAGAGCTCCAGCTGCAGTTGCTTCCAGCCCCAGGCCTGGTGGGAGGAATCAACCAGCAGACCAGAGCAGGAGTGCAGGGAGCACTTTGCTGGCACAGAGGCAGGGTTCTCTTGCTTTGTCCTGCTTGGATCTGTGTTGGCGGTTCTTGGGGGAGGAAGAGCGCTGCCGTGGCAGAGCTTGCTGTGTAGAAATAGCTCTGAAAACAGCAGCGCAACACCCCAAAGCTTGGGACAAAGCACTTGACATTCTGAAGCCGGTCACATCCTGACAAAAACCTCAAGTGTCAAGTGGTTGGCTGGGAACATGGCGAGGCAGCAAAAGACTCAGACTGTTGAATCTTTTTTTTGGTGACAAAGAGGACCAAAACATACAGCCAGAAGAAGTCAAGAAAGTCAAAGAGCCCACATCAAAAGCCTCCAAGAAAAATACGAATTGGTCTCAGGCTATGGGAGAGCTCAGAAAGGATTTGGAAAGGCAAGTAAGGGAAGTAAAGGAAAAATTGGGAAGAAAAATGAGAGTGATGCGAGAAAATCATGAAAAACAAGTCAATGACTTGCTAAAGGAGACCCAAAAAAATACTGAAGAAAACAACACCTTAAAAAATAGACTAACCCAAAGGGCAAAAGAGCTCCAAAAAGCCAATGAGGAGAAGAATGCCTTAAAAGGCAGAATTAGCCAAATGGAAGAGGAGGCCCAAAAGACCACTGAAGAAAATACTACCTTAAAAATTAGATTGGAGCAAGTGGAAGGTAGTGACTTGATGAGAAATCAAGATATTATAAAAGAGAACCAAAAGAATGAAAAAATGGAAGACAATGTGTAATATCTCATTGGAAAAACCACTGACCTGGAGAATAGATCCAGGAGAGATAATTTAAAAATTATTGGACTACCTGAAAGCCATGATCAAAAAAAGAGCCTAGACATCATCTTTCAAGAAATTATCCAGGAAAACTGCCCTGATATTCTAAAACCAGAGGGTAAAATAGAAATTGAAAGAATCCACCAATTGCCTCCTGAAAAAGATCCCAAAAAGAAAACTCCTAGGAATATTATAACCAAATTCCAGAATTCCCAGGAGAAAATATTGCAAGCAGCCAGAAAGAAATAGTTCAAGTATTGTGGAAACACAATCAGGATAGCACAAGATCTAGCAGCTTCTACATTAAGGGATCAAAGGGCTTGGAATATGATATTCCAGAGGTCAAAGGAGCTAGGATTAAAACCAAGAATCACCTACCCAGCAAAAATGAGTATAACACTCCAGGACAAAATACAGATTTTCAGTAAAATAGAGGACTTCCAAGCATTTATGAAAAAGAAAAGACCAGAACTGAAGAGAAAATTTGACTTTCAAATATAAGAATCAAGAGAAGCATGAAAAGGTAAACAGGAAAGAGAAATCATAAGGGACTTACTAAAGTTGAACTGTTTTGATTACATTTCTACATGGAAAGATGATATTTGTAACTCATGAAGCCTTTCTAAGTATAAGGGTAGTTGAAGGGAATATATATATATAGACAAAGGGCATAGGGTGAGTTGAATATGAAGAGATGATATCTAAAAATAAACACAACTAAGGGATGAGAGAGAAATATATGGGATAAATTATCTCACATAAAAGTGGCAAGAAATAGCAGTTCTACTGGAAGGGAAGAGGGGGCAGATGAAAGGTAATGGAATCAATCTTACTCTCATCACACTTGACTTAAGGAGGGTATAGCATACACACTCAATTGGGTATTTTGCCCTACAGGAAAGCAGGGGGGAAGGGGATAAGAAAGACAGGATGATAGAAGGGAAGACAGATAGGGGGAAGAAGTAATCAGAAGCAAACACTTTTGAAAAGGCCCAGGGTCAAGGGGATAAAATTGAATAAAGGGGGTCAGCATAGATGGAGGGAAATATAGTTAGTCTTTCACAACATGAATGTTACGGAAGTGTTTGGCATAGTGATACCTGTGTGGCCTATGTTGAATTGCTTGCCTTCCCAAGGAGGGTGGATGGGGAGGGAAGAAGGGAGAAAATTTGGAACTTAAAGTTCTAAAAACAAATGCTCAAAAAAAAAAAAAGATTTTTTATATGCAACTGGGAAATAAGATACAAGCAATGGGGTATAGAAATCTATCTTGCCCTACAAGAAAGCAAGGGGAAAGGGGTTAAGGGGTAGGGGAGTGGGGTGACAGAAGGAAGGGCTAACTGGTGAAAAGGGCAATCAGAATATATACCATCTTGGGATGGGGGGAAAATTTATAACTCAAAATCTTGTGGGAATCAATGTTGAAAACTAAAAAATATTAAATAAATAAAGGAAAAAAAAAGAATGGAGAGATCCAAACAACAGATGATCAAAGGATATGAACAGGAAGTTTTTAGATGAAGAAATGAAAGTTATATATGGTCATATGAAAAAATGCTCTAAATCATTATTGATTAGAGAAATGCTGTATTAAAATAACTTTGAGCTACCACCTCACACCTATCAGATTGGCTAATATGACAGGAAAAGAAAATGACAAATGTCAGAGGGATGTGAGAAAATTGGGATACTAGTGCACTGTTGGTGGAGTTGTGAATTGATCTGAACATTCTGGAGAGCTATTTGGAACTATGCCCAAAGGGTTATAAAACTGTGTACACCTTTTGATCCAGCAGTACCACTACTAGGTCTGTATCTCAAAGAGATCAGTGAAAAAGGAAAAGGACCTATAGGCACAAAAATATTTATAGCAGCTCTTTAGTGGTGACAAAGAATTGGAAATTGCGGACATGCCCATCAATTGGGGGATGGCTAAAAAAAGTTGTGATACATGGTTGTGATGGAATACTACTGTGCTGTAAAGAAATGACAAGCATCCTGATTTCAGAAAAACCTGGAAAGAGTTAAATGAACTGAAGCAAAGTAAAGTGAGCAGGACCAGAAGAACATTGTGCACAGGAACGACAATGTTGTATGATGATAAAGTGTGAATGACTTAGCTATTTTCAGCAATACAGTGATCTAAAACAATTCCAAAGGACTCATGATGAAGAATGTTATCCACCTCTAGAGAAAGAATTGATAGAGTCTGAATGCAAATTGAAGCATACTTTTAAAATTTTCTTAGAGGGGAGAGGGGAGAGGAAGTAGTTAAGGAGAGAATTTGGAACTCAAATTTTTAAAAAATGAATGGTTAAAATTGTTTTTACATGTAATTGGAAAAAGTACATTTTTTAAAAATTGTCATTACACTCCCTGATAAGCATGATTTTATTTATTTTTTAAAAAAAAAGACTGGAAACCATTCACAAAATCATAGGTGAAAACCCCCCAGATCTATTAGAACCGGGAGCAAAGATAGAAACCACTGATAAATTCTTTGAAAGTTCCAGAAACATGATAAAAAATCCAGAGCTCCTACATCAAAGAAAAATTACTGTTGGTATATAGAAAGAAACAGACTACTAAGGAAGCACAGTCAGAATCACATGAGACCTGGAAGCTTCCAATAAAAATGAGAGATCTTATAATATCCCAAAAGACAAAAGGGAGAGGTTTAAAACACACGCAAAGCCTAAATACACTCCATATAACTCTGGGGGGAAACAAGGACTTTCAGTGGCATAGAGGACTTTTTATTCTTTCTGATCAAAATACCAAAGCTGAGTACGAACTTTCAAATTCAAATACAAATGTCCGGAGAAACCCAGAAAGCTAATTTTATCTGAGAAATTGGCCTCATATATTTTTAATGAATTATTAACAACAAAAGAGTAATAATATACTAGAGTCCTGTTATAATCTTTTTCTCATAGTCCTTGCTATGGGACTCCCTGTTTTAAAGATAAAACTAATTTTGTAACAGGATCCTTTTGATAATAGAACCCTTGTCCCTTATGCCAATGACTTCTATGGGATGAGTATTGTGAACAAGTTGCATTGCACTTAGCTAAAAGAAAGTCCCTTTCCTCGTCTGTTCCTTAGATTCCTTATATATAAAATGAATGGGGTTGGACTGGATTATCTCTAACGTATTTTTCAGCTTTGAAATTTTTTCTTTTGTATATATCACTTCTTGTTGATGGTATTTTAATGCTTTTGTGTATTTGATGGAGGCTCACAGTGTTTTTTGGTTGAATTGTCCAATAACCAGTGGGTTGTGGACTATTGCAGGTTTCAGAGAGAATGAAGATTGTGGATGTAATAGGTGAGAAGAACTATAAAGATGGAGAACGAATTATTGCTCAGGTAAGCATGCTTTGGATTTCCTTTCTTGTTTTAACATTAATTTTAATGACTTAACTAATCTGATTCTAGGATTTCATTAAATCTACTTCATCAGTCAGTCAGCAAGAATTTATTATGTTCCTAGTACTGAGGTAGGCCTTGGGGGATACAGAGATGGGTAAATGGAACAGTCTTTTGACTGAAGTACTTCGTATCTTTTCAGGGAAGATAACATGTGCATATATAAGTCTGTATAGAATAAATACAAGATAAACTCAAGGTAATTAAACTCAAAGAAGGGGGGAGGACAGGAGCAGTTGAGGCATCAAAGGTGCTCTTCATGTAAAAGTTAACACTTGAACTGAGTCTTGAAATAGATGAGTACTACTATGGGCACAGGCAAAAAGAGTCCATTCTGGACTTGGAGAAGACAAGATGGAGTACTGTATATGAGGATCAAAGGGAAGGACAGTTAAAGAAAGTTAAGGCTAGAAAAACAGGCTGGAGCCAGGTTGTAAAGAGTTTCATAAGCCAGACAGACAAGATATTTTATTTTAGAGGCATTGAAGTTTGAGGAGGGGAATAGAGAACCATTGGAATTTGAGTAAAATCTATACAAGGATAATCATTTTGGGTGCTATATGGAGGCTAAATTGAAGTAGGAAAAGACTTGAGGTAGGGGATACCAGTGGGGAGACTTGAACTAACATGGTAGCTATGTGATTAGTGAGAAGGGGATGAATTCAGGAAATATTGTCAATATAGTAATGTAAAGATCTGTGACTGATAGGATATTTGGGGTGAATTATAGTGGTGGTTTGAAGATAATGCCAAGAACTAGGAAATTGGAAGAATCATAGTACCTTCTGCAGTGATAAAGATGTGGTAGTGGGGTGGGTATAGAAGGAAAGATAATTAATTTTATTTTGGACATGTTGAATTTCAAATGTCCAGTAGGCAGTTGGTGATGCAGGACTGGAGCTCAGGAAAGAAATGGGGCCAGGATACACAAATCTAGGATTTATTATGCATAGAGATGATAATTCAACCCATGGGAGTTGATTTGGTCACCAAGGGACAGTAGAGAAAAAAGGTGGCTAAGAGAGCCTTCAGGTATATCCATAGGGGATGTGATATGGATGATGATTTTGCAGAGGAGACTGAGAAGCAGTGGTCAGACAGGTAGTAATTGCCTCTGTCTCTTGTTTAGTTAAGAATATATCTCGTAGCTTTAGAAAGTATATGTGGCAAATGAAAGATGAAATGACTGAAGAAACAAAGGTTTGATCTTCCAAGCATTTCAATTTATTAAGTAATACATTCCAGTTGCCTAACAAATTGGGACTAGGCCCTTCCTGAGCTTAGGGTTAGATCCCGAGTACAAGGGAATATAGATTTTTATACGTTAAAAACAAATAAGACCAAATAATTAAAAAGAAACAATTAGCCAGGATACAAAATTAGGTAATCTGATTTCTGATTGGAGGAAAGAGAAGGACTTTGCAAGTTGGGAGAAAACCCCTTGCATCAATCTTTGGATCTTACTGGGTTTCTGATCAGCATAACCTAAGTCATTAGTTAAGGGTCTCTACAGCTGTGCAGAGGTAGGTTCAAATGATACAATAAGGTTTTCTTCTAATTCCCATAATTGAATAAAGTTTTCTAACAAGACAGAATTTGGACTAGACCCATAATTGAACAGAAAGGGAGCTAAACTAGCTCCAGAATCGAGTCACAAGGTAGAGACAGTGTGGTTCATTCAGTTCCCACAATTAACCACTTCCTGTCCTAATTCTCTCAGTTTCCTCAATTTCCCCCTTTTGCTTCATGGGGGCAGCCCACTGGATCAGTGATCTATAAACCAAATCTGTAAGGTTTTTCATTTATTGATAATCAGAATTATAAGGCACATTACAGATCAAACTAGTTGGAGAGCTCACAATGTATTAATTTTGAGAAAGGAGATTTACACGTCACCAAGGTAACCAAGAAAACACCATGAAACAAAAGACCAAAGCAATACAATAATGATCATAAATATTAACTAACATTAAGTCTCCTTGAGTCTTAGTGACCCCTTCCCTACCCCTTTCCCCATTTAATCAGTACCTTTTGAGTCTCAGATGTCTCATGTAGTCATTTGGTTCCTGTATATCTTGCCTTGGACATTCTGAAATAGGTTTCATTCTCAGGATAGAGGTGAAAAGGGGCTCTGCTTCTCTGGTTCCAAATTACTTGAAGAGATTCCTCGATAATTCTGCTAGTAGCAAGACTTAATAGAGCCTAGTACAATCTCTTGAAATTGATTCTCTGATCCTGAAACTTCAGAGAATTTCAGTTAAAAAACACATTAAAAATGTGCCACTTGCTGTTTCTATCTTTATCTAAATTAACCCTGTACCTCATATAAGAATCTTTTTAAAAATGTCATGAGGGTCTAACTTGTAAAATGGACTCTTCTGTCTTTTAAAATTCTCAGACAGATTCTTTTAAAATGGAAAAATAATTTCACTTTCTTTATAATTATCAATATAATATTATAGGTAAAATCCTTAATCCAATTTTGAGAACTTATTACTAAAATATATCCTAAGCTTGGATTTCCATACTAGATATATTTAGAAGCCAACCATATACATATGTATATAGTTCTTAGAGAAAACAGCCTAATCTTGTTTTCTCATAATTTACTATTCCATTTAATTAGAGAACTTTTACATTGTATCTTTGTCTTATTACTTTGTCTCATTCCCCCTTTTAGAGGATATCATTCCTGTATTATAATTTGACCACAAATACAGATTAAAATTATAAAATTTTTCATACTTGACATCTTACTATAGTAACTCAGATGTTCTAGTATCAGTCATTTAATTGATCATTTAGTATATAGTCCTTACAAAGCTTCCACTTCTCACTTGCCCTGATTATTGAAACTTGTCATGAAATGAAAAGGAGAGGGACATAACTATAACAGTGTCAAGACTCATCCCCTCAAGGGTACAGACTGGCCTGACATGTACCAAAACAAGGGGGAAAGTTCCTTAGCTTTTTTTCCAGGCATGAATCAGATCTGACAGCCAATTATCTTGTTAAAGGGTATCAAAAACAAGGCTCAGGATTATCTAGGTGGGGAAATTTCCTATTCAGAAAGGAAATAGTACAATGGGGAAATTGAGTCAAGAGGCTCCTACCTTAGGCGATGCCAAGGTCATCCCTTCAACTTTTCCCAGAGACAGACATCCACCTCTAACAGTTCTCAGACTGCAGCACATCCCATTTTTCTACTCTTGGCTTCATGTCAACTCAGATAACCATTGCTGTAATCAAAACTCAAAACAACAGTAAATTACAGTCCAAGAATTTTACCTCAGATAGCAAAATTTCAGTAACCACAACTTAGAACTTGAAAACTATTAATTTTTCATGTTTCCCTAACCGTTACATTTCATTTATCCTTTACTTATAAATTAAAACTAACCACATTCTGCGGTTTCAAACATACAGCAAATACCTGATAGTTGATTTGTTGATGTATTTAAGTTATATCTTTAAACCATCCTATACTTTCATAATTTTTCTAAGTGGTAGCCAGACATTTTTAAGGGAAAACCCATTTTAGTACTATTATTATTATGTGTTTTAAAACAAAATATGCACCATTAAATATTTAATAGTTTTCAAATATCTATTTTTAATCATATTATTTTAATTCATAATCTATTATTCATATTTTGTTTAATTATTTCTTGATCTCTTATGATTTTGCTGGCTTTGCCTTAAGCAATTCTAATTTTCAAGTCGTCAATTTCTTCCTTAAGATTCTGGATCCATTTCTAATTGGTTGACTTTCCTTTCATAATCTTCTTGTTTTTCTTGGATTATTTTTTTGTCTTTAAAGTTTTTCCTCCATCTCTGTCATTTAATTTTTAAAGTCTTTTTTAAGATCTTCTGTGAATTCTTTTTGGGGAGGGGATCATTTGACATTACTCTTTGGGCTAAAAGGGGGTTTATTTTCTTCAATATCCCCTTCTGAAGATGAACCTTGGTCTTCTTTATTCCCATAGTAGCTTTTTGTGGTTGGAGTCTTTCTCCTTTGCCTGTCCATTTTTTGTGGTAATAGCTTAATTTTTGTAATTTTCTAGCCCTGGGGTATGGGGGATGGTGCCTCTTGCCTCTGATCTTCAGGTCCCCCCCCCCCCCCCCCCCCCCCCCCCCCCGCCTCCAGCCTGGAACCAAAGCCAAACCTCCAACCTCCTGTAAGTGACCACAGCCCCTCTCTGCTTCTGTACTCACAGAGCATGTGCTCTTTCTTTCTCTCCCCCACTGCTATCCACAGCTGGGTCTGGCATTCCTTGTCAGCAGAGTTTCCCTAGATCTTCCCTGGCTCAGATGTTGAGTAGACTTGATCTCAGATATGGGTTAGATTAGGTAACCTCTGGGTCCCTTTTAACTCTGAAATTCTGTGAACAGGGCTTGAGAGTTTGGACTCACTCTGCAGTTAGGATTAATATTTCGTACTGTCTTTGTTATGGGAATCAATTTGCGCTGAGCCATTTTGACATATTCGACTAATATCTCTGATGCTTGATGACATTTATTCATTGTAAAATTTTGATTTATGTATTTTTTCTTTATGTCATCTTGATTTTGGAATATATCCCCTTTTCCATCTCCTATCTAGCAAGCCATTACTTATAACAAAGAAGAAAAAGGGCAGGGAGAGCATTTTAACAAAACCAACCTACCAAATGAGTGTATTTAAGGGTCCACACCTGTAGTTTCCACCTCTGCAAAGAGGAGAGTCAGGTAAATCCTTTTTTTTTTTCATTTCTTACTCCTTAAAAAGGTTCCTTTCCAATATGAATTTTCTGGTGTACAGCAAGGTTTCCCTTTTGCCTAAATGCTTTCCCACACTTAAAACGTAAGGTTTCTCTCCAGTGTGTAGTTGTGATATATAATAAGATTTCTCTTTGAAGGTTTTACCACATTCATTACATTTATAGAATTTCTCTCCAGTGTGAACCCTTTGATGATCATTAAGGGTTCCCCTCTGCCCAAAGGCTTTCCTGCATTCAAAATAGGGCTTTTCTATACGAATTCTATGATGCATAGTAAGGACTAAGTTGGAGCTAAATGCTTTGCCACATTCATTACATTTGTAGAATTTCTCTCTAATGTGAACTTCCATGTGCATAGTAAGGTAACTCTTGTCTGTAAAGACTTTTCCACATATAGTACATATAAATGATTTTTCTCCAGTGTGATTTCTCTGACGTATAACAAGATATCCCTGAAGGCTTTCCCATGTATGTTACATTTAAATGGTTTTTCTCCAGTATGAATTTTCTGATGTACAGCAAGTTTCCTTTTCTATCCGAAGGTTTTCCAACATTCATTACATTCATAGGCTTTCTCTCCAGTATGAATTTTTTGCTATATAGTAAGGTGTCCTCTCTCTCTGAAGACTTTCCTACATTCATTACATTTATGAGATTTCTCTCCATTATGCAATAATGTGTCTTTTTTGTCTAAAGGCTTTCTCACATTTAGATGGTTTTTTTTGAGTCTGAATTCTCTGGTATACAGTAAAGACCGAATAGGAGATGAGTGCTTTCCCACATTCAATGCATTTGTAAGATTTTTCTCCAGTATGAATTTTCTCATGTGAATTAAGGCTTCCTCTCTGGCTGAAGGTTTTCCCACATTGATTACGTTTATAGGATTTCTCTCCAATATGAATTTTAAGATTTATTGTAAGGTATCTCCTCTTTCTGAATGCTTTCCCACATTCAGGACATTTGTATGGTTTTAATCTGGTATGAATTCTTTCATGTACAGTAAGGTATGCATTTTAATTGAAGGTTTTCCCACATTGGTTACACTGATAGGATTTCTCTCCAGTCTGATTTCTTTAATGTTCACTAATGTCTTTGAAGCCTTTTTCACCTTCATGACATTGATAGGATTTCTGTCCACTCTGAATTCTCTGATGTCTAATGAGATGTTCCATCTGCCTTGTCAGCTGGACCAGAACCAGTCTCTAACTTGTGGATGACCAGAGCTGAACAAAGCAGGCCAGAGATAGGAGAGTCAGGAATCATACACAAGTTTAATTTCAAAGTGAGGAAAACACTTGCAAGGAGAAGTCCTCCTCAGGAGGAGGGCTTATGGCAGGGATAGGGTTTTTAAGCATAAAAACCAGAAAAAGGTGGGACCCAACACAGTTCTTCTTACGTCTTGAATAAATAGTTCCCACAGTTGGCATTTTTTGGGACAATACTGGTGTTCTTGGGTCCTGTGGGACCCAAGTGTCTCTTAGTTGTGTCTCTTAGTTATTGGAGTCATTGAGCCTTGTGATTGTCTCTAGTCTTAAGGCTGTAGTTCCAGCTCTCAGGTCAGGATCACCTGAGAAATAACAGAAATTATAAGTACCAATTCTGGGGTTTTGCTGTGGCTGAGATCATCCAGAGGGTGAGTGCAAAGAATTGTTGTTACGCCAAGGTCAGGGCACAGCCTGCTTGCTGGCCCTTAGCTCTGGAAAACAGGGTGTCTCCTAATATCTTGACAGCCTGAAGGTTTCACCACATTCATTAGAATTCATTGTATGTCTTCTTATGGATGATTCTCCCATATAATCACTGCCCTCTAGTCCATGGTTTTACATGTATTTTCCTAATAAGCAGGACTTGGCAGACTTGGGCTGACCAGGCCCCCCCTCCAGGGAGAGGCTTCTTAAGGCCACCTCCACCTCACCCTGAGCCCTGGCCCCTCTGCCATCCTCCACCCCATGCACCCCCACCCACACGCATCCCATGCTCCCCAGGGTTCCAAGGCTGGCTGAGCTTAGGGCTGTGCTGCTATCCTAAGCAGGAGGGCCCAGAGGGCATTGGGGCAGAGGCAGGACCTCTCAGGGAGAGGTTAGAGCTGGGGCTGACCAGGCCACACAGAGCCCCATATACTTATTTTTAAAAAATATTTTGACAACTATATTTTAATATATAATTGGTTTCTTTGTAATTCTATGAGTTTTATTTTGTACACTTAAAAACATTATTCTGAGTAGAGGTACATAGTTTTCACCAAATTTCCAAAAGGGTCCATGACACAAAGAAAGGTTAAAAACTCCCGATATAAGACTTCGATTGCATCTTGGACTTGTTTGTATTCATTGTTCTTTACATGCAGTGATATTCCATTTCATTTGTGTACCACAACTTTTTTAGCCATTCCTCAATCATCTATCATCGTCTTTGTTTCCACGTCTTAAGTACCGCAGAAAATGTTTCTAAGAGTATTTTGACTTTTTGACTTTACCTTCTTGATCATATATGTGCTTTGGAGTGGGATCTCTGTAAAATGGGTGGACATTTTGTCAGTCAGATAGTCAGTCATTAAACATTTGTTGTGTACAGCTACATGCCAGGGGTACAACAGAAGGCAAAAACAGACCCTGTCATCAAGGAGTGTGCAATATAGTGGGGTAGACATGTAAAAATTGAGGTGCATAAAAATATATTCAGAGTGAATGGAAGGCCATCTGAAAGGGGAAGGTGCCAGTAGCAAGAGGGACTGGAACAGATACCAGCACTTGCAATAGAAAGTCAGACCTGAGCTGAGGAAGCCCAAGAGATGGAGGGGAAAGGATAAAGCATTTCAGGCACAGGGGACAACCAGTGCAAAGGTACAGAAGGGTCAGTTGGACGACCATGTTCAAGGAGCTACAAGTGACCGGCATCGCTGGACTGTGTACTATGTGGAGGAGAGTCAAGTGTGAGAAGAACAGTAGGAAGGTTTCAGGTTATTAAGAACTTTAAATGCAAAGGAAAGAAGCTCATATTTTATCTTGAGGTAATAGGGAGCCACTGGAGCTCATTCAAAGGGGGAAAGGTAGTACTTTCCAGTTGGCAGAGGATAGATTGGCATGGGAGGCCATGAGACCTATTCTGTAATTGTTCAGGCAAGATGTGAACTAGGTGGCTGTATGAGTATGAGAGATGTCGTAAAGGTAAAGCAGTGGTATCTGGCAATGGATCAGATTTCTTAGCATAACTCTAAAATTGCTGGGCCAATTCATGGTTCCATTAACAGTGGAACAGTTGTCTTTATGTAGCCCCTCCATTATTGACTTTTTGCCTATCTTTTGTCTTTGCCATTTTCTTGAATATGAGATGAAACCCCAGAATTCCTTTGATTTGTGTTTCTCTTATTATTACAAAAGGTTTAGAACCTGAAAGCAAGTGATGAAAAATGTAGGAATGAAGAGTGAATATCACTTCCAGATCTCAAATTATATTAAAAAAATCACACTCATCAAAACTATCTGGTATTGAGAGGGCATAGAGGAGCCTGCCTCTCCCACATAAACCCAAACCATCTAAAAAGGGCACTAGACAGAGCAGTTATCCAGTAAACCAAAAACCTCCATTCTAGTCCAGAACTGAAATGAGGAGGGAATAAGCTTTTATATAGAACTTGCTCTCTGCTGGGCACTTTTCTGAGTCCTTTTTGCAAATATCATCTTATTTGATCTTTGCAACAACCTTGCAAGTTGGTGCTGTTATTCCCATTTTACAGCCGGGGAAACTGGGGCTAATAGGGGTTAAGTGACTTTCCCAGGGTCAGCAGTAAACCAGAAGACTGACTTCATGGTTATGGGTCCAGTACTAGAGAGGATAACTTCAGATGCAATGTCTTCTGGGAGGAGCTAGATTAAACGGTTAAAAGTAGAATGTCAGTTCCATTGACAAAATGGAAAGGGAGGGCAGTACATGATTAGGACTGTGTAGGCTAGGGGCAAGGGAAGTAGGGAAAGAGTTTTTACATAGGCAGCCTTCAACTCTGAATCACAGGGATTTAGAGAAAAGGGAAGAAGGAGTTTGCTAACTGTAGGACTTTTTCTTATTCTTCCCAGCAACCTAAAGCGGCTCTGCCTTAAGCCCAGGCTAGGTGATAAAAGTGGTTTTCTCACTCACCCCAATGACTAGAGCTCTCTGGTATCTGGGCCCTTGATAGGCCTCTCTCAACTCTAGTTCTAGCACCATTTATGTTTGATTATACTTCCCCTTTTACCTGATACCACCTAAGCAAACATGTGGCCAAGAAAGGAAAGACAGTATTTTTTTGTGCCAGCTCACATTCCTTAGGGGTGTCTTTTTATTACATCAGTGCCCATGTTATTACAATGTGCTGTTGTTAAATGAATTTTAGGGAGAAAAACAATGTTCGTGTGTAGTGGCAACACGAATGTGTTTGAACTGATTTGTGTATGTGTTAAATGTCCAACATTAGGAGACCGAGTGCTGCCGAAGGGGCTGCTGCTTGAATAACTCATGTCGTTCACGCGTAGGTTGGTTGATATCCTCAGGTACAAAGAGCCTCTCATTTAGGAATCTTAGCTCATCATCCAAATGAAAAATGTTGTTAATAGGATGTGGAGAACATTGTAAAGTATAAAATAAATTAGGATATGACTATACACTGCAGTGTAATAACAGACATGATTCTCTCCTTTCTCTTCCCCATATTGTAGGGTGAGAAAGCAGAGAGCTTTTATATTGTGGAGTCGGGAGAAGTGAAAATCCTGATTAAAAGCAAGGTAAGTTTACATATCATCTTATGTCCTTTTACTGGAATTTTAAATAATGGTGGATCCAGTGTAGATGAGGCAGGAAGTTAGCAGTACACAATTTCGATTTTGCATTGTTTTCCAGAATTGTCAGTTTTATTATGAGATATGAAAGTGACATTGTTTCAGTGAATCTTCTTATTTTCACTATGCGTAGTTTGGTTACTGATGTATAGATATTGTATTCCTTTCTGGAATTGAAAGACAGTTTCCAATAAAAAAAAATTTAGGCTTTGGATTTTTAAATGTGTTTAAATACTTAGAGATGAGCAAAGAATACATCCAGACAATTAAATGTGTTGAATATTGCATTTTAATCACTAACATGCAGATAAAGTTCCATGGCAGAGAATCCCATCAAAAACAAACAAGTCTTTATAACAGCCATTTCCATAGATAACAGCTTATAATAGTGTTTATTTGTTCATTTCACATTTTCAAATTTTCTTTTTAAATGATTCTTCAAGCATTTTTTATTAAGTTTTTTTATTCTGAATTTAACACCACATAAAATGAGTATTTTCATATATATAGTAGAACAGAAAAAGAAGACGGAACACAAAACTACAAATCTGGATTATATAATGCTTATTTTTCTTTTAAAATATATAATAAATTCATCATATGTTATATATTTTCCATGTACTTCCATGACAGCCAAACTGGATTTTGTTATGGGAAAACTCTACAGCACACACAATTTAGGGTGCAACCTAGTAAAAGTTTTATTGCTCTTTTAGGGCATGGCAAGGAGAGAAAAATGTCTTTCAGTTAAGTGAGTACTCTCTAAAAGCCATTTTCAGCTTTACCTCCAGAAGAAGGTAAAAGCAAGGGCGACTATGGTTACTAAGTCCAAGGGAGCAATGTTTTAAGTTTGGGTTTGTAATGTCTTAGTTGGGCCCTGTGAGAAGGACATTGGTATGAATATATTATGAAAGAGACCTGGACAGGAGGTAAAACCAAACACAGGGAAGTGGACATGCCTGCTCAGTTTATACCAAAATGGAGGCTGGTTTAAAGATTGAATCACTCAAGACAAAAGAAGGAAAATATAGGGGCCGTCTCTCATCATCTTTGCTTTTCCTAATACATGACTTGCCTTCCTTGTCTAAAGGCTTTTTCATTGTCTTACCCCCAGAAGGCCTTCCTTCTTCACCTCCACCTCTTTGTATCCTTGGTCTTTGTTAAGAGAGCTTAGGCACTACCTTCTTCAGGAGACCACTCTAGGTTCCCTAGGTGCTACTTCTTACTAAGATCACCCATTCCCTGCTTTGTATGGGTTTCCTGTATTCCTGTATATGTGCATAGTCTCCCTAGGTATAACATAAACTCCTCGATAACACGGACTGTTCTGTTTTTATCTTTGTATACCTAGTGCTTAGCACAGTGCCTGGCATGTAGTAGGTGTTCAGTTAATGCCTATTGATTGATTAATTAGAAAAATTAGTCCTATTCTATCACTTAGTGTTTTCTCTGGTTCCTGTCCCTCTTGACAGTCACTCCATAAAATACTGAGAATATGCTGTTCACATGGCATTAAGGGAGGAGGGAAAGTGCTCTAGAACCAGAAACACTTAATGGTTCTTGGGATCCATAATCACATAACATTTACCCTTTGTATTAGGAGGGCAGAGTTTATAATCTCAAAGAGGATCATAAACATGTCTGAAAGGTTCGGAACCGCTGGATATAAGAAACTCTCAAAGTAAAAGGCAGAGGAATCAAAACATATATTTAGGCTCCACAGTAACCAACCCATGAACCAGCAAGCCCATTTTGATATATTGATCAAAAGCTTCCAGGCCCAATAAGTACGCCTTGAAAGAGTAACCAGGAGGCTACAGAGAAGCATGATTGCATAAAGCAAAATCATGCTTCCCCCTCTATGGTAAAAAGATTACCCACTGGCCTGAAGTCCTTGTTCAGCTTCCTCCCGTAGGTCAGCTCTGCCACTGGCAGCTCCTGCTTCAGCTGTGGCTGTGGCTGTGGCTGTGGCTGTGGCTGTGGCTGTGGCTGTGGCTGTGGCTGTGGCTGTAGCTGTAGCTATAGCAGCCTCTGGCTCCAACGGGAGCTGCTTTTAACCATCCGGCTTCTGCGGGGGTGTAAGGTACACCGGGGAAAGCACAGGTTCTTTCAATCTGCTTAAGCAAGGTGAAGGGGTTGACCAGGAAAGCACAGGTTCTTTCCATCAGCTTAAGCAAGGGAAGCAAGGTGAAGGGGCCGACAAGCTTACTCCAGTCCAACATACAAACAGCATTCAGTTCAGGGGAAAAAGCCAAACTAGTCAAGGGCACTTGTTGACTAAGCGCTAAGGAGCCCATTTTTGGTTGCCAACACACTCTTCAACAGTTACGTCATCTTACATACTCAAACATCTTGGCCAACCTCTGAAATACCTTTACTTCCAAAATACCCCCCAAAATAATTGCATGTCATGTCAGATTGATCAAGTCTAATTGGGTAATGAGCTAATCTAGGGGAAAAAATTAAATTTTCTAAATAATGAAAGATTTAACTCTTTCAGTGTTGATACTTTATTTGATCCATTTTTTATGGAAATCTCTCTAGAACTGCCATACATCCATGCCATCTTAAATAGCATGTAAAAAGCATAATTTGTTCCTTTCTTAATAACTCAAGTCATCAGCATGTACATAAAGTATTTCATAGAGTTTTAATACAGTTAGGTCCTCAGGAACTTTTGAGGTGTGTAGGATTGTTCATTCTTACACACTAAATGGCCACCAGACTACTAAGCATTTATGGTTCTTGTCTCCTTTTTATCGTTTTTATGCCTTTTCTTTCACTATCAACTGCACGTTTTCAGGGGAATATAAGTAGGATACTGGGAAAGAATGCTGAATTTAGAGTTAGAAAACCTAGATTTACACAATCAGGATAACACAAGATCTAGCAGCTTCTACATTAAGTGATCGAAGGGCTTGGAACGTGATATTCCGGAGGTCAATGGAGCTAGGATTAAAACCAAGAATCACCTACCTAGCAAAATTGAGTATCATGCTCCAAGACAAAATATGGATTTTTAATAAAATAGAGGACTTCAAGCTTTCTCAGTGGAAAGACCAGAGCTGAATAGAAAATTTGACTTTCAAACACAAGAATCAAGAGAAGCATGAAAAGGTAAACAAGAAAGAGAAGTCATAAGGGACTTAGTAAAGTTGAACTGTTTTGTTTACATTCCTACATGTGTAATTCATAAGACCTCAGTATTAGGGTAGCTGAAGAGAACATATGTGTGTGTGTGTGTGTGTGTGTGTACATATATATATATATGTAGACAGAGGGTACAGGGTGAGTTGAATATGAAGGGATGATATCTAAAAAAATCAAATTAAGGGATGAGAGAGGAATATATTGAGAGAGGGAGAAAGGGAGAGATAGAATGGGGTAAATTATCTCACATAAAAGTGGCAAGAAAAAGCAGTTCATTGAAAGGGAAGAGGGAGCAGGTGAGGGGGAATGAGCGAATCTTGCTCTCATCGGATTTGACCTGAGTAAGGAATAACATACACACTCAATGGGGGGTATCTTACCCCACAGGAAAGAAGGAGGAAGGGGATAAAAAAGGGGGACGATAGAAGGGAGGGCAGATAGAGGGAGGAGGTAATCAAAAGCAAACACTTTCTAAAAGGGACAGGGTCAAGGGAGAAAACTGGATGAAGGGGGATAGAATAGGAAGGAGCAGTGTATAGTCTTTTACAATATGAGTATGGTGGGAGGGTTTTGCATAATGATATACATGTGGCCTATGTTGAATTGCTTGTCTTCTTAGGGAGGGTGGGTGGGGAGGGAGGCGGGGAGAGAATTTGGAACTCAAAAGTTTTAAAAGCAGATGTTCAAAAAAAAAAAGTTTTTGCATGCAACTAGGAAATAAGATATACTGGCAATGGGGCATAGAAATCTTATTTTGCTGTACAAGAAAGTAAGGGAACAGGGGACAGGAGGGAGTGGGGTAACAGAAGGGAGGGCTGACTGGGGAATGGGGCAACCAGAATATATGCCATCTTGAAGTGGGGGGAGGGTAGGAATGGGGAGAAAATTTGTAATTCAAACTCTTGTGCAAATCAATGCTGAAAATCTAAAATATTAAATAAATAATAAGGAAAACAAAGAAAAAGAAAACTTAGATTTAAGCTCTACCCCAGCACTTGCTAACTAGTGAGTTCTCTGAACCTTCCGAGTTTCTTCATCATAATAACATTTTCACTCTCTACTTCACAAGGCTCTTGTGAGGAAAGGGTTTTACAATGGGTAAGGTGGTAAAGAGATGTTTGTTACTACTGTTATTATTGCTGTTAGTAAACCAGCCCCTAGCAGTCCTCAGCCTTTTAATTTACTGTTTCTAACCCACCATGATAGGAGAAACCAGCAAGCACAATCTTGCTAGAATTGTATCACAAAATAAGAACATACAGACTTCCAGTTAGAGATTTGTTGAACCCTCCTTTAAATAAAATGATAAAGATGCTTTAATACATAGAATTTGGGTTGCTCAGTGCCTGGCATAACATCCAGCATGTAGTAGGAGATTAATAAATATTTGCTGACTAATTGTTTGCTCAGAGGCCTTTTTTATTTTATGACTTAGTCCCAAAAGGTTGGAATTGTGAGATAAATGGAATATGCAAAGTGTTACTGTAATGCCCTACATTCATGTGGTACTTAACTGTTTTTTCAAAGTTCTTTCACATCCGTTATTTCATTTTGTTCTCACAAGAGCCCTGTGGTATAGGTACAATGAACAGATAAAGAAACACATAAAAAGACCAGAGAGCTAAAAATGGAAAGGAATAGCAGTGGTGTATGTATTTTTATCTTGCTCTTTCTACCATTGGTTTGAAGGTACTTCTTGTCACTTAGTAATTCAGACAGGTTGAGGTCAGCCCAGTTTCATTCTGTCAACACATTTCTTATAACAAACTCTACCACAAAAGAGGTCCTCTGTAGCTCCTCATAATGAGGTATCATCTGTAGTACTTATTCAGACCTTTTGTGAAACCTATTGCCTTACACTGTTCATGGAAGTGACAGTCACTTTAAAAATTTAATAAATATGTAGAGAAGTCTATACCATCATACCAAAAAGGTAGATTTGTTACCATAACTTAGTGCCTAATCAGAAAGTTTTTATGCCAGAGGAGCTGGTAGCTTGTTGGGATCGCAGTTTAAAACTATTGTTTATCTTAAATCAAAAATTTTGGTTAACAGTCATTCATTTATTCATTCATTCAACATTTACTGAGTGCTAACTATATATATGCCAGTCATTTAGGGTGGACAGAAACCTCCGCCCAAAAAAAAATCTGATGCCCCACCCTCAAGGAACTCTGTCAGCCTAGTAGGAAAGTTAAATGTGTATAGTAATGAAATACAAAGTAGAATGTAATGCATATCCTTAGAAAGGTATAGATGTTCAGTGAAATTTCAGAAGATCACTTCCAATGAGGGAATTCCCTCAAAGAGTGGAATTTGAGCTGGGCTTTAAAGGACAGGAGAAATTCAGATAGAAGAGGGTAATTTGGAGTGGCATAAGCTGAGATTTACACTGAGAAAATACAAATATGTAAGTAAGCATGGTAGTTTTACAATCTTTTTATTATCTTAAAATTTGTCTTCCTACACATAACAGACTACTTTATATGTCTAGTAATTAAATTATAGACTATAAGTCTAGTAATTAAATATTAATTTGCTTACTTAGTGAAGCACATAATTGCCAAACAAATATATTAATAAATGATGGCAATCTGCGGTAATTAAATACTTAAATGTTTTTTTCAAGTAGAAGAAAAAGTAAATATTGTGTTTACTATAGGATTTTTATACAGGAAATAATTTTTCCTGGCAGTGTTGGAACTACTGTGTTTATATATATATATATATATATATATATATATATATATATATATATATATATATATATATATATATATATATATATATATGTATATGTATATGTATATGTATATGTATATGTATATGTATATGTATATATACATGCATACATACATATATATGTATATACATATATGCGTATATACATACGTGTGTGTGTGTATGTATAGAGCGTGTGTGTGTATAATCCCATTACAGTAATCCAAGTGAAAAGTAAGGGTGATAACTGTGTGAATAAAGAGAAAAGATGATGGATATGATATTGTGACAGTAGAACTGACAAGATTTCCCAATATATATATATTCCCAGATATATATATATATATATATATATATATATATATATATATATATATATATATATATATATATATCTTAAAGAAACTAAAAGAGTCACATACAAGCTTTTTTTCTGTTGTTTATATTAAGGAAATAACTTGTGTTTGTTGAGTTTTGTCAAGTTCATTATGATAAAAATAATATAAGGAGTTTTTTTTTGTTTTTTCCCTTTGTTTTTATTTTTAATTTTTAATAGTTAATTTATTTTTAGTTTTCAACATTCACTTTCAAAAGATTTTGAGTTTTAAATTTTCTCCCCCTCCCCAAGACAACATGCAATGTGATATAGGCTCTACATACATATTCATATTAAACATATTTTCACATTAGTCATGGTGAAGAATTAGAACCAGTTGGAGGAATCATGAGAAGGAAGAGACAAAACAAAACAACAAAAGAAAAAGAAAATAGTATGCTTCCATCTGCATTCAGACTCCATAGTTCTTTCTCTGGATGTGGATAGCATTTTCCATCATGAGTCTTCTGGAATTGTGTTAGATCCTTGCATACTGAGAGTCAGTCATCGCACACTGTGGCTGTTACTGTGCTCAGTGTTCTCCTGGTTCTGTTCATTTCACTCAGCATCAGTTCATATAAGTCTTTCCAGGTTTTTCTGAAGTCTGCCTGCTCATCATTTTTATAGTACAATAGTATTCTATTACATTCATGTACCACAACTCTAGCCATTGTATAAGGGTTTTTTTTGTGGGAGGTATTTGGGGGACCATGTGCTAGTACCAAAGAGAATGAAGATGGGCTTAATGTAGAAGTTGGTGATTGACCTGAGCTTTGAAGGAAACCAGAGATTCTAAGAGGCAGAGGTGAGTAGTCACATTGCTTGTCCAGGGGACAGTTTGTACAGTGGTATAGAAATAGGAGAACAGCAAAAGGCCTGTTTGGTTAGGCCATGGAGTATGAATTAAGGGACGTAATGCATGATATAGCTGGAAAGGTTGATGGAGCCAGGTCATGAAGGACTTTTAAATGTCAAAAAGAGAAGTTTTTATTTGATCCTAATGGTAAAAGGAGCCATTGGAGTTTACTGAGCAAGGAAGTAACACATGGTCAGAACTCTGCTTTAGGAAAATCTCTTTGTCAACTATGTGGACTATAGCTCAAGGAGAGAGAGAGACTGGAGGCAGGTTAAACAATTAAGAGGCCATTAAAGTAATCCAAGTGAAAAGTAAGGGTGATAGTTGTGTGAATAAAGAAAAAAGATGATGGATATGATATATCGCGGAGGTAGAACTGACAGGATTTCCCAAAGGTTGGTAAGGGAGAGTAAGGAGACCAGGATAACAGCTTGCATACCTGGACAACCAAAAGAATGGTGTTCTCCTTGACAGAAATAGGAAAGTTCAGAAGAGGGGTGGGTTTTACCAAAAAAATAAAGTAATGAGTTCTGTTTTGGAAATGTTTGGTGTAAGATATCTATAGGACAGCTACTTCATAATGTCTGTTAGGCAGTTGCCCAATATGCTTTATGCACTCAAAAGGGCACCTCATGCTAATGAAAAACAGCTTATGGTTGGTTAATAACAACAGTCTTGACTATGTTAAAAGCCTTGGTTTGGCTCTATGTAAGTGTTGCTTAAGGAAGTTAAATTCTTAACATAGACTGAAAAAAATATCTTTTGACCCTTCATCAAGAAGGAGTCTCTGTTATTTAGGTAGGGTCAGTTCAACTTATGTTCTTGTATTTTTGCCCAAACTTCAAATGGTCACCATCCACAAAGAATACCCTACCTCTTAGCCTATAAAATTCATCCCAGAATACCTAACTGCTATCATTAGCTAAGAAGCTACCCAAAACAAACTCCTTAAGCTTTAGAGGACAATGTGGTAAAGGTTCCTTTAAACCATAATCTAATTGTTCACCGGTATAAATTATAATGTACAGTAGAAGTGTAACTTTCCACGTTATAGCTACTCAGTAATCATATTGAATATACTGTGTATTATGAAAATTTTCTTGTCCACAGCTAAAATTTTCACAGCCTATTCAAAATGGTAACTAAATGTTCTCGCCCTGCTATAGACAAACAAGGACACAGAGGATGAAGTGGAAATTGCCCGGTGTCAAAAAGGACAGTATTTTGGAGAGCTTGCTCTTGTTACCAACAAACCCAGAGCAGCTTCTGCTTATGCAGTTGGAGATGTCAAATGCTTAGGTAAGCTATTTGGTTTTGTGCATTTTTTTTTCTTTTCTCAAAAACTTCTTTCCTCTTATCCATCTGCTGACATTTAAGCTCAGATTTCAACATGGGGGTCTATCATTTTGGTCTTCACAGTCTCAGTCCTAAGAGTGTGCCTAAGAATTGGCATTGTATTGTTATTCTAAGATGATCATATACTCTTGGCAGGTGAATCACAATCTCCTTTAGATCCGAATTGTAGCTAAATCAGTACCTAACTCCTCCATTGATCGTAGAGTGATCTGAGGCCCCATGGGCACATGAATGCGGAACGTGGTTCAATGGAATGAACACTGCATTTGGTATTAGAGGACCTGGGTTCAAATTCTGGCTGTCCTATTTAATACTTCCGTGTGTCCTTGGGAATATCACTTCTCCCTAGGCTCCAATTTCCTTATCTGTACAATGAATATTAGACTAGACATCTCTAAGGCCCTTAGTGATCTCTGCTGTCTACATGATATTTAAGTTGTATCATACTTATTTTTCCCCCAAGTGCATAGTATTACAAAAATTATGTAAAATATGGATTTGAAATCCAAGTAGGAAGCATTTTTAAGTTCCTACTACATCTTAAGGCCATGTTATGCTTGGAATTAAGAATACAAAGATGAAAAACAGCTTAGCCACTGCCCTTAAAGAGAGTACAGTGTAATTGGGAGAGAGAGTTATTGAAGAGGTATCTGACACTACATTTTGTGTGTGTGTGCATGTGTGCGCGCGCGCACACACACGCACATAGTATAGTGTAATAGGAACAAAGGAGAGGCCCAGACAAATTGCTCTGAGAAAATTTGAGAGATCACTTTCAGGAAACATTTCATGGAAGAGGTATGGTACCTGAGCTAGGCCTCAAATTTTAATGCCTCAAGATGAAGAATTGTGTTCCAGGGACTGAAATGGATAAGGAATGGTTTACAGATATGCCATTATTTTAATCACTTATCCATTTGATTTTCTCATTTTAAATGCAGTTATGGATGTCCAGGCATTTGAGAGGTTGCTCGGACCCTGCATGGACATTATGAAGAGGAATATTTCTAATTATGAAGAGCAGCTGGTGAAAATGTTTGGTTCAAGTGTGGACCTGAATGACCCAGGAATTTAGGCACAGCATCTCCCTTCTCCCCCGTGCCTTCTCAGCTTGACACAGAAACTCCTGTCAACACCACAACACAGAAGGAAAACAGACACTACAGAACAGTTCCTGCCATTGCTGCTGCTGCTGTCGTCTTGGGCATTTTAGAAAACATGTCTCAGCCTGTTTGGATGGGTAGAGGCTGAATCTATGCCTCCACTTTGCTGCTGAAATTCCATTTCTTAGACTTAATTTCATAATGTTTCTAACCCATTTTTCACACTTTGGTTCAGAATGGCATGTGTCTCTCCAGCGATTTAAGTGCCTGATACAAAGTCCAAAGTGTAAAATCTTCTCTTTTTTTTCCTCTCTTGTTGCTGCTACTGCTATTGGCTGGTTTGTTTTTTTTTTTTTTGTTTTGTTTTTTAACAAAGCTGCAGAAACTGGTTCTGTCCCCATCTTCCCAGGGAGAAAAGATTTACAGCCTCTGATCTCTTCCTTTGTCTTTACCTCTGAGAATGTCAAAAATATGCTCTGAATTGTAGCATTTAGATTTGAAATTTAAAATTACCTGGATATTTTTGAGTAACTCTCTTTAGAACATTACGAAACTGTGATGTTTGTGCTATCTACTGAAAGGTACACATGTTACAGGTGATCCCAAGGCATTTGGATATTCTTTGAAGAGAGTACAGTGCTGAAACATAGGTCATTCATCAATAAACCCTGTCTTAAAGGAAGAGAAAAGGGAGGATCTGAGATTTTTTCAGCCTCCTGTGGATGACAGAGAGCCAATTAAAAATAAATGTGTCTCTATACAGTTAGTATGACTAAATTGTCATCCATTAGAACAAGGGCTTTAACTTCTTAAAAAACTTCTCTATTAAGCTGCTGTCACCTTTTTCTTTCCAGTTTTCCACATCAGCAGGTGACAGTAATATTGCTGAGAAGTTGACCTGTTCCTCTATAGGAGAGCCCTTTCTGTTGTTCAGAGATATCTGCTAGTTTTGCTGTTGAATGATCAGTTTTAAAACTCTTTTTAAAGAGGAAAAAGTTATTTTTTTGTAACTTAAAAGTAAAAAATACTTCTGGACTCAAGGGAGTTGCCCTCAATTGTATTCTTTTACAATGTTCTCTCACTCAACTAGACATTCCCAGATGTCAACTGTATTTGTTAGTTTTCAAAAAGTTGGGAACATTTACTATTTCAAGGAATTTTTTTTAAAAAAGGCTTTGTAATTGGGGAGTTCAGGATATTTGGTGTTCTATTTTTCTTATTTGGGAAGTAATTTAGTTTGTGTTTGACTAGAACACCTCTTTAACCTTTAATATAAAGTGTAGTTTTGAGCTCTCTTGATGGCTTGACATGCTTTGCAATAAGATTTTTTCCGTCGGAGTGATTGAGAATCTGTCCTAAGGGAATCACAGAAGCAGCACAAAAATTGCATAAAGATTATTAAATTTATAGCAAGGTAATAGTAGATCTAGAGGCTCTTCCCATTTTCCATTTTCTTTTGAGTTGTATGACTCACTGGGACCTGCCCAAGTGATTACGTATCTGGGGTTGTATAATTCTCATTGTGGATGATGATGGTAATAGAACTGACCTAATTATTTACCTTTCATCACCAGGTGAGCTAGTGCTCTGCCATGGGCATGTGACCAGTATGGCTAACACCTGTGAAAAGCATGACAGCATGTAGTTAGACACACACACACACACACACACACGATGAACTTTCAGCCAGCAGCAATCCTTATTCATTCACCTTAAGGGTTTTTTTTGGTTTATTTGTTTGTTTTGGCTACATGAATTGGAAGCAGATTGAATCCTTTTTACGGGCACTGTGTTAGCTCACAGTCTAGATCTCAGAACTGTGATCCGATTTATGATTCATGCTGGTGAAACACGGATATAGCATTGTTCAAAACCGTTTCATGTTTTGATGTTTTTCTGACTCCATTCTTTTCTGCAGTGTCTGTTTTGTATCAGATGAATCCAGAAATCAACAGAAATGTCATTAATGTTTCCAAGGTTTTCCACCTTTTTTCTAATTTTTGGATCTTGAATTTTAAATGGCATGAACAGCAGTAGTTCTTCGCCACAGGTAACTGGGATATTTGGCTATTTAAATACATGAACTCGGTCTTTTAAAAGTAATAGAGAGAAGGTGCTGTAAGAGACTATATATATATATATACACACATATGTGTGTGTGTATATGTGTATGTACATATATATGTATATATATATGTATGTATTGTCAGAGCAGCCCTGACAAATTGATTTCCAAAATAAAAACTAAAATGAGGTGCTGTTTGTTAACCATGCATCTGTATCACTTATACTATCTAGCAAACTGCATGCTAGGGATAGATATGGATTACGTCAAGAAGTTTTAAGCCTTTTGTTTATAGTCTAAATCTGTTCTATAAAATCTCTTCCCAGTACTCCAGTCTTACTCGCATAGTTGTGCCGTATGACTGGAACCCAACAGGTTTCAAGCCTTTTTTGTTGGGCTCAGTTCTAATTAAAAATGACATATGGCTCAGAAGACCAGATCCCTCTGTTTTTATGGACAGTTGTGGTCCTATAGTTGAGTTTCAAAAGTGAATAAATGAGGATGTATGTAACAGAGTGAAGGGAAAGAAATGCTGGATTTTCAAGAACATGGGGGTCTAAGGATGTACCTTTTGCAGTGGGGAAAAGTAAAGCTGAGCAAATCAAGTTGTGTTGTTTTTTAAGTTACACCGGTACATCAAAATGACAGCATCACTTTTGTAGAGTTCAGTGGTATCTCCTGGGTTCGGTGTGGACTACAAGCAACCTGTGGAACAAAAGGAAGCTCCACCTTAGCCAGTTCTTGTTAACCCCTTTACATTATGCTCTCCCTTGAGAGAAGACTGATTCAAGCAACCCTTTCCAAGCCTTGCCATTTCCTTAGTACTGAGGGGAGAAGGGGCTTTTGATAACTTTGAAATATGGTTAGCAGTATTGATATGCATCTTCTGAGCCCAATTTTATTCCAATGACTTTGACTCTTCTTTTTTATCTCTGAAGGATGAATATGTGTGGTTTTGTTTTCTGGATTGATGTTGCTCTGTGTTCTGTTTTTCAAAAAAAAAAAAGGCAAAAAAAAAACCTGCTGTGGATCCTCAGAGATGATTGTGAAGAGAGCTCTGCATTTGAGCATGTTAATAAAAGAACTCAGCAGCAAAATGGGCAAGGGACAGCATCCTTGAGACTAAGAGAAACAGTTTGTCCTGTGCTGATGCTCTGCTTGTGATTTTTGTGAAGTCAGTGAAGAAGAGCTTCTCTTGGTCAGCAGCGTCCTGGCTTAGGATATTTCTGTTCGATGTCCCAGCCCAGGCTTTTTGTAATGTATAAAAAAAAGAATCCTGTCTCTTTTTTTTTTAAATGCATTCTCCCCTGAGAAAAAGGGGGGAAAAAACCCTTTGAAGTGACATCCTTCATACTTTGTTTTCAGCTAGTTGATGTTGTAATTTTTGTTCTTAAATTGTATTTGTAACCACCCTTGCCAAAATATAAATTGTTTTGGGTTTTTTCACTCCACTTACCTATTGTTGTTCTTGCGGTTATTACTGCCGATGGTCTTCAGTCAAGTCAATCATCTGTTGTACAGTCAGAGACCTTCCTGTTTGTTTTAATACTCTACAGGACTGTGTCTGTACTATAAAGATAGAAGAGGAAAATTTCACTAACCTCATGGGAGACTTCCTGAAACCCATTTAGCCTGATTTTGGCTAATAATGGGTATCTAGGGTTTCTTCCTCCATTCACAGTAACAAAAAAAACAAAACAAAACAAAAAAAAATCTAATTCAGCATAATTATGCTACCTCAAGGCTAAAAGTGCTTTAAGGGTATTTCACCTGAGTTCTAAACATCAGAAGTATCTCATTGGATTAGTGAGATTCCCCACCCAAAGTAATTTAAAGGAGGGACCCCTTATTTCGGCCCATTTTAAACTAGTATTTGACTCTGAAAAGAAAGAGTTGTTCTATAGTATTCAACCTTTAAATGACCGTTTTTAAAGAGCCACCATCTACCACAAACAAGCTTTGGGTTTTAAAAGGGAAAGAACTCACCATCTCGGGTTTGCTTCATCTTTGATTAATAAATGCTGACATGTTGTGTCAAACTTGTGTTTGGTGTTTTGTCCTCTGGACCTCTTTTTCCTCATCTAAAACAGGGAAGTTAGACTACATTAGGGGTGCTTAACCTAGGGTCCATGAACTTTTAGATACATTTTGATAACTATATTTCAGTATAATTGGTTTCTTCTGGAGTACCATGTATTTTATATATTTAGAAACATTTTTCTGAAAAGGCTTCACCAGATTTTCAAAGATGTCCCTGACACCAAAAAGATTAATAAGACCCTCGCACCAGATGATCTCTCTGGTGTTTCTGGTATTTTCTTTTATTTCAGAATGAATTCCTTGCAAGGTTTCATCTCCACAGAGGCTAGAACTCCTGGAAAGTGATTTACTCATTTGGGCGGGGTGGGGATGGAGTAATGCTTTGTTAATAGTACTGGAATTACTGATAATCTATGTGCAAGAATGGCACGCTTCTTACTCTCAATATAATTTTTGACCTTAGTTTATAATTAGGCTATAAACATATCAAGAGACCTGGTTTTGAATTGTTGTTTGTATACCTACTACCCTTTCTGAGCCCTGATTTCCTCCGTAAAGTAAGTTGGTTGGACTAGACTGTCTCCAAGATCTTCTCCAGCTCCCCCATACTTGATGACAATTGATCTAAACGAAGTACTGTACTAGAGCTGATGACAGTGTGATGAAGTCCCACTTTGCTGTTAGGATGCAGATGCTAGCTGTGTGACCATGTCATAGTCACATCCCTTCTGAGCCTTAATTTCCTTTGTAAAATGATGAAATAATTTCTATAAATTACAGAATTAGAATGGTATTACAGAAAAACTCGAATTTGGAACCAGAAAACCTAGCCCTCTGTGATCTCAGGCAAGTCCCTTTTCTTCTCTGTACCTCAACTTCCTCCATGAAATGAAGAGAATAGACTAAATTATCTACAAATCTCTTTATCCAAGCCCTAAGTCCTCAGATCTATGATCCAGTTAAAAATATACTTGACTTTTTTCTGTCCTGTTCATTCTTAAAAGACTGGGCAAAGTTAGTTCTATAGTAGGCTATTTTCTAGAGGCCTCATCATTCAAGCAGAAATAAAAGCTTGTTGGGTTCACCAGGAGAAACTAGGTCCTGAATCCAATCATAGATCCACTGGGCTAGGTTGGTTTTGAGGCTTCCAAATAAAAATGGTTGTTCCATTTTTCTTTGCCACTTCTGCAAGGACAATCCAAATGCCCTTCTCTCTGATATGAAGTAATAACAAACTGTGAGAGAAATGACAGTCAGCAGTTCATCCCTCCGTGAGAGAAATTGTTACTTTAAGCATTATCTTTTCATGTTGAAACAAGAAGGTAGAAATTATTCCTCTTCATGTGAATATACAATCAGCAATGTTTCAGCAAATCTAATCTTATGCCATCAAGGAATCATAACTAAAAACCAAAAATGTGTTTAGCAAGATTGTTTGGTTAGGTCAGGGGTGGGGAACCTGCAGCCTCGAGGTCACATGTAGCCTTCTAGGTCCTTGGGTACAGCCTTTTGACTGAGTCCAAGTTTTACAGAACAAATCCTTTTATCAAGGAGATTTGTTCTGTGAAGTTTGTATTCATTCAAAGGGCTGCACTTGAGGACCTAGAGAGCCACATGTGTCCTCAAGGCCACAGGTTCCCCACCCCTGGGGTAGGTGATAACTGCCTTTTCCACACACACTCTTCCTTGTAGATATCAAGTTAATGTTACAATCTGACTCATACAACCAAATCCAGAGGGTGGCTTAGGGACAAATACAGATCTGCATTGTGAACTCGGGGCTTCTCTTGTAGCAGTGCTTCAGGGACTGGAATCAGTGTTGGAAGGGACCTCAGAGGGTATCTAGTCCAGCCTGTATCTGAACAGTACAAATCCCTACTATAACATAATGAGGATGTGTTCCCTGAACTTCCATCTGAGGATCAATGAGGGTACACCCACTACTACCAGAGGTAGTCCATTTCATTTTGGGATGGTTTCTAACTGTTAGAAAGTTTTCCCTTATGATCTAAATCTGCCCCTTTGCAGATTTCCTACTCATTACTCCTAGTTCTTCACTCTGGAGCCATGCAGAACAAGAAAGACTTCTGCCATATGATGGCCTTTCGAATACTTCAAGACAGCTGTCATCTCCTACCACCCATGTCTTCTCCAAGAAAAAAAAAAAACATTCCTAGTTACTCCAATTTAAAGGCATGAAGGGATAAAGGGAAGGCCCTTTATCATAATGATCCCCATCCTGGGGACACTTTTCAAGTTGGTCAATGCCCTTCTTTAAATGTGGTGCCCAGGACTGGACAGAGTAATCTCCATGTGGTCTGACCAGGGCAAAGTACAGGATCCATGTGCCAGGATTTAACCTGAGAAAGATGAGATTATCATGTGATGGATGCTATCCAGCAAAGTAATTTTGTGCACTTTCCATCCAAGATAGCCTTCTATAGAAATTAATTGAGCATATTTCCCTTTATTTCCTGGAGTTTGGAAGTGAAAGCTTGGGGCAAGGCAAGGGCAACAACCATTTATCAAAGTTGACCGTGTGCCAGGTGCCATACTAAGTGCTGGGGCAAAAAGAAAGCCCTTCCGTTTGAGGAGCTTACATTTCTAATGGGAAATCAAAGTATTAGTGAGCTAAAAAGCAAGAATTAAGGGGGAGAGAGAGGATGGTGGTGAAGTCCAGAGGGTCAAAAGCACTGTTGGGAGGGGAACAAAGCATGGCAAGCCTGGGCCCATCCCCGTAATGGAGGCTCCTAGGAAGAGCTCACTGGTGGGAAAAGGTGACCGGCATGGCAGAAAGATGTTCCAGATGAGAAGGTTCTAGACAGTGAAGTTCAAGGGTGAGAAGGTGGTTGATTCATGCTGGCCACTATGGAGAATCAGAAACATTCACCAGGGGGAAGGAATAAATGGAAATACTCCATAATTACCCTTAATGAGTTTAGAGTGTAACCAGGAGGAAGATACTTAGCAAATGAATCCAAGACTCTTAATTGGAAGAGACCTTAAGTTTCCTTGGCCTACCAGGCCCTGTACAAGAATTTACAACATTCTTAAGTGGTCTAACCTCCACTTGGAAATCTTCAGCGAAAGGAGAACTCTACCTCCAGAGAAAATCCATTCTACTTGGGAAGAATTCATTCATCAAAAGAATTTTTACATTTACTCTGAAGGAATAAGGTACAGAAGTTAGAGGGCAGGGTGAGGTAGTATGGACTTAGTTCTACAAACTAATGGTGGAAAGGAATATGAAAGGAGATGAAAGGAAGCAGGAACTTCTTGGATTGTGTAAATAGCATGATATGATAGTGGAAAAAGGATTTGATTGAAAAAGTCCTGTGTTTGAATCCAGCTGCTTAACTAGCTCCATGACTTTGGGCAAGTCACTTCACCTCTTGGGGGCCTCTTATCTCATTTCTAAAAATGGTAGGGTTGAACTAGATAATCTCTAAATGCTATAGTTCCTTTGTACTCTTTGATCTCCGGTTCTTTGGGCTGCTCATTTGTTTTGTTTCATTTCACTGATGTCTTGTTCTTTACACCCAATCACTTCCTAGTACACTCCATTCCCTGTGGAACTTTCCTTTGTAACAGAAAAAGTTAATGAAAACTAGATCTGACCACTCTAGGGCAACATTTTTCACCCATAATGGCCAATCTTTACCACTGATTAAGGAAAGAGATTTCATTATCTGCTCAGAGCAAGATTGCTCATTATATTAAATCTGAGTTTAATTGCCTTTTAGAGTTATTCTTGTCTGTGTTATCATAGACAGGTTTATTTTACTTTTGATCCTGTTTAATACACTCTGCATCAGTCTATCTACAAGTCTTCCCCTGTTCCTTTGAATTTCTGATATTTGTCATTTTGGTGTAGTAATATTCCATTGTATTCACATACCAACATTTGTTCATCCATTCCCCAATTAATGGAGTCACTTTGTTTCCAGTTTTTCATTACCACAAAATGACGCTATAAATATTTTGTTGTCAGGTGCAGGGATTCTCTTCACAGGTACACCTGCTTTACATGAGCAATAAAGATGAAAATGCAAATTGATGGGGCAAAAGTAGCTTTTCAGAATGCTATCACTGCATTAGCAATCAGATGGTACTCTGAGTTGAAGCTGCCCTACTTGTCAGACCCCCTTTGGACTCCTACCACTTCCAACCCAAGTTGCCTTCTATCCTTCTCCATTTACAAGAACAATGACCTAAATTTCCCACGAATCCCAGCCTTAGAAAACAAACCGGGTTGTATTTTATTAAGTTTAGGGTTGAAAATGTAAAGAATATTATAACTTATTTTATAACTCTCAAAATAGCTCAGACTCTACATCCCACCAAGATTCTTAACAACTTCATATGACTCAAAGAACTACACAGTCATATTATAGATTAGACTACAGCTTTTGAAAAGAATAAAAAAAGATGTATTATTAAAGTGAACCAAGCACAACTATTCTGAGAGGTTTTAAATATCTACTCTCCAGTGGTGATAACTCAGTTTGTCAAAGGAACATCATTGTCTAGAAAGCTATTATAGGAGAGGGCTACCATGCCCCCAGTATCAAAGTTAGAAAAAATACAAAGGAAACAAGCTTACTATATGGTAAACAGTTATTCCCATCCAACCTCCTGTAGGGATGTAGGGACAGCTTTTGCTTCCCAACTAATCTTCAGCTAACACCTGAAGTCTGGTGGTCATGGAAGTCTTTGATAGCTTTAATATCACCTTGTGGTGCTTCTGAGGGCAGTTAGCTACATCTCCAACCTCTTCTGATGTGCCTCTTATAAAGCAGTCAACTGCCTTTGTTTTCAATGCTCTGCTATAGCATGACATTACTTTTTTTTTTGATAATTCCATTTAGGTTAATCTCCTGAGGTTATATAAGCCACACATATCCTTTTGGACACTTTCAGGATGAACATAATGCAGGAGAATACAAAAAGTAAGAGCCTAAAGCAAACCAAATTTGCTTCAAACATGAGGTTTTTGTTGTTGAGTCATTTCAATTGTGTATGACTCTGTGACCCCATTTGGGGTTTTCTTGGCAGAGATACTGGAGTGATTTGCCGTTTCCTTCTCCAGCTCATTTTACAGATGGGGAAACTGAAGCAAACAAGGTGAGGTGACTTGCCCAGGTCATACAGCTAGTAAGTGTCTGAGGTCACATTTTAACTCAAGTCCTCCTAACTCCAGGGACCTCCATCCACTGCACTACCTACCTGCCCAACATAGGTCCCAATGGCATATATAGAACTTTGCTATCTTTGACCTCCTTTGGTGGATATGCCGGGTAGTTGCATCACTGGGTCAAACAATATAAATAATTTAGCGACTTTTCTTGTATCATTCTAAATTGTTTTTTAGAATGGTTGAACTAATTCACAGTTCCATCAGGCTATTGGTGTGTCTGTCTTCCCACAATCCCTCTTTGGATCACTCTTTATCTTAAGGACTACTGCTCCACTGATCATCCATTCTGTTTGTTGTTTTCTATAATAATAACAAACCATTATTGTGCTCAGTCGGGACAGGGAAAGGCCAGAGATGCCCTCTCCTACCTTTCCCTCCACCTCTGGATTCAACTGAAGCCTGATCTCTTACACCTCTACCCCAAAACCCAGGGGAAATTGCTTAAAGCTAGTTTAGTTTGGCTCATGTCTACTATTTCCCCAAAGGGGAACATATCAGGTATAGGATAACCATTTATTTCTCCCACTCAAAAAGACAAGACTCACAAGCATATGTTGACAGACTTAAAACATGAAAGGTTTTTGTAGGACTCGTGAAAACCATTTAATCATCTTGGCTCTGCACTGTCCAAATCAGTCCCTCAAGGTCAATATCATCTGGATAACCAGGACATGGATGGACTTATTCTTCTGTCAGTGGCCATCTTCAGAAAGGGTATAGTTGTAGGAAACTCCTGATGCCGGTCAGCTCCAGCTGAGGAGTACAGGAGTTCCCCAAAACTCAAATTTACCAGGTTACCTCCAAGGCTGGATAGGTGCATCTTAGTATCTCTGTTCAGTTACCTATATTCGAAGAATGAAACACAAAGAAAGATTCAAAAAGGAGTGTTGAGATCCAGTGTCAGGTTTACCCGGATAGCATATAAGCCCATTACAATGTGCAAGGAGCCATAATAGCTACCTGGGGGAGGACTCCCTCATCTCCAGGAAAGCCACACATTTACAAGAGAAGAAGAAGAAATCAAGAACAGTAGTTGCTCTTCTCTAATGGGTGGGCAGTTCTCCCTGGCTCATTGGCTAATCCTCTTTGATGCAGCCCCCTTCCCCTGCTGCTGTCAAAGGGACCAAGGCATTACTAGCATCCCAAGGGTCCTTCAGCACTAAGCACACGTGTCTTCAGAAGCAGCCAAGGTGATCTTAGCTTAGCTTTACATATGCTCTAAGGTTCAATCATTTTTCAGTTGTTTCCAACTCTTCGTGATTCCATGTTGGAGTTTTCTCAGCAAAGATCGCTGGAGTGGTTTGCCATTTCCTTCCCCAGTTCATTTTACAGATGAGGAAGCTGAGTCAAGCAGGGCTAAGTGATTCACCCAGGGTCATACTGCTAGTGTCTGAGACCAGTTTTGAACTCAGGTCTTCCTCACTCCAGGGCCGTTGCTCTATCCAATGTACCACTTAGCTGCCCCAATGAACCCAATATTTGGTTCTAAACATACTAGCAGGCAGGTGACAAGCATTTATTAAGTTCCTACTATGTGCCGGGCACAATGCTAAGTGCTAGGGATACAAATACAAGCAAAAAGATAGTGCCTGGCCTCGAGCTTACATTCGAAAAGGGAAAGATAACATATAAAAGGAAGCTGAAAAGGGAGATCAGTGGAAATGAGGGATGGCATGGAGGCAAAGTCTGTAGAGCATTGCTGGGGAGGGGACTGAAGCCTGGCTGGCTTGGGTCAGTCCCCCAAATGGAGGCACTGGAAGGAAATCACCAATGGGAAAAGGGGGCCAGATTCCTGGGTGAGCAGGCTCCAGGAGCTAAGGGAAGTTCCAGGGTGAGAAGGTAGATGAGTCATGGTGGCAAAGTCCTTAAAATCAGAAGTGCAGCCAGAGAGGGGAATACTCTCTGAATGATGGCTCTGTCTCAGACTGTGCCCAAAACGGAGGGACCCAATCCACCAGATTTACCTGCTTGCTCTACTTCCCACATCTAGAAGTAAGGCAGGAAACATGCAGCCTTTTGTGAGTTTTGTTCAGTCCATATGGCTGGCTCAGGTCTGGCCCAGAGTAACAAATCCTAAATCTACTACACTTGGCAAAAGTGCCAACAGCAGATTTTCTATGCATGTAGTAGCATCCTCTATCTATATCATTTTATATAGATTTTCTATATATTTATCTGTGTGTGTAGATATTATCTCCTCCAATAAAATAAGCTCCTTGAGGGCAGGGACTAATATTTTTCCTTTGTACTCCCCAGCTCCTAGCATAGTGAAAACGTGTTGTTTGATTGTACTTCTCCCATGTTCCTTGACTGGGATAGGGGAAAAGCACTTCTACCACTCAGATTAAAGCAGCAAGTCTGGGAGATGTCCAGGACCTAGGGTGAGGAAATATTTTAGTCAAGTCACACGAGGGTCCCTTGCTCTCTCACCTAGAATACAAAATTCCTACCTGCACGGCTTATGCCCAACTTGGGCCCCTAGGCTGCTGGCTACTTGCTCTCTGCTCAAAATGACTAGCAGTAAGAATGCTTGGTCACTAAGCACCAAGGGAGGAGAGGCATGACAGATATTATTTTCCCACCTCTTCGAAAGAAATATCACCAGTGTTCCTGAGGTTATCTATGGTGGCCACCAAGAACAGGAAGATTAAAATACAAAGTAAAAGACTCAAACATTCATTCCTTCCAAAATTGCTCTCCTAGCAATTTGAAGGCACCCCCTCCCTACTTAGTGCAGACCTGTTCTTGCTCACACTGTGGTCTTTTGCTATTCTGGAAACTCCCTTCCCAGTAATTCTGCTTGTCCAGGCATGAATAAGTAAGCCAAAATAATGGTGGTAAGAGAAGGGCTATAATAAGGGGGAAGACACACCCTGCAAAGGAAAGGGAGGTAACTCTATGGTTTGGGTTTCAACAGGGTGGGCTGCCCTGCCCCAACACCCTTCCTAGTACCTAAGGCCAAAGGATTCACAAGTTGTAACAACTTGTAACAAGTAGTAGGAAGAACATATTAACGTATAGGTTTAAGGTTGTTTTGGTTTTGATTTTTTCTCCCCGGCATCCAGTGCATTATACACAGGAGGTGCTCAGTAAAAATTTATTGAGTCAAATTGAATCAGCACATACTCAGCAAACACTGGGATAGATGAAATGCAAAGAATGAGACAGGTCCCCATTACCAATAGGTTCTTCTAATCTGGCCAGGGAAACGAGACATACACATGTGACACAGAACAATATATACCAACTGAGAATCTAACATTAAGATTAATGTTAATGTTGTTGAATTAATAAATTATCTAATATTGCGGGGCTCAGGGAGCTGGGGTCCTTGTCCTATTCCCTTCTCCACTAAAAAGAACCTTCTCAACTCCGGACCTAGTCACACAGTTCAGACCAGGTTCAGTCCTGGGAGAATCTGATCTCTTAGAAGAGAAGTTGGGCTCACATTCCTTGGCTAGTTATGTTCCCCATCCTGGTACTATAGAGAATAAAAATTGTTTAAGGTTCATATCTAGGGTGCCCCTAAACTGAGGAGTAGAAATGTGCTGTATGTAAAATATGAATCAGGTATGGGACAGGTATTTTATTTCTACACACAAAAATGATAAAAGACAAAAAAGACTCATCACATACATGACAACAGTTACACTAAACAAGCAGCAATACTATTATTGCACTCTTAAAACTATCTCAACATGGAGCAATTTGCAGGGCTGCCTATTAGTCATTTCACACTTCACCTCAGCTCTGCTCTGTCTCCCTAAAAGTCTGTGACTTTTGGAAAGCTGAACCAGGGATTTTAATTTTTCCTCTCACCAGCGGTCACCTTCTCCAAGAAGCACTGGAGTCATTGTTGAGAACTACTCCCTTTGTCACTAGGTAATTCCAATCAAAGGGCCTAGAACCACTCGGACTCACAAGATGACCTGCAATCTAGGGCACATACATCTCAATATTGATACTTATTCACCCAAAACCCAGGATCAGGCTTGTCTAATCATGACATAGGATTTAACTGATATATGCTCATTCTGAAATTTGCCTAAGAGTTGCATGATCTCACATGAAGGGTCAAAGAGAAGTACAGGGGTAGAGTCACAACCTTGTGGAATCATAAACTCTTTCTGTTCAGTGGCCATTGAGGGGGTTGTTTTGTCATCCCAAAAGAGAAGCTCTTTAGCACTGATTTATACATGGCAAAAGGCCTTTTTAACCCAAAGGGCCAAACCCCTGCATCAGTGAATGGATCATGCATATGGCCAGAAGCAGGTAGGAAAGACCCATATTTTCTCAAAACAAACCACATTATGAGTAGTATAGATCACAACAAATGTAGGAATTCAAAGAGATAGATTGCTATGGATTACATTGACCAGAGAAAGTTGTTTTGGAAAACCCAAGCCTTGCTGGGTGGATAGGATTTGAAGTGGTGGGGGAGTTCCAGGAAAGAGGAAAGAGGAAATAGGTATGAAAAAAAGACAATGGTATGCCCAAAAGGCTATAAAATCCTGCATACCCTTTGATCCAGCAATACCACTATTAGGTCTCTATCCCAAAAAGATCATGAAAAAGGGAAAAGAACCCACATGTACAAAAATATTTATAGCAGCTCTTTTTGTGGTGGCAAAGAATTGAAAATTGTAGGGATGCCCATCAATTGGGAAATGGCTGAACAAATTGTGGTATAGAAATGTAATGGAATACTACTGTGCTATAAGAAATGATGAACAGGCAGACTTCAGAAAAACCTGGAAAGACTTATATGAACTGATGCTGAGTGAAATGAGCAGAACCAGGAGAACATTGTACACAGTAATAGCAGTATTGTGCAATAATGAACCATGATAGACTTAGCTCTTCTCAGCAATACAATGATCCAAGACAATTCAAAAAGACCTATGATGAAAAATGCTATCCACATCCAGAGAAAGAACTATGGAGTCTAAATACAGACCAAACATAATATTTTCGCTTTTTTTCTTTCTCATGGCTTTTCCCTTTTCTTTCACAACATGACTAATGTGGAAATATGTTTAACATACTTGTACATGTATAGCCTATATCAAATTGCTTGCTGTCTTGGGGAGGGGGGAATGAAGGAAAGGAGGGAGAAGAATTTAGAACTCAAAATCTTACAAAAATGAATGTTGAAAACAATCTTTACATATAATTGGAAAAAATACTCTTAAGTGAAAAAAGAGTTGGAAGGCATGATCTGGGTATGAGGTAGGATTGGAGAAAAGGGGTGAAGAAAAGTATAAGGTTAGGAAGAACACAGTGAGACTGGCCTAACGGTATCATAGGTATGCACATATATGTGTGTACACATACACCTGTATATGTTATATGTACACAATACATATGTATCCTATGTATGCATGTACAGCCTGGGGGAAACAGGAAGAACACAGCAATCCTAGTCTGGCTGTGTCATGGATATACGCATACATGTTTGTATGTATTTATATGTATATGTGTGTGTGTGTGTGTGTGTGTGTGTGTGTGTAAAATGAGGAGGGCCTGGACTAGGGCAGTGGTGGCATCAGGAATAGAGAGAAGATATATGGGAGAGATTATTAGGAAAAAGGGATCAAAAAATTTGGTGAAAAGGAACTGTAAAATCCAAGCTATAGCCTAGGACCTCTACTGCCTGACAGACCATCACAGGCTTAATTGTGGGGAGAGTGTCTTACACCAGATGGTTTTGGAGGATGACTCAAGGCAGAGGCTAGGATGATTCCTGTGTAAAGGTCTGGGGTAATTTGGTGTGACTTGGGCAGAGGTACCATGATGCTGAATGAAAATGGAGAATCATTGCTAATGGCCAGTCAAATCAGTTCCTGATTTGACCAGCAGGTGTCATTCTGTCTCCAACAGAGTTGACTTGTGTCATAGGTTTAAGGATGCCTTTCCTTGTTCCTCCCTCATCCCTCCTGCTCACTTCTTCCCTCCATCCTTTTTCCTAGGTCGCCCAGGAGTCAGTCTTTGCTGGGCCCCTCCAAGAAACTGGGAAAAAATAGAATGAGGGTGTTTGAGGAAAGTGAAGAAAGATGTAATTGAGGGGAAAAACAGGAAGATACATTGGGGGCAGATAGACACTCCCAAATTGCCCTGAGCCTGCAAGAAGAGCTTAGGAAAGATTGAACAGCCTGTATCCCTTGAGGGCTCAACTTTGAGGCCCAAAACTCTGACTTTCGGCAAGTGGAGAAAAGCTGGCAGTGGGGCTGGGAGGGAGGGCATAGAGAATAATAGGGAACAGGGATAGGGAAGCTAAGAGAAACCGGCACAGGGTAGTATGATCCAGATCTGGAGAGAGGAATGGCTTGAATTCAAATCCTGAGTCTACTACATCATACGACCTTAGACAGAAAAGTCATTTTCCTTCTATGGGCCTCAATTTTCCCATCTGTCAGAAGGAAGGGGTGAACTCCCTGATCAGTTCTATGCACCACATTTTAGGAAAGTTCTTTGATAAACTGAAGCACATTTAGAGGAGATTGAAGGCAGGACATACCAGTAACATCTGAAAAATCTGAGGAGGTTTAAACTGGAGAAGAGAAGATTGAGGGAGGATATGATAATTACTTCATTTTTTTTAAAGACTGGGTCCTGCTCCAACCAAAGAGCTCTGAGATGGGATAGGAAGGCACAGTAGGAGCCTGTAGCTTGGGGGTAGAGGATGCGTGATCCCTAACCAGAGGCAGTCAAAATCCTGGGAAAAGCAGCTTGGCATAACGGAAACACACTGGTTTCAAAGCCAGGATACCTCAGTTTGAAATCCGGCTATTGATCCTCATTTTTTGTTTGTTTAAGAAAGTGATTTAGCCATTGATATTAACTGGCTATGTTATCATGGGCGGATCACTTTCCTCCATTAAAGAGTTTCCTCATCTGTAAAATGGGGATGATGGTGATGATGATGATGGTGATGATGATGATGGTGATGATGACAACATACATATTTCACAAGACTGTTGTGAGGAAAACACTTTGTAAACTCTAAAGTATTAGAAAAAATGAAAAATTACTATAACTGTTATTCTCCATGGGTCAGAGACAGCCTGCCACTTCTGGGGAGCAAACCTAACAGCTTTCCTATGTGTTTTCAGCTTAAGGGCCCCTCCATCCTTTGGTCTTTTACTCTGGAGTCCAAATCAGGGTAAAAGGCGTATGATTGAAAAGTGACCAGACTGCAAAGAAAAAGCTAGGCCTGAGGCTACAGTTCTGCTCTGGAAAAGGAAAAAGAAGCGTATTTTCCTCTTTCAGTAACACGGGTGTTAAATTTCTTCATAATAACTGCCCCATTTCTATTGTACATTAAGACTTACAAAAGCATTTTCCCCAAGTCAGGTGAAGTAGGGAGTATGAGGGCTACTATTCCCACTTTATATATGGGGAAACTGAGGCTCAAAGGAATGAGATGAAAGCATTAGAGCTAGATTTGAAATGAACTTCAAATCCAATTCTATTTCTACTTCACTAAGCTGCCTTCTCTCAAGAAATTCCAGGATGAGGAAAACTGTTGGCCAAGCTAAGGATGGAGGCCTTGGCTATTTGGAATCTCCAGCTTCTCCTGGGCCCTGCCTCTTTTCCTATGGCTTTTTCCTCTCCTGAAGTGACATTGTAAAAGCTCCATGTCAATGCCATCTGGTGATACAAACAGTTCTCAAATCCAGCACTACAGCTGGCTCCTGGGAATGTCACCTGACTCAGTTTTGTATGGTGAGTTACCTGAATACAGAAAGGATTCCTTTGACCAGGAGCTGATCTTCCTTTCTGTACTTAGAGACCTGTGGGCAAAGTCCAGGCCTAAGCATCATGGGACAAAATATTCAGGTGCAAGAAAAAACCCCTACACAGAGCAGGGAGTCACCTCATACACCTACAAACACAATGAAATATAAGAGGTAAAAAAAAAAACCCATTAACCGTCTACACCATTCTGCCAGTTGCTTCTATCATAGGCACCAAAATTCATAGCGGTTGTGATTGTTATGATTATCAGATCTGGTCCCTACCTTAGAGACCATCTAGTCCAATGCCCCACTTTTACTGAGACCCAGAGAGGGGAAAGGGCTGTCGGCTACTTTTCAGGCCATACAGTAGACTGTGTCCACTGTCATATAGGTATAAAGTAGCAGATTCAGGCTCTAATCCAGTTTTCTTAACTCCAATGTTTTTCTACCATACAACTGTTTATACCTAAGGCCATGTCTGCTACTGAGCTGATTCACACTAGTGCCCTCAAGGTGGCTTTTTTCTCAACCTTCCTTGGACCTCAGGTTATGTTGTTCATCCTTCATTTTCTAAGAGGACCAATGACACCACAGAGTGATATCTTGACTTGTAATTGGATTTAAGTGAGGCAACATTGCACAAAGTCATCAACCTCACTCTCTCTCAGAGTCTTCCAAGTCCAGTGGCAAGACAAAATCAAGACAACTGGCAATGGCCCAAGATGCAGTGGATGACCATGGTGTCTTCAATGTCTGACCAAGCTCCAAGTGCTCCACAGCACCTGCTTCAGCCACCTTCATGGCCACTGGAACCAATTGTTCTCCTCCACTCATTCCACCAGAGAAAGTCTTCATGTGCTTAGGGAAAACATCTCAGTTACCCTCAGCCTGGGGTAGTCTGTCTGTTGAGACAGTTTTACTGAGGTGTGGCTGCTGCCCATGCTACAGCTTCTTGGAGCCACAGGTGAGAATTGGGTGCCAGGTAGACAACAAAGGTGGATGAATAGCCCTGAAAAGGGCTGGGCAAGCCCTCACCCCAGGGGTGCTAGTCCTCCCTGAACACTCCATACACCCCACCTCAGGTTCTACTTATCCCTATCCCACCTTCTTTGTCATTCTTGTCACCTCTGGTTAATCTAGCTTCGATCTCTCTCTCTCTCTCCTTCTCTCTCTCCCTCTCTCTGTATGTGCGTGTGTGTACCAACCCCAGAATCTGTGTGTGTATCACATATATGTCCAATACCTAGACCTTTAATATAGAAGGGCCAGAAAAAAGGGCTAGTGGTCCTATCCCTCGGAATACATGGAAGTATGGAGAAAAGTTAAAGTTGTTTGATTCATTTTGTTTCTATTTTCTTTGTCTTGCAAGGATGGGAAAAACAGAAGAAAAATGGCTAATAGGCAGTTGATAACCAAGAAAAGAAACAGCTTACTTAAACTGCCCAATTAGCTGACCATCCTCAAGACCAGAATTATGTCCTAGGGATGTTATAGGCCAGTCTAGTAATGCAGGTTGGAGATCAGAATGAAATGAGCCACTTGTAGAACATCTAACAGTTAACCACAGCAGTCTTAGCCATAACATGGAAAAGATACTCAACAAAGATATAGAACTAGTTAAGGTAGATATACTCCTCCACCCCCTTTTCCCCATACAGTAATAAGTATAGTCTGCAGGGCAAGATATGGTGGCTCAGATCACAGTGGTCTGTCCACCAAATCTGAGGGGCACCAGCTCCTTATAAACTAGCTTTCCTCTTTTTAAAATTTTTTAAAATTTAATTTATTTTTTGATTATATTCTAAGTTCAGAACTCTCTCCCTCTCTACCCCACATTAGAGAAGGCCACCATTTCACTCAGACACAAACATATACGTATATTTCTGTGTGCGTGTGTGTGTGTGCCCCCGCGCATGTGTGCCTGGGTGAGTGCGTGCATGTGTGCATGTGTAAAAGCATACTATGCATACTTCTATTTATCAGTTCTTTCTCTGGAGGCAGATAGCATCTTCCTTCATAGGTCCTTTGTAGTTGATTTGAGTATTTATAATACTCAGAATAACTTAGTCATTCAGAGTTATTCTAGCAATATTGCTGTGACTATACATACCAGATTCTCTTCATTCCACTCATTTCAATCTTCATTATTTCATACAAGACTAAGATCTAGTACAGCTAAACCCTCCTTCCTTTACATTTTTTTCATTACTTCCTTTGCTGTTCTTGACCTTTTGTTTTTCCAAATGAATTTTGTTATTTTTTTAGCTCAATAAAATAATTTTTGGTAACTTAATTAGGATGGCATTGAATAAGTAGATTAGTCTAGGTAGAATTATCATTTTTATAATATTAAGTCTGCTCACCCATGCACAATTGATATTTTTCCAATTATTTAAGTCTCACTTTATTTGTATAAAAAGTGTTTTACAGTTATGTTCATGTAGTTCCTGGGTTTGTTTTGCAGGTATACTCCCAGGTATTTTATGCTGTCTATGGCTATTTTAAATGGAGGTATTTCTTACTACCTCTTCTTGAAGGGTTTTGTGGGTAATATATAGAAATGCAGATGATTTATATGGGTTTACTTTATATCCTGCTACTTTGCTAAAATTATTGTTTCAATTAGCTTTTTAGTTGAATCTCTAGGATTTTCCAAGTATATCATCATATTGTATGCAAAAAGAGATAGTTGTATTACCTCATTGCCCTCTCTGATTCCTTCAATTTCTTTGTCTTCTCTTAGTGCTATTGCTAGCATTTCTAATACAATATTGAAAAATACTGGTGATGATGGGCATTCTTGTTTCACACCCAATCTTATTGGGGAGTCTTCTAGCTTATCACCATTACAGATAATGCTTGCTGATGGTTTTAGGTAGATGCTTCTTGTCATTTTAAGGAAAAATACATTTGTACCTATGCTTTCAAGTGTTTTTAATAGGAATGAGTGTTGCAGCTTGTCAAAAGCCTTTTCTGCATGTATTGATATAGTCATACAATTTTTATTATTTTGTTATTGATATAATCAATTACATTAAAAGTTTTCCTTATGTTGAACCATCTCTGCATTCCTGGCATAAATTGCACCTGGTCACAACATATAATCTTTGTGCTATATATTGTTGTAGTCTCCTACCTAGTATTTTATTTAGAATTTTTTGATCCATAGTTATTAGTGGAATTGGTCTGTAATTTTCTTCCTCTGTTTGTCAATTTGCTATTCCTGCTTTAGTTAACAGTACCACATTTGTTTTGTAAAAGCAGCCTATTGTTGCGAATAATTTATTTAATGTTGGAATTAGTTGATCTTTAAATGTTTGGTAGAATTCACTTGTGAATCCATCTGGTCCTGATACTTTTTTCTTAGAAAGATCATTTTTGGCCTGTTCAATTTTTTGCTAAAATAGGTTTATTTAGATATTCTATTTCTTCTTCTGTTAATCTAGGTAGTTTATACTTTTGCAAGTATTCTTCCATTTCTTTTAAATTGTTAAATTTGTTGGCATATAATTGAGCAAAATACCTCCAAATAATTGTTTTGATTTCATCTTCATTAATGGTATATTAACCCTTTTCATTTTTGATACTAACGATTTGGTTTCCTTCTCTCTCTATTTAAATCATGTTAACCAATGATTTAATCTATTTTATTGTTTTTTATAAGACCAACTCCTAGTTTTATTTAATAATTAAAAGGTTTTCTTACGTTCGATTTTATTAATCTCAACTTTAATTTTTAGGATTTCCAATTTGGTATTTAATTGGGGAATTTTAATTTGTTCTTTTTCTAGTCTCTTAAATTGTATGACCAATTTATTGATCTGTTCTTTCTCTATTTTATTGGTATAAGCATTTAGAGATATAAATGTTCTAATTGTTGTTTTTGTTGCATCCCACAAGTTTTGTTATGTTGTCTCATTATTATCTTCTCTTTAATAAAATTATTTGTTTCTATGACTGGTTCTTTAACCCACTCATTTTTAAGATTAGTTTACTTAGTCTCCAATTAATTTTTAATCTGTTTCCATGGTCCCTTATTAAATATAATTCTTATTGCATTAAGATCTGAAAAGGATGCATTTAATATTTCTGCTTTTCTGCATTTAACTATAAAGTTTTTATGCCCTAATATATGGTCAATTTTTGTAAAGGTTCTATGTACATCCCCTTCTATTTCCATTCAATTCTCTCCAGATAGCTATCATATCTAGCTTATCTAAGATTCTCCTTGACTTTTTCTTTTATGGAGGGAACCAGATTTACCTGGTTCTGAGAGGGAAGGTTAAAGTCCCCTACTATTATAGTTTTGCTATCTATCTCTGCCTGTAATTCACTTGGCTTTTCCTTTTAAAATTTGGATGCTATAGCATTTGGTGCATATAGGTTTAGTATTGACATTAATTTCATTACCTATGGTACCTTTTATCATAATGTAGTTTCCCTGTTTATCTCTTTTCATTAAATCAATTTTAGCTTTAACTTTGTCTGAGATCGTGATTGCAACCCCTGCTTTTTTTGCGTCAGCTGAAGCATAATAATTCTACTCCAGCCTAGCTTTTCTCTTTTTTAACACCCTTTGGGATCTGGGAAACCATGTCAATAGCTCTAGCCTTAGTCCCCTGGGCCAATTAAATTTCAAGGATAGTTTCAGTGCCTTTTAAGGAAAGATTAGCTTAGCCTACATGGGATAGGGCCCTAGAAAAGGAAGTCTAATCCATTTGACAGAAAAGCCCTAATGTAATACTTGGTCACGGTGTTAGACTTGTGTCTGATGAAATAGATTTTTTTAAATGGCCCAAGTTCGTAGCAATTCTGTCCTTGAAAATATAGTTATGAAATAGATTGTGATTATGCCTCCAGTTGAAGAACAAAAACTATCTAACAGTTGAGGGGGGGGGAGGTTGGAAATCCTAGCTCTGCCTTAGGAAAGGTTACTCCCTCCTATGTGGCTGCCACAGCTGCGCCAGACCCTTATACTCCAAACAAAGGGAAACCAGGAAATATAAGGACAGAATTAACCATAGGGATTTATGAGAAATAAAATTAGATCTTTCAAATGCAGGCTCTTACAGAATAAAAAAAAAGATAGACTTAGAAACTAGTGATTCCAAGTTATATAGTGAATTGACATAAACATGAAATCAAGTATCTGACTATTTCCCAATAGATAAGTGGCTAATGGATATTATTTAAAAATTTTCAGAAGAAATTCTTAATTGTCAATGATCACATAAAAACATGCTCCAAGTTAATATAAACAAAACAAATGTAAATTTAAACATCTCTCAGCTTTCACTTTATGCCTGGGAAACTGGCAAAGAAGAACAAAAAACTGAAAGTGGAAAAAAACCAAGCCCATTAATAATTAATAATCCCCTTGTTGGTACTCTACCGTTCACACCTTTTGACCCATTGATGCCACTACAGGCTGTTATTCATTTCAATGTGGTCAAAAATAGAAAAGAAGATCTATTATGAACTAAAATACAGCTGCAGTTTGGGTGGTAACAAAGAACAAAGTGAGCACCCAGAAATAGAACTTTCTAGGCTTATTATTCGTTATTCTCTGTTACTTGTGCCTACAATTTAGCCAAATTAACCTTTCTTTTGTTACATGCAATATTCCATCTCTAGTCTCTGTAACTTTAACCAGGTTGTTTCCCACACATGGAAGGCACTCCCTCCTTAACTCTGCTCTTCCTGTAGAAAGACTTTCTTGTTCCCTCCCTCTACCCCCAACTGTGAATCTCTTTTCCCCCTGAAAATGCTTGTATTTACTTTGTATTTTGTATCACATTGTTTTCCATGATAGACTGGAAGTTCCCTCTAAGCAGCAACTGTTTCATTTACATTGTATTTTGTATCACATCGTTTTCTATGATAGACTGGAAGTTCCTTCTAAGTAGAAACTGTTTCATTTTTATCTTGGTTACATCCCCACCAACACACACACACACACACACACACACACACACACACACACACACACACACACACACACACCCCTCCCCCCCCTTGCCCCCCCTCCCCAGCCCCTAGCAAAGTCCCTGGAACTAATAAATGCTTGCTAAGTGATTAAGCAGCAACGTGGTGCCATAGCACATAGAGTGCCAGGCCTGGAGTCAGAGGACGACTCATCTTACTGAGCTCAAATCTTACTAGCTGTGTGACCCTGGGCAAGTCCTGTAGCCGTGTTTGCGTCAGTTGCCTCATATGTAAACCGAGCTGAAAAAGGACATGGCAAACCACTCTAGTATCTTTGTCAAGAAAACCCCAAATGGGGTCACAAAGAGTGGAACTGGGTGAACTTGATTGAAAACAACTGAACAACCACAAATTGAGTGAGTGAATGAATGAACAAACTATAGCATATTAATGTGATAGAATATTATTACGCAATATGAAAATTGGGAGGGAAAACAATTATAAGATTTACACATTTTAAAAAATTTGGACGTGAGAAATTCAGAGAAACATTGGAAAATTCATATGAAGTGATGCAGAGGAAATAAGCAGATCTAGAAGAACAATATCTATGTAATAGGAGAGATCAAGGAACCCACTGATTCCTTGTACTGGGGCACCTTCCATGGAACTGCCCTTGCTCAAAGACTTATGCCTAGCTTATCTAGCCCTATGGGGAGCTAGACACTACTGTCTTTCAACTGCCAGAATATGGAGGAAGAGTCCAGAGACTGACGTTGCACTTCACCTTTTCCCTTGTGCTTCTCCTAGAATACAGTGCTGAGGAAGAGGATTTTCTCTCTCCACCCTCCTTTACGAGTTGTTTGCACAAAGGGAATTCAAGGACAATGCTTTCTGAACCCCAATCTTCCATATAAAGGATGAGGAGTTTGGAGAGAGTTCTAGGAAGTCAAACGGTGGAGTCCAGTCAAACAAATTGATGAAAGGAGTTGGTCTGAGGACAGGATCTGTCTCTAGATGTGGGGAGCCTCAGATGCCCTGACTTTAATGTATGGATTTTGGTTCTTCCTGTGTGGTACGGATTTACGAATCCAAGAATTAATAACAGAGGCATCTCAAGGTGAAAGTAGAAAGGAAAATTTATTACGATCCCGCGGGAAAGTGCAACTCCAGGCACCTCTCAGTGTCAGAGCACACTGGACACAGAGAATTGGGGTGTTTATATAGGTCCCTAACCGCAATTCCCCCTCCCAACCTCCTTCCTCTCAGCTTGCAGACGTAAGCTTTGGGGGTACAATCTGGATGCAATAAATCTATCCGAGGGACAATGGCAAAGAACAAAGTTTTAATTATTTTTGACAAGCAGGTGAAGGACATAACCTTCTCACCATTCTTATTCCATTCTACCATCAGTCTCGAGGTAGTAAATCTGTCTTAATGACAATGACAATGACGATTGAACAAATGGTTTGGTTGTCAGTGACAGGCAGAAGTTAGTTGGTTACCTCATCTTCACATCTGTGGCAGACTAGCCTTTCCCATCATCCTTGCTTCTGCAACGGATGCCTCCCATCACCATTACATCTGTGACGGATATCCCCAGCACCCTTACACCTTGTCTCCCATCATTCTTATACCTAACTGGTCTTGCATGTCTACATTGCACCTGGCTTTCTGGCTTTTCATCCATTCTTCTCCCAAACCGAGGGCCCCTTATCCTGGGGTCAATGTACAGGAGGTGAGCATCCTGTGTCCTATTCTTAACCTCGGGGGCCTTACGGTCACTAGCTCGGCTTATGGAGGGGAAAACATCTAAGTAGAGAAATGGCTTTACAGAAAGGAAAATATCTAAGTAGAGAAATGGGACTCACTATCCTACTTATTTCTATTTATCTAATTTGTTCCCTTTTATGAGAGGTCTTCACTCGTTCCACACATTTCTAAAAGGGGAGAGCAGTTCCTTATGTTATTTGTCATCTGAGTGAAGCCAAGACTTAAAGACAAGCAATGAAGTAGCTTCCATTGGAGCAATAGCTGACAAGGTCCTATAAGACCAAAATCGGTGAGATCAAGGCAAGGAAATCAGTGGGCCTGAAGCCCTATTGGCATGTGCCTTGGCCACATGTTCCCAGTGTGTGTACTTTTCTACTTGGGAACTCTATGTGTGTCCATTTTCCCATGGAAGCTTGTGGAAGGGAATATCCCAGGTTTATGGGGGAGATGACTTATTGCTGCTGCTCTTACAATGCCATTACCTTGAGCTTAACTGTATCCACTGGCTGACTAGAGTAAAGATAACAAAACAAAAGAAAACACTGGATGATATCCATGAGATAGTTTTAGGAGTATAGATTCACTGAATGCCCAGAGTTGGGGTAGCCATCCTCCAGAGAGGATGCAAGTATAAGTTGGTGAAATAGCCTGGAAGACAGCTACATTCTGCCTAGGTCAGGCTACATCTGTACTATTATATTCACTTCTGGTAACAACATTTTGGGGAGGACCATGATAAGGTGGAAAGTGTGTGAAGTATGACCAGGACAGTGAAAGGCCTCATGATCACCCCTCCTTGTTATTTCTCACTTAAGAGATTCCATTTCCTGACTCAGTGCATGTCACTGGCTATCTGCCCTGCTGGAAGTCTATCCTTCCTCATCTCCAGCTCAGGGCTGCCATGGTTTCCTTCAAGCCTCTGCTAAAGAACTACTGTTGAGGTTTAGGCTCTGCCCACCCAGGGATGCCAAAAACTGTTGTGGTTTCATGATGTGTTGTGGTAGAACCATCTCAAAAAATTCAGAGTCAAAAAAAATTAAAAAAAAAAAAAAGAAAAAAAAATTCAGAGTCAGACCACCTCTAATCCAGGTATAGGCATTTATTGAGATTGATGCCTCTCATGAAGCAGGCTAAGTTCCAAGAGGAACCAGCAACTTCAGAGAAAGCAAGATGGATTTTTATAGGGAAAAGATGCAATTACATAACAGAAATTACGAATATTAAAAATTTGTTAAGGAATTTGGTAATAGGGGAAGGGTCCCAGCCACAGTGAAATTGCACATTCGATTACCCATAATGCATACAGAAAAACCCATTGGGGAGTATATATGTATGATAATGATATTATAATAAGCCTCTCTGTGTCACAAGTTCCTTTTAGGTCAGTTCTTTACTATTATCGCACAGGTGCCTACTTAGGGAAAGTCTCTTCTATTGTTTTGGGGTCCACATCCTGCTTGGTGCTGCTTTCTGATTGGCTAAGTATTGTGGTCCTGTCTGAGACTAGATGGGTGTGTTCATGGTTGAGTGCATGGACACATCTGCTTCTGTGGCAAATATGAGGAATGGATCTGGGGGCAGTGGCTAGCTAGAAGGAGTGGCTGGGATTCCATCACAGGGACACATCTGCTCTTCTGTGAGAAATGAGTTCATGGACACACCTGTTGTTCTAGTGAGCAGTGAGGCATATATGAAGAAATTAGAATATTGAGTGGGGAGAGGGAGGAGGAAGTAGGGGCAATGGGCCTGCTATTCAGTGAGGCCTATAACGAAGTTAGAATATTGGGGTTTGGGGTAGCTTTATTAGGACTCCATCACCGCCTTCTGTGGGAAGCTTTTCTGGATCCCATTGAATGCTAATGCCTTCCCCCTGAGATGATCTCCAATTTATTCTGTGTCTTATCTGTACACAGTTATTTACACGTTGTCTCCCCTATTAGACTGTGAGCTAATTGGGAATAGGGATTGTTTTGGCCTTTCTTCACATCCCAAGCGCTTAGCCCAGTGCCTGGTACATAAGAGGTACTAAATAAAAGCTTGTTGACTTGACTCAACTTGACATATGAGTATCAGGAGTCGAAACAGAGTACTGGGAAGAGGAAACATGGGGGGCATGATACAGTCTTCGAGCAAATTTGAGGAGGCTTTTTTGTATTTTTGTAAGACTAAATGTAACATATCTTATATCCCATGTCTTCTTATCCTAAATCCTCCTCAGTTCAGACATCAAAGATGCAGGACAACCAAAGGCTAGAAGCACTTGGGTTATGCAGAAAAGTTCCAGATCCTTCCAGATTCCAGTGGCCTTGAAAGAGACTTTCAAGGGAAAGCCAGGTGGCCAGAAGTCGAAACAGAAAAGGGGACTCCAGGACACCTGGTTAAATGAAGGAAGTAGTGAGTAACAGCCAATGGCCATTGCTTATTGGAGGACCATGAGCGTAGGAAGGATGAGGGAATCAACCAGCAATTAGTATAGTGCCTGGCACACAGAAGGGTGCTTAAAAATGTTTATTGATTGATTGGATCAACATGGAAGGTGAGTTGCTGACCAAACACAGGGGAGACATAGGCAGATTAGACCAGAGAAACTGAGGGCAAATCAGGCTGAAACAGCAGATGTGAATCACTTAACCTCCCTAACTCCATTTCCTCATCTGAAAACTGAGAGTAATGATACCTGCAGAAGTTATACCTCTCAGGGTTATTATGAGGCTCAGACGAAATCACGACAAGATCTTGACAAACTTTAAAGCACTATATAAATCATTATTATTCATCAATCAATTTCCTTATCTGTAAAATCGAGGTTATAATGACTATACTACCTACCTCACATGGTTGTTGTGAAAAAATGCTTTGGGAATCTTGAAGTGCTCTAGAAAAGTGAGTTCTGATAATGAGCTGAGAGACACTTGTGGCTGGGGACGGGTCAGAGCTGAGAACTTGATCTGAGAGTAGGGCTGGGCAGAAGTGATGGCTTGGAGGATTGTCTGAGGCAGGAACTTTGGGGACACGGCAAGAGTGATGTGGCTGACTTCTGCCCAGTAACAATCTAAATGCCTAAATCTAAATCTGCCCAGTAACACGGAGCTCTGTTAACAAGAAAACCTTGTTATTTTCTGTGGACATGACTAACTGCTAATGTTTGTGCCCATATACTTGAATGTTCCAAGTTCCCTGCTTTGTGACCACATCCCTAAACTGTTTTGTAAAGTACCCAACACACCAGCATCTCCTTCCCTGCCTCCCCTTACACACCTTTGTCCCCTTCGCTGACATCCTTCCCTGTAGTTAACTGCCCACGTAGGGGCATACCCCCATCCCTGCCTGAGTGCCCAAAACTCGGAATAAAAGTAGGCCTCTGTCTTATCTCAAACTGCTAGCGCTCCTAAGGACTAGCCTGTTGCTTTTGCATCAATAAAGCTCTCTCAACTAGGAGAACCTCTGCCCCACCCCCTGAATTCTTTCCAGACAACCCAACTCTGAACATCATCTACCTCTTCAAGAGTATTGATAATGTTCAGAAGGGAAAGATGGTTGGATGGAAGGGATCTACTTAGAGTTATTTTGGCAGGGAACAGGAGCTATTTCGGTTCTGGAAAAATCTGACCTGATTCCCCACTTCCACAATCAGGATCTTGCAGAGAATGTGAGTATGTGAGTGCAGGGTATGGGTTTGTGTCTTGAATCCTCAATGATTTTATTGGGGAGGTGGTACCAGCCCAGGGAGGGGTATGAAGACAGGCCTGTCTGATCACTTCCCTGGGGGTTACACTGAAAGAACAAGAGATTAGAGGGCAGAATCAGCAGTACCCTTTCACCTCAAGGCTATATTTGGGGATCCTGAGCCTACCCTGCCTTCCTTCACCAAACATATTCACCACAACCATGTCAACTCAGGATGAAAAGCATGGTGTAACTCCCAGGCCCTTCTGGGTTGGACTTCTCCCCATGCTACTAGTCTTGGCTCTACTCTCAAATCATAGGAGCTAGAAAGGATCTCTGAAATCACATAGTCCTTTATCAGAGGAGACTGAGGTCTGGCGAGGTTGTGATTTGCCTAAAGTCACATACGTAGTAAGAAGAAAAACCAGGATTCAGACTCATAGTTACGACTCCAAATCCAGTGTTCTTTTCACCATACTTGCTGTGTTCTTCCTCATTCCCATCCACCTCTCAATAAACATTGTTTGGTCTTTCCAAAGTTTCTTGACACTTTCCATGGACCTAAGCCCTAGACACTGATTTGGAACCAGCACTCTCTAAGTCAGTGCCCTGTGGATGGTCAGTGTCCCTTGCTGCCCTGGGATCACACGGGGACTTTGAGCAGGCTTGTGGCCAGGTAGGAGCCTGAGACAAGGACACCTTCCTAACCTGTATGTGAGGTCATGCTCAGATCCCTAATGGGAGATACATGTAAGCTGATTGTGTAACTCTGTGTGTGACCTTAGGAAATACACTTAAGCAAGGGTGTCCCTTAGGAATCTATCCCAGGCCCTCTTCATTTCTTTCTCTCAGGGTTTAATTATCACTTCAGTTAGACATATGACTCTAACCTCTATAGCTCCAGCTGGAATCTCTCAGAATCTCAGAGTTAGAAGAGAAGTCAGACAATCAATCCAACCCATACCTGAACAAGGACACTTTTATATCAGTCTCCCAAAGTTGTCATCTAGCTTTTGCCTGAAGGAGCTTGGGTGAAGAAGGTCTCCCAAGGCAACCTGTTTTCACTTCTGCATAGCTCTAATTGGTGGCAGGTTTTTCCTGCTATATCTCATTTTCTCTTTGTAGAGCTTCTGTTCTCTATCCCCGACCCCCACTTTGCATTCCCTCTCTCCTGTAGGTGTCTGCCTAGTCTAAGGCCAACACCTAGATCCCACTCCCTCTCAGTTCTGCTTTTTGGAATCCTTATCCTCATTCACCAGCTCTATATAGGTGCCCCTTCTTTTGCATTCTTCCCCTGATCCACCTAGTAGTTATTGCTATCCGTTGCTTCCCCTCCCCCTCCTTAAATTATGTTCAATTGTATTGTTGCATTTACTAATCAGTGAGCACTTAAAATCTCCCGTAGTAAGACTTACGCTTCTTGGGGGCAGGGTCTATTTTGTTGGTGTGTTTGTAACCCCACATGGTCCCTGCTATGCCTTGCATACTACTTGTGGAATTTAAATGAATTGCCTCGGGATGGGGGGAGGGGAGTGGCTACAGGACACCCATGCACATTCACAAGACAGAGGGCAGACCCGTACTGAAGGAGATGCTGTTCTTTTCTAAATTTTTTTTTACATTCTTTAAAAAAATTTTTTTTGAGTTCTAAATTCTTACTCTCTTTCCAGCTCTCCCCTGTCTATTGAGAAGGCAAGCAATAGGATATCATTCATACGTGTGAAATCATGCAAGAACATTTCCATTTTAGCTATGTCTCAAAAAAAGCATGAAAAATAAAGTGAAAAAAATTATACTTCACTTTGCACTCAGTTCATCAGTTTTCTCCTGGAAGTGAATGAAATTTTTCATCCTGAGTCCTTTGGAACTGTCTTGGAAAATTGTATTGATCAGGGTAGCTATGTCTTTCCCAGGCGATCATCATCAGAATATTGTCCTTACTGTGTACAATGACTACCTGGTTCTGCTCATTTTACTCTGCATCAGTTCGTATAGATCTTCTCATGTTTTTCTGACACCATCCCCCTCATCATTTCTTATAGCACAATAGTACTCGATCACAATCACATACTACAATTTATTCAGATGCTGTTGTTTCCTTCTGCTCCCCAAAGGACTGGGGAGGGCGGAGACTGCGAGCTGGTTCAACAGGAAACAGAGCTTTGGGAACAGCCGAGGCCTGCAGCGAGAACAGCAGGGCAGGGAGGGGAGGGGGCCGCCCCCTCAGGGACACAGCGGAGGACTCGATGTTCCCGGCTCCGACTCCGCCCCAGACCTGCACGTCCCGGGCGGGGCCGCGGGAGGGAGGGGGGAAGAGCTGAGGAGCATCCTGGAGGCGGAGGCTCGGAACACTCTCCCTCCCAAGCATCTCTCCCTACCCCGCAGTCCAGCTGGGTCTCGGACTCTGATCCCGCAGGAGGCTGGAGACTAAAAATAGCTAGACTGGGCGGGGGCGGGGAAGGAGAGAGGTGATGGCGGTGGTGGTGGGGAGTTCTGCAGTGGCTGGGTCTAGTGCACGGCAGTTCAGCCGCCCTTTCATGTCCATCCAGCGCCCTCCACGCTCCTCGCCATCTCCCTCGGCAGCCCCCTTCTCCTCTTGCTATTGCTGGTCCCAGGAAGGTCAAAGCAGGAATGTGAGGCCGACTGGGAGCTATGATGGAAAGAACCCTGCTTAGCTCTTTCAAGGGTGTAACCTTTAGTTTCCCGGGACCTGCCTCGGTTTCTGCTCAATGCGGATAATAACAATTTCCATTTCAACACATCTTTAATGTTGTCAAGCCCTTTTCTGGGCTGAGAATCCCTGGAGGTAGGTGGTGTATTCCTGCACCCAAATACACCTTGTGAGTGTCTTTCCATAGTTACCCGGGATTCTTGAATCTTGATAGAGAGGAATTGGGGATAATTACAGTTGCTACTCTTTCCCCAGCACCACCCCCGATAGCTTTGTAGGTCAATTGTAGGTGACTGAGGGACAAATTGAGGCACAGAAAGGGCAAATGGATAGACTCCAATGATCAGAGAAGAGCTGGTCAAAGACCTGGGAAAGCAGATCTCCCTTAGGCTGGAGGTTGGCAACTGTGGAAAACCAGAAACCAGGTATTTTCTACCACCTTAGCCCCATTTTACAGTTTGGGAAACTGAGGCTCAGAGTGGACATAATTTTCCCGGAGCCCCACAGATGAGAAGTGCAAGGGCTTGAGGAGGTGACTTGGATCTCAAGCCCTACCCAAATCTTTATCTAACTCAAGTAAAGGATCAAATGTGATAAAGGCCCTCCACAATACCCTTCCTGAGAGTTCACTACCAACTAAGCCTAACTCCTGTCTCTTCCATGCACTTGACTACCAATCTCAGGGCATCTAAATAAGTCATACCAGTCTTAGAATCTCAGTCTTAAAATGTACGCTCCTTGTCAAAATGCTTTTGTTCCTTAAAAGTTCTGCTCAGGAATCATCTCTTGTAAGACAACTTTCTTAATTCCCCTGACATAGAACTTTGGTCTGTATATCTCTCCTTTGCCACTGTCAGAATATGGTCCTACTTATCTGTGCCGACCTTTCAAACCCTGCCCGTTTCTGGGAAACTATGAACTTCTTGAAGTTTGGAACTGTGCTGAGCAAAGGGCCTTTCATATGACCAGCACTCAAGAGTCTGGTGAAATGAATTGACGTGAATGAAAACTCTTGGTAAACTTTAATTCACTATAGAAATAGAAACAACTATTCATGTTATTACTAAGAACCTAGGAATCCCAGTTGAGACAGCAGCAAAGAGGGAAAGGGAGGGTCCTCTGGTTTTGTCAGAGCAATGGGCAGGAAGGAAGTGGTCAGCAAAGTTAAGTCCAAAAGAGAGAGGCTGGGGTGGAACCTGACTACCTCATCACATAGACCTGATACGTGTGAAGTAACTATTTCTGACGTTAGAATCATGATCTCACTCTGATTCATGGTGACTCTCCTTTCCTGGGATTGTAGTAGGATAGCGTAGGCAGGAAGCTGCCTCTGTGTCAGGTGTATGCAGGTGGATCCCCAGGCTGGAGATGCCATCCAGAATCCCTTTCATTTTTTGCCTGTGGGGTCAAAATAAAACTTCCCCCTGAATATTCCTGAATCCAAATACCCTTTTTTGAGTGTCTTTCTATAGTTACCTGGGATTCTTGAATCTTGATAGAGAGGAGTTGGGGATAATTGCAGTTGCTACTCTTTCCCCAGCACTCCTCCTGATAGCTTTGCAGGTCAACTGTGGGTGGATAGAATTGGATAGAAGCCCATGACCGGAGAAGAACTGGTCAAAGACCTGGGAAGGCAGATCTCCCTTAGATTGGAGATTGACAACTGTGGAAAACCAGAGACCAAGTATTTTCTACCACATTAAACCAATTCATTCTCTGAGGAAATGGTGGCTCTTCTTTTCAAGGACAACCTTTGTGTCTTTAATACCATCCCCTCTGATTCTTCCTTGGTATTTGCCCCATCTTTTGTTCATTCCATCTTTCTCATATTCAATTTCTCCCCATCTACTGGCTCCTTCCCTGCTATGTACAGACATGCTGAGGTCTCCTTCATATTAAAACAAAACAAAAGCCCTACCTCAAACTATCATCTTTTATCTTTCTTCTCTTTCATGGTTAATGAACCTACTCTTCCTATCCATTGACTCATTCTTAACTCTTTTACAATCTGGCTTGTGACCCCATCCCTCAATTAAAATCGGCTCTCTCCAAGGCTACCAGCTGCTAAACCCATTGGATTTTATAAGTCCTTAACCTGTTTGGTTTCTATTCACATTACTCTGTCCTGAATCCTCTTCCCTTCCTATTGATCTAAATTATAGGGCTCGGTTATAATCTCTATGAAGATGATTCTCGAATCTATACATAGAGAACCCTAACCTCTCCTGAATCTTCTTTCATATCTCCAACTTTCTGTTGGATCTCTCCAATCAGTATTTTATCACATCTCAAATTTCTCCCTCATCTCTACTTTGGAAGCCCCATCTTCATTTTTCAGTATTATATCTTCCCTTCATGAAGCCTAATTCTTCTCCCCACCCACCTTAATGATCACTCCCTCCTTGTATTTATTTAGGTACATATATCCCCCTGTAGAATACCAACTCCTTAAACTTAGGGACTGTTTTGTTTTTGCTAGCACACTATTCTTATTAAATAGGTATTTAGCAAATATTTGTTGAATTAAACTGTCCCCAAATTTGGAGTCATTACTCTTATCCTTTCTTCCCTGCCCTGTCAGTGCCTACAGAATTTAGGGGCTGTAAAAAATCTTATAGAGCACATACTAGTCTAATCCCTTTATTTTTCAGATGAAGAAACTGAGACTAGGAGAATTTACAGAACTGGAAGAGACTTCAGAAAATACAGTAGTTCAACTCATACTTATGTAGGATGTGTTACGGTGGTGGTGCCTATGTACATTATATAAATAGACATGGGTCTATTTAGATGTGGCTCCAAGGGAAGCTCTTGTCTCTAGATATCTCTAGAGCCTCCTCTCCCCAACTCCCATCCTCTCTCCCCCTCCCCCACCCCACTTGTCCAAGGGAGACTTTGATTCCCTCCAGGAGGTTGAGGCCAGAGAATGGTTATTCTGCTCTCCTCAGAGAGAAGAAGTACCAGGCTAGAATTCTATGCGCTCCCTTAAATATTGATAGTCTAGGGGAAGTAATTTTTTGGTTCAAACTGTATTCCTGATTGTTGTCCCTTAATGGGAACAGTAAGCCTCAAGCTATATATCCAAGGTTTTACTCCCTTTCCACCAAATGCCAGCTGCACAATGAACAAACAGTAAATAGCATAAAATTTATTTATCAAAATGGATAGCAAACAGAAAGCAGAGAAAGTGTACATTGGAGAATATATACCAGATAATTCTCAAGAATGCATGGGCTCTCCCACTGGGAGCAAGATAAGTGAATGAGAGAGAACACTAAGACACTAAGATATCACCCAAGGGGAAATTCCCTCAAGTATAGTCTAATAAACTGGGAACAGGGACATGATCAAAGTTCTGTCTCTTCCACACGTCAGCTTTTCCCCAGAGGCTTTATCCTAGGGACCTGAAGAGAGCATAGAATGGTGAGTCTTTTCTCTGGAAGCTGGAAGCCAGAAGATAAGGATCTCTCTTCTCTCTAACTCTCAACAACTCTGCGCTCAGCCAGGAGGGAAAGCATTGCATAATCAGTCTCCAGCAACGAGGAGGGTTCCATACAAGTTGACTTTGAGGTTTGAGGTTACACCTCGGTAAGAAGCTTCTGGATGGCAGGGATTATCTTGTATCCTCAGCATCTAAGTATAGTACTTCACATATAGTAGACTGTTGAACTGAATCCCCTCTACAACATTCCTAACAAGTGGTTTTTTTTTTAGCCTCTTGCTTACAAGTGTGGTGAGCTGCCTCTTCTTCCCTCTTTGTCATCTCATAGCGCTGAGGTGCCTTCTGCCACTCTCTCTTTCATCCCTGTCTCATGTGAGGAGGTAGCCTTACCAAGGTTAATTGCTCTAACTACTCAATCGATCCCATTCCATCTCTTCTCCACCAACAGATTGCTCCCTCTGTCGTCCCTACTATATCATTTATTTTTAGTCTCTCCCTGTCTGCTGGTTCCTTCCCTACTGCCTACAAACATGCTTATGTTTTTGCCATCTTGAAAAAACAGTCACTTGATCCTTCCTTTTGTGGCTAATCTCCTTTAAAAGGCAGTCTACAGGTATCTCCACATTTTCTCCTCTGACTCTCTTTACTCCTTACAATCTAGCTTCTAACCTCATCATTCCACCCTGAGACTGCTCTCCCCAAAACTACTAATTATGTCATAATTTCCAAATCCACTGACCTTTTCTTGACCTTCATTCTCCTTGACTTTTCTGCAGCTGTTGACAGTATGGATCACCCTCTTCTTGATACTCTCTTCTCTCAAGGTTTTCATGACACTGCTCTCTTTTGCTTTTCCTCCTACATATCTGATCACTCTCCTTAATCCCTTTCGCTGGATCTTCGTCCAGATGATGCCCCCTAACTGTAGGTGTCCCACAGGGCTCTGTCATAGGCCCTCTTCTCTTCTCCCTTTATACTACTTCATTTGGTGATCTCATCAGTTCCCATGGATGTAATTACCATTTCTATGCTGAAGATTCTCCAATCTATCTACCTTTTTCCAACCTCTCTGCTAACCTCTAATCTCGCATCTCCAACTGCCTCTCAGACATCTTGAACTAGACTTTTTAAACCCAACATGACCAAAACCAAGCTCATTATCTTCCCTCCTAAATTCTTCTCCCTCTTACCTTTCCTATTTAGAGGGCAACATCATCCTCCCAGTCCTTCAGGCTCCCAACCTAGGTGTCATCCTGGACTTCTCACTATCTCTCACCTCCCACATCCAATCTGTTGCCAAGGCCTTTCACCTTGGCAATATCTCTTATCACTTTTGTAAAATCTCTTGAATATGCCCCCTTCTGTCTTTTGACACTACCACCACTCTGGTATAGGTCCTCATTACTCATACCTGGACCATTTCAATAGCCTGGTGGTTCTATCTGCTATGAGTCTCTCCTAACTCCAATCCATCCTACTACTCCAATCCATCCAGCTACCAAAGTAATTTTCCCAAACCTCAGGTCTAACCATGCCTCCCCCCACCCATTCAATAAAGTAGAGTGGTTCCCTGTTGTCTCCAAATACAAAATCTTCTCTTTGACCTTCAAACCACTTCATAATGTAGTCCTGTCCTACCTTTTCAGTTTTCTTACACCTTACTCCCAGCCAGAGTACATTGTAACATTGGCCTTCTTCCTGTTCCAAGAAGGAGACACTCCATTTCTGAGCTCTGGGCATTTTCTCTGGGTGTCCCCTCTGCCTGGACATCTCTGCCTTCCTCATCTCTGCCCAAATCTGCCTCTAGGCTACTTTCTTCCATTCTTTCTAGTTCTGCCCTTTGAGGCTTAGAAAACCAAGCCTACTCCTTCCTCCCCTTGTGAAAATGTCAAATATCTGAAGACAAATCATACTTCTAACGCCTTTTCTTTCTGGTCAAAACATCCCTAATTCCTTCAAAGTATCATTGTGTCCAGCTCTCACTAGTTTGGATGTTCTACAGCTGGTCACATCCTTCTTAAAATGTGAAGCCCAAGACTGAACAGAACACTCCGAATGTGGTCTGAGCCAGGAAGGGAATTGTGCTGCTATTACCTCCCTCTTTCTGGACACTTTGGCTGCCATTTCATAGTGTTTGTTCAACAAAGATTAAGTGCCTACTATGCAAGGTCCCAAGCTCAGTGCTAGGGAAAATGGAAAATTGTAGAAAATAGCACAAACCCTACCTAGAAGGAGTTTATAATCTAAAAGAGGAATACAGTATTTGTGTCAAACAGTTGCAAGAAGAGTTGATCAAGAGAGTTGACTTGAGGGATTCAATTTGATGAATTTTCTGGGTGGTAAGCTTTTTGTTTAGGAATAATTGCTTAAGCACTTTCCTCCAGCCCTAACAAAATATGAGGTGGTATTTTGGGGGGGGGGCGTGGAGCAGATGTATGGTTTCATTGCTCCTGGTGTGGAAACCCTTTCTAGCAATGCAGATGGGCAACTGTTCTCTAATTTATGGTCTTGGAGAGAATGACCTAGAGAACTGAGAGGTAAGTGACTTTCCCAGGGTCATGCAACCAGAATTTGCCAGTATGTCTTAGAAGAGGGACTTGGAACCATGTTTTCCTGACTGATGACTATTGGCGAGCCACTGTTTTGTCAGAAGGACAAAAACCAAACCCTGATTGGTTTATAGCAATTGGGCTGACCTCAAGATGATTTGGTTGACTTGAGATAAACTCTTGTCTAAGCGCCTGACACATAGTAGGTGCCGAATAAATGTTTATTGACCAAGTACTTCGAATGACAGGAAACTGATTGTTATCTAACAACTCATTCTACTTTGGAACAGCTCTCATTCTTTAGGAAGGTTTCTTTTACTTTGACACTTTCCAACTCAGCCAATTAAATAGAGCTGACAGACCCTCTCTTCTCTTTTCAGTGCCTCATCTCCCTCCCAGCCCTCTTTTAAAAATTTTCATTTTCTCTTTTAATTTCTATTTTTCTTCTGGAGTGTAGAAGTGGGCGGAGGCAAGAGGATTTCCTATTAAATTGAGCTTATTTGATCTGATCCCTTGTTCTATTCTGGTAAAATCTTTTTGAATCCTGATTCTGCCATTGAACTTGTTGGCTGTCCCCCCTAGCTCTGTATAAGTAAATATGATAAGGAAATCATCCATGCCTTTATTCACACAAAAGGTACAGATAAGGGGACCAAGGACCTGAGGCACTCTACCCAGAAAACCCTTCCTGCCCACATTAATCGATGCCCTTCTCTTTGGGTCTGGTCAGTGGTCGAGGGCACTAAAGTCCACCTGTCCTGCTAATTAGAATTAGGGCTCAGGGCTCCTGGCTTCCTGGCCAGGGCTCTCTTCACTGTCCCTGCCTGCTTCCCGCAATTCAGGACTGCGCAAATCAATAGTGATGAGTGACAGTGATTGGTCTCCGAGGCTCAGTATTGCAGAGCGTGTAATGTTTAATGAAAGAACACTGTAACTAGGACAGGTCAAACTGTGGAAGGACAGGAGTTTTGGTGTTCACTGGGGAGAAGGGGGATGGGAAGCTGTGTGGGGGATGGGGAGCTGGAGGATGCTGTGAGTGATGGTAGTGGGTGGATCGGTGGCGACAGAGGATGGGGAGACAATATGGAGGATGACGTATATGGAGCGCACTGGGGGACGGAGGACATTGGGGGATGGGAATGTGTCATTCAGCGGGAGAGAAGGGGGGCTATGGAGGATGGGATGTCTGGTGTTAACTGGGGGATGGGGGACACTGAAGTGTGTGAGGTTCAGCGGCAGAGTAGGGGAGATCTTTTGAGGGAAGGGGTACTCGGTGTTCAGCAGGGATCTGGTGAGATAATGTAAGGGGCGGGGTGCTGGAGGAAACTGAGTGGAAATGGGATATGTTTTATTCAGCGGGGCAACAAGATGATGTCACACGACTTCGGGCCCTAGGATCCTTAGAAGCCCCTAGGCATAGCCTCGGTCTCCCCCTCCCCCTCCACTTGAGTTTCCCTTCCTCGGCCTCGAAGCCTCCCAGCCGGGTCGCCAGGCACCTTAGCAACAGCGTATTTTGGGCTATCCAATCAGCGAGCGTCTCTCCCGCCCAGAGCCAATGAGGTCCTTCGCTGAGAGCGAGGGTACCCGGCGGGGGGAGCCCGCGGCGGCGGTGGCCGCCATCTTGGCTCCGGAGAAACAATAGAGCCGGAGCCGCCACCGGGGACCGCACGGGCCTGAGCCGCAGGTAATGTAACGTCCTTCGCCGCCTCCTCGCTCTTCCCGCCGGGCCGGCTGCCAGTCCTCCCCACATCTAATCCTCCTCCCCCCCGTTTCGGTCCCAGCCCAGAGCCTTCGAAGGTACCCGGCGCCCCTCACCACCCCCCCGGAAGCCGCCCCCGGCCTGGCCCTATCGGCCCCGCCCCGGGCCGGCACGGCTGGGCTTGGCGCGGCGTTCCCTCCCTCCCCACTCCCTAGCCGGCTGCTCCTGGGGCCCGCTCGCTCTGCCCCCTCCTCCCCCTCCCTCCGCCTCGACCCGCCCCCCCCCCGCCCCCTCCCACGCCACCGCGGCCCGGGCTGCTGGGGAGAGGCCGGCGGGGGCAGGGGAGCCTTGAGCCGGCCGGCCGGTCCCCCGTCCTCCCAGGGCTTCCCCTCGGTGCCACTCACTCTACGCCCGTCCCTCCCACACCTAACGGGGTAAAGTGGGAGGAGCGCCGGACTAGGGGCTTGAGCCCTGCCTGAGCCTTGTCTTGTCGCTGGGCCTCGTTTGCTCATCTATGGAGGCAGGAGGCTGGGGACCCCAAATCTTGTTGCCGTGGCGATTCGTCTGCATCCCCACGTTGGGGTGAAAACAGACGTCAGCCCCCGGCGGGTCTGTGGCTGGACGTCAGGGGGTCCGTGAACTTGGATGGGGAAAAAATTTATTTTCACTCACCTCTAACTGAACTTTACGTGCCCTTCCATTGTGAATACAGGCAACAATATGGGTGGGGCCACAAGCATTCATGAAGCGCCTACTATGTGCCAGGCACTGTAGTACGCGCTTGACCAATAGTAGCTTTATTTCACGAGGGGGTGCCTAGGTTTCAGCAGACTGCCAAAGCGGGGTGTGTGCCATGACCCCAAACATAACTGGGGGAGGCTGTGCAGCGACGCAGCCCCAGCCGTCCCTAAGACAGCGCTTTCCATCTCCCTCCTGTGAAAGCTGAGAATGAGATGGTGACTCTTAGCCGCCCTTTAGGGCTCATGCCCAGTTACGCGTATTCACCCAGGACCAGGTCCTGTCCAGCAGACTTTGGAAATCCCACGTCCGACCTTCTGTCTTTTCTGTTCTTATCTGCCACCCCGTAACCATCCGTCTGGACAGTTTCAGTCGCCTCCTAATAGGCCTTCCTGTTACTGCTGTCTTCCTGCAGCTCTTCATTCTTCCGCTGCTAGGCCGATGATCGATCCATCCGCATGGAACTCACTGATCATCACACTCCGCCTCTGTTCCCCCCTGTAGTGCTTTGTACCTATGTCATACAGCTACCCCTTACTATGGGGTGTCACAGTTATTTGTGCTTGTGTTTTATTCTCCTCTTGGATTGTAAGCTCCATGAGGGCAGGAACCACATCCAGACTTTCTGTCTTCCTCACTGCTGCGCACGGTGCCCTCTACTTTGCAAACCTTAATACATTTTTTTATTCAGTGACTTAATGGCATATTTTTGGAATGGGAAGGTGCCATACTTAGCAATGTTTGCCCTTAAGAACCTGGGACTTTATGAATCCCTTGGGGCCTGCTCCCCTAGGGCCTGAGGGGCAGCAGATAGAGTTCATTATGGAATTTTTGGATCCTAAGGGTCAGCTTCCTAATCTCTGGAACAGAGCCTCAATTTAACATGCGGTAGGAATAAAAACGTCATGACTATTTGTATTTTTTTTTGTACTTGATAGTAGCTTCATAAACTGGTTCGTTGTGTACAAGCTTTCAAAGTTCACAGATTCCCCCCTCCTTTCATTAGTACATTTTCTAAGCCCCCACATAGTTTAAGGCGCCTGTGGTTGGTCAGATAAATAAGCCCACACCCTGTCCTCACAGTGCTTATTGTGGGAGAATAAGGCATTTATGACACTAATTATAATTTAGGGCAGGATGACCTTAGCCTTTGTGTCTGTAAAATGATGGAGTTGGACAAAATTATCTCTTAAGGTTTCTCTCAGCTCTAACAGACAATAAGTGCCATAAGTAGGAGATACTATGCTTCAGAAAGTCGAGTGGAAAGTGAGGCCTCTTCTTGCTGACAAATACGCTGACTGTTAAAACTGAAAAGTACCTATGTATTTTATGCATTTATTAAGTGCTTATTATGTGCCAGACACTGCATCCTTATCAGTTTTGGCATACATCCTCAATATTATGCATATTTATTTATTTTAAAACTGTATCTTCATATTGTACTAAGTTATATTGTAAAATTTAAATTAAAATGGATTAGGTAAAGATGAGCTATTTTAAAATTTTTATTTTATTCATTAATGATATAAACCCCATTTTGTTCTCGTTAAAATATTATTACTAATAATATTTTAGTGCGAGCATCAGTATGAGCATCCTTATTTTTTAAAATCCATGGCTTCATATTTTGTGATATAGCACATTTTTGAGTTCATTTTTATTTTATTCTGTATTTGTTTGTTGCCTTCATTAGAACTGGAAAGTACTTTAGAGGCTTTCTTGGGTAGTCCAGCCCCTTTTGACAGAGGAGGAAACTAAGGCCAATACTGTAATTGTCTATGAACTCCTCTAAAATCACACATCCTGTCATTTTTACCACACATCTTTGAACAATTTTTATAGCTTCATCTCTTTTGTGGAGGTTATTACTGCTGGTGAAGCTTGGGGGCTATGGCAGATTTAAGCTTGGAGATTTTTTTTTTATCTGAGGTGAATGTAAATTGTTATTCATGGATGTTTTGGGGGGATTTTGGTAGCTTTTCTGTGGGGCAGCTTTGTGATGTCACCTAGTCAGTGCCAGAGGGTAGTACAATAAAAAAAGGTCCTCCTGTATCCCCCCCCCCCAACAATGAGGGGTGGGGGAAGTTTGCAGATTACATTTGAAAACTGGAAGGTGGAAATATTGGAACCCATTAATGTAATTTGTATTTGTGTCATGGATCCCTTTGGCAGTCTGGTGAATCTATGGATCCCTTCTCCGAATAATGTTTTTAAATGTATAAAGTAATACATAGGATTACAAAGGAATCTGTTCTATTGAAGTAGTTATTGAAATATTTTTAAAAACCAAATTGATGGACTCTTGCTTTAAAGATAACAAAAGACTTTCTTAAGGACTTAATTTAAAAAATGTTGATATTTGTGTTCTTTTCATGGTGTTAATATAACTTTCCAATGAAATATATCAAAGAGGCATGCATCACTGTGCCTCTGCAGTGATTTGGACTTAGGAATCACTAATTCTTTGACTATGTGTTTTAAAACTTGGGCCTCAGTTTTTCATTTGTAAAATGATAAAATAAAATTTCTACAACCTACCCTGGGGGTTGTCTTGGGACAGAATTTTAAATCTTAAATAGCTACAAAAATGTGAGGAAATGTTTTGCAGATATGCACAATGTACAAGATGAGATTACAATGTACAAGATGAAGTTATAATTTTTAAAACTATGTGGGATCTTGGTGATCATTGAGATCCAAATGTTAAGTAATATGCCAAGGTCACAAAAAGGTAGTAGGTAGCAGGCTTTACAGTAGTTCACTCCCTGATAAATGTATGGAAAGCCTTCATTAAAGCACTTATTAAAACAGTGATAGTAATGGTACCTCCTGTTTCAGTCCAATTTCTTATATGGTTATCCCTTCCACATCGAGACTTTACACATTGAGACTTAACCTATTGAGGTTTCGATATATCAAGGGCTGGCATAAGAAATTAAATGAGAATTTTTTGGGAGTTTTGCGGAAGCTGCAGACAACACTTGAAGGCCAGCAGATGACATAGAAAAAGTTTAGAATCTCAGAAATGTATAAAATTTATGCATAGTGCTGTATAATATGAACCCAAATTTTAAAATGAGATACTATAAACACCTCATTAAAAAAAAAAGAAAAAAAATTGAGACTTCTTCTTTGGTGCAAATAGAAGGCCCAAATATTTTATGAGGATTTTCCAGATTGCCCCTCACTACCTCCATATGGAAGAGATAACTGTAATAGAATATAATTGCACATACGTGATATGAGTAAGAGTACAAAATGTTTGGTTTTTGTATACTGTTGTACTTAAAGCATTCATTATTTCATAGATAGGGACTCCATTGGCATCCCTTGAATGGCTTAGTATATAGTATACTATTAAACTATTAGGTACATTTAAAAACAAATTTTAAAGGATGAGATAAAGATGACAAACTTAAAAATTGTTTATTCATTAATAGTATAAAACTCATTTTGCTAATATGAAAATATTAGTAGTAATATTTTCATGAGAGCCATATGGCTATGTTTCTTCATTTTTAAAAATCTTGGCTTAAAACTTCATAATTCAGCTATTGGAAGATGTAATTCTGAGTTCAATTTTTCTTCCTGTACTTATCTCCTTTAGAATGTAAGTTACTTGAGGGTAGAGACTGTTTTACTCTTGTCCTGTGTCCCCAATGCCTATTATGTACATGATAGGTACTTAATAAATTCTTAGTGTGATTCCTGGCTCGTGGCTGTTGCAGTTGAAAAACAAATACCTCACAAGCATAATGGATATATCCAAATGGAAGAAGTGTCATTGGCTTCACTTTCTTAAATCACAGAACTTAATTTTCAATTTTACCAATTATCTGAAGGTGCATTTCTAATAGTTAATTTCCATCTGATATCAACCAATTTTTGCAAGTGATTTGGAAGGTGTTGCATTTTTACATTTTTAACAAATAGGTACAAAAGCCACTGAAATTCTTAGTTTGAAAGATGTTAAACAGATTAGAAAATTTTGTTTCTAATTTTTTTTACAGGGTACAGATATGAGAGTCTTTGTAAGAGACACTATTTTTTGGCAATAGCTTAGTTTTAAAATGTCTTACTAGTTATGATGGCTTCATTAGCTAATATCTCAAAGCACAGCATACATTTAGGACAAGGGTTTTTTAGTATTCTGTTTGCATTTAGATCCATATTTCAGATTTTTAATTTCAAATATTTTTGATTCTAATAAAGCTTTATTTTTTAAGATAAAAATAAATACAAATAGAAATTCTAATATTTTCCTGTCATGACCCTTGGATTACATGAACCCCACTTTGGAGATGAGTATTTTAGTAGACTGTTTTTGTAAGTTGTGGTGATTAAAACAGTTCATTACCTGGAGATCAGTTTGTCTGATTCCCTTTGCCTCTCCACTTTTAAATGGGCTGGTTCTACCAGAACAGATGATTCATTCAATTGCTGGACCCACATAAGTGTTTTCAGGTTCATAAGATCTGTCAAAACTCAAGCTTTACAGGCATCAATTTCACAAGAAGCCCATGATCAACTTCATGTCACAGTCAGGCATCAGAAGAGGATTTTAAATGTTTTGGTAAATGAAGAACTTGTTAGAGGAAAAAGGAACTAGTAGTAATGGTAAATCTACTTCAATTGTAGTTACTTTCACCAAAGGCATAGTTTTGGTGGAAGATTAGTTTAATATCACATTTAATTAACATTTTCTTTCTCCTGCATCCTTATGCTCTTTTGAATGCTTTAACAACAAAATGGTACTCACCTTGACAAGCAGGATAGAGTCAAGGAAACTGATGACATTTAGCTTCTGAAATTCAAATTAAATAGAACTGGTTGCTTATATAACATGCATGTTTTTAATAGCAAAATGTAGAGCCAGTGGAGAGAAATGAATGTAAAATCAATTAAGTTCTATAGAAAACAAGCTACCAAAATTAATGGAAAATAGTAAAATCTTCCACATTCCTTCCTGTTTGGGAAGTTTCAAAGACTTCTTAAAATTTATTTAACATAAAGACCTCATCAGGACCATTTTGGCTTGCAATACAATATTTTAACCATGTACCATTGTCTTCCATTCATTTTAGCTAAGTGCCTGCTATGTTCAACATAGTGTGCCAGACTCTGAAGGAGATTTCAGGATGCAAAAGATTCCTTCTTTGCTCTCAAGCAGCTTGCAGCCTATTAATAGTCCTGTGAATTGTTAATTAAAATAAAGTCAAGTGTCTGTAATTTGACACACAGGACAAAGTCAACTGTTAGACTTTTAGACAGCTTTGACTTTTAAACTTTGATCTTGGCCAGAAGTTAGATTTTGTTTTGACAGTCCATTTTGGTATTGGAAAATTCTGCAAAATATGAAACTATAAGTAGTCTCCCTCTGTTTTTTTTTTAGACTGCTAAAGGTACTTTAAGACTGTTAACTGTCATTCTAACTGGATTAACTGTTGTTCTGACTGATACAGAATTCACAGAATGTATTTTATAAGCAGAATGTTTTTTTTTTAATTTTGGACCATATTATTATGAGCCCTGACCATACAACTCATCACCCGATGATTGGATTCTCCATTACTAAACTAGGCTGCTCCTTAGACAGCAGACTGTCACTGAGATGATATTCAAAACTTGAAGTACCTGCCAGTTGGTTCCACTCTGCTGATATAGTCTTAGAGAATCACTCCTTCACACAAACCCCATTTTTTATTCTTCATGGTCTATTACTGTGAATCATAGAACACACTAAAATCTATGAAGCATCAAAATTTCAAATGACCCAAAGGTCAGTGGAAGGACATATCAGGTAGAGGGCTACAGCATATTACCAGAGATTGCATACAAAAAGTATTATAAAACATGTAATTAGGAAATGTAAATGTATGAAGTTAAAGCAGTAGAGCAGTAAAGTAAAGAGTCTGAGTGATTCACAAATTGTACAAAGACCTACATGAAGCTTCTGGTGCATTGGGTAGATTTTTTATGGAAAATATGAACCAGAGTCATACAGGATGGAAAGCTGTGATTAGATTACAATTGTTGCCATTGGAGGGAATACTGATGTTAGAGCTATGACTCCAATGAAGTGTTGAAGTCTGATTTTTAATTATAAACATGTAGCACTCAAAGATACAATACAAACATACAGAAATAGACAAAAACCAAAATTAAAACAAAATTAAAATACAAAATCAAAACAATAAAAAATAAAACTAAAATACAAAACAGACAAAAAACCAAAATTAGAACAGTTTACTTTGAGAATGAAAAAATTACAATGAAGCTTAACAAAATACTGGATAATTTTCTGTTTTCTTCGATTACTTTTCACTCTATATAATTATAAAGTTTTGTTGCTATTTGTTGCGTGTGTGGATATCTGTATGTGCATATATGTGCATGTATGTAGTAGCATGTGAATTTTGTATAGCATGTTATCAGAAACCTGATTTAGATGTTATATTTATTCAAATTGTGTTGTGAAGCCATTGATGTAAGTATTCTCTTCGGTGATGCAGATTACCATCTATGCCTTCCCATCCTGTGATGGGCTGTCTAATGTCCTAGGGTCTTCTTCGATTTTTCATGAATTCCAGAGTATACCAATCAAGCAACCCTTTGGCCCTCTGTTACAATATGACCTGGTTGTCCTCTTTTCTCTGCCCATTCCTCTGGTGGTGTCCTTCACACAGCTCATTTATAATTCTTTGTAATGTGTGAGTGATTATGGAGCTCTGCAGTGGCAGGGGTAACACTAGTTTAGAACATAAACCCATCTATAAAATGATGTGGGGAAGGATGGCAAAAGATTGCGAACAGTGTTGTTTCAAATAACATTGAGAAGCAGTGCAGGAAAAAACAGGTTCGTAGAAAGTTTGTCAGAAGACCCAGCTAAGGAAAGTAATTCTAAGGTTATTGAAGTTTGAAACCTGAAGGAGAATAACAGATAAACAGTGGAAAAAGAGCAGAAGTTTTTATAATTATAATCATATATAGCCTTTTATATAGTGCTCTAAAGTCTGCAAAACACTTTACAGATATTGTCTTGTTTAAACCTCACAAAAATTCTTTGTGGTAGATACTTACAAGGCATTATCTCCATTTTACAGATGAAGAAATAGGCTCAGAGGTCAAATGACTTGTCCAAGGTCACACATCTAGTAAGTGTCAAAGGTAGGATTTGAACCTATATCTTCTTGACTGTATGTCTAGCTCTATATTCTATTTTTACATCACAGTTATTTCGCAATATACCACCATCATCACTCTTGGAATTAAGCCCTTCCTTCTAAAAAAGAAAAAACAGTTGAACAAAAATAACTAAAACAATGACATCTGACAATATATGCAACATTCTGTCCTCAGGCCCCTGCTTCTCTTCCAAGGGGAGGGAAGTTGAGCTTTTTTCACCGGAAAGGGCAATGGGGGTCCACTGCATTTGGACTTTAAATATCAGAGTTCCAAGGTACTTCTAGAGGATGCAGAAATGGCACTGAAGGAAACAAAGATGGGAAAAGCAGCTCAACCAGGCCAAATTTAAATGGAGAAAGTGTGTGCTGGAGATGACATAATTCGAAGACATCGAGGGGATTGATTGTCAGAGTATATGAAGGTGGAGAAGAAGATGTGGAAAAAATCTTGAACCTTATTACCACAAAAAAGGACAATAGAATTACAACTACTGACCCATGTGCTTACTTCATGAAATTTTTAAAATAAAATTAATCTGTATGCACAGCAAAGATACCCTTGATGAGGGTATTAGAAGAGAGCTGGAAAGCTTTCACAACTAATATCTTTATTTCTATTCCACTGTTAAACCATGTCTTTATTGTCATGCAATTTGCTAAAAGTAGAGAATTGTACAAGTCTCTATTGTGTATTGTTTGACTAGAGAGAGAAATTGGTTCAGTAGAACTGTGGTTTTCAGAATGTGGACTGGGAACTCCTGAGGGTCTCCGAGGTGCTCTCAAAGGGTCCACAATGTCAAAGCTATTTTCATAATAATACTAAAACATTTTAATCTCTAATGTAGTAAATATTATTAAATGTCATGAATATAAACAAAAGCTCTTTGGAAGATCCTTAATAATTTTTAGGAGTATAAAGGGATCATGAGACTAAAAAGTTTGAGAACTCATATGTATAACAGGCTTCTTATTTCTTGCCTTTTCAGTGGGTTGGGGAGGGAATGTAGGAGGGAGAATTTGGAACTGAAAATAAAAATAAAAAATAAAATTAATAAGAGTCTGAGAACTGCTGCAGTAGAGCAAATTGCTGCCTTCAAGGTTTTCTAGCAAGGCCTTTCCCTTGCACATGTGAGAATTATTTGAGAATCTTGATAGAAAAAAACAAGGGAATGTTATTTGATGATTCTGATCATTAACATCAGGCAAGGGATAAAGCAGGTAGATGTATGGCTAGCCTGTTTTGTTACTGTTAGAGGAACTTGAATGGGAAAAAAAAAATTTCATCATTATTTTCACTTAACTCTAATAGAAATTTAGCATCTCCTTCAGTTATGTTAGTGACAAATTTTATTCTGTAAAGGGTCCATAAGCTTCACCAGACTGCCAAAGGGGTCCAGGACATGAAAAGGTTAACGCCTGTTGAAGATGGTGAGGTCCTCTTACTCATTTGTGGATTATTATGCTGATTGTATCAAGGTCTAGAACATGTTACATTTAAAATTAATAACTAGCATACATTTTAAATTGGTTTAATTGAAATCAGACTTACAAATGGGATGAGATTATTTTGTTCTTCTGAATCTTTGCATGTGACAAATTGGTACCTGTGTAACAGTGGAATAGAACTGGAAATCACCACCCACTAGCTTACTTTAGCTACTTGTCAGTATATTCCTGCGCTGATGCCGAAATCTTAGCAATAGATGTCATTGGTATCTAGGCAACACAGGTTTAGCTAAGCATCTCTGCTCTGTGCTTACAGAACTGAAAATTTTCCATCGTGTAGTTTATTGAGACTGTAAGGAGAGGATTTTTCCTTTGAACAGAGATTTTTCTGTCACTGTCCACTAAAGGTGAATATAGTTTAGAAGCAAGTTTTAGTGAGCCTTTCAGATATTAATGAAATATACAGTGATGTATTTTGGTAGGCCACAAATTACCTGTCAGTAGGAATTTATTAAGTGCCTACTATGTACACTGTTCTAAGCACTGGGTACACAAAAAAAGGCAAAAGACAGGTCTCTGCTCTAAAGGATCTCACTGTCTAATGGGGAGACCATATGCAAACAACTATGTGCAAACAAGCTCAAATAGAACCAGGGCCATGAAACAATAGTACATAAGGTTCCCCTTGGGCCACATGTTGATGTAGAAAATCACAAATTAACATTATGTTTTATTGTAATTTTATTTTTTATTGAATATTTCCTAACACTTGGGAGTGTTGCTGGATGCATGCTCCAAGGGCTGAATGTTTGACACCTCTAATAAACAGAATAAATTTGAGATAATCTATAGAGGGAAGGCACTAGAAATTAAGAAAGGCTTCCTGTAGAAGATGGTGTTTCAATAATCTGGCTAGCAGCTTCTGTGGGGGTGTAAGATCCACCCACAGCCAGCACCCGGAAAGCTGCCAACAGCACAGGTTCTTTTGATCTGCTTAACTAAGGAAAGCAAGGTGAAGGGGTTGACAAGTTTACTTTAATCCAGCATACAGACAGTATTCACTTAGTTCAGGGGAAAAATCTAGCACCCTGAACTTCAGAACAAAATACAAATAAATTACAAATATCAACAGACAGACCCAATATAATTCGTAGTTACCAACATCTAGGTTCAGCCCAGGAGCTCAGAACAAGGGCTGGCCCAGAGTCACGTGCCACCACTGCTGTGTCAAAGAGCTCCAAAGAACAGACAGCCAACCCCTGGTTTTTATATCTTTTTCAGCATCAGGGGTGAGTCACACATTCGACTCACCCATGTGACCTAGAATCGTCACAAAGAGGCGGACTGAAACCCACGTGGTCTAAAAGCCTCTGTACTCCCAGACATGTAAACTAGGCCCTCCCTGGAGTTAGCCCCACCTTGGGCCCCACCTTAGTTGCCAGTCCACACCCACTAAGGTTTTACACCTAATAGCGGTTTGGGCCTGGGGCTTAGCACCTAGTAAGGCTCAATGAATTACTCAAAGGGAACAAAAGCCAAACTATTCAAGGGCACTTGTTGAACTAAGTGCTAAGGAGCCCATTTTGCTTACCAACACAGATGGAATTTTAACTAGGACTTGAAGGAAGCCAGGGAAGTCAGTAGGCAGAGGTGGGGATATTACATTTAGAATTTCTTTCTCTTCTATTCTAAAACATTTCTCGAAATAGTCCCCTCATTGTTTAGTTAAAAAATAGTCTTAAATATTTAAATGAGAGAAGAAAAGATGTGTCCTACATTTAGCAGCACAGATATATTTTAATAGTATTTTATTTTTCCCAATTACAAGTAAAGATAATTTTTAACATTCATTTTAAAAATATTTGAATTACAGATTTTTTTCTCCCTTCCCCCCTCACTCCCTTAAGACAGTAAGCAATTCGATATAGGTTACATATGTGAAATCATGTAAAACATTTCCATATTAGTCATGTTGTGAAAGAAGAAAGACCAAAAGGAAAAAAAAAACAAAAAAATTGAAGTGCAAATAGTATGTTTAGATCTGCATTTAGACTTCATCAGTTCTTTGTCTGGATGTGAATAGAATTTTCATCATGAGTCCTTTGGAACTGACAGAGCTTTCTTTCTTTTTTCTTTTTAAAGAGAGCTGTAGCTTAGAACCTACCTAGAAACATTTTATGTAGAGATAGCTCATTCACTCAGCTCTTTATTCCCTTTGAAGACCGAGAAAGTTAAAAAGCCACTTCTGAAGTGAATTTCTATAGTATAGATGGCTGTACAAATAGCCACATTGGTAGCCATTGATTTTTCTTCTGCTTGGGTTATTAAGGAGTTATTTTGTTCAAAGATGAGGCCTGTTGTTTTTCTATGTCCATGTACTGTTAGGCAGTTTTGTAATCTAGTGGCTAGGCCTAGGACCTAGCTTCCTGTGACTGACTTCTTGAGCCTTGCTCTTTTTGTTGGAAAATTACCTTTTAACAGTGGGAAATTTGAGATATACTTGGAGTATACATTTAGTACAGCATGCATACCCTGGTTCTTAAGGAAGGCAGCATGGTGTCATAATAGTAGCTAACATTTATACAGTACTTAACTATGTGCCAGGTGCTTCGTTAAATGCTTTACAGTTATCATCTCATTTGATCCATACAACAGTCCTGGGAGGTAGGAGCTATGTAGAAGGCAAACAGAGGTTAAGTGACTTGCCCAGAGTCACATAGTTAGTAAGTGTCTGAGGTCACATCTGAACTCAGGTCTTCCTGATTCCAGGAAGTGTATGGTGTAGTGAAAAGATCACTGGTCTTAATCTGAGAAGACCTAGGTTTGAGTTCTGGTTCTGCTACTAACCAACTCTGTTATCTTGGGCAAATTGCAGAATTTTAGACATAGAAGGGACCACAGAGATAAATAGAATTAAATTTTTTGACCAGCTTACTCTTGATTTGTACCCCCAGTGCCTAGTGCAGTGTCTGGCCCATAGTTGGTACTTGATAAATGCCTGTTGATTGATTATCTAAGCCAATCCCCTCATTTTACTGAACACTAGAGCCCAGATAGTTACTGGAATTACTTACCCAAGGTTATCTACCTTGAAATGTGGCTGAGCCAGGACTTGAACCCCAGGTCTTATCACTCTTAAGACTAATACAGGACTCCTGTGAATACATGACTTCTAAGGTCCCTCTAGCCCTGAATCCTTATGCTCTTAATTGGTTTCCTTGAAGTAGATCTCTCCCTCTCCCCCATTCTTCCTGCATATAGCTAGAAATTATAATGGGCAAAGAATGCATTTTCCTCCATACTGTTCAACTGGCCATCAGACAAATGATTCTCCATAGGATGAGACTAAGGCCTTCAGAAGCCCCAGTATCACTGGTTGGCAGCTAACCTATTAGTACAGACTCCAGAGCCAGCATTATGACTTCAGTCTCATCACAGTGGCTTTGGCATCTGCCTGCTTGCTGTCCTGCTATATACAGCCCACAGGTGAAAGAATTTCCTGCTTCTGAATTGGTTGTGGTGGGCATTATCAGTGACACATTGGCAATGGCAAATACTAACCTTCTTAAGAATGAGATATACCAGGGTCATCCAGGGGGTGAGCCAGAATGCCTTATGCACTTGCTAGAAAAGCTTGTCCATGTGGGTGCATAAGGATTTTATTTGCTTGGTAAACTGGAAAGGGCTTTGTAAATGTGATTGGTTATTTTTATAACTTGCCTTCTAAAAAGAGTAAATTTTTTTTTCTTAAGTGATGATGGTTAGCATAATGCTGAGATCTCCCTTTAATTTCAAGTTCCATTTTTAGGAATCCCTTCCTTTAGTTTTGATTAAGTTACAGTTGCAAGAGGCACTTTGGTATTGTGGGTAGAGGGCTTACTTTTGAATCAGAAAGACCTAGAATAATACTAACCTCACAGATCCTGGTTTTGACACAAGTAGAGGTATGAGAGATATAGTGATGGGGCAAGCTACTTAATTGAGCTCTCAAAGATATTTCAGGTAGTTCTTTTAAGACTATAAATTATAGATCAGTTGTTGAGATGAAACCTGGTCTGAACAACAACAAAAAATTAAAATTGCCCTGATGGCTTTAAAACTAATCATTAACTAAAGACGGCAGACAAGGCTTTTCCCTTTGCTGGGCTCCTTTGGGGCACACCCTTGACCATTTGTATGTGAGAGATATAATTGGGGAGAGAGTTGGATTAGATCTTCGTGGACCCTTCCAAATTTTGTACTGTCTGCCAACTCTGAAATTCATTTATTTAAATGCAATTGAGTCGTGGGACAGTCCTAGCAGTTATAAATGCCAGCCACTAATACTATTTTACCTTTCTTTTGAGATACTTTATTTATATTACTTAATTTTTCTGCCCAGTGTCGTTAAGTTACAAAAATTGGTGCTTTTAATTATTTTTCTATGGTACAGCACAGGATTTGGCATCAGAAGGTTGGGATTCCAATCCTGGCTCCCTTACTTAGCTAACTCTGTGACCCTATGCAGGGCAAAATATCTCTAGGCCCCAGTATTCTTGTCTGTATAATGAAGTGTTGAATGATCAGTAAGATGTTTTCTAGTACAAATATTCTTAAATTCCTATGATTCTATGAAATAATAACTCACATTTCTATAGCTCTTTTAAAATTTTACAACTTATTGCCTGTGTGACCTTGGGCAATTCAAATGTCTATGGGCCTCAGTTTCTTATTTGTAAAATGAGGGGATTGGACTTAATGATCTCTAAGGTCCCTTTTCCTCTAAATTCTTGATCCTATACTATTGTCTTGTGAAATTTGAATTTGCATAGAAAACCAGGATTGTCTCCTGGGAAGAGATGGCTTCATACAGGATTGACTTGAAACAGTCTTGGGGGAGGAAAGTGACTTAGCATAGGCATTAAATAATTCATTATACACATTAAAAATGTATGTGAAGGTTTCAGCATGGCCTTGGCAATATGTTTAGCATTGGTTCCTCTCCTGAGATGATTCAGAGGAGAGAGGTTTTGCTGGGCCTGGCTGAAACCCTCCTTATTTACCTATCCTTTTCCAGAACAGGGAAATACACACTTTGAGCTTCCATTTGGGAGATCAGATAGGTTTTGGTTGGTTGCACTTCTGTTTACTTTTCATCTAGCTGGTGGAAGTTGTTAGTACCTGTAAAGTGCTTTTGTTCTCAAGGGAGCCAGAACCTCAGCCTCCACTTAACTAGTTCAGTTTACTTAAGAGAATCAGAATAGAATTCCCTTGCATCGTCCCCTATAATAACCCACTCCCCTTTGGGTAGCTCTCATTGTGAGCAAGTGTTTCCTTACATTAAAGTGAAATTGGTCTCCCTTTCACTTCCACCTCTTGCTCCCATTTCTGTCCTTGAGACCAAGAGGAACAAGTCAGTTCCATCTTCCTTATAATAGCACTTAAAATACTTAGAGAGAGCTAAGGCCAATCAACCCTAGTTCCTTCAACTGATTTGCATGATGTTTCCAGATCTTGTTTCCTTCCTCCTTCCAAAAGGCTTTTCTTATGTTATTGGCCTCTCGAAGTCATTTTCCTTTCTTTCAGTTCATAAACATCGATTAAACTTCTCTGTGCAATAAAATTTCATCTTTACGGAAGAAGCACTCAAATTGCTTCTTCATAGCTGCCTTGCCAGCTGTCAGGGCGATAACTGATGTAGTCCCAGGGGACACAGACTCTACTCCATAGGCTAAACTTAACCCGACTTCTGTCTTACTTTGTGGCTAGAGAATATTATGGCTCTTAGTAATATACTTCGTGTCAGGAAGTCCATTTGGCTAAGACTTTGGCTTTTCTATAAAAGTCTGGTTTGGTGGAATTAATTTAATAAACATTTACTCTGTGCAGAACATTATGGAAAATACTGAGATGAATGACATTAAGGTGCCTACCTTCAAAGAATTTCTATTCTATTAAAGTACATGAGTCATATATGCAGATAATACATAATACAAGGTAGTATGTGTGCCATTAGAAAAATAAAAACGAAGTATCATAGGAACTTAAGACAGAGATAATGTTATGACAGTAGCATTTTGGGCTAATCCTTTGAAGGATGAAAGGATAAAGTTAGACAAAAATAGGTAAGGCCTTCTCATATCTTTCCACGTTGAGGGAATATTATGTGAACAAATAAATGTAATCATGTAAGCATGGGGCACATTTGGAGAAATGATGAATAACTTGGGATTTTATTATAGAAGGCCTTGAATGCCAGGTTACGAAATTTGTAATTTATTCAGTAGGTTGTAGAAAACCATGAAAGGTTTTTTTTGAGCAAGTGTATGTATGACCTGGTCATTTTTGTACATTAGCAATATTAATATAGCATAGAGTAAGTTCAAAGGATGCATTGGAAATAGAAACTGGAAATGAGACCAGTTAATGTTAAGTCACCTCTTCACAGTGCTTAGATTGGTTTTCACCAAATCTATAATTCTAGGTTAGAAGCTTATTACAAGCAGCAGATTTATTATATAATATGATCAGTAATGTCCTGGTCTTAATTTGACTATTTTCCACAATGAACAAAGACAATTGGAGCTATAAATGTTTTAACTGCCACATTAGTTGGCAAAGCATTTGCCAAGAGAGAAAATGTATTCAAAGGATATCCTTTGAGTCTTTTCATCAACGTCCATTAGCAAAAGTAAGCTGAAGACTGAAATTTCAAGCATGGGAGTTGAATATAATAAATAAAGCTGAATGTTTTAGTGAATGTAAAGTGGAGTGGGAGGGCAGGCAGGCTGTGGAGGGAGACCAGGAAAAGGAGGAGAGGAATTGTCTGGTGTGGTTCTTTAAAATCTGGTATCATATTTGGAATTGCTGGGAGGTAGAAACTAGAAATAGACTACATAGTGATAAAGTTGGTGTTCTCTCTATGTGTTTACATGTATGTATATATATATATATATATATATATGTTTGTATCTATATACGTCTGGTGGAATGGTAAACTATATAGTTAGGAGTAAGAGGAGGGACAATTCTCACCTTCTCCCCTGCCCTCTAGCCTTGCCCACCCACTTTGGGTAATCAACATTCTGGTCATTTGAATTTGCTGCAGTCTGTGCTTCTAATCTTAAAATGTTAGGACTTGCTCCCAGGGAGAATAATAAACTGCATGACCAGGGAGACTTGTTTGTGTTAAGCTGTACCTTGTTATTGTGGCTGGGGTTGGGCTGTTTCCTCAGAGCTGAACTTTTATTTTGAGAGGAGCCAGTGTGGTGCAGTGAAAAAGAGGCCTGCAGTTTGTAATCAAGAGAGCGCTGGGGAGAATACTACTAACCTCACAGAATTGTGAGAAAAGGGCTTTGCAGAGATTAAAATATTGTAAGTGTGAGTTACTACTTTACTTCAGAAAGAAATCAAAAGACTCATGAAAATGAATCTGGAAGAAAACTTTATGAGAATAATAATAATAATAAACTCATATTTACATGTGCCAGGCACTGGGCTAAGTGCTTTATCATTATTGCCTCATTTGGTCTTTGCAACAATCCTGGGAGGTGGGTGCTATTAAGCTCTCAGGCAAATAGGTTAAGTGACTTGACCAGGGTCACAGCTGGTCAGTGTCTGTGGCCACATTTGAACTTGGGTCTTCTTGACTCAAGACCCAACTCTCTGTCCACTGTGCTGCCTGTCTCCACCTATCTCCCTGTCCTCATTTCAAGGACCATTCTTCCATAAAGAATAGATTGTAGATTATGTAGCCCAGCAACCTGATTTTATAGATGAGGAAACTGAGACCAAGAGAGTTGCAATTTACCCAAGGTTAACTAGCTGTAATAAGTAGCACATCTGGGATTTGAACATAAGTCTTCTGACTTTATAATGAGTATTCTTTTCCACTAGACCGAATTGTCTTTTTTGTTCCCTTGACATGGAAACTATTTTCTTATTTGTGGTTCTTCCATTTATTATATACTTTGTTTTATTGTTTGTGTTGTAAATAAAGTCAGATCAATAAGTAGGCATTTATTGAGCACCTACCATGTACCTAGTACTATTAAAAGGTGCTATAAAGGGATATAAAACAGAATATACTCAATGTTTTCAGCACTGAGTCTTTAGGAGAGTTTAAGCAAACCCCTTGAGGGTGAAGGCTGTTCCTCATTTTGTCTTGTCTTTATAGTGCCTAAGAATTCATTGTAGTTGCATAGTTTAAAAGCACATTGTTATACTTAATTCCGTTTGTCTAGCTTTTTTGTTTGTCCTGTCTCTCTAGCCATGTTGCAAAATCTTCTTGTTGCCATAGTGCTGGACAGAGTGTAGAGTAAACATTAGATTCTTGCTTTCAGTTTTTCACATAGGCTATCAGTATAAATTTATGGTGTTTATACTTTGACAAAGAATTAGATTCCCTCATTTTGCGGCTTCGTACTTCTATAAGCACAAAATTTTGTTTATTTAGTACTTTCTTAGATGGCATATCAAAATAATTTTGGGAAAGGGATTGGGCAGTGAGTCAGGATAACATTGGGTCCATTCTCACTTTTCTACCCTGGACAGGCTCAATGCTTGGGTGGATGGGTCGGAGTAGAGCAGAAGCTAGGTATCTGCCCTTGAAGAGATAGCAAGTTATAAAGTAGCTGAGAAGAGTAGAACAGCTTGAAACCACAGAACGCTTTGGGTCATGGGATTTTGAACTGGAAAAGATTTTAGAAATTATCCCACATTTTATGGATGAGGAAACTGAATCCCAGAGAAAATAAATGAGCTGGCTAAGGTCACGTAGATTCCAAATTGTATAGCTGGGATTTGAACCCAGGTTTTCTGACTCTAAATTTAGTGTTATTTTTTTTCACTTGGTCACACTCCAAGTACTTAATGCAGTGTCATTGATCAGCATGTAAACACTGAGAATTAGTGTCTACTATATAATGCTTTTGAGCCCAGTTGTATGGAAAGAGGTCACTTCTTGTTGCAATTTAGAGGCTCTGGATCAAGTAAACTTGTTGAAAGCTAATGTGAACATTGCTTATTAGTTTGAGAAGCCTGTTTTTAAATATAGCATCTTCACTTTCCTGAATTGAAATAGCAAAGTCCTTATCAAGGTTAAAGCGTTTGAATAATTTGAATCACATTCAGGCATTTTTTAGTTCTGTTTGTTCTTTCTCTAGGATTGCATGTATAGTTGTTATAGTATTGCAATCCATAGAGCAGAGAATAAAGACAGAGCCCACATATTTGTGATGCTTAAAGCTCCTTGCCTTTTTAATTTGGCTCCAGTGTAGGCATTAGGACTTGTCAACCCTGGAACAGGTTGGAATGTCTTCTGGAATTCCTTCCCTGTTTCCAGCCATCTGGTGTGGGCAATGTACAGGGAAAGAAACAATAGTTAAAATAGTCTTTCTCTTCCTCTTCCTCCCTCCCCCAATTCTGTGTAGGAGCAGAATTCGTACATCATTAACTCCTGCCTCAATGTGGAACCTGGAGCTAGGTTGGCATGGGTCATCTATAGATTTTGAGTTGCTAAGTGGAGAGAAACCAACTTTGTCCTTCACTCCATTTGTATTCCTGTGCTAATAACTTCTGTATCATGCATTTTATCACCAGCCTGGAGCCTTGAAAAGGAATAACCTATCGCTGTTATTATTGTTAGTATTTACTCCTGTTCTCATGCAGATGAGAGGAAACTGAGGCTCAGACAGACTTATCATGACTTGTCAGGGTAGTCAGACCTAGTAGTAGTGGGCTAGAGGGGCAGCTAGGTGGTGCAGTGAGTAGAGCACGAGCCCTGGAGTCAGGAGGACCTGAGTTCAAATTCGGCCTCAGACACTTGACCTGTAGTAGCTGTGTGACCTTGGGCAAGTCACTTAACCCCAATTGCCCTGCCCCTCCCCCCAAAAAACCAAAACAAAACAACAATAGGCTAGAGAAAACAGCATGGTACTCATAGCAGTTTTCTAGCACTTAGGTACCTCAGGGATAGACAGATCTCCAGCAGTGAGAACCCTGGCTACCACCATCAGGTTTAAAGAGCACCAGGCTAGAAACCATTTAGATTCTTCTTGGTGGATAAAGATGAAGATACTGAGGAAGAATGGGAAGATGAAGTAACTGCATTGGAGGCACTTTATGGTCCCCTCCTCCAGAGAGTTTGACCTGAGGGAGGCTAAAAGATTGGTTGGCATTTGATAATGTTGTGGCTACAGTGAGGAGGATCAACTGAGAGCCCTTTATTTCTTTTACAGAACAGTTTGTACAGGACTTGGGAGCATAAAATACCATTTTATACTCTTGTTCTTCACTTGAGACAAGAGGCCCCTTCAACATGGGTGGTGTGTGTGTGTGTGTGTGTGTGTGTGTGTGTGTATAGAAGGATGATCCCAGCTCCTGACACTACACTTGTTTGGGGGAGATTCTCTTCCTCCTCCTTTGTTAAAATTGGAATGAAATGTTATTATCAATAGAAGTAAATAATGTATCCATGTAATCCATCCATCTTTTTGAAATATGTTGGAGTTTTTCTTGCTCATTGCCTTCCCATAATAATAATCTCCCATATATCTACAACATGAAAATCTTAACATCGAGTAGATCTTGGACCTTGGACTTGAATCTTAAGGCCCTCAGGCTCTTAAGTCCTTTCCACTATTAGTAGTGTGTCTCTTTTAAGTAGAATCTTTGATACTGTGTTAATAAGCCTTTTGTTTTCTCTGACTGCTGGGTGATTTCTTACTCCCATTCTTTAAGGAGCCAACTTCAATGCTTACATAGTGAATAGAACTATTCAGATGACCATAGCATAATGTTCACTCATTCCACACTTTTTAGTCATATTTTTTATAAAGAACTCATTTTGATGTTAACATTCTCAGTATTTACTTAGCTCTTTCTTATGGGTTTAGAACTTGAGGATAGTAGCATAGCTGGACCTGCTTCAGAAACAGAAGTAAGCAGAGCTAAGGAGAAAAACACTTAGGCATTTCATTGGGTATATTTTCAATAGTGGTTTTTCTTTGGATAGGTTTAGAATTATAGACTGAATTGTATAGCCGAAAGACTCTTAAAGACCATTTAAAGTTGTGTACTATTTATATTTACTGTGATTGCTGTTCTCAGGGTTGATTTTCAAAAGTTGTTTGTATTTGCTCTTATCTAAATGAAAAATCATAATGAATATGATTTGGGGAGGGGCTTTTAAAGAGACTTTCACATTTCTGGGTAGCTAGGGTTTTTTTGTTTGTTTTTTTTCCTAGCCTCAAGGAATTCCTTCTGTACTAGAAAAAGCAAACTTTTCCTAGCTGAGCCTTTTGATTTTGTAGCTTAATGCAAACAGCTATAGTAAATTGTAGTCTTTTCCTGGGATGATGACAAGATACAAAAATTACAGTTAACCATTAGCAAAATTTAGTTGCATTGAGGCCCCATTTTGATGACCTCCTAAATAAAGATTAGTAGTTGTCTTCTCTCCCACCCTTGCTTTTATCTTATTAAACTTGCTTGTTGCAACTGCATTTGTTTTGGGCAGATTGATTTGGGTCGCTTCGTGCTTTCAGTATCCAGGTTTTCATCATTTCCAAAGGGACTTTAGGAGGGCACCTAGCTCCTGACAGTATCTCCTTTTAGATTTGAAATGACTGGATCGTTACAAAAAACAAGGGAGGCCTTTGCTTTTCCAGAGGGCTGATCCTTTTGTCTCTCCTCTATTCTACTTTTGAGAGTTTGTAGGGCTATGTTTGGCCTTGCTTGAATGATAGCTTAGCACCCCTGAAGTAGTTCAGAGAGAGAGATGTGAAGCCTCAATGTGAATCCTCTATACTTACGTATACATCATTTGCCTTTCTGGCATTTGGTCAACTTATTCTCATTTTAAGAGCTTTATATTGCTCTTGCCTGATTTAAGACAGAATTTCTCCATAGCAGCTCTGGGTTTTGTTCACCTCATAGGATCTAGAACTGGAATGGATCTTAGAGACATTAAGCCCAAGTCACTCATTTTACACTCGGACCCAGATTGTGAAAGGAACTTGCTCACAGAATTAGTAAAAGCTAGGACCCAAACCTAGGTTGGAGCTGTGACTGCATTCCCCTGTCAGCTGATAGACAAGAGAGATTAATACATATTATGATTATATGTTTTAATGAATGTAAAATATAAACTTAATTACAGTAACATATTTGAAAACAATTTACAAGTCTTATTTTTTATGGTAGCATATGGTTTGTGGTTATTCAGGTTATCTGGCAAAAATGTAAAGTGACTACTAGATGATTTCTTTACTACATGGTTAATCCTTGCATTTCACAGTACTTTATGATGAGACTGTGCTTTAAGTGTATTCATAGCCATCATCTCATTTGATCCTCACAATAGCCCTTTGAAGCAGACTGGGCAGAGATAAAAACACTGAGACTCAGAGAGGGAAAGTCACTTGTATGACCTGTGTGAAGGTCACACAGAGAAGATGGTAGAGGTGGGATTCAAAACTAGGTTTTTTATTTAGTACTATTTTTACTGTGCCATACTGTCTTCCCATGATAACATAATAGTAAGTACTCATTAAATATTTTTGTATTTGGTTTTTATTTGATCCCTGCTGAGATTTTAGGGAAAGTACAATTGGATTTACAACTCTTATTTGTTTGTATGTGTGTAACATGTGTCTGTTTTTAACTTCTGAGGAATTAAAATCAGGGAGCCACTCAAAGCAGACTTCCCTGCTGTTTGGGTAGTATTAATATTTTTTGCAGTATTTAAAAAGTTTTTTTTTAAAAAAATTAGATATTGCAGTTTTATTTCTATTCCATGCTGTCTCTATTGACCTTTTTTCCCCTCCTAAGTACAAACAATTGTTTCTATTAGCATGAACGTTTTCTGTGCTCAGTTAAATCAAGTTATGTCAGCATGGAGATGGCTCAGAGGGAAACTAGAGATTGGCTTAAGCTTACATGCATATTTTGGGTCTCTTTTTAAAGATTAGACCAGTTAGATACAGAACTAAATTAACATTTAAAGATCATATTAATACTGCCAGTGATTTCAATATTAATATGTTTAAATATTGACTTTGAATAATAGGGTTAATAGTTTTTTTCTCATAGGTCAGTGAGCCATTAACATGAAGTATAAGGAGTGTGGGATAGATACTAGCCTGTAGAAAGACGGTGTCAGGAGAGAGAGAACAGGGTACAGGTAAAGACCAGTGATTTTAATAATAGTAATAATTTATCCTATAGAGGTCACTTCTTTGTCTCCTTTACTGTTTCACCCTCCTCCCTGGTGCCCAAGTGTATCTCCTAAAACTGTTTTCAGCCCTTTTTTATTCTTTGCTTAAATGATCCCATTTATTTCCATGACTTTCATTTATTATTTCTATGCAGAAGATTCCCCTGTCTCTCCCCCTCTCTGTCTCTGTCTCTCTCTCCCTCTCCTTTTCTCTCCCTCTACTACATATGTCAAGAACTGAATTCATCTTCTCCCTTTCCCAGACATGCTCACCTCCCAACATCCCTTTTCTGGAAGAATTTTTTTTTCTTACTAACTCAATACACCTTATCGCGAAAATCAAATATACAGTACAGAGAACCGAAAAGAAAATGGTACATGATAGAGGTATATGATATCACTTCTTATTATACCGTTTGGGCTTTTAAATACATATTAAGCTTAACTTGGTAGTAACAAAACTGCCCTTTTTATTATCTTTGTCACCTTTTGAACTTGCTTATGCTCCCTTCTATATATTTTTAAATGTTTCATTGATACTTTTTTTGCATCTCTAACACTGTTGACCATTTCCCCCCCCCATCCCCATAAGCCCTTCCTTGTAACTCAAACCAAACAAATTAACACATTGACTTTCCCCAAAAATGTACATCTCATTTTGCAGCTCTAGTTTATCACCTTTGTGCTGATAGGTGCTGATATTACTGCTGATAGGAGCATCCTTTATCATCAGACTTCTGAATCATTGTTTGGTGCATTGAACAGAAATCTGAAGTCTTTTGTGGTTGTTTTCCTTTATATTTTTATGGTCATTGTGTAAATTGTTCTGGTTCTGCTAATATCTTCTCAGGTTTCTTTCAGCATCCCCCTTCCATTGTTGGCATTACTATTCACTAAAATCATCCATACTTGAAATACTGACATCCCATTTTTTACTCTTCACTCTCCCTAACCCCTTCACATCTAATCACTTGTCAAGTCCTATTGATGCTACTTCTACAGTATCTGTTAACATCCTCCAGGCTTCAGTCTCATTAATAATACACACTGGTTGAGGTCTTCAAAAACTTCTTGCCTGGACTAGTTTAGTAGCTTCCTTACTAGTCTCCCTTTTTCCATTCTCTTGTCTCCTATCAGTTCATTGGATAGCTGCCTAAATATCTCCCTAATGTACATGTTTGACCATGTCACTCTCACACTCAGAAACCTTCCTTCAGCGGGTTCCCTGTTGCCTCTAGAATAAAGTACAAACTCCTCAGCTTATCATTTTAGTCTTTCCATAATCTGGGTCCACCATATCTTCTCATAGTTAATTTCACATTCCCCTTAACACACTTTACATACAGTGTTCTAGGATTTCTTCCTTTCAGTCTTTGGTGTCCTTGCATTCATAGAGGCATTCCACAGTTGGAATGCTCACCTTCCTAGAGGCAGTTAGGTTTGGTGGACAGAGTACTGGGCTTGGATTCCAGAAGACCTGAGTTCCAGTGTAGCCTTAGACACATTAGCCGTGTGATCTTGGGCAAGTCACTTAACCTCTATTTGCTTCATTTTCTTCAACTGTAAAATGAGCACTTGCCTCCCAGAGTTTTGAGGATCAAATGTAAAGCACTTGGTACAGTGCCCAACACATAAGTAGACACTATAAAATGCTAGCCATTATTATTATTCCTTGTCTCTACAGGTTGAAATTCTTCTTTTCCTTAAAGATGCAGTTCAAGTGCCACCTTTTCCATGAAACCTTTCCTTATCTTTCCACTTTCTCCTCAGATTTTCCCAGGGCATTTCATTTAGGTCTTTCCTTTGCTCCCATTCTATTCTACTTTGTACCTTACTCATTTATTTACTTGCTATATTCCTTTAGTAAATTATAAACTCCTCAAGAACAGATTGTGTAATGTTTTCATCTTTGTGTCTCCAGCACCTAATACAGTGCTTTGCACATAATAGATACCTAGAAAGTGTTTGTTGAATTAATATCCTGAGATTCAAATGTTTTTTCCCCCAGTATTTAGGATGAGTTTACATTGGGCCATTTTGGGGAGACTCAACATTTGGTGACTCTTAAATATTTTACCATGTGTAAAAGTAAGTAAATGATCCACCAGAGTGTGTAAGCTATAACCTTTGAAGGTAGCATTGAATAACTGTCTGGGTTGCTTACTGAAACATAGTCATAAGTCACTGTGAAGAGCTTTAAAGTGCTGTTGTAGTTTAATTGTAGATACCCACCAAACATTTGTCTATTTTTTTTTGTTTTATCCATGTTTCTAACCACTTACATTATATTTGATAATTTTTTTAAACATATATTTTGTGGAGTTATCCCCTGATTCACCATTCTTTAGATGAATTCATTCACCAAATTAGGTTCCTTAAATATTTGAAATAAAGGAAATGCAGATTGGAAAGTAACTTCTAAATTAAGTGACATTCTCTAAAGAATACATTTTATGATTATATAATGTCTGCTAGAGGACAATACATACATACCACATTTAAGAGACTCCCTAAAATTTTTTAATGGTTAAACTGTCCTAATAAAAGCGTGCAGTTTATTTCTTGAATGTTTGAAGAAAAGGCAACATCTGTTATTGTTATGGGGAGCTAAGGATGCACTGTATTGATTTATTAAAAGAACCACTGAGAGGGAAATGCTGCAAGTCATGGAGTTTATACTGAATAAAAATGTAAAATGAAGGAAATCTTATTCTTTTCTTAGACCTAGAATGTTAGAGTTGATAGAGAACTTAGATAATATCTAATATAACCCCTTCATTTTACAGATGAGAAAACAAGTCCTGGAGAGGTTAAAGTAAGTGGCATAGTTGAGACAGGATTAGGCCTTTGTGACACTAAGGGTCAGTCATTGCTTTCCACTATATATTCTTGCCCACCCTAGTTTCTGTAAGTTAGTACAGTCCTTTGAAGTTTAAATTAGCTTGAAAACCATTCATTCTAGTCTTTAAGTACTTCAGTGTGTCTGTGATCTCACTGATGGGGGCATTCTCTCTAAGGATTGCCAATAGCAACCTGTATATACGTTCTCATCCTTGTCCGTGTCCTTCCAGAAATCTTTCCTGGGGGTCCATGTATGTGCTGGAGGTTTTACATCTTCCCCCCACCCCCACCTTTAGAGCCCTTAACATGACGTGACTGCTAGTATATTATGAAGGCTGTCCCTTTGTTATCTTCCTGGCCCAATTCCTTTTCTGGTCATATACTTCTTTGATGATATTTTTATGCTGCTACTTTCCAGCACTCTGTCGTTGGTAATAATACTGCATCCATTTGTGTCTACAATGAGTTTCTCCATTGGCCCCAAATTGTTGGTGACCCATAATTTTGATTCTTTGGAGATTTTGCCATTCCATTTTTGTAACCATATGGTGTTACCAGAAAAATATTTGTGTTAAAAAAGATAGATTTTTCTATCAGGGAGAAGCTTGGGACTGTAGGAGATTATATAATTTCCCAAGTATAATCCAGCCTATTCTCTCTTCTTCTTCTCCAGTTCTGAATTCAGCACTATCCATTGTCAGTTTCTCTCCAAGATAGTGTATATTGATTGGGCTGCTAAAAGAGCTGTCTGAATTTCTTAAGCAGAACCATACGCATCCTTTATCCACATGACTCTTCCTTTTTCGATTGTTAGGCTGAATTTTAAAAGTGTTTGTAGATTTCATTTAGGAAACTCCTCAGTGTTGTAGAGTTTGATGCAGTCAGCACAATGTCATCCACAAAGAGGTTAATTTAAAGTCTTTATACAAAGAGATCAAAGAAAGAGGAAAAGAGATCATACATAGAAAAATATCTATGGCTGCTCATTGTGTGGCATCAAAGAACTGGAAACTGAAGGGAGGTGCCCACAAATTGGGGAATGGCTAAACAAGTTAAGGTATGTGAATGTTATGGAATACTATTGTGCTATAAGAAATGGTGTCAGAAAAATCTGGGAAGATTTTTTGAACCAATGCAAAGTAAAGTAAAGAACCAGGAGAATAATCCATACTATAATAATACTGTTAAAACAGATAACTTTGAAAGACTTAAGAACTCTGATCAATGCAGTGACAGACTCCAGACAGATTCCTGAGGATTTATGATGAAACATACTATTCTTCTTCTGACAGACAGGTGATGGACTTAAAGTATGTATTAATACATACTTTTTTGGATATGGCCAATGTAGAAATTTGTTTTGCTTGACTACATATTTATTACAAGGACTTCATCACAAGCTGGGATGGGGTAGGAGGGAAGATGAATGGATTTTGGTTAATTAAAAAAAGTTCAATTAAAAGAATTGAAAGTCCTTACTACCTTTAAGGAATCTCTTTTCAATTTGAACTCCGTGATAGACATACCTTTCATGGCCCGTGGCAAACACTGCCATGTTTGTTGAGCATACATTTTCCTGTTTTATGGCTTGCTTGATATTAATAATCAGATAACCATTGAGCAGTTATGTTATTGAATTTATCTAAGAATCTTATATACTCATAGCATCAATCAGTTAACAAGTATTTATTTAGCACTTGCTAGGCTTTACGCTAGATACTAGGCATACAAGTGCAAAAAATGAATGATCCCAACTCACAGTATGCTTACATTCTAAGAGACTGCAAGCACGTATAAAAATATATACAGCATCAGTAAATTAAATCACCAGTAAAAGGTTAATAAAAACATATGCATGTATGTATTTATACAGACAATATTTTTATACAAGATATGAAAGGAACACATGCAAAGGAAAGTTTTGTGGAGAAGGTGGCATATAAGCTAGACCTTAAAAAATGGATAGAAATTAGGCAGAGATGGGAAGTTCATCCCAGGTGTAGGAAACTAAGGAAGCAAAGGTGTAAAGGCAACAAATTACTTAGCCAGCAATCCTTTGTGTCCCTGGAACATTGAGGAATAAGCAGAGGGTATTTATGAGGAGGAACATTGTGATAGAAGTGTAGGTTTGGAAGAAGGGAGATCTCTCTGTTGGGTGGAGTGAAGGCTGCATGAAGAGGAGAAAAGGAGACAAGACTAGAGACCATCAAAAATACAAGAATTGACTTTCCATTGACAGGCTCTCTGTGATTTTATTAGGAGCCAATGATGTTGGTTTTTGGGCTTTGCTGTTGTATTTCAGTACTTCATTTATAAGCTAGAAAGTTTTTCTCATAAGATTCTCCTAATTTTTCTATACTTTGAGGTATCTGTATCACCGTGGATACTTTCTCCATACGTATGAATGTCAGTTCCTCCATGTCTTCTCGTCCTATGTGAGTCTTGATCTTGTTCTTCCATAAATGATCCCAATTCTCTAGGGACCTTGTGATTCATTTAATATTTTTATTAATATCAGTGTAACATTAAGGCCTGTCAATCTGTTATCCCTTACTCTAGTTTCATGATTGGCCTTCCTCTTTTTCTACTTGTATGTGGCCTTGAATAAAAGATTTTGGTGGGAAGGCAGGTTGGGGAGGATGGACATTTTTATTATGTGAGTCACCTTTAGTAACATGCTGTAGCCTGTTTTTATGCCCACTATTTGTCTTCTCATTACATTTTAGGTCACCTGAGGTTGTAGTTCTTCTAAAATACAGTGTCCATGATTTTCAGATGCATAGCATCACTGACTAAATATTAGTGTTAAAAGACTTTTGCAATAGCAAACTGAATTAATAATGGTGTGAAACTGAAGAAATGGCCAACTGACAAATCCACAAAGTGCCCATGCCCCTTTGGTTATAGGTTATCTAAATTTACAGCTGAGGAAGAATAGTTTTTACACCATGGCTAACCATGGACATTCCCAACTAAGATCAAGGTGTTGGTTGAAGTTTAGGTTTTTAAATAATCAGTGTTTTGTCTAATTAGAGTAAAGGTTATTTTTGCCTAAGTGAAGGACATTGAGATCTGACTGATTTCATCCAACTGAAATTTTTTCATATAACACAGTTTTCTCTCGCCTAACAAGAATCAGGCTGGCAAAGAGCCAAAAGAGTATGTTTTGTTTTGTTTTGTTTTTTTGCCAAAAGAGTATGTTGATGGGGTAGGGAATCCTTAGTGGAGTGCTATAGTGAAAGTAAGTTTGGAAAATATATCTTTTAAGAATTGCTTGCTTTCCTGATTTCTCTCTAGGTGCCTTATTCCAAAACTGGATAATGCTCTTGAAGCACAGAGGTCAGTTTAACCTTTGTTAAGCTAACATAGCAAAATGAAACCAATTATTGGGAAAGATATCAGAGAAGTACATCAGCAGATAAGAAACAATTTGTCTGTTATTCTGAAGTGCCCACAGAGAGAGATCATTCATCAAAATTTTGAAAGAAGGAGGATAGCATATTGGAATTTAAGTAGACGCATTCTCAATATCACTCCTCATCCTTTCCTTCTAGAGTCTCCTGTTGCTATCCACATCTGCTGCCCCCCTTTCTCTGTAGCCTTCTAATTCCTTTTCTTCCCCCTCTTCCTAATTTCCCTTGTTCACTCCTTGGAATCCACTGGCAAAGTCTGAGACTCACAACTTTGGGCCCAAAGTTCAGTGCTAGACAGAAGGCAGAGAAGTAATATGGGCAGTCGTGGTATTATTGCCAGTACTCCTTATAGTTTTCAACTATAAGCTGAAACTATCAGTTTTCCTAGTAGTTAGACTTCATTATTGCCACAGAGCTGGGATACTTAATAGAAAAATTCTAAAGTGTCATCCTAAGAAGTAACCAGTCACATTTTTTTTCTGCTTGTATTTATTTTTTCTGGGTAGGACAGGCTGTAGTGATAAATACATACGGGTATTTTAGCTCTCCTTCAGTATTGACTATTTGAATTTTCTGGAAGTTCGAAGAAAATAGGTTAAATAACCTAGCAGTTACTACCTTTCAATCCTTCTAATTGAAAGGTAGCTAGGTGGGTCATTGGATAGAGTACTGCACCTGGAGTCAGAAGGAGTTGAGTTCAAATTCAGCCTCAGATACTTACTAGTAGTGCAGTGCTGGCCAAGTCACTTAACCTCTTTGTCTACTTCAGTTTCAGCTCTCAAATGGGGGTAATAATAGTACTATCTTACACGGTGGTTGTGAGGATCAAATGAGATAATATTTGTAAAGCAGTTAGCAAAGTGCCTGGCACTTGTTTCTTTCCTTCCTTCTGCCCTTAGATTTGGCTCTAAGCAGAGTTGGACATATTTTTTCCTATAACTTTAGACTTGCTTGACTCCAGTGGCCTGTTACATAGGTAACAAATGCCCCACAGACTTCTGGGTGTTGTGTCGTACCTGAGGCTGAGCCAGCTGCCAAGTCATGAACAGTGGCTAATGAGTACATTGGGGATGTGAGGAAGAGTTTGTGTGTGATCAAAGATCCTCTGCTGGGGCAGAGTCACCACCACATCTTGGAAACGAGAGAGGCTTCAGAAGTTCCCAAGGAGTCCCGCTCCCTGAACTGGAGTCACTTCTTAAATATCCCTGACAAGTGGGCACATAGCTTCTGTTGGCAGACCACCATTGATAATAGTGTGGAACGTTTATTCCACTGGGTATAAGAATAGTAATAGCTAGCTAGCATTTATGTATACTGCTTTAAGGTTTACAAAGTATTTTATGTTTATTATTTGATTCTTACAACAACTCAATGAGTAATTTTTTATCCCCATTTTAGAGATGAGGAGTAGAGATGGGAGGGCCCCACAGCTAGTAAGTATCTGAGGCAGGATTCAAAATCAAGTTTTCTTGACTCCAAATTGAACTTTTTCTCCACAGTATTACCTGGCTGCCTTAAACATGAAGTAGTTTAGATGCAAAGGTTTATTTATTGCCTAGTGGTGAGCCTAGGAGGAAGAAGTTGAAGAGGTAAGATTATTTCTGTAGGTCAGAAACAATTTTCTAGCTAGAGAAATGACTGCTTGAGGATTTTTTAGGGCATTTGAAAGGATCACTTCACTGCTAAGAGGGACATGATCCTTTCATTTTGTAAATCAGAAAAATGAGTCTTGGAGATGGAGAGGGTTTATCCCAGTGTGATATAGTTAGAACTGGAGCTGGGATTTGGATTTGGATATTTATGAGTATCTGTCTGATGGAAAGCCAGTTATTTTAAGTGTTATAAAACAACTCAAGAAATAGAACTCTCATTGTAAGTTTTGGTAATGACCATAGGACATCATCAAAATGATTCCTGACTAATAGTTTGAGAACTAGCAGGCAAGCTGCAAACCAGCAGCTTTTCAAGGAAAAGTCTTTATAATAGATCCATGTAACCACATCTAGATAAACAAGAGAATGGAATTGGCAGAACATCCCATGATGGAATGCAAAATGAGTTGTACTGCCATCTTCTGGCTAGTTTGGCATATTATTAACATACTACATTAGTGCTGCAAACTCCTTCATAATGACTCAATCTCTTCCTGCCTGAATGAATATTTTGAGTAACTGGGAGATAATTTCTAAAATATTCCAAAATATATACCCTGTAGGAAAGGGAATTAAGCTCTTGCCCTGTGTTTCCAGACCCTTCCCTTGAAAGCACAACATAGTGACCACAGCCTGATGCCAGAGGCTGTAAGATTATTGCAGCCAGAGCCTCTCTAGCATTTTGAGATAAAGGAAAATTCAGGTGACTGGCATTTTGGGGTAGTTTCCTGATTTATGTTCTTTTGTCAACTGGGAGTAGAAGATACAGAGACTAGCAAACCAATAAGGGAAGAATATGAAACTGGTTTTAATTAGGTCTACTAGGTCTTGAGCCCTTTGAAGAAAAAGCATCTTTTATATGTAAAAGAGAAATCTCGTGTTTAAAGCCTTTCATTTGTTAGGCTCAATGGATTTTGATTGTGTAGGTTATACCAATTTTAGAGATATGAAAACCTTTGTTATTTATTTCAATCCTCCCTCATTTGGTAGATGAACAAACAGATAGGTCCCATTGCAAGTTAGTAGCAGAGCTGGGCCTAGAACCTAGTCTCCAGAGTTCCGGTTCAATGTTCTTTCCACACCATGACTACCTCTTATATTTTCCAGGTAGAACAGCCAGTGGGTATATCTGTACCTTGAAAGAGAGAGATTATCTTTCCTCTGGGGAGATATTCATATCCTTCTTGTTCTCCCTTATCTTTACTTACATAATGGGGACAGTCAGACGGATTCACCCTTAGGGCTTAAAAATGCAGAGTAAAAATTGTGTATGGCTCTTCTAACAGCCCGAGAGAGTTAAATCATATCACTGCAGAAAAGCTCTCTTGCCTAGAAGGTAGGATACTTGTGAGAATTTCAGCCTTCTCCAAAAATGAGGGTATCTTAAAGTATTCAGATTAGGGTTATATGGGCACGTAAGCAGGTATGGGAATGAAATTGGATCAGATCTGTATTAAACAGTAAATAGCTTACCATTCTCAGGGACAAAGTGTTCTGTGCTCATTTATAGTGTGCTTACCATTGCTGCAGATCAGCACTCTTCCTGTATCAGACCCTGTCAGGTTTTAATGCTATGCTAAAGCTTTTGTCCATCAGGATAGACTGATTAAAAATAGTTCAGTGACCTAGAACACTTTGTCTACCTTTTTAGATCAAGCAGGTAACTTTCTTTCAGATAGAACAGGGTCCAAATTGTTTTTTAGATACAGAAGTTAATGATTGAAATAATTGAGTTTCATTGCCACTAAAGCTACTTCATTTTGTTTTGAGTCATCTGCTGCAGGGGTGTTGTAGACAGCTAAAGTAATACACTCAGGGAAAGGATGGAGGGCTATACAGAGTTGTGGCACCCTTTGGATTTTTGGGATAGGAGTTTAGAATGACTTTTATTCTCTCCCAAATGCTTTTGGAGTTTTAGTAAATTGCAAATGTTAAGCAGATTCATTATATCTTAAGTGGCCTTGGCCTATGCATTGGTTATAGTTACAGGTTTTCTTGTGTTGAAATGGCTTTTAAACCAGTAATCATTGAAAGCTAGGAGATTCTGGCACCTTCATTTCTTCATTCCTCTTTTTAGATAATGGTAAGGATTAAGCAGAATTTAATTTTTAAATTTATAATTTGACTTTGATGGAGAAAAATGGGGGGGAAATGGCTTTGACCATTAACAGTAGATGGATTCTAAACTCTAATCTTTTTCTCCAAATTGGCTCCCAGTTCTTTAGTTTGCCTATGTAAATCACTGTACTATTAAACTTTCAAGTTCTTTTCCTCTATGAAAATACTTTGATAATCAGCCAACAAATATTTGTAATGTGTTTATTATGTGTCCAATAAAGATGAGCCTATACCTTCTCAGAGTTTATGGTTTAGTTGGGAAAACCAGATTAGCACCTCAAAAAATTTAATGAAGAAGAGTACGAAATAAGATACATACTTTATTGTTTTTGAATATCAATATAGTATATACTCCCCAAACCACATGCACCGAAAAATAATGGCACAAAATTGTAACAATATCTCTTTCAATTTGGGTTAAGGTATTTTGTTCATTGCCACTCATTGTATTTCTCTTGGAATATTGCTGGCCCTGCTACTTGCTAGTTTGTGCAGCCTTGGTCAAGTTACTGTCTAGGCTTCAGTTTCCATCTATGAAATGGAAGGTTGAGCTTAAATGGACTCTTGCTCAGCTCTAGATTTGGTCTCCCCAAGGTCCCTTCCAGCTTTGAATCTTACGATCTTATTAAATCTTTCTGGTTGTGTTTTAAGTGTGATTTGAGGGTAAAAGTACAAGCTGTTTTTGGACCAAGATGACAATCCACTGGGGCACCGAAGGAGTGTGGGGTGGATCCCGAAGTGTTGCTCAGAGTTCAGGGAAGGGTGAGGCTCCCAGGAGAAGTGGTAGCCAAAATAAACTGGGAGTAGCAGGTTATGTTTTTCTCTGCTTTTTCTCCTAGACCTTGTCTTGTTCTCTCCTCTGCCTCTGAAGTGGTACAGCCTGCCCAGCCCAGCCTAGCTGCAGCAGAGCTAGCTCCCTAGCATCCAGTTGGCTGCTCCTCTGGTGGGAGGAGCCTTTGGCATTGTTTGTCTTCTCTTGCATGAGCTCATTCTTGTTTGTCTTCCTGCAGGAGACTCCAAGAACCATTTCAGTTTCTGCTTCCCAGAGAGAAGGGTGGAGCCTTCTTCTTCCCTGGCTTGAACTTTGCTTAGGAGTCTTATCTAGCAATTTACTCATAGCCCTGGATTTCGTTGTGTTTGTTTCTAACAGAACTTCTTGACTGCAATCGGTAGCTTTGGAGGCACAGAATTGGGGATCCGTCTGCTTTTGAGCTGCCTTTCTTCACACTGCCGCATTGTTCTGTCTAATGTGTTACAAGGATGAGCCCAGCATTCGGAGCTATGGAAGTGGAGCACTATGCCAAGGGAGTTCTGCTGGAACCTTTTGTTCACCAGGTGGGAGGTCACTCCTGTGTCCTCCGGTTTAATGAATCAACCATCTGTAAGCCCCTCATCCAGAGGGAACACCAGTTCTATGAAACCCTCCCGACAGAAATGCGTAAATTTACTCCCCAGTATAAAGGTAAGGATTCAGTTCATGAAAGGTGTTGGCTTTCCATTTTGTGCCTCATTCTGCTGTTGTCTTATCCTCCTTAAAGCCTCCTCAGCCTGGAGGAGGTTTTAGGGGGTTTCTCTTCCCATATTTTGCTGTTGCTAGAGCCGGGCTGTGGTGATGCAAGGGTGGACATGGCTTGCTAACAGCATTAGAGCTGAGCAGTTCTGTTGGGTAGTCATATCTTCCTTAGGCGGGGCCAGGTAAGTATTTGCTGGGAAATGTTCCCAGTCATAGACTGCTTTTATTTGACTCTCAGAGTTTGTTCTTTCTACTTTCCCTCTCCCTACTCCCTTTTCCAAGTATTGGGTAAGATTGCTTAATTGTTTTGTTGTGGAGGGTTGGGGGAGGGTTGGCTTGTTTCTGTCTGGTGTTGTTAGAAGCTGAGCCTCTGTTTTATATTCTGGGATTCTTTGTAACTGTATCTTAAATACTTTATCACAGTGTTGGGAATAACAGGGAAGATTTTGAAAGTATTTTTTTCTTAAATATTAACAGCCTGTATTTGCCCTTGAGATTCAAATTCGACAATGCTAGGTTGGCAAGGATCAATAGAAATTGGGCTAAGGCTGAGTCAGAGGAGTGTGGAAGTGGAAATTCCCATTCTGCAAGGTGTGAGCTAGATAGCTATAGCCTGCTGCAGTTCCTAAATATTCCAGAAGCTGCTATCTAGAGGCACTCCATTGAATCAGACACACTCAGTTGTTCCTTCATTTTTATAAAGCGTTACTTTGGTGACTTTAATAGTTGCCAGTATTGTATGACCTTTTAGAAAGCATCATTTGTAAATGCAGGAGGAGTATGCTGAAATGACCAAAATTTATGTTCTCTTGTGTATGAAAGACATTGGAACACCTCAGTCTTCTGGAGATGTTGAAAATGTTGCTCTTAAAAGCAAAAATGTACTAGACATTTGTACTACGATGTGTAAATGATGGTTCTTTTTCAGTGAAGGGGAAGGATTAGGGGACTTCACTTGGTCCTTCCTTTTGTGTTGTTTTTTTCCAGGACAAAGCCAAAGGCCTATGTTAGCTGGCTCTTCCCTGCCCGGCCCTTTCCCTCTGTAGTTCTTTCTTATGTGGCAGCAAGACTGTCAGGCCAGGATTCTGAACTCCCCACCCCAGCTAATCCCTAACCCAGGTCCCTGAGTCGCCTGCCCACCTCAGAAGTCTCTCCCTGAGAACTCTTTCCCCTCCGGCCAATTGAGAGCACACGGCAAGGACTGAGCAGATTGAGTCATTGATGGGGGGCAAAGAGAGAGGACTGTGAGAAAAAGCATTCAGCCAGTTGTAACGACGCTCACTCTTCGGTAACTGCTGAAACTTTCTCATCGGGCACTGAGGGCAGCCTTGTCAGCACTTTGCTCAAAGACTTATGACCCCCCTCCCCTTGCAGTGCTCTAGAGACTCAGAGGAGAAAAAAATGCTTTCACCATGTTTCTGTGTATCCCAATACAATTTGCTGTGTATTGCATTTTGTTCTTTATTTCATGGGACTTCAACTTCAATAAAATCAGTCATTGCTGGACAAAAAAGCTTGTCCAGTTCGCCGTAGACATAGGGTGCCCAAAGATTCTCAGGGCAGCCTTTGCAGAGGAGGATCTGTTGTACTGTGTAATTTGTTTCCAATCACCCACCCCTTTGTTTTGCTCTTGTAAGTCTTTGCTTCTCTCCAAAGCTCTTTAACCCTCAGTCGAATCTGTGTCCTGGTCGACGCTTTGGGCTTTGCTGTAATGCAAAACTTAAAGCTTTTGTTGTTTCTCAACAGGATACTTATTTTTTCCATAACAGGATATAAATAAAATAATAAAAATGTTTTTACATCTTGCCAAGGGTTAGACCAGTCACTTTTTTCTTCTTTAAATTAATAAACATTTTCAATAATGTAAAAATGTCTCCTGTTATTATTTGGTCCTATATTGTTCATCAGCAAGAAAAGACTGATCCAATGTTTGGTCCATGATAAATTGTCTTCTCTGTGAGGTGTCATTTTGTCAAGATGTTTTGATATTTGTTAGGTTGGCAGATGAGTTTTGGGCCTCTGGCAACATAGAAACTAAGGAACAGGGTAAGAAAAAAAAAAACAAAACGTTAAACTCATGTTGTACGAAGTGTGTTTTTTCCTATTATGTTAAATTGTTTTCTTCTCCTCCTCCTCCCCCCATAGGTGTTGTATCAGTAAGCTTTGAAGAGGATGAAGATGGAAACTTATGTTTAATAGCATATCCATTAAAAGGGGACCATGGTAATTTAGACAGTATAGATAATTCAGACTGCGAACCCAAAAATAAGCTCTTAAGGTGGGCTAACAAAAAGACTCATTTACTAGAAACGGAGAAGATCACCAAGGAGTGGGTCCGACAGCACAGAAAAGAGGAAAAAATTAAAAGGTTGGTATAAAAGGTACCCTGAATTCAGCCATTAAACCTGCAGATTGAAGTCGATTTTTTGAGTTTTATATTTCACTATCACTCACAGGTTACAAAGTGGAATACTTAAGGAATCCGATTTAGTTTCTGAAGTTTCTTGTCGTGGAGGAGGACATTCTTCCTTAGCAGGCCAAATTATGTCACTGCTGTTTATCAGCAAGTGATTGAAACTTAGAATCGTGTATTTTTAGCAGAACAGTATTTTGGTTGATACCAATTGTAGAAGGAATGTGGCTATCTATAATAATGCAACATGAGTAACCTTGAAATGCTAGTTCTAATGTAATCTCTTTGCCCCATAACACCATCATTTGGAGCAATGCCACAGGAATAATTTTACTTGGGTTATCCTATGATATATGTTCTTCCTTATTGGGAAACATTTAATATAGGGAATTTTCATCATGGACTTGCTGGGCAATAAAACACGATAAAATTAATTATCTGCTGGCAAAATTATTGTGAAATGTGGACAATGAGACTACTTAGAATGATGATCAATTTAAAAATGGAAAGTACCTCAGTGATCATCTAGGCCAGCTATCCTTAACCCTGAAGTCCATGGATAGATTTTAGGAGGTCCATAAACTTGAAAGGGAAAAAAATTACATCTTTATTTCCATATAATTGGTTTCCTTTGTAATCCTAGGTATTCTGTGCTTTTTTAAGAAGGGATTCATAGGCTTCACCAAACCGCCAGAGGGGGTCCTTGACACAAAAAACGTTAAGAACCCTTGATCTAGTCCCATCCTCTCATTTTATAGATAAGAAAATTGAGGCCCGGAGAAGTTAAATGGCTTCCAAGGTCACCCAGCTGGTAAGCAGCAGCAGAGCCAAGGCTTTAGGGGACTTCGGGGCTCCTGTTGGGGTCAATGTTTAAGTGGGCTTAGCCTGTGAAGTAAGGAAGGATGCAATGAGCCAGATGTTCTCCTAAGTTTATAACCTCTACTGATGTCCTTAGGAGGAAGGGACCTACACATGTAACCCAAGCCTCTCACTTTACAGCTGAGGCCCAGAGAGGGAAAGACCATATACAGCTGGTATTTGAATTCAGATCCTCTGGCTCCAAACCCAGAGGTGATTATACTAGTACCTGACTGCACATACCAAGAACAGAAAGCCGTTACTTTCCTCTAGTTGTTTCTTTGCCTTAAAAATGGTGTGATGTATCTTTGTTTTAATGGGACATTTCTTTCTTTAGTGGAATGCCTTAATGCTTTAATTGTCTGTTTTCTAGTCATAAGTTAGAAGAAGAATTTGAGTGGTTAAAAAGCTCAGAAGTGCTATACTACAGTTTAGAGAAAAAGGGGAATGTGAGCTCACAGATGAAACACCATAACCCTTGGAGTATGAAATGTCACCAGCAGCAGCTACAGCGCATGAAAGAAAATGCCAAACATCGGAACCAACACAGTATCCTTTGCCAGAGGTAGAGCTTGTAGGTGTTCTATTCAGGCATTATTCAAAAGGTGGTCAGTCTTGGGACTCCTGCAATGGCTCAGCTATGAACATAAGACTTATTACAATTGTCCAGTGTTAGGTTTTTTTACCCAAGTAATGATAACTTATCACATACTAATGGAGGAGCATTGGTTGGTTTGAATTCAGGCTTTCAGCCACTGTGTGTACATAAAAAATTGGTTATTTTTTAAAACAAACGTCCCCCAAAAAACAAGCAAGAGAGAACCCTGCTATTTCCAGCGTTTTTAAGGCACGGACTAGTGGCTTGTAGGTGGGAACCCATAATAACAGTAACAATAATAGCTTACATTTGTGTAATGATTTAAGGTTTGCAAAGTGCTTAATATTTGTTATATTATTTCACTGTTATCCTTGCTCCTGTAAGATCAGAAATATTACTGATGTATTATAGGATTTTGAGCTGAAGGTCATCTAGAGATCATCTAGTTACAGGGATTCTTTTTAAAAATTCTATTCTATTTTATTTTCAGTTTCTAATTCTTTTTGTCTCCCTCTCCCTCACTCATTAGGAAAGCAAGAAAAATTAAGATCTATTACCAATACATGTAGTCCAACAAAGCAAATTATGACATTGACCATGTCAAAAAAAATATGCTTCAGTCTTTATTCTGAGTCCATCATCTCTATATCTGGAAGTAGGGATATAGCATCATGCTTCATCATGAGTCCCTGGAATTGTGGTTGGTCATTGTGTTGATCAGATTTGCTTGAGTCTTTCAAAGTTGTTTACCTTTACAAACAAATTGTTATAGTATAAATTATTTTCCTGGTTTTGGTCACTTCACATCTGTTCATATAAGTCTCCTCAAGTTTCTCTGATACCATCCCCTTTATCATTTAATGTTTTATTACTTTTATTTACTACAACTTGTTCATCCACTTCCCATTTGGTGGGAACCCCCTTAGATTCTTATTTGTTTACCATCAGAAAAAAGGCTACTAGAAGTATTTTTGTAGTATAGAGATCTTTAACCTGGGGTTTGTAATTTTTTTTTTATATTTTGATAACTGTATTTCAGCAAACTTGGTTTCCTTTGTAATCCTACATTACTCTAAGAACAGGTCCACAGGCTTCCCCAGACTACTGAAAAGATTCTATGACACACAAAAGGTTAAGAACCCGCAGCTTTGTAGAATACTACGGGGTTTTGTTTGTTTGTTATGTTCCTGGGTTTTTGTTCGTTTGTTTTTAGCATTCTTTACATACATTATCTCTTTTGAGCCTTACAACTCTGTGAGGCATGTACTCCAGATATCGTGTCCATTTTGCAGAATGAGGAAATGGACTGAAAGGGATTAGGTGGCTTGCTGATGGTTATATAGCTAGGAAGTGTCAGACCCTTTATTCCTGACTCTAGGTGTGGAAATCTATCCATAACACCAGTGGTGATAACTCCAATAGAAAATGGGACCAGCAGACCATACATCAGGATCCTTGTGGGTACATGTTGACTCAGAAAAACATGTAGTAAAATCTGTTTTCTTGTTTATTTACCTTTTAATCTGGTTCAGGCCACATGCAGGCCTTCAGGCTGCATGTTTGACACAGCTGCCTCCCATGTTTCTTAAATATAAGAGAAATGAGGCCCACAGAGAGGAAGTGACTTGCCCAGGGTCATACACTAGTAGCAGAACCAGGATTCAAGCCTTGATCTTTTGAATCCAGACCTATTGATGTGGAAAGCTTCATAATTGGATTTTGGATTCTCATTTCACTCCCAGTGACCAGACTATTTATTTACCTCGTATTCTGGATCAATAAGCTTTCTTCATTTAGGACATTGTACTTTTTTGGGGAAAGAAGTCAGTGATAAAACAAGCCTTTGATCTCGAATAAGGTTATATCGTGGTCTGACTGCCCATAAAGTGAGTCATATTTCTTTTCATTTCTGCCTTGAATATGTTGTCTCATTCACAACAGCAATTCCTTATTCTCTCCGTTGGACATTTTGTTTTCACTGTGCCTCAGTTACCTTATCTGTAAAGTGAGTTAAATGAGTCATAGTGTCTTAGCCACCTGAAGGCAGAAAACTAGGTCTGTTGACCTTTGGAAATTTCTTCCATTCTGTAGCTGGATCACTTTATTATCATTCATAATACTGAAACTTCAGTGGCTCCCTGTTGCCTTTAGGATAAAATACAAACCCTTCTGTCATTTAAAGTTCTTTGCAGTCTGCCTCCAGGCCATCTTTCTAGATTTATTTCATTTTACTTGCCCTTGTGTATTCTTTGTTTTAACCAAATTGGACTTCTTGCTATTGTCCAAGCAGGACAGTGCATCACCTTCCCCCGCATTTGTTTGTGCTGTCTAAAAATTGACTTGTATTTTGTATTTACTTATCTGTGTGTGTGGTCCATTGTGCCAGTAAGATATCCTATTTCCTGGAGATTAGGGACTGTGTCCCCAGTGCCCTTGCACATAGCAAACGCTGGTTGAATTAAATTTTTTCTGATTTTATTTTTACCAGATCTGATGTATTGGTGTAGAGAACTCCCAGCAAGGAATTTCCATCTAACGGTGCTGATTGGCAACAACTCTGCAAATTAGATCATTAGACATTTCTAACTACCTGACCAGTTAACTGACTAGCCCAGCATCATATAGACAGCGTATGTCAGAGTAAGTGCTTGAGCCTGGGTCTTCCTGACTTCAAGGCTCGTGCTCTATCTTCTACAGCATACAAACTGTTTTGTCTTCAAATACCTTACTATATGGAAAACACTTTTCTAGGTGTTGAGGGAAAATATAATCAATCTCCTTTGAGAGCAGTGACTTTTCTATCTAGAATTTATCAAATTGCCTTGAATATGAATTGAATTGACAGAACTTATAGTTTAACATAAGGTTACAAATGACACAGAGTTATATGCACATACATGTTGCTGTAAAGTAAACATTAGATAACTGGGAAATGATTCTATCTGTCACAGAGTTGGTGAAATAATACTGAATATGCTGTTTCTGGGCCAAGTTTGGGAGATACATAGGGACCTAGCTGTCAAAAATGCCAGCCCTGTTGAGAAGCGGCCTGTTAGAATAGCAGTTCAGCATTGGGGATTAGCAATAGTAACTGCTATTGCTATTCTTTGATTTTATCGGATGTGTTTAGTTCCTAGAACCCTGGCCCCCAAGGGAACTTGCTGGGCTCCAATGTTCATTTCAGAATCAGTCAACAAGCACTTGTAGAGCACCTTGCTATTCTAAGCGTTTATTTCTTGAGATTTTCCCTTAACTATCCAGAATTTATCTTACTGGAAAATTTAACCTCTCGCTACCAAGTACCCTGTGTCCTGGACCTGAAGATGGGAACCCGGCAACACGGAGATGATGCATCAGAGGAGAAGAAAGCTAACCAGATCCGGAAATGCCAGCAGAGCACGTCTGCAGTCATCGGGGTCCGTGTATGTGGGATGCAGGTGAGCTTCCTGATGCTCTGATCAGCATCTTTGCCTCCAAGGAAAGGCAGCGGCATCAGGATGATAAATAGCACTGCACTCGATGTCAGAGAGCTTAGATCTGAATCCCAGCTCAGCTGTGTGATACATGGGTCGTTGGGCAAATCACTCTACTTCTCTGGCCCTCAGTTTCCCATCTGTAAAATGTAGACGTTAGACTATAGTACTCTCTTAAAGCTCCATCTTAAATCCTGTGAACCTGTGAACACTACCTTGGACAGTGCCCCCTCTGGCTTTTTGGTGCTGTCCTAGCATTCTACCAATGAGGTGATTAGGTTTGAGCTTTGGAAGAGGTCAGCAAAGACTAAGCTATACTATGACATTCCATTGCCTGGAAGCTGTAATACTAACAACAATAATTAATTTCAATTTCTATAATGCCTTAAGGTTTACAAAGCACTTTCCTCCTAATAGCACTTTGAGAGGTATAGGTAGTACAGGTGTTATATTCCCATTTTACAAATAAACAAACTGAGGCTCAGACAATGTAATTTGCCAGTGTCACATAAGTAGTGAATGCCAGAGCTAGGATTTGTGCTGTAGTGTTTCCTAACTTTAAGTTCTGGGCTCTTTCCACCACACTAAGAAAAGAGGCCTATGTGAGTTTGTATGCTCCCTATTTTTTGTGTCCCATAGCTAGTTTCCCTAGGGGTAGAGCCCCTTCAGCTGTTTACACACTGATGGACAAGTAAGCTGATGTGAGGGCAGTGCTAAAAAGTGGCCTCTTAACAGGGGCCAGGGAGGACCTGCTCTGAAGAATTGAGTAGCTGTCTTTTCCCCCCCACCCCCATTAGCCAGTACCTTCTATCTGCCAAAGAGTGACTTTCCTACTTGGGTTCTTCCTGCCCTGCCCTGCCCAGAGACAGAAAAGAAATTAATCAGTAAAGGGGGAGGTGCGCCTGGAGCGGAGTTAGCAGAGTCATTCATGATTGCAATGTACGTAATAGAGAGATGGTCTCTATAAAGAAGGAGTGGAGCTGCAGTGCTCATTCATTCATTAAGCAATCATGTCTTAAGCTAGCTCCTTGTGTAGAGAAACTTGTGTTAGAAATAGAAAGTTTTACAGATGATGTAATTCCTGCCATCAGAAACTAGCTCACAATCTAGTAGGAGAATAAAACATGGCTATAATACATTAATAGATGATAAGTTCATTCAAGAAGAATGTAGTATTAC